>NC_134862.1:57180058-57916725 GCF_049852395.1 Peromyscus maniculatus bairdii
GCCTTCCATGCTCCAACCCACCCCCCATTTCCTCCTGTAAAAAGGTATGGCCTCCCATGGGGAGTCAGCAGAGCCTGGTACACTCATTTGAGGCAGTTCCAAGCCTCTCCCCCTGCATCAAGGCTGTGCAAGGTGTCCCACCATAGGTAGTGGCTCCAAAAAGCGTGCTTATGCACCAGGGATGGATCCTGATCCTACTGCCAGGGGCCCCTTAAGCAGATCAAACTACACAACTGCTTCCTTATGCAGAGGGCCTAGTTCAGTTTCATGGAGGTTCTACAGCTGTTGGTATAAAGCTCATGAGTGCTAACTAGTTTGGTTTGGTTGTCTCTGTAAGTTTCCCCATCATGACCTTCATGCTCCTTGCTCATAGAATCCCTCTTCTCTCTTTGACTGAACTCCTAGAGCTCTGCCTGGTGTTTGGCTGTGGTGTCTCTGCATCTGCTTCCATCAGTTACCAGATGAAGGCCCTATGATGACAGTTAGGGTATTCAGAGATCTGATTACTGGGGTAAGCCAGTTCAGGCACCCTCTCCACTATTGCTAGTAGTCTAAGCTGGGGTTATCCTTGGGGATTCCTGGGAACTTCCCCAGCACCCAGTTTCTCCCTATCCCCATGATATCTCCCTCTACCATGATATCTCTTTCATTGCTCTCTCACTCCATCTCTGTTCCAGCCCAATCCTCCCATTCCCTTATTTTGAACATTCCTATTGTCAAAAATCTTGGTATTTTAATCAACTAAAAACTCTACAGAGTATCACGCATATGTGGCAGTTTTTCATGGAAGTTGAATTCACAGGTAGAACTAAAATTGAAAAATACATGTAGTATTAAATGAATAAGGATATCCTGTGTTCAATTACAAATAATTTAAATTTCATAAGAAAAAAGTCACTGGAAAAAAAAAAAACTTCAGCCTCTCATGGGAAGCATACAGTTTTGAACATTTAAAACAATTTGCCCTGCAATAGGCTCAGTCACTAAATTACTGGCTTTTAAAAATGAAAATGTGAGTTCAGATTATGAGAACTCATGAAAAATCTAGCCATGATAATGCATCCTGTAACTGTCAAACGTGAACAATAGCAGGAGACACAGAGTGTGTCTGGACATTGGTGCCCAGCCAGGCTAGCCAGTCCATCAGCTCCAGGTTCATTGAGAAACCCTATCTCAACAAAGGAGGTGAAAATATTTGAGAAGGAGGCACAACTTTAACCTGTGGCCTCCACATGCATGTGCTACATGAGTACATAGATGTACATACATACAAATATGTAATCACACATACAATCACATGTATAGTAGTAAAATAAAAGAGGTAGTGTTCAAATATACAAATTACCTCAATCTAAGATTATGTGTTAATGAGCTAATATATTGGAAATGCCTCAGCATTTTTCTAACTCATACAATAAGATGCAACTGAAAGTACTTTTTGGGTATTTAACATAGTCAACATAGCTCTAATTGATTCTTGCAAAAAATATATATGTCAGCTTGTAAAATCAATATTAAGATACTAATTTAGTTCCATTTAAATTAAATTTTAGTATGTTAGTTAAAAGAAATGGATTTATTTCCTATGGTCCTTCACTTAATACCACAAGCTGTACTATATCTCTATGTTGTTTCCCTAACATCTTTTAAATCCTAGTCATTTAATATTGATTCTTTACAAAAAAATGAATATTACACTTTCATAAAGTATTTTAAAAGAGAGTAAGGAATACAAAAATACAAATGTCATATACTTTGTAATCCTACTTTACATTATATTTCATTGTTTCCATCACAGACAAAATAATAAGAAAAACATAGATGCCTGATTTCCTTGTATTAAAAAAGAATTAACATTTACTTCCAAAGATAAAAAAATTTACAGTCTTTGATATAAGAATTAAAAAGAATAAGTTTATAGACCTCCAAAGCAGTGAAGTAAGGGGAAACATGTTCACACTAGATAATATAAAATAATGCACTTAAGAACATTATTTTATGTGCACATTCTACTTACTGACATTTGCAAAATTGACTGTACATTTCCTGAAGAAAATATCAATACTCTTCAAAAATTGGAAAGCAAACAAATACATAAACATATCCACTAGCTATACAATTTGCTTTTGATGCAATAAAATATGTACAAAAGACAAGAGTCTGTAAAATATGAACATTTGAAAGTTTGAATCTCCCTCATATTATTTCATTCAGAGGGAAGTTTTGGTAAAACAGTAAACTATTGTTGGATGGCAGTTCTATAGTGTGAGGCAATCAAATCCATAAAAAGGTAGAGAGGAGGTAAAGGGATCCAGTATTTAGTATAAATCAGACAAGAAAATATGAAGTCAAAGCCATCTGAACCTGGATGCAAAGATCATTTATGCGAATTGGAAAATTTTATTTAGAATTTAGAATTCCATATATGTGCCATTGACCTTCCTTCCATTATGACACATTATCAGAGAAGTGTACTGCTTGGATAAAGAGTGCTGCCTCCCCATATGGTTCTGGCACATGGTAGAAAAATTGTAATCACTACAGTGTAGCACATCACCATATTCTATACCTACTTCAATTTGAGGAGCAAAAACCAGTAACTGACTGACACATCTTCCCACAAATAGCCATCATCTTTTGATATGCAACACATATGTGCACTGTAACCATGTAACTATGTAACTAATAGCATGTTGAACCATGTGTAGCCAATAGTGTAAGTGTTCTGTTACTTGATGGGAGAGACATTCTTTCTAGCTGAGTCTTTAGCTTGCTCTTCTGCCTCTCCACAAATTCTATCACATGAACATATCTAGCTCATCAGTATTGGATAATTGTAGTTCTTAAATACAATTTTAGTCTTAGGCTAATTTTTCTGTAAAGCCTCTTAAGTACTCTCCTTTAAGTTATTCTTCAAAACACATATTTTTTTTATATAGGAAGAACTGAGTGTTGAAGCTTACTTTCCCTGTATCACCTTGCTTAAACCGTTGTTCTAATATCTGCTAATTGTGTGTAGAGCTAGCACTCACTGTGTTAGTGGAAATATGTTTGTGTCTTCAGCCCCAGGCTAATAAATCATGGATAGATGCTATTTAAAATTCTCATAGAAACTAATATATATGTCTGAAATACATATATAAAGGTTTAGTATATCTATTTTTGTTTCTCTCCTGGAGTCATCATTCTACTTTCAATGGTTATATTGTCTAATACCCCATTATTTACATGTGTAAAAATACCACAAGTTATGGTCTGCATAAATTTGCATGTTTTTGTCTTAAGTAACATTATTCTTGATTTTTCCTGGGAACTCAAGTATGTTTGTGCTTTATGTAGTCTCAGAAAAATACTTTCACTTTTACTTTTGAGTCAAGACTTTGAACTGTGAGGTTAAGACAAATGAGTTTGCATCAGGAGATGAGCATGGATCATTGAGATTAAGGATGAGGCATTGTAATTTAGATATGTAATGTCCCTGAGAGTTCCATGTATTTAAGACATGTTTTAAGAAAATGAGACACAACCAAAAGATGGCCAATACTTCCTCAGGTAAACCTAACGAGAAGTATCAGCTCAATGGTCATCTGTCCTTGAAGTGGATTATGTGATCACGATCTATCCTCTGCCTTTGCTCTAAACATTCATGGACTTGAACTGAGTGGATCTATCCATCCACATAGTTATACCATGATATACCATCTTACCAAGAACCCAAATGCATGACGAATAACCATTTCATGGAGTGAAATTCCAAATCTATGAAGCAAAGTTAATCCTTTCTCTAAAATTTCTATCTCAGATGTTTCTACAATAACAGAAAACTGAAAGAAACACATATATTTTACATAGCACTGATAGCCTAGTCTCACATAGAGAAAAAAAGTAGAAAGTCTGCCTGATTCAGTGAGTAAGCTACTGATGAATATTAAATTGTAGTAGAACTTAAAACATCATTATAAATTCCCTCCTAGACTATGACTATTCTGTAAACTATTTTAATAAAAATTGTTCATGGCCTCAATATTCACATAAAGGCAAACACATGAATGGCCTATGGTAGAGATATTATAATGGAAGAAGCAATGGTTTTCTCTTCAGTGCACAGAGCCTTGTAGCATATACACATTTTTGAAAGATTTTGGTTATGTCTTACAAAAACAATTCCTTGCAGTTCCATGTTTTATGTATATGATAACTTTCATATCCATGCTAATGTTTGTTATAACATTTTTAATGTTTTCAAAGGTTGACCAAAGCAGTATAATTCAATAATAATTTGCAATAAATTACTGTTGAATGCATATTCATGTCCCTCTTTTTCAGAATCAACCTTTGTAAGCCTTCTATTCTAAAGATTTTGAACATTATTTGATATTGCACAATACTAATTGTAGATCTCTTTCTCACATGATGTTAGTTGTTGATGTCTTTGTTCTCAACTATATTGACTAAATTGTCCCAATCTTAATTATCTATGAAATACACTTAATTAAAAGGCCCAGAAAAAAATTTTAAACAAAATCATAGAAGAAAAATTTCCTTTATGTGATTAAAATAGTCACCTTGATAAGCCATGCACATTTACATCTAAGCAACTTGTTACAGATTAACAGAGCATGAGCGAGCAGAAAGTATTTTTTCTCAAACAATTCTTTTGTTGGCGTGCTGCATATTGTGGCTACAAAGAAAGAATCAATCATTTTATTATATATCTTGAAAAGGAATCTTATAGGAATCACAAGCCTAAACTTTTATACATAAAAAAGTCAGCTGTACTTTAGATCTTTAGGGTACATACACACATACCCATTCAACAATAATTGTTTGTTTGTTTTTTAGATCATGAGATTGATGGCAGGAATGGGCGCAAGGAATTAATCAACACCTTTGATCATCAACCAAATCTAGCAAGAAAAGTATGTCAGCCTAACAAAAATTGGTCTGCTGTGTGTTGCTGACCCTAACCTAATGAATCTAAACTCTGCTATGGTCTTTGTGAACTTTAGATTGTTTTCTAGAGTTTTTCATCTTAAGACCATTATCAAAACATCTTATTTAATTTGAAGTTATTTTGAAGCTTTGCTGCAGCTGATGGTGCACACTGAAACATGTGACTAAACTTGTGACTGCATCTTTCAGCATCAAGATTAAAGGAGCTGGAGCCACCCTGGCTCTTGGGACTCAGCTGTTTTTCTTAATCATTAACTTGAGCTGTGATATAATGCAGCTCCTCAGGGGGGACTCAAAGGCCCTCACTGTTTAACATTTCCTTGTATTTATTTTTTTTTTCATCAAAACTCTGTACAAGCTATCATTATTATTATCAATTAGGCAGTACAGTAGGAAAGAATCAGCTTCATGACAATTCAGAGATAAAAATGTCCAATAGAACAAGATGTTTCCATGACATAAAGACACTACATTACAGGGACAGGCAGTGGGGATCTCCCCACACTAATTCACACCATGCCAGATAGGGGAGAAAGACAGCAGCAGCAAATATGTAAAGGCACAGAAGAAGAAAAAGACATTCCAGGGTCTGTAGTATTTGGAACTTGCCTAACCAAAATTGATCCATCAGAGAGTCACTTCCTGATGAGCTGACACCTTGAACTTCAATTGCCACCTGCTGCTCCTCTAACACAGCCACAGGTCTACTAGCAATGAAACAGAATGCCTGGAAGCCCTAGAACCAAAGGAAGCAAATGCATCCAAGAAGAATAGACATCAGAAATAATCAAACTCAGGCTAAAAATCCATAAAATAGAAAAAAAAGAGAACAATACAAAAAATCAATGGAACAAAGAGTTGCTTCTTTGAAAAAATCAACAAGATAGACAAACCCTTATACAAATTAAAAAAAAAAGGCAGAGAGAGAATATCCAAATTAAGAAAATCACAAACAAAAAAAAGGGGTTTATAACAACAGGAACTCAGAAAATTCAAAGAATCATTAGGTCATATTTCAAAAACATGTACTCCACAAAATTGGCAAATCTAAAAAAAAATGGACAAATTTTTTGACAGATAGCACTTACCCCCAGGATCAGATGGTTTTTATACAGAATTCTACTAGTAGAATGTATAAGGAAAATGTGATACATTTACACAATGGTTATTAATCGGGTGTTAAAAGCAATGACATCATGGAATTTTCAGGAAAATAAATGGAACTAGGAAAAAATCATCCTGAGTGAGGTAATGCAGATCCATAAAGGAAAACACGTTATGTACTCACTTATAAGGGGTATTAGGTGTAAAGGAAAGAATAACTGCTACAATCTACAGACCCCAAGAAGCTAAGTAACAAGGGAGGCACAAGTGCAGACATATGAATCTCCCTGTGAAGAACAAATGGAATAGATCTCATGGGTAGACTGAGGGTGGGTGGGGTTGGTAACAGAGGGATCAGGTGGGAGGAGGAAGCAGAGAGTACTGGAAGAGACAAATAGTAAAGTGGAACATTATGGAGTGAGGTAGAATCCTACTGTAGTAAAAACTCCCAGGAATCTATGAGGGTGACCCTACCTAAGATTCCTAGCAGTGGGGGTTATAGTGCCTGAACTGGCCATCTCCTATATAACCAGGTAAGAATTCCACTGGAGAGATTGGGACACCAACCTAGCCACATAACTTTGACCTTCAATTTTCCCTATTCTAGAGCAAAGGTGTCTCATAAATTGTGGGATTTGCCAACCTATGGCTGGTCCAAACCCGAGACCCCATGACAGGAGAGGGAGCCCACCCATGACACTCCCTCAAGGGCCAGGACCAGAGGCTGGTTATCCCAAAGACTTAGCATAGAACTGAATAAAACTTGCAAAAAAACATGTCAATGCAATGATAACTATACTCATAGAGTGATGCCTAGCTCAATTGTCACCAAATAACTGAACCAGATGCAGACCCAAAGCCAAACATTAGGCAGAACTATGGCAATACCGTGGAAGAGGGGGAGAAAGGACTGTAGGATCCAGAGGGGTCCTGGACAAAATAAGAAAATCCATGGAATCAACTAACATGAGCTCCTATGGGCTCACAAAGGCTTAATCTATAGCCAGGGAGACTTTATGGGACTGACCTAGACACTGTGCATAAATGTTATGGTTGTATACCCTGGTCTTTTTCTGGAACCCCTAACAGTGGGAGCAGAGGCTGGCACAGACAGTTTTGCCTGCTTTGGGGACCCTATTCCTCATACTTGGTTGCCTTGTCCAGCCTTAATTCATGGGGAGATGCTCAGTCTTACTGCAACTTGATGTTTGGTTGATATCCATGGAAGTGATGCCCTTTTCTTGCTAGAAAAGTAGTTTGTAGGACATAGAGGAGGAGAAGGAAAGGGGGAGAAACTTTGGTTTGGATGTAAAAATAATAATGAAAAACTTTTAAAAATAGAAAAAAAAAGTGTTTTCGCGGAGTAGAGGAATGCATGGAGATAAGTAATGTTTACCTCCCCTCCTCATAAGGAGTCAAATGGAAAACTGGGGTAGATTTCAAGTAACACTTACTCTGGGAAACCAATAAGTTTAACTATAGAGCAATGAGTGAGTATTGCAGACTTTTATGAAAGTCATCACCTTGTCTTCGGTGATTCAGAGCAGCCACCTGGCCCCTGCTACTTCATTTGCCCAATTAAGGTCCATTGCATTTAATTTGTCCAACTGAGCTGCAGGATCTCCAACACTAAAGGCTGGCCCAAGACAAAAGGTGACAACAAAGGTCTTCAAATGTCTTATTTCCCCTCTTAATATTTGTGTCTTCTAGGATTAGTGAAGGGCGTGTCTTCTTGGCCTTCCCATTGTGAAGGATTAGATTTTAAACAATTTACCCACTCTAATACTGCAATTTTCCTAAGCCCTTAAATCCTTTCATCAAGACTAATCAAAGGGATATTAGCCATTTCCAATTCCTTTTCATTTATGCTGTCTTCTAACAAATGCTTCATCAAACCATTCAAACAAACTTTTACCACAATTTTGAATTGTGAAGGCTCCCATATTAAACTTAGAATTTCCACCTAGTGGCCCATATCAATAATCTCAGCCTGATACACGTTTACATTCCTTTTACCTTATCCCATACCCTTAAATTTTATTCTTTCATATAACCTCAAGACTTCTGCTTGAATGAATTAGCAAATGAACCAAGCTCTCTAATAGTGTAGTGTTCCTCTCCAGGACCACACTTTCTATCCCCCTTACCAGAAGCCTGGTTAGACTTTAGTATACTTATAGGTCTACAGGCAACTATTGGTGGGTCCTGAAGGATATCAGCATTATCTTGCCTGTTATTTTCTTCAGGGAAAGTCACTGTTGGCTTAGTAGATTGACAGTGAAGGATTGAATTCTTGAATCAAATGTAGGAAAGGTAACATTTCAGGGTGTGGGATTCATGTACATCTTCTACTGAGGATTGGAGACTACTTTGGGTGAGATAAACCATTGGGAATCTGAGATTTCAAAGTTCTCAGTCTCAGTAGGTTCCTCCTCCTTATCTCCATCCCAATTACAGGATTCCATTCTTTACCAAGTAAAGCCCCAACTATAAACACCAACACTTTCCATAATGGGAACATTAATACTTTTGTAATTCAGTAGATCACATAATAAGGTTATCAATTTGATTTTCTGCAATGTGAGTTCTCTGGACTACTTCCTGTTGATTGAGGGCACTGGTAATCTTTGAACCCTGAGAAAATTTAGAATAATGATTAAGTCTTGGCTGGAGTAGTCTGTGGGGCTGAATCACCTCAGCCAGCAGCCTTGAAGCTGTTTTGGATGCTGGATCACTTGGACCATCAATTTTCATTAATGTCTGGTCCCCTTGCTCTGAAAATATATAAACTTCTAAAGGTAAAGGTGGTGGTATTGTGTTCCCCAAAATATTGTGCACCCTAATAAACTTATCTGGGTTCAGAGACAGAAGTGCCACAATATTAAACATAAAGGTTAGGCAGTGGTAGCACATGTCTTTACTCTTAGCATTCCAGAGGCTGAAATCCATGTGTTTAAGGATACAGCCAAGCATGGTGACTCACAATTTTAATCCCAGAAAGAGAGCCTTTAATCCCAGGGAGTGGTGGTAGAAAACACAAAGGTATATAAGGCATGAGGACCAAAAACTAGAAGCTTTTAGCTGGTTAAGCTTCAGGTTTTTGAGCAGCAGTTCAGCTGAGAACCATTGGGATGAGGACACAGAGGTTTCCAGTCTGAGGAATCAAGACCAGCTGACAAGTTGGCCAGGTGAGGTTAGCTGTGGCTTGTTCTGCCTCTCTGATCTTCCAGTATTCACCAGAATACCAGGCTCTGGGTTTGTTTTATTAATAAAGACTCTTTAAGATTCCTGCTACAGGTAACATACATATTTGCATTAATACAAGTATAGACTGTGCATTGTAAATAAGTCAGCCAAAGATGACTTTTGTAATGTGTTTGAGCAAGTAAAATATTCATCATGTGTCTCATAGTTTTTTTTTTCAGTTTATTTATGTTTGTAGCAAGGATTTTCAATGTTTTCCTCAAACAAACCCTATTTTATTAATCTGGAATGAACCCATAGCCTCTCATTTCCTATGGAAATAAAAACGTAGCCTCTTCTCCAATGTAACATTTCTTTTTACTTAAATTTTGAAGTCAAGATATTTTTAAAATATATAGGTTGATTGAATCTAGCAGTTTTTATAATCCAGAGTCTCTTAGCAGTCAAAAAATTCAAAGACAAAACAATAACATTACAGGATCCAGACTCCATGTGTATTTCCCATCTTTAGATGGCTTATTAAATTTTTCTTATTCTATTATTTTTAAGGACTTTTTCTACTCTTTTTCTTTTATCTCCCAAACCTATGTATGTTTTTAAACACATTGTAACCCACTTAAAGGATTTTATCATTAGTTTTTTTGATGTCTTTACTACATATCTGTAACCTTTTCTGTCTGTTTAAGCAAAAGCCCTAAACAAGTCATGCACCATGTTGGTGGAGCTCTTAATCTTGTAGAGCGTGGGTGGGAGAAGCCTCTATGTACTATGGCCCATGTGAGAGACTGTGGGAATGTGTCACATTGCTTAGCTTATGGTGGTTGGTAGCTAGTTCTACCTGGCAGGCAACTGTTGGTATAGGTGTCTCTGCATTGTGGCTAGCATGAGACTGTGAGAATAGGGAGCTGCATCTGGCTCCATTTTTGTGTGTTTAGAAGCATTTTAAAGCTTTTTTAGGTCTTATGTGAATCAGTGCCAGATGATAGGCACCATTTGTAGGCAGGGTTTTCCTATCCCGACCACCTGCTCCAAAATAACTGGCAGCTATTTCCCAAATAACTGACTCAGAGACTTAATATAAATATGAAATGTTTGGCCAATAGCTCAGGCTTGTTACTAATTAACTCTTACATTTAAATAAACTCATGGGTTATTACATTATATTCTACACGCCTTGCTTCCTCAGCAACTGGCTCACACCTTCTCTAAATCTGCCTTCTGTAGCACAAATCTTAAGAGGTCTTATTAATAAAAACAAACCCAGAGCCAGGTATTGGAGTGAACACTGAATGATCAGAGAAACAGAACAAGCCACATCCAACCTCACCTTGCCAATTCCTCAGCTGATCTTGTTTCCTCAGACTGAAAGCCTCTGAGTCCTCATCTGAATGGATCTCAGCTGAACTGCTGCTAAAAGCTAAAAGCTTAAAAAAGCCTCTAGTTCCTTATCCTAACGCCTTATATACCTTCCTACTTTCTGCCATCACTTCCTGGGATTAAAGGTATGTGTCACCATGCCTAGCTGTTTACAGTGTGGCTTTGAACTCACAGAGATCCAGATGGATCTCTGCCTCTGGAATGCTAGGATTAAAGGTGTGTGTGCCACCATCTTTCTGGCCTCTATGTCTGTCTAGTGGCTGTTCTGTACTCTGACCCCAGATAAGTTTATTAGGGTGCACAATATATTAAGAGACACAATATCACCACAGTCCTCCTTCCTCCCATCATCCTCAGTTTGGCTATCCTAACTACACTTCCTGCCTGGCTACTGGGAATCAGTTTTTATTAACCAATGAAAGTAATATATATTTACAATCTATAGGATTATTTCACAGCAGCATGTAACTCTGATTTTTAAATTGAATCATGAGGTCTTTGAGCCTCTTAACTTACTTTTCTTGACATATAACCTGCCTTTCCTGATTTATATGAATTAGTATAGAATGTAGAGGCTCAGAAATTGGTGTTCCTCTTACTATGTAAGGAAGAATCCGATTAGTTCTTGCTTTGGGGATATTTGTTGCTAATCTCTCCAAAGAAATTACAGCAATCTTTTTTGTCAGTGTTAAATTTTGGTTCATAATGAGACAATTTCAGCATTAAAAAAAGATATGAAAATTTCTTCAGTTCTACTTCTGCTAATTGATGAGATCCAAATTTTCCTTTCAGAAAACTTTTCTACATAGGTCTTATATTTTTACTCTGTTTTTTGGTTAAAATATCTATTCTAAGATAATATCTTCTCTCTGCATTAGAATTCTGATAGGAGAATGAGTAGAAGGTAGCATGATTAGGATACAATCAATTATGGATCCAAGTGATACACATGTGCATCCTGTAATTACTTTTCTAACAGAGGCAAGACTTTCTCATCCCCAGCTGATTATTTTCTTGGTACTATTTAAGTCCTTGTTGCCTGATAAGGTCTAAAATACATTACTTAGCTCTGGAGAGGTTAATCCAATTGAGTGCTATAGTCAGTTAATATCTCACAGCAATTTGAAAATAATTAAGATTTCATAGTATATCTTTCTTGATTTTTCACTTTCTGTGGTTGTTCTCTATAAATTTATCGTATATACTCAGTAATTAATATAATATCCTCTTCATGTTTTTCAGGAGCAATTTCTAATCCCCAACCAGGTAAAATTCTCTTTACTTCGTTGAATATTTTTTAAAGTACCTGCACCTAAATCAATCAGCTAGTAATCTATCTGACATATAATGATAAAATATAGATTGAGGAAATTTAATGAATTATTTCTAATGGCTGTTGTACAAAATACTGACAAAATGTCAAGATGTATAACATTTTTTTTTCAAAGAACTTTCCAGTGGTACCTCTTAACAGGCTGGGAATTACTAAAAGCCATTGTGAAGGAAATTTTCTTCCTATCATGTTCTTGTAACGATATAGTGAAAAAGAAGTCTTTTGAATCAACAATTATAATAGGACCCTCCTTTGGTAATAAAGACGGCAAGAGAATTCCAGGCTGTAAAGAGCACATTAATCACAGTGTTAATGGCTCTAAGGTTAATTACCATTCACCATTTACCAGATTTCTTTTGAATAACAAATAGAAAAGAATTTCAAGGACTGGTCAATTCTTCAATATTCTCACATTTAGCTGCTTTTGTGCCAGTTGTTTCAATTCCTGTAAATTTTCTGGTGTCAAAGGCCATTGTGCTAAACACACAGGCTTGTCAGCTAACCACTTTTAAAGCCAAGACTGTTGGTACCATTGAAATATGAAAAACTGCTGTGCCCTGCTTATGTACAACCTTGATGGACCATGACTGGTTTTGATAATAATTTTTAATGTTGATTGTAGCTGAAGTTATCCTGTTCCTGCCTGGGTCCCATGGCCCTCAGACCCTAGCAAAAACACAGATACTTAATATTATTTACAAATTGTATGGCCTAATGGCTCAAGCTTCTTGCTAGCTGTTCTTATATCTTAAATTAACCCATTTCTATTAATCTATAAGTTGCCACATGGCCCATGGCTTATTGGTACCTTAACATGTTACTTCTCATCATGGTGGCAGGCAGTGTCTTTCCCTCAATCTGCCTTCCTATTTCCCCAATTATCCACTCTGCTAATCCTGCCTATACTTCCTTCCTGGCTACTGGTCAATTAGCATTTTATTTATCAAACAATTATAGCAATATGTTCACAGCATAGAGAACATCCCACAGCAGTTGATCTTAGAAGCATTCTTTATTTCATGGTTTATTTCTGAGATTAGAGGAGTGTAAATTTCCATTTTCCATTGCTATAACAAATTATGGCCACATAAATTCATTGTTATGCTAGCTACATATGGTTTTCTATCTGTCCTTCTGTCTTTACACACTCGACCCACCTTGTACTTTATTTTACCTGAGATAAAGTACTAATCCCTAAAAGCTGAATATTTACCACCTGAAGAGGTCAATATGGATGCCAAGGTTTTTGTGAAATTATGGTTATCTTTACACCTGTGTTCAGTAATCCTTTAATTACAATATCATTTTTTTTCATATTTATAGCTTGGGCCTTTGAGTATTTATAGAAATTTTCTAAAATACTTGTTTTATGTTCTCTCCTGAATTTTCTGTTGTATCTGCTGAAGCTGTTCAGTCCTTGACCATATCCAGAGCAGTATTTTTTTTTAACAATAGGCATTAAGTCTTTTAATTACTCTGCGGATAAGTTTCTCCAATTCAGACAGGGAATGATTGAACCAAATTTGGTATTGGGGCCTACAAGTGGCACCTTTAGGCATTTCCCAATGGCAAAGTGGTACCTTGTCTGTCCCTTGTTGATCTGCATTCATTAGTCCAAAGCAAGCCTTTGACACATCTTCTGTGTGCTCCAGAAGTCTAAGTAAGTCCCTCTATTTGGATTATCTCTCAAAAAAGCTTTGTTTCTAGGAATTCCTTGCCTATAATTCCTTTTCAGATGACCTTGCTTAACACAATTAAAACATCTGATATTTTTATTTTACTTAAAACATTTTGAAATCACTTCCCCTATGAATATAGCATAAAAATATGAGATTGAATAAAATTTTATTTCTAATCTATCTATTGGTTATGATCTTGCCTTTAAAGACCTAGTCATCCTCTTGCATTCTGAATTAGCATTTTGAAAGGCTATAGATTCAGTTAATATTTATATCACTTCTATATCTGATACTATTCTATTTACAGCTGAAGCCAATCTTTACAAAAAAAATAAGTGAGTACTTCTTTGGGGCCTTTTATAACTTTAGTAAATGATTTAGACCTCTTTTGTGATACTTCAACCTTGTCCAAAACTGTTTGCAGATCAGCATATTGACCTTCACCAAAAATTGGTCTTGGGAAATATCAATACCTCTAACATTGTTTTTTCATTGTTCTCTGGACATAGCTTCTTATTTCCACCACGTTCTACACTGTAACTGAGGTCTAGCTTCCAATATTGCTGTAACTAGACCTTTTCCATCATGGGGGATAATTATAGTATATGTTGCCTATAAACTTAACATCTGTTTCACTTATGGTGAATGCATACTATTTGAAAGGACCACTTCTTTAAATCTCCTCAAATCTAATATCTATAGGATTCAATTTAACTTCTGCATAACCTCGGGGGTGCCTATCATCAGTTGGTCATTCTTGTGTAGTAACTGGATAAACTGAGCTTGGTCATCTAATAACCTTTAGATGTCCTTCTTCAATTTCATCATGCAGGGGTACAGTAGGTTCCTGTTTAAATTCCTCTGTGTTTAAGTATTTTTCTTACTTTCATTAGTAAGTATTTCTAAGGTTTGTATCTTAACAGTCAAATTTTCAAATTTGGCACAATTACCAAACCACTTTTTAAATGTTAAAATATGGATTACCAAACGTATATTAATTGACAGTCAGCACCATGTCAATCCCAGCTAAGTTGGTTAGCCCTTAATTTACTTTTTCTGCTTCTAATCCATCCATTCTGGCACTATACAAAGTCCTAAATACCTGCATTGTGACATTGTTAAAGTGGGAAAGAATTTTCTTTGGACTTCCTAGGTGTCTCACCAAATTTGCTGCCATGTCCTTGACAGAGGCAGGCATGTGAGGCACTTGGGAACGGGGTGCAGACACAAGGGGATGGCTGCAGGAAGAGCTAACCAGGGAGCAGCTGCAGTGGCAGTAAGAAGTGGTGGTTTGAGAAGTGGCTGTGTGATCGCGTGCCAATCGCTGGTTGCCACATGCTGTTTTTATCTAAGCTTTTATATTTACCAGTAAATACACAAGAGTTAGATATGGGGGTGGGGGGGAAGAACCTGCTAGAGAAACAACGAGCTGAACTTCCTTTACCTCCAGACACCAAGCAAGAAAACGTCTCTCCTTCTGTCCCAAACCAAACATGGCAACAAATCTCTAAGTCCCTCCTTCCTTCTTCCTGTGCATCTCTCCATGTGACTTCCCAGGTCCTCTACACTCTCTATGGATTTTTTTTTTTTTTTTTTTTTTTTACTACGAATGACACTTTTTTCAGTCATTTTCTTCACAACTGAAACTCTGGGAATTCAAAATTAACATCTTTGCCTGTGAGCTTCTTATACACACCAGAAAAATTTTCAACCTTGTGCTCCACGTTGTTCTGCTGGGCTTTGTCTAAATGAACCTTTATGAGCCGGCTGCCATCCAGTTTCACGCAGATCCTCTTCCCCACAATCTCACTTGGGAAGACCAAGTCCTCGAGGATGGCGTCATGTACTGCAGTGAGGCTGCGGCTTCTGGGGCGCTTCTGCTTCTTTTTCGTGCAGCTTTTCCGAGTTGGCTTGGGCAGAATCCTCTGAGCAATGAAGACGACGGGCTTCCCACTGAACTTTTTCTCCAATTCACGAACCAGCCAGACTTGGATTTTCTGGAAAGACTTCAGCTGAGGAACTGATACAAAAATTATGATAGCTTTCCGGCCACCACCAACTTCAATGTTCAGTTCCCGCAGCTGCGCCTTGAGATCGGCGTTCATCTCCAGCTGGAGCAGCGCCTGGCAGATGCCAGACTCAAACTAGTCCGGCTTCTTGTAA
This sequence comes from Peromyscus maniculatus bairdii, assembly GCF_049852395.1. Taxonomy (NCBI): domain Eukaryota; kingdom Metazoa; phylum Chordata; class Mammalia; order Rodentia; family Cricetidae; genus Peromyscus; species Peromyscus maniculatus. The sequence goes on from NC_134862.1 coordinate 57,195,872, forward strand.
GGAGATCACTTGCCTGGCCCCCTGATCCAAGGTTAATTTTATTAACAGAGTCTTGGTGTTTCACATTGCAATCAAATATCTTTCAACAATGTGTTGATCAGATTAATGTATATTCCCTTACCTCAAACATCCATATTAAAAGTGGGTCTTCTCACTTACAATAATTTAATTAAGAAAAAAATTCCTCACAGGTGAACTCAATCACTTAGATCATAGTTCATTTCAAATATGGTCAAATTGACAGCTAAGAATAACCATCACATGCATCAACAATCATAACCTCTAATGAAGAAAAACTTGAATGTTTAGGGGAGAGGGAGTCATCTCTTTTATTAATTAAAGTTGTAGCTTTGCGCCTTTCCTGGAACTCACTTGGTAGCCCAGGCTGGCCTCGAACTCACAGAGATCCGCCTGGCTCTGCCTCCCGAGTGTTTTTTTTTTTTTTTTTTTTTTTTTAAACTTTTTTTCTTTTTTTTTTTTTTTTGGTTTTTTTTTTTCAACTCTATGTAGCTTTGTGCCTTTCCTGGAACTCACTTGGTAGCCCAGGCTGGCCTTGAACTCACAGAGATCCACCTGGCTCTGCCTCCCGAGTGCTGGGACTAACAGCGTGCGCCACCACTGCCCAGGTGATATTTGGAAATTTCTAATAGGTATATATGAAATTTTGATTGCTTGTGTCTTGTGATTACTAGTTTTGTAACAATTTGACACAAGATAGAGTTATCAAAGAGGATGAAATAACAACTGAGAAAATGCCTCCATAAGATTGTTCTATTAGAAAGTGAGTGGGGTATTGTCTTGATAGTACTTAATGTGGAAGGTCCCATACCACAGGCTTTAGAGCCACCCATAAACAGAAGGTCCTGAGTTGTACAAGAAGGCAGGCTAAGAAATACGTGAGGAATGAACAAGGAATGTACTCTTCCATGACTCAGAGTCAGTTTCTACTCCAAAATTCCTGTCATTAAGTCCTCCATTGTCTCCCTTGGATGATGGACTCAAGCATTACCCCCCACTCCACAAACACACACACACACACACACACACACACACATTTGCATATGAATATCAGTACTAATTACTCTGATAGGTCTTTTGACCTCACAAGTGATCAGTTCTGACCAGATGTACAACACTGGGACTGAGATTCACTCTGTGGAACACATTTCATTTTCAATTAGAGACTAATTTATCCCGATAATAATCATACCATTTATGGGCACACCTAACTTAGCAAATTCTTATTATAGTTAACAGCATTCATTGCTTGGTAAGGGTTGATACATTTTCTCCCTTGTAGACTGTGTATTGCCTTGTAGAGGAGTGTTTCTAGCGCCAACATTTTCTAGATGTGCTGAGAAGGGAGAGAGAACATGTAAATCTTTAACAATCTAGATGTTAGTTAAATAATAAAAACATCTATGCTGAAAAAAATGATTCTAGACTCCATTTGAAATATTTAGGACACAGAAACTTTAGAATTAATACATATGAGATATATCCCCATTTAGTCTTTATTTTTAAATGCATTGATTTAACATATTTTTAATGAAACTCATTTCTACTAACAATAATGATGTTGTCATATAACATAGTCATAAAGTAGTAACTATGAGCCATAGGAGATATAGAAATAAAATATGTGACAATAACAAGAAATTGGGGTATAAACTGGAAATGTTTTACATTTTCAGAATTATGTCTTTTTTATTTGAAAGTATTTTGCCATTTGTTCAAGTTTACATTTATGACCCAGAATAATCACTAAAATTATTCTAAATGTAGCACAGACATAAACACTCTAATAAGGTGGTTCATTAGGAGGATTTCATTAAAAATAATGTTTCTGTGCAAAAACTAACAAGACAGACTAAATATGATTTCTACAAAACAGTAGAATGTCTGACAAATCTAATCATTTAAATAACTAAATATAATGATTATAATTAGATTCCAAAACAAGCATATCAGATTATATTCAAAACAAGATGTAACAGATCAAATGTATGAATTCAAAGAAAAATACTTTACATTGAAAATAATAATGAAATGATTTACTATCAAAACCATAATCATTGAATGCTGTTTTAATATCAGAACAGATAAACTTCAGTATTTTTTCAAGTGCATATACAGAATCCTCCACAGTGCAGAGGTCTTTAATATTTCTAAATTTACATGTGATCAATATTACATTGCTTGTAAAAGAAAATTTAACTCATGCACTTTGAGATATATAATTGAATCCTTGTTGTTTCTTATAAGCTGAGAGAGTATTCAGAAATTCTAAATAGTTTGCTCAGTGTTGTAGCAATGAAAATCATCTAAAGATTTAAATTTTAAAAATGTGTGCCTCAATTGCCACAAAAACTTTCAATGTAATTCAGCTTCCCACATCCTTTTATTATGTAGGATTATTTATGTCCACAATTTTACAATCAATGCTTAGTTTTCTTTCCTTAAAATTACAAAATGGAAATTTTTAATTTTTAGACCAATATTTTAATTTGAAATTCCAAATGTTGCCGGTATTTGCTTATATAACTTGATTTCTCCAAGAAATCACATAAAAGCAGAAACAAACACCAAATTTTGGCTTAATTCCACAGTGTTAATTTGGAAGAATAAATTATGTTTACTTTTCAGTGGTTCAAATACACACACACACACATACATACACATACACACACACACACACAAAATTAATCCTTGCTAGAAAGAGAAAATACAAACATTAATTTGTTCTGTATTTTATCTTTGATAGCACTTTGGAAGGATGTTATTATGGATTCTACATAAAAAGAAAACATATATTTCATATATTTCAGAAAAAAAGCAAATCTTGCATGAGATAAAATATTAAAATTTTTAATAATATCTATGTAAACCAATTAGTAAGAATATGTAGAAACCCCTCAAATTTGTAAAGTAATCAGTCCACGTGCCTTAATTTAAGTTTCCTGGGAGCTAGAGAGATGATTCAGTGGTTAAGAGCACTGGCTGCTCCTCCAGAGGACCTGAGTTCAATTCCCAGCACCCAAATGGCAGCTCACAACTACCTGTAACTCCAGTTCCAGGGTACCTGAAACCAATGGCAAACAACAACAACAAAACAAAAACAAAAATAAAACAAGACAAAAACACCAAAGAACACAAATAAATAAATAAATTAAAAGTAAAGAAAAATTGTTTCCTGAAAGCCCTCAACTTATTGTATAATAGAACATATAGAGACATATTCACCTACACCCCTGCCAATTCATTTAGGAGTTTGCATGTCTCATTTATACATCAAGATGATATCACAGAGTAATTACTGAGAACCACAACAACATTTTCAATTAGTATACATTACCTTTGTCTTAGAGTTTCTATTGCTGTGACTAAACATCGTGACCAATGGGCAAGTTGGGGACGGGAGGGTTTAGTTGGCTTACACTTCATCATTGCTGTTCATCACTGATGTCAGGACAGAAACTAAAACAGTGCAGGGTCCCAGAGGCAAGAGCTGACACACTGGCTTGATTCCCATGGCTTACTCAGCCCATCTTCCCTCAGGGCAGGCATTCCTGCATTGATCACTAAATGAGAAAATGCCTTATACCTGGATCTCATGGAGGCATTTCCTCAACTGAGGCTCCTTCCTCTCTGATGACTCCAACTTGTGTCAAGTTGACACACAAAACCACCCAGTGCAAACCTATTACACTATAATGACAAAAGGTTTGATTCACCAAACATGACTGATTATCTACACATTTTATTCTGTCAATAAGTTATATCAATTGAAATACATCAAAATTAGTGAAGGAAAGAAGTAGCTTTTGAGAGATGGTCACTCTAACAGTGATGCAGATGTCTACTGATACATTTTGTCCAAAGAGAGAAGATTTAAAAAAAAAAAGAAGTCTAAGTACAAACTGTTTGGGGAAATTATAGAAAATTGTGGTGATATTTTAATTGTGCTGAAATGTAATTTTATTTGTATGTTAATAAATAAAGTTTGCCTGGAGATCAGAGGTCATAGTGAGCCAGATACAGAAGTCAGGTGATGGTAGCCCACGCCCTTAATGCAATCACATGGCAGGCAAAGTCTCTGTGTGGTCAAGGACACAGCCAAGCGTGGTGACACAAGCCTTTAATTCCAGTACCAACCATAGAGACCTGGAGGTCTGTATAGACAGGCAGTGATGAGGAAGTCATGTGGCTGGGCTTAGAGCCAATGAGAAGGCAGAACAGGAAAGCAATAAAAGCATAGGTTAAGCAGGAAGAAGGTCTCTTGTGTGGGAAACTATGGCTTGGTGATAATCTAAAGGGTAGTCAGTGGCTCTTCGATATTTCTCTGATCTCTTCTGCTAATACCCCTGTATTTGGCTCCATGTTTCTTATTTTCTAAGACTGTTTAGAATTTCATCTAAAGAAAATAACAGAATTCTGTTATCGATTTCAAGGACAGTAACTAAATGAGAAAATAATGTTCAATAAAAAGGTATATTTACATAGATATCTAAAGCATGCAATGTAAAATTTCGCCCACATTTGGATTTAATGTGGCTTTGCACATACCATTCCTTTTCAGTAAATCTGCTCCTGCCCTCCTTTTCTCCATCCTCCAAACCCAATCCCTGATTCTGAATTTCTACCCCTGATAGTCCTCTCTCCTCTCATCTTACCTGTAGTCTATTTTTATTTCTCTCTTAATGAACCTCTCTCTCAATCAAATGATCATTTCTATTTTCCTGGCTCCCACTTGTCACCAGGTTAAACACACAAAAATAAAGATTTGAGAGTGAGAATGAGACATTTGTCTTTCTGGTTCTGGTGATCTCTCTAAATATAGTATTTTCCAGTTTTATCCATTTACTTGCAAATTTCCTGTTTTATTTTTCTGCACAATTGAGTAAAATTTCATTTTGTATATGCGCCATATTTGTACTATCCCATAACCAATGGATGAACATCTAAGCTTATTACATTTCCTTGTCTTTGTGCATAGAACTTCAATTAGTGTAGTTGTGTGACTATCTCAGAAGCAAGATAAGGAGCCCTTTGGGTATGCCCAGGAATAGAACGGCTGGGTCCTATGGCATTAAAATTTTTAGGTTTTGTCGGGCGGTGGTGGTGCACGCCTTTAATCCCAGCACTCGGGAGGCAGAGCCAGGCAGATCTCTGTGAGTTCGAGGCCAGCCTGGGCTACCAAGTGAGCTCCAGGAAAGACGCAAAGCTACGCAGAGAAACCCTGTCTCGAAAAACCAAAAACCAAAAACCAAAAAAACAAAAAACAAACAAACAAACAAAAAAACAAAACAAAATTTAGGTTTCTGAAAACCCTTCAGACTTACTTCCAGTGTAGATCCAACAGCTAATAGTCCCACCAAAAATGTATAAAGGAACCCCCTTCGTCTATGCCCATACTAGCAACTGTTATCATTTACAGGCCGACGATGGTCAATCTGACTAGAAGAATGTAATAGTAAAGCTGTTTAAGTCTACTTCACTAAAAAAGCATTGTCATAAAACCATATTCTTTTCTAAAAAGTTAATCTATGAGGTAGAGTTTCCAGAATATTAAGTGAGGAAATTTTGCCAAAGTCCTAAAACATGTTTGCAAGATTGCTGACATCTCCATGGTGACATGCTGACAAACCATACAGCCACATATCTTTGCATTAATCTGATCACACATATAAAATCATACACAGCATGTTGATGTCTATTACTAAAGATTACCATAGGCAGATACATCATACCTAGTGAGTCACAATGGTGTATTAACAAACACCATAGTCATGAGATTGACACATTGTGGATACAGGTCTTTTTTTTTTTTTTTTTGAGAAATCATGTTGTATTAATTGATATTTTTCAAAATGATACATATGTCCTTCTCATTTTAAACATTAACCTACTAGAAATTATTATCTACCTGACCTGAAGTATTTATTGTACTTAGTGTTGAGAAATATTTTAACAAAAACTTCTTTTGTACATGAAAAAAGTTACTTCAAAGAAAAACACCTTAAAATTTTACTAAGAACTATTTTAACTGAACTATTTTTAATTCACATTCCCCCTTTCTTTCCTTTCCAAACTCCCATTAACCCACCACTCTTAGATTGATAGACTCTCTTTTCTTCTTATTATTATGTATATATATATATATATATATATATACATATATATATATGTGTGTGTGTGTGTGTGCATGTATAAATACAGTCTTCTGACTCTGTGTTGTTTCATGAATGACCACTTTTCAATAGACCAATAATGAAACTTATTCATAGAATAGAGTATTTGTTTTTAAAAGAGCACACCTTTAGTCAAACTCTATTCCTAGGTTTATATGACTAGTTAGAATTTTGTCATCATGGGCTCTCAGATAAGAACTTTACATTATATTCAACTACAATAAATTCTTACTGCATTTTGTATTTTTACTTTTTTCAAACTCAACTTACTTTGCCTATTAAGATGTTTCAACTTTTTTCTTCAGTTTTCTTTGAGAAAAAAATGCTATTTTTTTCCTACTCTTAAAAGTGTTCCCCTTGCAAATTCTCTTGAGTTTATATATTACAGCTTCCATGGTGAAAAAAATCAGCAATCTAAACTACCTTTGTGATAACATACAAGTGTGGATTTTAAAGTATATTCTACCCATTCATAGCAAAAATATAAATGCACACTGACACATATATAAGAATAAAGAAAGATGGGAATGAATTTATCTCAAGATCCAGCTATACCACTCTTGGTCATATCCCCAAAGGATGCTTCATGCTACCACAAGGGTACTTGCTCAGCCATGTTCATTGTCATTCTATTTGTAATAGCCTTAAACTGTAAACAACCTAGATATTCCTCAACAGAAGAACGGATAATATGGTACATTTCACATCAGATTATCACTTAGCTATATAGAAACAAAATCTTGATATTCATAGGTAAATGGATGGAATTTGAAAAATATCATCCTGAGTGACAAAACCCTGAACCAGAAGAGCAAATATGGTATGTCTTTACTTACATGTGGATATTATCTGTTAAGTCTTTGGTAAGCAGGCTGCAATCCATATAACTCTAAGGGTTACGTACAGAGAAATGGATATTTAAACAGACTCAATCACCCTAGGAAGGGGAATAGATTTGATAGACATGGATGAATGGGGCCAATGGAAAGGAAGGATTAAATAGGGAGGGGGAGGGAAGTAATTGTGTTAGGGATTGGGTACACTGAGGTGCATAAAAAACTAATGACAACTTAAGACTTTGAGTAGTAACCTAATACAGTAGAAGCTTCATAAAACATGTACATGAATGAAGGTTATCTAAATGGAATTGTTTAATAATGGGGAAGATGGAGCCCCAACTGAATATCTGTCTTCACCAAAGACTTGTTTTCAGGAATTAGTTAAATTGAATATAGTTGTTGGCTAAACAGACCCAATGGTAATCACCAAACATCCCAGGCCATTTTGAAGACTATTGGTTGCTCTCCACACATTGATGTTAAGGTCCTATTTCTGAAGACATCAGCTACACAACTCATTGAACAGAAAAGTGGAGCTAGTACCTACATAGAACCTTCACTGCTCCTGACCAGTGTTCACGTTGCTAGAGATAATTTATATTATCTACCAAAGGAAAAGGTAAAGTCCAACCCATCTGTAGACCCTATTATGTACAATGGTGTCCTTTCTGTAAGATACCCTGGAGTAATGGTGGCACAATTTCTTCATTTTATGTTGTACAATATCAAATAGTTTCACAAATAGTAGCACAGCCTACTGTCTCCCTTCTTATATGTGCTTCACACAGTAAATTATCAATAACATGATAATAATATGTGCAGTATTATAATATAAATGCACCTATGGAACCTTGGAATAAAATACTAATGATATCTCTGGTCATAAAATTCATGTGTCAAACTCCTTCTGTTTGTCTCTGTCTGTCGTCTGTCTGTCTCTCTCCCCCTTTTCCCTCACTCCATCTCTGTTAAACATATGAATGTGAATGCTTTTGTGTGTGCTTAGCTTCAAGTTTTTCAACAATTTTTAAGGCATACAATTATTTTTGGGATTATTTTAATATTTATACCACTTAATAAACTTTCATGTATCTGTTTTGACATTCTTTTTCTTTAATTTTCAGAATGTGCCCCTTTGTCTCAATAAGCTAAATAGGAATTTCTTTCATGCTTAACTTCAGACAAATACTATTGCCCAGACTCTGTGAAGGTTCTTTGAGCCACTTTACTACGTTTTAACTTTATATCTTCTGGCTTGAGAAAGCATTAATGTAGTGTCTGGTGTTCATTCCTACTGTTAACTCAGCCCTGTTAATGTGCCTATCTGAGCAAACTCTGGATTGCTAAAGATAACTGCTTTTTCTATTCAGCACATTAAGACAGGGACAACTTTTCACATTACTGGAAGAAAACTGGAAACACAGTTTTAATATTCACCACTTAGCGTACACAGTTGAGTTTCACAAAACTGAAGCTTTGGATCCACTCTCCCCACATCCAGTCTCTTAGTCTGTTTCAGCAGCTCAGCAACTTCTACACAAATTGAAGTATGTGAAGCTCACACTGGACTCATTTCCGTATTGAAGTGGTATAGTTCTGATGGACATGTGCCCATGGAACTTTAGCATACTGGTTCCTCTATAGTCTTTGATTAAAAACTATAGGATTTTGTCATGCTTTCAGAATTGAAAATATACATTTTTGCATTAGGAGGGATTAATTTTATTGTTCTTTATATTTGTTTAACAAATTAGCAATGTACATGCATAGATACAGAGACTCAAAACTTGTTCTGATTCTGATGAACATATAGCCTAAATTCAATGGTTCTTGTCACTGATGTAGATAACCATTGGATAAAAGAAGCATATAACTATTTCTTGGCTTAATTAACTATGCTTTTATGGGTATGTTTATTTTTTGAAATGTGTTACTATGTAACACAGGCTGATCTCATATTTTAAATGTGTTAACACAGGCTGACCTCATACTTGGGATAACCTCGTTTTGCATCTCATGTAATGAGATTACAGGTTTGTGTCACCATGACAAGCTCAGATGATGGTGTTAATGTCAAGGAAAATTCTCCCGGGTAACACTCTACTCTCTCCATGCTAAGTACTCATTTTATAATTAGTATGAAAGTGTGCTATTATGTTGAGACATATTTAAATTCTGATATTATATTTGGATTTTCAAATAGAAGCTAAAATCGGGAAATAACACTTATTACTACATAAGTAGATAATCAATTTTGGAGTCATATCATTTTATTATAACAGTTATATTCTATGCTTTTTCCCAGTGGTTTATATTTTAATAGTGATGTTTACTAAACTTTAATTAAATACATCAACTAAGTACCTATTTTTAATACAAATAATGTTTATTCGTGAAGCAATAAATATTTTGGTTATTTGAAGCCATATTTAATATAAATTAATGACGATATCATACTAAGAGAATGTTTTGACTGCTTTATTTCTTTACATAATTATCTGTAGTCTACCTCTTATTTAACAGTTCTACAATTAAGTTGCCTATTTAATTTTGCATTAGTACTTGGCCATACAAATGGCACAATACATAACTCTATATATGAGGAGAACTTGCACAGAATTAGCTATTCATGTTACTGTATAATTATGGTGAAATGTTATAAGAAGCATTTGGCAATAAAGGTATAACTTTCTAATAACAAAAATTAGTTAGAAAAAGTAACTGTTATTGGAAAGTAATAAGATCTAAACAAAGGTAGATAATTTAAAGATTAATAAATGGATATTTTATGATGTACTTTTTCTTTTGTTTGTTTTTGAGATTGTTATTCAATTACAATATTTCTCACTTCCCTTTCCTCCCTCCAAACTTTCCTATAATCCACTCCTTGCTTTCCTTCAAATTCATGGCCCAATTTTCTCATCTCAATGTTTCCTTTCATCTTAGAGGGAGAAAATTAACAACATTCATTCTATAACTTATTTCAAAATGCTAGACATAGATCTTACAAAGTGCTCATTATTGTACTTAAAGAAATAATACAGTACTTTAAAATAAATGACCCCATTATCTGATAATACCAAATTTTGATTTTTCTAGTGAATAAATGCAGTTGAATTTTAAAAGGAATAATAGATATGAATATTGGCTCTTCATGCTCAAACCTCTGTTTCACATTTTTTTTCCTGTTTGAGAACAATCAATCAGGTCAATCAATCTGAACATTAGCTATCGGTTTTAAACAGAATAAAACTATTTCTGGCTTTGTAAATCCTATATTGAAAGAAATCCTCTTAGATCAATATAATTAACATAATTATTATAACATCTAAAAGAGGAATTCAAAGGAAACATTCAATCTTCAGAAGTTGTTTTATTTGAATTTTAGTGACAGCACATTGTTATGGATTATAGACTGATATTAAACTTACAATCTTCCTACTTCCGTCTACCAAATTTTGGGATTACAGGCCTGTACCATCAGCCAAGGCTAACTGTGACCTTAAGAAAAGTAATAGAGTTATAGGTTCTACATAATTTTTTAGGTTAATTTTTTTTTTTTTTTGGTTTTTTCGAGACAGGGTTTCTCTGCGTAGCTTTGCGCCTTTCCTGGAACTCACTTGGTAGCCCAGGCTGGCCTCGAACTCGCAGAGATCCGCCTGCCTCTGCCTCCCGAGTGCTGGGATTAAAGGCGTGCGCCACCACCGCCCGGCTAGGTTAATTTTTTAAATTGAAATATAGACAGCTTTCAAAAAATATTTCTGATTCTTTATTCACCCTATGAAATTAATTAAATCTGAATTAAACTGTAGCCTACTGGTAAACAAAGGCAGGAGACATAGTTTTCACTTAGGATAAAGCAAAAATCCACTTGTCTTGCACATATTAGATTTTTCTAATTTCTATTCTTTAAGTAGGACAGAATATTTGCACTAGACTCCAATGCCGAACCTCCTAGCCCTAACCTGAGGACATTAAGCAATGAGGATACACATGAGTGAAGATTAACTTGGGGAATTAATTTACCTTAATTAAAGGATACATAGACAAGTGGTAAACATTATATCTTAGTATGTCAACATGTTTCCTATGAGCCTAGTGTCTAAAGTTACAAACTATGTGAAGAAGAGTCATTCTGAGTGTGAGCAGAATTGTCAGTGAGCTGGCAATCCGATTGGAACAACAGGGTAGAGGAAGGCTGAAGAGCAGCTCCTCTCATCTAACCAAGAACCTTCCTGAATTTAAGATTTCCCCTCATGAATTTAGTACTTTACCAGCTTATATGATTTTCTAGTTTGCAAATGGATGCCACAGAATTACTGGTTCCATAAATGTTAGCTAAGAAATCCCAACGCCCCCCTAATAAATTCCCTGGTCAGCTATCAGCTACTTATCTACATCCATCTATCTATCTATCTATCTATCTATCTATCTATCTATCTATCTATCTATCTATCTATCTATCTTCTATCTATCTATCTATCTATCTATCTATCTATCTATCTATCTATCTATCTATCTATCATCTATCTATCCATCCAACTACCTATCATATAACTATCTACCTTTTATGGATTTTTTCTCTAGAGAATCCTAATATATGATATGATTAAATAAATATGAGAAAATGAGAGTAAAGATCTCATCTAATCCTATGGAGTTTGTACCTCTGTTAAATACAGGCATTGAATGCAGAACTCTTGCCCTCTGTCTCTGTTATATTAGCATAATAAGGAAGTCTCTATCTGCAAGCTAGGATTGAATCCTTACCAGGAACCAGCTTACTCACTACCATTCTATGCTCAATAGCTACAGGAAATAAATTCCTGCTGTGTCAGCCATTCAGTCTAGTGCGTGTGTGTGTGTGTGTGTGTGTGTGTGTGTGTGTAACAAACTGAGCTGATAATAATTAATGTTACTTTGTGTACTTTGTTTCTTAGTGTCCCATCTTGGCAAAATTGTAGGCAGTAAGGATGTAACAATACTAAAGGGACAATGTTCCATCTCCTTAATATTTAGTGTAATGGTATAAAACAAGGATATCATTTTATAAAAATTTCTATATTCAAAAACCAAAGACATCAATATAATATAATATAATTGTTAATATTCAGCTGTCTCTGGATCATGTTTAATTTAACATGGATACCAGATGGATATAAATTTGAAAATCCTGTGTGGAAACATTCCAATTGTGGAGAAAGATTTGTCTAATCCTACCTTCGTTTTGCATAAGAAATTTTTATTTATGCTATGTGACTCTACATATCTTCCTTGCCTGAAAAAAAGTCTCTTTACTATTTTCTTATATAAAAGCCCCACCTTCATAAGCTGACAGCTTCCTTTCCAATGCTTCTTGTGTACACATGAGTGAGTTACTCAGAACTGGTGAGCTACTCATGAAGGAAGTTCACTGGGTATCCCACAACAGTCTTAAAAAGTAACAGCAGTGTTGCTATGGAAACAACACAGGTGCTTATGCACATTCCAGGTCAACTACCTTCCCTTTTGAGAGGTCAACTACCTTCCCTTTTGAGAGGTCAACTACCTTCCCAGCACACTTGAAAGGCTTTACAAGGAAAAGGAGGATCCTGACTTTACCTTTAGGAAGAATGCTGCTTCTGTGATAAAAAAAAATAGTAATCAAGGAAAAACTCAAAAAAAATCCTCCAGGAAGCTGATAAAATTGAAAAGTCAGGTAACACCTCCTGTACTATAGGTTAGAAGACTTGGATATTGCTGTTAGTGACTGTTCTGGGGTTAATTCTTCTATTCACCTTTGGCTGCTGCACATTCTTCTCAATAACCTTATGGAGTTAATTTCTTCCAGGGTTCAGTAAACTCAATTTCAAATGGTATTATATCAAATATTCAGGCCAGTTCTAGAAAAAGACAAAAATAAACAATAGTAATAACAAATAAACAAACAACATCAATAACCACCATCACCACCAATAACAAACAACCCAAAGATATTCATGACTGTACTGGATCAATGAGGACATCTTGTTCACTATTGTGAAGACAATGCTGCTTGTACTTACTTAATCTATTGCAAAGGAATTTCATAGATAATTGAGATGATGCCTAGAAAATGCTTTTCATTTAGAGACAGTCGTAAGAGAAACCATCTTTGTATTTGTGCTTCATCACTAATTAATTCAATGTAATTACAGAATATGGACCTTCACCCCTTCTGTCTTAAGGATTTAGATAGAAAGGTCATTCTGGCGAAGTTGAAGGGTAGGAATATGGGGATAGCCTCACGGATAACAGACAGATCTTTTTCAGAAGACTGTTTCTATTCCTTTCTGATAGGGCAACAACCAGTTCCTGACTAATTGAATAATTTTTGGTCTAGGTCAACCTTATAAAATAAGAAATAAGAAAAAACAGCTTAATTTGATGGAAGCTCAGTGAAATTGGGTCTATCTTAGCAATAATCTTGCAGGGTGTGCTATTTAGGCTCTTATTGATATGAAGAGATACCATGACCATGTCAACTCTTGTAAATGAAAACATTTAACTGAGGTGCTCCCTTACAGTTTAAAAATTTCAGTCCCTTATCATCATGGAGAAAACCATGGTGGCATGCCAGCAGAGTTGGAGCTGGCTACATCTTGACCTTGAAGGCAGAAGAAAATTGACTGACTGTCACACTGAATGAAGCTTGATAAAAGAGACTTCAAAGCTTACCCCCACAGTGACACACTTCCTCCAACAAGGCCACAACTCCTAAGCATACCACTGCGTTTGGGGGCCATTTTCTATCAAACCCCCATACTGGGGAAAATCAAAGTTCAATTTTATTAGCACAAAGGATAATCAGTTTAAGAATTCACTGCATTCCAGCCCCTGGATATAAGTTCCTCTGCCTGCCCAAACTCTCAGACTAGAACATATAAAAATAAAGAGGGGCCTTAGAACTGCCTTTCTTGAGCCTGCTGCTTCCTTGCAGTATACCTGTACCTTCTTCCTTCTCTAGATAAGATCTTTATGGCTGCAGAGGTGGCTCAGCAGATAATAGCATTCACTACTATTCCAGAGGGTTCAAGTCCAGTTCACAGAATTCACAAAATGCCTCACAACCATCTGTAGTTCCCTGAGCTATCAAGATGTGGTATAATTTTTTTTCTGTTGGTAAACAGCAGTGAATAATATCTTTCAGTGAGACATACAATTCCAAATATATACAACTGAGTTTATGCTGTGCTGTACTACTAAGTTATCATAGTCCACAATATATTTTACTTGCAATACTTTCAGTTTATTGTGGGATTATCTTTGGATAATACATAATCTGCATGTTGAATAACCAAATGAATAAAAGACATACCATATGTATAAGGCATGAGAGATGATAATAAACTACATTTATTGTCACAAATATTGTAGAAAATAAAAATTTCAAGGCTCTATGAAATTGAGTTAATCTAGCATATGATAACTTTATAATGACTATTAAAATACAAATGTTGAAAAAGTCATATTAGAATATGAATATTAGGAATTAATTTTGTTTCTAAGAATGTGTGTATGTGTGTGCTTTAACTATGTTAAAATAAACAGTGTTAAATGGAGAAAAATATCAAGTAAGATGGCAGTTAAGTGATGTTAATGTACATAGTAACATCATAATCTGCACAAGACAACCTCAAATTACATGAAGCAAAATTAATATATGTAAAAAGCAAAATAAGATACATGCACACAATTTTAGCAGGTAAAATGTTGACCAACTTATGTTCTTAGTAATTGATATAAATTCACAAATAAACAGCAAGAAAATAAACTGACAAAATAATACAGTCAACATGATATAATTCACATTTAAGAACAAAAATCCCACAACTGAGTCATGATAATATCAAAGAAGAAACCAAGCTGATTTTGTTTATACAATGAGTGATTCTTTATTTTTTCATATAAAATCACAAGGGTAAAATATAAATATGTGCTGAGTGAACATATAGAAAGCACAATTAATTTAATAATATTTCAAGGAAAAGTAAAGTTTTAACTCAAACTATGAACAGAATATAATGATAACTACAAAATGCTGGTGAAAGAAATACAAGAAGCTCTAAAAACTTGTTGAAATAGGTAATAAAACTCTGCATTATCAGGTAAAAGCACTTATTTATTCTGCAGAGAAAATGAATTCAGTTCTTAGGTCTCACATGGTGATTTATAACCATCCATAAGTCTAGTTAAAGGATATCCAATACTTTCCTTGACCCTCTGTGGGCACTTCTGTTGGTAAGTATGTGTTACACATACATACATACATACATACATATATATATACACACACACACGCATGCACGCATGCACGCACGCACACACGCACACGCACATGCACACGCACACACGCACTTTCAGAAAAAAACACTCATAAATAAAACAAAATAAATGTATAAAAATGTAAAGAAAAAAATGGACTTGGTAAGACCCACTAACATATCAGCAACAAATTCCAGAATGTATATCTTCCTAAAAGTGTACCAATGATCTTCTTTCTTTTGGGTTCAAGGAAATTATTAAAATTTATATTGAATATCACATATCTCTGAATTTCCAAAAGATGTTTATAAACTTAAACTATAGGGAAGAAATAGCCTATTATTCACTAAAAGTAGTTAAATAAACATGATAATACAAGGTCATAAATGAAAAAATACATACAACTTCATTAGAAACCAAGGAATAGTTCATTTTCGATGTGCTCAAACTATTTTGATAAAACTGAGGATATTGAGCTAAATCTTATCATTTCATAATATGTTTCTTGTGAAGGCCTACACTTAACTTTACAGGTTCAGTACTATGCCATGATAACTCTAATGGACACAGAACAGTATCCTCCTGCAGACATCCTGGCTGCTGTTTATACAGAAAAGGAAAGCTTAACAAGATCCTGTCTGTGGTTTATGGCCCTTGGGGATATCTAGATAATCCTGCTGAGCAGTCCAGATAATCCTGTTCAGCGGGTTGTGGTTTCATGCCCAAAGTCTAGACCAATAGTTGCGTAAAATCAGCTGCAGTGGTGCACGCCTTTAATCCCAACACTAGGCAGGCGGATCTCTGTGAGTTCGAGGCCAGCCTGGTCTCCAAAGTGAGTTCCAGGAAAGGCTCAAAGCTACACAGAGAAACCCTGTCTCGAAGAAACCAAAAAACAAAAAAAAAAAACAAAAAAATTAGTTTCGAAAAATCACCTTACCCCTTCTACCCAGTTCCAAATTGCCAATTCCCGGCTTGTGGTTTTTCCCTATAAAACCCCTCTACACCTGGGCTTTTGGCCACCACCACATTTCCTTCCATCTGCCATGCAGTACCCCAGGTTGAACCTGAGTAAAAGGACCCTTATGTGCTTGCATTGGAAACGGGCTCCTTGGTGGCCTTTGGGGTTTCACAAAATTGGTATAACTTTTCGGAAGTAAATATATTTCTGGACAAGGAGTTGGTGACTGTCCTGGCTCTCACTCTGTAGACCAGGCAGGCTTTGAACTCACAGAGATCTGCCTGGCTCTGCCACCTGAGTGCTGGGATTAAAGGCATGCACCACTACTGCCTGGCCTAACCTCAAATTATATTATGAAATGTAAGAATATGTCAAGAATTAAGGTAAAACTTATACAAATGTAAAAAAAATTCCTTCAGACATATTTTGAAAACTATAAAATTAAAATTCTCAGACTACACAAGTGCATGAGTTATAAAATAAAAGATAAAAAATGTTATCTCATAGAGATTTAAAAATTTGGTTTTAAAGTAAAAATTACAATGAAAAAATACAATGTTTGTGAACTACATATTTGAGAATTTGCCTGTAAAATAAAAAAAAATCTTTAAAAAGACACTAGTAATGTATCAAAAGAAGATAACACAGTCTGGGGCAGGAGAGATGACTGTGCTTAAGAACACTTTTTTCTCTGGAGCTGTGGGTTGTAGTTTGGTTGCCCTTTGCTTTATATCTTCTGTGCACTTATGCATGAGTATATACCATGTTTGTCTTTCTGAGTCTTGGTTACCTTACTTAGGATGATATTTTCTAATCCCATCCATTTGCCTGCAATATATATACAAGGTATATTGCTTGTATCTCTGATCTCTCCAAGATCTTTATCATGGAGAACCCTACAAGGGATGCATGAATCACCCTGGGAAGGGGAAATAGATGAGATCTTCAGGAGTAAACCTGAGGAAGGGGGTGGGGGCAAGAGAGGGTAAGGGATGGACGATGAGAACATAAAAGAACAGGATTGTCAAGCTGGAACAGTGACAGAGTGGGAGAGAAATCAAAGAGATACCTTGGTAGAGGGAGACATCATGGGGATAGAGAGAATCCTGGTGCTAGGAGAATTCTCAGGAATCCATAAGGATGACCCCAGCTTAGACTACTAGCAATAGTGGAGAGGGTGCCTGAGCTGGCTTACTCAGGTATTCAGATCGGTGAATATCTTAACTGTCATCACAGAGCCTCCATCCATTAAGTAATGAAAGCTGATGAAGAGATCCACAGCTCAGCACCCTGCTGAGCTTTAGGAGTCGAGTCAAAGAGAGGGAAAAGGGATTCTATGAGCAAGGGGCATCAAGATTATGATGTGGAAACCTACAGAGACAACCATATCAAGCTAGTGGGAACTCACAAACTTTAGACCAAAGCTGTGGAGCCTCCATGGAACTGGACTAGGAACTCTACATAAGGGAGACAGTCCATGTAGCTTGATCTGCTTAAAAGGTCTGGTGGCAGTAGGATCAGGATTCATCTCTGGTACATGAGCTGGCTTTTTAGAGACCATTACCTATGTTGGGACACCTTTCACAGCCTTGATGCAGGAGGAGGGGCTTGGACCTGCCTCAACTGAATATACCAGGTTCAGCTGTCTCCTCAAGAGAGGGCTTATCTTTTAGGAGGAAGGAATGGGATGTGGGTTGAGGCAATGCTGGAAGGGTAGGAGGAGGAAAGAGAGGGGGAATCTGTGATTGGTATGTAATATAAATAAAAAAATTCTTAATAAAAAAATCTCAAAAAAAGAAGAACACTTGCTACTTCTGCAGAGGAAGGGAAGTCAATTGCCATTACCTACAATGACGGACTCACAACTTACTGTAACTTCAGTTCTATCAGACGCAGCTTATTCTGGTTTCCTGGGGCAGCCACAATGCATGTACTAACATGCACACACATATATACACTTAAATAAACATAATAGTAAATCTAATCAAAACTAAAAAAAAAAATAAAAAAATAGGCAACCATTTTCAATAAGAGGTCTTCAGAGGACAGACCCATATAGCGATTTGAAATTTCTCTAACTGTTAGGCAAATATGGCTTATATTTTCAGTAACAAATCACAGGAAGCCTCTCAGTACAGTTGTTTTGGTGGCGACACTAAAGACTGGGAAAGAGGAAAAGAAATGATTGCTTACATTTACGTGTGTTAGTTTGACTGATTCTTATTATAATGAAGATCTGTTGAGCGTCATATTGGTAAACTGTAATTTGTAATATTATTATGAGTGAAATGAAACCTTGTATTAACAATAAATTCTTATGCTGGTAGGTTCATAGAACCTTTCCCACTACTAGCTAGAACCTAGAAATACTATAGATGAGCACACCTCCAGTCACAGAAGTTAAATGTATCATTAAGAGGTCTTAAAAACCAAACTAGTCCAAAAGATTGGGCATAGTACATGATTCCATCTGTATGTTATTTCTTTATTTTTAAGTGGATAACAAATTGCTGCATTGTTTCATAAGTGAGGGCCATATTCAAGCCAAGACCATAATATATTGAATAATGACCTAGATGAAATTATAGTAATATATAGAAGAAGTGATTGGTCCCATGCATTTAAGTATGTAACACCAGGGCTTGAAAATACATCTGGGTGCATATGTGGAAAATAGTTGTATTAAAATTTCCTTGACTATTGATTCTAAAATCTGATTGGTTATGTTCACATTAAGTTTTCTGGAGCAAGGTAAATGATTTTTGGCAGATTTTTATATTAGAAAAATTATCTTTGTCCATGTAATATTTGTAGTAAACACTGTATTATGTCAAATAAGACATAAACTCTAATTTACCTATTTTCAGATATTTTACAATAGACACAATTTTCCAAAATATACTGAGCTATAATTACATGAATTATATATAATCAAATATAAGAAATAAATCAGTAAATATTTTAATAGTTAGTGTTTAATTTATTATCAAACAATATTTATTATTTAAATATATTCATATTAAGCATTTATTTGATATTTTAATATCTAATAAATATTTTATTATTGTGATTTTGTGTAGATTAAAACACATACTATTAAATTATGGAGTACAAATTAGAAAATTTTACAAAGATTTTAAATTATCAATACTCTTCAATTTTAAGAATATGCAGGGTTATTTCTATCTTCAATATTTTTTAAACACAGGATGGTATTGAAAGCCACTGGTAAAATCTATATGATTATATGCTTGAAAGTCTAAAATGTAAAAAGACTCATGTACCAATTATGTGACAAGCTAATAAAGTATCACTGATTTAAAATTTAAATATAAAGCTCTTAATGAATGAAGATCAACACCAGGTTATAAAATCACATGCTATCAAAGTGGACAAATAATTTTAATAATTTAATTTTAGAACATTTTCTCATTAAATTGTTATTTTACTGCTATACAAAAATAGAAATATTTCCAGATCCATACACATTGAAAGACTGTTTGTTCACTTTTCAATTTGATGTCTTATCTTTTGAAAAGTTGGTGATTTTAATTGTTTTTGTTTTAATAAGCAAAACTACCCAACTGGTTTAATATATAAAGCATGCAGGAATAGTTTGCTAAATTTCATTGGACCTTCAGGCAAAACATAGCACAGCCTTCTGCCTCAGTTCTCTCGTTTCAAATGTTAGAATAATAACCCATGAAACATAAATGCAATACCAGATTTAATTTTGAGCAACTAAACAGCAATATGCCTTTAGGAGGTAATTTATTTTCTATGGCTAAATCTATATTATAATATACCTCAAAAGAAAATGTGTTACAATTTAGCTTCTGAATCAATCACTGGTTTCCAATCTTGAATGACTCTATTTATAATGTTAAAGACAAAAAGCTTTCTGAATATTATCTATCCCATAAGGTCTTCTGAATAGAAGTAAATCTGTGTGGTGCACAGTACTAAACTAAATGTAATAACACGAAAGCAGTAACAATACAATTTAAATTTAAAATGATGGATAATAACACTATATTTTAATGTAAAATGAACTATTATTTTACAATATATACAATTATGATCTTTCCCGGTTTCTAAAGTAAATATCCACTTCCTCCAAACATAATTTTTCACATATAACATGATTCAATATCATTTTATAGTAATAAAACCGTAGTAGTCTTTATTCATTTAACTATGGAGCTAAGAAGAAGAGATGCCATTCCTGGCATTTAAGAATTGACCTATGCTTTTAAGCCAGACTTCAAAGTTTTCCTCTTTTTGAGAGTTTCAAGAATAATGTATGAGAGGTCAATTCTTTGACCACAATAGATGGAGATGAAATAATATCTCTGTGATTGTATCTAAAATTTTAAAATACAATGCAAATATTTCTATGACAAAAGAGCAAACAGCTTCTTTTAAGGATAAGATTAATAAATGAATTCCTTACCTATATCAATGTTAAAATCAAAGTACTTTGCCATATATCAGCATATTTTGTGTACTGCTAGCTTATATGTACATATAAGCAGTGATTGACCTCTTTGTTTAATTACTCAAATGTGATAACTGATGTAATTATTTGTATTGTTCAATTATTATGATTAAATTATCCTTTACTAAGTTTGAAATTCTTTGAGTTCAGCAATCATAACCTATCTGTATATTTGGGAAGGTATAAAATTCTCCTGTTAGGAGAACAAGTCCCACAGAAGCAGCTAAGCAGGACTCAGAGGGGTTCAGAGATTGAAGAGACAATCACAGAGCCTTCATATGTGTGCACTAGGTCCTTTAAGTATATGTTGTGGTAGATTAGCTTGGGGATTTTGTGAGATTCCTCACACTGGGAGTGGAGGTGATTCTGGCTCTGCTGCCTGCTCTTGGGACTCTTTTCCTTCTACTGGGTTGTGTTATCCAGCCTTGATATGAAGCTTTGTGCCTACTCTCAATGCTTCTTGGCAGTGCTTGGTTGATATCCTTTGGAGGCCTGCCCTTTTCTGAAGTGAAATGGAAGACCATTGGATCTGGCAGAGAAGGGAGGTAGAAACATGGGAAGAGTGGAGGAAGGAGAGGCCGTGGGAGCTCTGTATTCTGAGAGAAGATTTTAGAATGGAGAAAAATAATAAATTGGTGTATATTTAAAAGATAAAATTTATTTATTAAATTAGATGTGTATGTGTGAATGTGTGACTTCATGCAGGGCAATAAGCACATAAGAAATTCAGTGGACAATTTCTGGCTGTCAGTTTTCTCTACAGAATATGAGTTCTGGACATTAAAATTATCTAGTCAAACATGACGTTATACACTTGCAGCTGTTAAGGCATCTTGTCAACCAGTAGAATTCTTTTCATTGTAGATTAAGTTCTAAGTTAATATTGAAGCCATTCTATAAAGACCTACCAACAACAAACAACCTCCGCTCCCCCCCCCCCCAAAAAAAAAAAAAAAAAAAAAAAAAACAGGTTCTGGCTTGTGCATTCAAGCACACACAGGAGTCAGGAAACCTGACTCAGTTCTAAATGGGATGCTTCCATCAAATCCCTCCCCTCAGGGGCCAGGGAACCACAGAACTGGAGGCAGAAAGTGTGTAAGAGGCAGAGGGGATAGAGGACACCAAGAAAACAAGTCCCTCTAAATCAAAATAAACAAGCTGAAATGAACTCACAGACACCGAGGAAGCATTCACATGGCCTGTGTGGCTCTGCACTAGATCCTCTGTGTCTGTATTATAGTTTCCTGGTAATTACTTTTGTTTTTGTTTTTTATGATATTCCTAAGCGTGTGAACAAGTGGCTGATTCTTGGGAGTTCTATTGGGCTCTTTTCCATCTGTTTGTCTGACTTGTCCAACTTCAATGAGTTAGAATTTTTTTTATCTTATATTTTATTTTGTTATAAAAAGAATATTTCAATATTCTTTGTATAGGCTTTCTTTCATTTTAAATTCCAAACCCAGTTTCTAAATGAAATGTAACTTCATAAATGTTTCTTTAATTTGCAAAACAAAATTAAAAATTATCATATGGAAAGCTCTTGATTACCATAAATATTTTTCTGTAAAAATGAAAGAAAAATTTTTAAGATTAAATTAGCACTTCTTAGGGACAGCAGATCAAAGGGATGTTTACAAATGCAAATGAGGAAGGTAAATATAATAATCTGACAAAGATGAAAAAGAAATAAAAGTATATAATGTGATCACTTAAAACAATAAACATGCCTACCTAAGTGAACCAGATAGTGGATCAATTTCCTTGTTCATGGAAGTTGATCAACCCTGTTAATAAATTGGAATGACTCACTGGACAATGTACAAAAAGAATATTGATTGATAAATATGAGTAAGATAATATTAACTAACAATGATACTTTGAACATATCAAGTAGATGTTTGAGCATAAGAATTCTAAGAGAAAAGTAAAAAGACAGTTAGATTATTAGGAGTAATTGTAATACATATGCACTGAGCATTTCCATTCAATTTCTTTCTTAAGTATATGAATGTAGATGAATGAAGGCAATGTGAAAATGAAAAGAAATTGAAGCACATAATATGAATAACAGAGTGATTTATTTTCAGAGTTATAAAAGCCCATAGTTATAATGGTTTGTTTGTTTCATTTGCTTCTCATTTCCTGAACAGCCTATAGTTTTAGAAATAACATCATATATTTTTAAACAACAGACTATTTACTACTGGAAATTGAATTGTAATGTTTGTACCCTGCCTTAGGCAGTCACTTATTGTGATTTTATATCAAAATAATATTTCAAGCAACCACATATAACACAAGCACACATATATTCAAACACATATACACATACACATTCTCTTCATGGCTTTGGAATTAATATTATGTTTCTGTGGGCTTTAATTACAAAGCAAAACATGAGAAACTTGAGAGGGTTTTTCATCATTGAGAACTGTCAAACAAAATACATAATATATTCTCACTGTCTTTTGACTTGAACCTAAAAATAATATATTTTTCTTGTCTAAAATATGTACTGCAGTGTTCTATACACTTCATTATACATAAATAATTTCAGTGTCTGCACCTGAAACATTTATATTTCTCCAAGAAAATGAATAATGAGGAACAGAGGCTATGCCTGTTTTAAAATGACTCCTGTTTGAAAATTGCCACAAATAATACTCTGGCATTGATGAGATTATAATTAAGAAAGAAATTAAATATTAGAATGTAATAAATTATATATATATATATATATATATATATATATATATATATATATATATTGGTTTGAGATAAATCCTGGCAATCATTCCCAAGCTATGCTCAAACCTGAAGTTTTTCTTCATCTTATCTTTCCAGGTTTGGGAATTATGTGCTATCACTCTCAGCTTCAAAGTATTTTGAAAACGATGCTTTTGATCTTGAAATAATTCATTTCCATAATTAACATTACATGTAAATACTAAGTCACTGCTTTAATAAAGTTCAGACTCTCCCTAGTATATGATTGCTTCTACAGTACTTAGGAGATGCCTGTGTACTCTTAGATCCAGTACGATTTACTTTGGCAAGGTTTTATGTAAATGTAGGAGATTGTCATCAGCTGCAATCTCTGCCCTTTGAGCATAGTCCAGGAGGACATAATTAACAACTGAGGCCATACCATTATTGTTTTTTGTCTCAAAGCCATTCTGGTATTGGCTGCAGGCACCCCCACTTGTCAGTGATTCTCTCTATAATAAAAACACAAGTCATAGCTCAAATCTAACACAGGCAGACAACTCTTGAAAATTTCTCAATAGGGATTATGTAGAATGGAAGGTCACTTATTCTTATTTTTCTTCAAATTTTAAAATTAAAATATGATTACACCACCTTCCACTTGGCTGTCTTTCTCCAAACCTTTCTATGTACCCTTCCTACAACCCCCCACATGTTCCATCCCTCCAAACCCTCTCATGTTCCTCTCTCAGTCCTTCTAAAATTAATAACCTTTTTATTATCATTGTTAACATTAAAAATGCATAAATATGTAAATACATATTTTTGAGTTCAGTGATTGCTTATGTGTAGATTATTTAAGGGCTGACCATGTTGTATTGGATAATAAGTTAAGGAAATAATCCCTGGGAGAGGTTAATTACTCTTTCAGCGGTCATTAGTTTCCTGCAGCTCTTTATCTGTGGTAGATCCTGCCAAGAGTTCCCTCTTCTGCATTATCATATCTGTTGACACTATCATTGTCCAGGTATTGTTCAGGCAATCATGCTGTTGAGGTGTCATGAGTGAGGCTTCCATTTCATTTCTAGGAAACACAATTTCTCACAACATACTTTCTCTTATTACCTTTGTGTACCTTTTTTGTCTAGGGTGGTCCTTGAGCCTGGGATGCAGCAGCTGTTTTCTACATATGATGGAGTTGTGCTTCACCTAATGCATTGGTCCTGGAATTATGACCTGTCGCAGTTGTGTAATGGTCTCTATTTGATATCAATTAAATTTTGTTTAATAAGAGTAGATATATATTTACTGGTGTGTTTAGGATAAGTTTTAGAATGTAATTAGGAAATACAGTGTTCTCCTCTAAGATTCAGGACCACTCTGCATAGGTAGTTGCCAACAATTGTAGTACCATACATAACTTCCTACTGTGAGTGCCTTAAGTCCAGTAGACAACTGCTGGTTACCATCAAGATATGAGTACTACTATTGAACTTTCAATACTATGCTATTCATTGCTATAGTTCATTGACACCATGGCTATAAGGAATATTGAATGCTTCCCTCCCTCATTTGGCAGTTTACATAGTACTTTATAGAACTATGAAACGTAATCTACCATAAGGATACTTTCAAGTTAGATACAGCCTAACTCTTCTGTGCCCTCTGTCCAAAGTGCATAATTTTCAGAAATAGAGACACTTTCAAATTCTGAGAATCTACAATGGGCAAACACAATAGATTATGGACTCATTTGGACTGCCCTGCTCAACAAATTGATTGAAGGATTCTCATACCTGACACTGGATTTTTTTTTTTAAATCTATGGCTTCTGTGGGGAATATTGGCAAACCAAGTATCATAATTTCATATAAGATATATGAATATCTCTCTCTCTCTCTCTCTCTCTCTCTCTCTCTCTCTCTCTCTCTCTGTGTGTGTGTGTGTGTGTGTGTGTATGTGTGTGTGTCTTTGTGTGTGTATGTGCTGCACTTACTATGGAATATAAACCTATGATGACATATTTTATTGACAAATGTCTTTTGATATCCTAATGATTTTTAACCTTCTCAAATGTGATTAACGACAATGTGACTTGAACTAAAAGAGGGTGCTCTACAATTTTGGACAAACCATGAAACAAACTGTGTTGTAATGAGTTATGATAAATTCATCACAAGAAATAGTGCTTTGCTCATAGATGCTATAAAATGAATCAGCCTTAATATTTCTAGATACTTAACAACAGTTGTGGAACTTTCAAAGGGCACAATCTGAAATGTTTAATACATCATTTTCTTGTGATTATGAATTATCAATATTCTTTTCTGTGCTTTATCTTATCCAAATTTTAACATTCTACTAATTCATCTATATCATTTTTCCTGTCCTTAAGTAAGAATACAGAAATTATGAGTATCAGTGCAAATTTTTCCAACTTTTTATATGGCATTCAGTGTAGTGATATTGTGTTCCCCAAAATATTGTGCACCCTAATAAATTTATCTGGGTCAGAGAACAGAACAGCCACTAGACAGACATAGAGGCCAGAAAATGGTGGCACTCACACCTTTAATCCTAGCATTCCAGAGGCAGAAATCCATCTGGATCTCTGTGAGTTCAAGGCCACACTGGAAACAGCCAGGCATGGTGACACACACCTTTAATCCTAGGAAGTGATGGCAGAAAGCAGAAAGGTATTTAAGGCATGAGGATGAGGAACTAGAGTTGGTTAAGGTTTTAGGCTTTTGAACTCAGAGGCATCCAGTCTGAGGAAACAGGATCAGCTGAGGAATGGGCAAAGTAAGGTAGCTGTGGCTTGTTCTGCTTCTCTGATCTTCCAGCACTCACCCCAATAACTGGCCTTGGGTTTGTTTTTATTAATAAGACCATTTAAGATTCTTTCTATAATTCAGGTCACATATATCGGAAAATAAAATAAGGAAACACATCATATTTTGTGTAGAGTAGAAATCACAGTAAGCTAGAACACAATAAAATGTACACTTCATACTCTCACAAATAACTAATCCTACTTTTATATACATCTATGTACAACTATTACTATTTTTATGTGAATGATATGAACAATAATTTTAAATTGTTAATAAATATTCCATAATGCCTTGATGAACATACAGGAGCTTTCATCTAATAATGGTTTCAATATCATAGTTTTCAGATTTTAGCTGTAAATAAATGATTCCTTGTCACATCCATTTAAGACTTGTAAGTATGACTGCAGCATGCTCTATGGTCCCTAGGTCACAGGTAATTCTGTTGTAGATTTTACACTTCTTCAATGAAGGAATCTTTGAAATGGATTCTGGGAACTGGGGAAGAGAGCTCTGAACTCTAATAAAATGGAAAAACTGTCCCTGCACCGGAGTTGGTATAGCTACTGCCTCGGGTGTAATTTACAAACTGCCAAGAGCCCAGTGTGTGAAATCAGATCCTCAGAGATCTCAGAATCGATCCCACTCATGCCTTCTCAAGTTTGTTGTTGGTGACATCATGTTGCTAGCATGGTGGTGATATGTGTGACATGGAAATCAATAAAACTATAAATCAAAGTTATTTTCCATTTCACAGAGCTTTATTACTAGGCACAAATTAAAATTTCACAAGATTATTTTATTTGATTCTTTTATGGGAAAAATCAGTTCTGGCGCTGGCAAAATGACTCAGCAGGTAAAAGTTCTTGTTAAAATCCTCAAGTCCTGAGTTCAGTCATGGGGGACAACAAAATAAAAAGAAAGTGATGAAACTGACAAGTTATTTTATGTTCTATCTAATACACATATACACAACAAAAACACAACACACACACCAACATACACATACATGAACACACACATAACTGCCTAGATAAATGAAATAAATAATTGAAAACTATAAAGCCCTTACCTGGATTTAAATAGACAGTCACATTGTTCCCAATTGAGTTTGGTCTGCCTAGCACACTAACAAAAGTCATCATTCTGAACTTAGACAGCATGTTATCTATTACTGTGGTATTACACCTGGTAGTGTATGGTATTTAAAAAAAAATATGACCAATGGACGCAGGAAAGTATAATCCATTCTTTTCAAAAGAACCCCATTAACCAGAAGCAAGTTGCTCAATAAAAATGCTTGGGGTCCTGATGAGAGTTCAATTTCATCCCTAGAATTCAGGCAACAATTAAAAAAAAAATAGTTACTATATTTGAAAACACAAGAAAATATTTAATTAAAGATATTTGTTATTTATTTATTCATTATTTATTTTTGAATAGTACACATGTGAACTCATTGAGATTGTGATAACCAGTCACAAGGCTTGAGCAAGTTCAAAACAGACAAAAATTCTGTTACAGAGAATGGGATATGGACACAAAACCCCAGCACTAGCCAAGGAGTTATTTTCAATTGAAATAGGTTGGGAAAGGGAAAATCACTTTTGTTAATGTGATATCACTAGGAATATCAACCAAAATCCAGGGCAGGTTCCATACTCAGAATAAGTTCACCAACTAAACAGAAATTCTATTTTTCATTTCTCTCTCTCTC
Organism: Peromyscus maniculatus bairdii; assembly: GCF_049852395.1. Classification (NCBI taxonomy): domain Eukaryota; kingdom Metazoa; phylum Chordata; class Mammalia; order Rodentia; family Cricetidae; genus Peromyscus; species Peromyscus maniculatus. Next base: position 57,223,898 of record NC_134862.1, read on the forward strand.
TTGTCTCTGTCTCTCTGTCTCTGTCTCTCTCTCTCTTTGTGTGTGTGTGTGTGTGTGTGTGTGTGTGTGTGTGTGTGTGTGTGTGTGTGTGTGTATAGATGTTATGGTTGGATAGCTTGGTCTTCTTGTGGAAACACTAACAGTAGGAGCAGGGTTTTCTATGACTCTTTTGCTTGCTTTGGGGTTTCTTTCCTAATCCAGTCTTAATCTGAAGAGAAGTGCTTAGTCTTACTACAATTTAATATGCCATGTCTGGTCAATATCTCTTGGAGGTCTGCAATTTTCTGAAAGGAACAGAGGATTGGATTGGGAGTAGAGGGGAGGTGGGGAAGGTGGGCACTTGGAGGAGAGGGGTGAGGGGAAATTAGGAATGGAGAGACAAGAACTATCTCCTTTCCTGTCAGTACACACTGCCTTTCTCACAATAATAGTTGACATTTCAAATGCAGTTAAATACTTAATATACAGAAAAGTTAAATCTTACATTGGTCAAACAATTTCATATCAACCACACAAATTATAGTTTGGTAGATTTTCTATACAGTTTGTTTATGCTTGCTAACTTATTTCCTACAATTCAATGGGGGAAAAGTTGCTAAATAAAATTGTGTTGAATTAAATTCAACATTTTTACATTTTACTAATGTAATTCTCCTTAAGTTAATGACAAAAATGTTTTAATGAAGGAAGAAAATAGCATGCTATTAATCAACTATAACATTTGCATTTCTATCTTTTAGAGATGCTCCATGCATTAGACTAATTACATGTAACATTTGATGAGATTTTAGTCCTAAATACATTAGAGAAATATAATGGATAAAGCATTATCAAATCAATGCTTCCATATTCACACCTGTAAATTGCTCATAGTATTAGCATCAGAAATAAGATATATAACTTAGCTAATTCTACAATGGTTGATAACCTGTGGCAAATGCTGAAAAAAGTTCCTTCAACCTCTAATCCTTGTCAAATAGAAAATTAACCAAAATAATCAAATGAGGTTTTTCTGAGAGACCTCTTTGTTCATCTCATTGAAGCCAAGTACAAGTTTTTCTCATATTTGCATGCTAGAATTCTCATCCTATAATCATTGTTTATTTTAATTCTGGAGGCTGTATACTTTGTGTGAGCTACTTCATTGAGACATAAGAAGGATGTCCTAACCATTTTTTCTATAGGAGGTTTCATGTCACAATAGGTCAAGGTAGGTGTTCCTCTCATTGTCCAGGATAGACAATAGTTTTTTTCTTTTGTATTAAAAATCCACTCCCTGAATTATATCCTCTCCTCTCTTTGGTAGGAATTGTTAACTACATGCATATTATCTAATGTCTGCCTTTTTCCTTTTTTCTTATTAGTTACAGAAGTGTTTGCTAGAGATCTTAGTGGTAGTGTCAAGATAAACTAGGTGTGATAGGAGTCTGTTTACATGCTTTTAATAAATTATTTGATCTCTTTATGACATAACAATTAACCACAACTAAGTTTTCTCATATATATTAGACTAATTTAATAATTTGCAACATTTGGATGAAATTGGCTTTGGTGTAAGGAAGACAGTGATCTCTAGTGTGTTGAAAGTAGTTACTGATCTGAAGTAAGATTGTTTTCTTAGCTCTAGATTTTCCACAATGCTTTGTAGTAGATTTGAAGATTGTTGCAGAAAATAATAGTAAAATCACATTTGATTTCTTTGTTTCTAGGTTAGGCTGAAAATGTTCAGGCATATCTAGTTAAATCAGAAGGGAGAACAAACAATAAATTGCATGCAAATTAATTTGATGATGTTAAGGCTGCTGGAAGTGTATTAGCAGGAGCACCCATTGGATTGGGTAGTCTAAAAAAAATTTGAATGCATGGGCTTATTTACTCTCCCTTGCCCATTATATTAATGGTATTGTATTATGTGACTATAACAAAATCTTCAAAAGTATTAGTTATTAGTTTACTTGTGCAAGATCAAGGAATGGTACTCAAATCTTTTTGAACCACTAGAGGACATTGAGGAGAAAGGAAACATAAGCTATCAGACAGCATCATGCTGGCATAGCACATCATTCTTAGCTTTAGTAAACATTTACATGCAGAGGCACATTAAGTCTTATGGGCTCTGGCCTTTCCTTGCTTATACATTTCAGAGTAATAGCTTAAGGAATAAAACCCTCAAGAATTCAATAAAAGTTGCCGCAAATCTCTCTAACAGGCTGGATGAAGAGGTGGTTTACGTGGTGATAAACATTTCCCCTACTGAAGCCTTAAGATTGGTTCCTTCAGACATACAAGCTCTCTAAGAATTGAGGTCATGAAATTTCCACTCATTCCTCTCCAAGATGGGAGGGTGAGAAGGTAAACTTTATAACTGTTGCATTATAAATTAGGTGATGGTGATACAAACTGTCCAAAGGGAACTGTGATGTTGCACTCATGGAAAATTTATATAACATCACAGTTTTATGGAAGTTATAAAGCTTCCATTTTTAAAGGGATTTTTTTGTAATTTATTCTGAAATATAAATATAAATAATTTTAATATGTATCTACCAAATATACGACATTGAGGCTAAACTGAAAAAGTATCCTTTAAAATACATGTGTATGTGTTTAAATATGTTTAGGACTTACAATAGGAATGTACTATTTTAAAATCTGAAAAAGGAGATCAATTATAGGGAACACACAAAAAAGAAAACTCACAAAACCTGAGGCGTTAATTGGAAATCTCAGAATACATACTATCTTGTAAAAATCATAATGTTGTTTCAATCACTTTATATGTGATATATATTTTCATCACTTCACATTACATAACTTTATTAGTGAATATTTATTCACATAATTTGGAATGTTACATAACTCTGCCTCTTTAGGGAAAGAAGGGCCAGACACAATGGCACACACTAATCTCAGTCTGTGGGAGACTGAAACAGGAGAATTGCTATGAGTTCAGGGATAATATGCTTCCAAACTAGCCTATGTACCAGAAAAGACTTTGAAAAAAGAAGTAAAATAATGATAGAGATTGCATAACTGGAAAAAGCATTCTTCTAATGTCTAAGAGAATTTATTAATTTTCAGTTTTCATATAAATTGAAAATGGTGATGCACAATACATACATACAGAGAACTTGTTTTAATTCATGCTGCCAAAGCTTTCTGTAATAAGTATCTTTTCCATATGATATATTTTGATCATGTACCTTTTCCTCCCCCAACTCCTCCAAGATAACCTTCAAGAACTTTCCAATTTTTCCATCTCTTCCCATATGACTTTATGTTCTTGCTTCCTCCTTCTCTCTCTTTTTCTCTCATAAATAAATAAATAAGCAACCCACAATGTCCACATTCCCCTCTCCGCACTGGGAACCATCTTGCTTGAATCTGTACATGGATTGTGCATGCTGCAACAGTATCTGTGCATCTATTTGTGCATCAGTCCTGTGGCATCTGAAAAGCACTGTTTACTTGGAGTCATCCATAAGCTCTGGCTCTTATAATCTTTCCATCTCCTCTTCAACATACTTCCTTGAACATTTAGTTGAGGGGTTGATGAAAATATCCATCTAATGCTGTGCTTTATAAAGGCTCTAACTCTCTACACATTGTAGAGTTTTGAGTCTCAATGTTGACGTCCTTCTCTTGTTAAATCTTTAAGTCAAAATTGTTATATAAAACTTTAAAAATATTTGACTTCTAAATGGTTATTGATGTGTATATATGTGTTTATGGGTAATGATGGTGGGCATAAAAACCCAATTTTTCTAACAAGACATTTATCAAAACAATAAAATGGTCTGAGCAATGGTATGGGTTTGATGGTACTCATTTATTTTCATTATGATATATTTTGCTACAGAAAGTTCTGCAGTCCTAGATTGTTGAAGTCATTTTATTATTTTTAGTAATGTATTACATTATTATTTATTTTTTAGGAGTGATATGAATGCATGCCTTGACATACAATTTATCAAAGACCGCTTTCAGGAGATTTCTTTGTTCATTCTTCTTCCATGTGGGTACCCTCATTGAATTCACATCATGCAGCTTGGTTGGTAAGAAATGCTTTAATACATTGAAACATCTCATTTGCCTGAAATTCTTCTATTTTACAAAGAAATCTAAATTATGGTATATTTTCATTGTTCCAATATTTACTGTACAATGTTCAAGTTTATGAAATGTGAGTCCCACTACAAAGGCAGAATAACATAATATGACATAATATCACTACTTTTAATATGACACCCAATTATTTTATTATCTAGCCATCACATTTTGTACCAGACCCATATTCTGGGATGACCATACAACAATGAGCACAAAAATACCATTATTAATAAATTAAGTATTGAATACCATCCATATCTCTCAACTGATACATCATTCATTTTTTCTTATATTGAAATTCATGCATCTTAAACAATTCCTTACTATTTAAAATAAACTTTAAATGCAGAAATCAAGCATGTTTACAAGTATAATCTGCATGTATATCCCACACCCACAACCCTCAATAATATCAATTGTAATTAATTCAAAATAATAGAGTATTAATAGGTAAACGGTAGGTATTTCATGATAGAGAAGTCATCAGTGACTTTTTTGACCTTATGATACAGGACTAAAGGATCTTGTTCATTTTTCCCCTGTGAAAACATGACCAGATTGTTTTTGTCTTTGAAGTCGAAAGTAAGTTCTCCGCAGGCACTGAGTGTATTTGTAACTTGTCTTAGGAGTCCCTCTAAACTAATGTAGATAAATTATCCTTTATCTGGTATTTTGTCACCAAAGCTTGAACAGACTAACACTTACATTTTACAACTCTAAAAACTTATATTCCAATTGTATTTTCACTGGCATATGAAAATAACAATATTGTTTCTCAATTACTAACAGCAAATAGTATGAAAGCACAAGTAACTAAATTTTACAAACAGAACTATAGTATTAAAAACAGTTAAGTATAAGATATTTTATAGCCAGAAATTAAACTTGTATCATTATTTCCTATTAGAGATTTTCAGAGAACAATAAAGTCAATATATGTGTTATTGCATGATTTCCATTACTGTCATATTGCTATGAGTTAAGATACGTAACTTCATCCAGGAAATATTGGTGCATGTCTTTAATCCCAGTCCTCAGGTGTCAGAGGCAGGCAGTTCTCTGTGAGTTTCATGCCAACCTTGTCTACAGAACCTCATTTCAAGACAGGCAAGACTGCCCAGAGAAACTCTTTCTCAAAACAAAATAAAACAAACAAAAGGATGTAACTTCAGTAATAATCTTCTCTCAAAGCCTTTATTCATAATACTACATTGGAAATACATGAATTTGTAAAACTTTAAAAATGAGCTGATTTCTATTAACAAGCGGTATGTAAAATTTTCTGTAAAGATTAAACTGTGATTATGTGGTCAATATGGATTTTACTTGATTTAATCAAATCCAAGAGACCAGTTCAACTGTCAGCCTGCAGTGGAATTATTTTGAAAGATAGTCAGCTACCTACTGAGTTAACTACAGGGTGTTCTCGAGACTCCACTCTTCCAGTGTTGGTGAGCTGTCACTCACACTGCAATGCGGGTTGAGTGATGTATCTATAAATGAACCATCTTTCCTTCTGTAAATAGCCACTCACGTTGGTTTCTGAAAGTGATATCAATAAAGCTCATCGGTTCACCATGCAGGGCTTTGTTGGTAAACACACTTTGTTCTAGCACTTGTTGCCCATATGAAGTGAGCAGACATTTGTCCATGTCTCCAGACATAGTGTCTTTAAACCTATACTAAAATGGATGATGATTCCCCACATCTGAAGTTTGCAGATCTCTGTTATACTTGAAGCTGCTACAAATATCCTTTTCCCAAGAATCTTTGATCTTTGTTTGGCCTTCAGGAAAGGGTCATCTGAGCTTGAGGGTTTTCTGTTTCCTGAGTCCTGTAGCTTTTGTGGACTTCCTACCATTTCTTTAGCCTTCTGAATGTTAGGAGACTCCCATTTTGTCCTATGGAAGAATATTTCAATTCAGAGAAATTAGAGAAAACATAGGTCAAATCCACAAAATTTTGTTCTCCATCAGAGTAGATTTTATTGAGAGCAATAAATAGCGCAAACGGAGAAGAGGTCTGTGAAAATAACTCTTGCATCTTCAAGTGAAAAAAATAAAATTATCTTTAGTTCTATTATTGTTACCTTTCCACAAGTGTAATCATTATTTCCTTTTGACAATTGGTCATTCTTATAATACATGGACACCAAGAGAATTGTTTTAGATCTAAATTATGAGTAAGTTATGAGGAAGATGTAAATCTCACCCATTTCTATGTCATTGGGCAATCCCTGTGTCTTTCTTGGAGTCCTGGTTTCTAGGTAGCCTCCCTGGAGTTGTGAGTGGCAGTCTAGTCATCTTTGTTTTACATCTAGTATTCTCCTATGAGTGAGTACATACCATGTTTGTCTTTCTGAGTTTGGGTTACCTCACTCAGGATGATTTTTTTTCTAGATCCATCCATTTGCCTGCAAACCTCATGATGTCATTGTTTTTCTGTGCTGAATAGTATTCTATGATGTATATGTACCACAATTTATTTATCCATTTTTCAGTTGAAGGGCATCTAGGTTGTTTCCAGGTTCTGGCTATTACCAACAATGCTGATATGAACATAGCTGAGCAAGTGCCCTTGTGGTATGATTGAGCATTCCTTGGGTATATGCCCAAGAGTGGTATAGCTGGATCTTGGGAGAGATTGATTCCCAATTTTTTTTTTTTTTTTTTGTTATTTTTTAATTTTTTATTTTAAATATTTCTTAATTTTTTGAGATATAGTATAATTACATGATTTCCCCTTCCTTTCCTTGCATCCAAGCCCTCCTATGTATCATTCTCTTTGCTCTTTTACAAATTCATAGCATCTTTTTCTTTAAATATTTTTACATATACATGCAGTGTGTGCGTGTGTATGTGTCCCTAACAACATAAGTACAACGTGCTCAACCTGTACAATGTTGATTTTTTTTTTTTTTTAATTTTTTTTTATTATTATTATTATTATTATTATTTTACAACACCATTCAGTTCAACTTAATAGCCACAGAATCCCCTGTTCTCCCCCTCTCGCCCACCCCTCCCCCCAGCCCACCCCCCATTCCCACCTCCTCCAGATCAAGGTCTCCCCCGAGGACCGGGGTTGACCTGGTAGACTCAGTCCAGGCAGGTCCATTCCCCTCTCCCAGACCGAGCCAAGTGTCCCTGCATAAGTCCCAGGATTCAAACAGCCAACTCATGCAACGAGCCCAGGACCTGGCACCAATGCACAGCTGCCTCCCAAACAGATCAAGCCAACTGACTGTCTCACCCATTCAGGTGGCCTGATCCAGTTGGGGGCCCCTCAGCCTTTGGTTCATAGATCCTGTGCTTCCATTCATTTGGTTATTTGTCCCGGTGCTTTATCCAACCTTGGCTTCAACAATTCTCGCTCATATAAATCCTCTTCTTACTCACTAATTAGACTCCCAGTGCTCCACCAGGGGCCCAGCCGTGGATGTCTGCCTTCAGATTCCTCAGTCCTTGGATGGGGTTTATGGCACCACTATTTGGGTGTCTGGCCATCCCATCACCAGAGTAGGTCAGTTCCTGCCGTCTCGCGACCATTGCCAGCAGTCTTTTGAGGGGGTATCTTTGTGGATCTCCGTGGGCCTCCCTAGCTCTCTGCTTCCTCCCCTTCTCCCCTTCTCATGTGGTCTTCATTTACCATGGTCTCCTATTCCTTGTTCTCCCTCTCTTTTCTTGATCCAGCTAGGATCTCCCACTCTTTCCCTCGACTGTCGCCCTTCATTGTTCCCACTCATGACCAGGCTATTCATGTAGATCTTGTCCATTTCTCCGTGTCTTTTTTTGGGGTCCCGTTTTCCAGGTAGCCTCACTGGTGATGTGAGTAGCAGTCTAGTCATCCTTGTTCCACATCTAGCATCTTCCTATGAGTGAGTACATACCATATTTGTCTTTCTGAGTCTGGGTTACCTCACTCAGGATGATTTTTTCTAGATCCATCCATTTGCCTGCAAACCGTGTGATGTCGTTGTTTTTCTCTGCTGAGTAGTATTCCATTGTGTATATGTGCCACAATTTATTTATCCATTCTTCAGTTGAAGGGCATCTAGGTTGTTTCCAGGTTTTGGCTATTACAAACAATGCTGATATGAACATAGCTGAGCAAGTGCTCTTGTGGTATGATTGAGCATTCCTTGGGTATATGCCCAGGAGTGGTATAGCTGGATCTTGGGGGAGATTGATTCCCAATTTTCTAAGAAAGCGCCATATTGATTTCCAAAGTGGTTGTACAAGCTTGCATTCCCACCAGCAGTGGAGGAGAGTTCCCCTAGTTCCACATCCTCTCCAGCATAAAGTGTCTTCAGTGTTTTTGATCTTAGCCACTCTGACAGGCGTAAGGTGGTATCTCAGAGTTGTCTTGATTTGCATTTCCCTGATGATTAGGGAAGTTGAGCAATTCCTTAAATGTCTTTCAGCCATTTGGGATTCCTCTGTTGAGAATTCTCTGTTTAGTTCTAAAGCCCATTTCTCAATTGGACTGTTGGTCCTTTTGATGTCTAATTTCTTGAGTTCCTTATATATTCTGGATATCAGTCCTCTGTCAGATGTGGGGTTGGTGAAGATCTTTTCCCATTCTGTAGGCTGTCGCTTTGCCTTGTTGACCGTATCCTTTGCTCTACAAAAGCTTCTCAGTTTCAAGAGGTCCCATTGATTGATTGTTTGTCTCAGTGTCTGCGCTACTGGTGTTATATTTTGGAAGTGATCTCCTATGCCAAGGCGTTCAAGACTATTTCCTACTTTCTCTTCTAGCAGGTTCAGAGTAGCTGGATTTATGTTGAGGTCTTTGATCCACTTGGACTTAAGTTTTGTGCACGGTGACAGATATGGATCTATTTGCAGCCTTCTACACGCTGATATCCAGTTATGCCAGCACCATTTGTTGAAGATGCTTTCTTTTTTCCATTGTACACTTTTGGCTTCTTTGTCAAAAATTATATGTCCATAGGTGTGTGGGTTAATGTCAGGGTCTTCAATTCGATTCCATTGGTCCACATGTCGGTTTTTATGCCAATACCAGGCTGTTTTTATTACTGTAGCTCTATAGTAGAGCTTGAAGTCGGGGATTGTGATGCCTCCAGAAGTTGTTTTATTGTACAGGTTTCTTTTAGCTATCCTGGGTTTTTTGTTTTTCCATATGAAGTTGAGTATTGTTCTTTCCAGATCTGTGAAGAATTGTGTTGGTATTTTGATGGGGATTGCATTGAATCTGTAAATTGCTTTTGGTAAGATTGCCATTTTTACTATGTTAACCCTGCCTATCCATGAGCATGGAAGATCTTTCTATTTTCTGAGATCTTCTTCAATTTCTTTTTTCAGGGACTTAAAGTTCTTGTCATATAGGTCCTTCACTTGCTTGGTTAGTGTTACCCCAAGGTATTTTATGTCATTTTTGGCTATTGTAAAGGGTGATGTATCTCTAATTGCCTTCTCAGCTTCTTTGTCCATTGTATATAGGAGGGCTACTGATTTTTTTGAGTTGATTTTGTATCCTGCTATGTTGCTGAAGGTGTTTATAAGCTTTATCAATTCCTGGGTGGAATCTTTGGGGTCACTCAAGTATACTATCATGTCGTCTGCAAATAGGGAAAGCTTGACTTCTTCCTTTCCAATTTGAATCCCCTTAATCTCCTTATGTTGTCTTATTGCTCTGGCTAGAACTTCAAGTACTATATTGAATAAGTATGGGGAGAGTGGACAGCCTTGTCTCGTTCCTGATTTTAGTGGAATTGCTTTGAGTTTCTCTCCATTTAATTTGATGTTGGCTGTTGGTTTGCTATATATTGCCTTTATTATGTTTAGGTATGTTCCCTGTATTCCTGATCGCTCCAAGACTTTTATCATGAAGGGGTGTTGGATTTTGTCAAATGCCTTTTCTGCATCTAGTGAGATGATCATGTGGTTTTTTTCTTTGAGTTTGTTTATATGGTGTATTACATTAATGGACTTTCGTATGTTGAACCACCCTTGCATCCCTGGGATGAAGCCTACTTGATCATGGTGGATAATTGTTCTGATGTGTTCTTGGAGTCTGTTTGCCAGTATTTTATTGAGTATTTTTGCATCAATGTTCATGAGGGAGATCGGTCTGTAGTTCTCTTTCTTTGTTGCATCCTTGTTTGGTTTAGGAATCAGGGTAATTGTAGCCTCATAGAAGTGAGAGGTGAAATTAATAAATTAGAAACTAAGAGAATAATACAAAAAATTAATGAAACAAAGAGTTGGTTCTTTGAGAAAATCAACAAGATAGACAAGCCCTTATCCAAACTAACCAAAAGACAGAGAGAGAGAATCCAAATCAACAAAATCAGAAATGAAAAGGGGGACATAACAACAGACATTGAGGAAATCCAGAGAATTATAAGGTCATATTTCAAAAACCTCTACTCCACAAAACTGGAAAACCTAAAAGAAATGGACATTTTTCTGGATAGATACCACATACCTAAGTTTAATCAAGACCAGATAAACTATTTAAATAGTCCAATAACCCCTAAGGAAATAGAAACAGTCATTAAAGGTCTCCCAACCAAAAAAAGCCCAGGGCCAGATGGTTTCAGCGCAGAATTCTACCAGATCTTCAAAGAAGAGTTAATACCAATACTCTCTAAATTGTTCCACATAATAGAAACAGAAGGAACATTACCAAACTCCTTCTATGAGATTCCCAATTTTCTAAGAAAGAACCATATTGATTTCCAAAGTGATTGTACAAACTTGCATTTCCACCAGTAGTGGAGGAGAGTTCCCCTAGCTCCACATCCTCTCCAGCATAAGGTGTCTTCAGTGTTTTTGATCTTAGCCATTCTGACAGGCGTAAGGTGGTATCTCAGAGTCATTTTGATTTGCATTTCCCTGATAATTAGGGATGTTGAGCAATTCCTTAAATATCTTTCAACCATTTGAGTTTCCTCTGTTGAGAATTCTCTGGTTAGTTCTAGAGTGGGGCTAATGAAGGGCAAGGGTCAAGAGAAAGAGAACTTAGGGGAGCGGGAGATCCTAGCTGGATCAAGAACAGAGAGGGACAAGGAATAAAAGACCACGATAAATGAAGACTACATGAGAATAGGAAGAAGCAAAGTGCTAGAGAGGCCCACAGAAATCTACAAAGATACTCCCACAATAGGCCTGGCTGTGGATCTCTGCATCTGTTTTCCTCAGTCATTGGATGGGGTTTCTAGAACAACAATTAGGGTGTTTGGTCATCCTATCATCAGAGTAGGTCATTTCAGGTTGTCTCTCGACCATTGCCAGTAGCCTATTGTGGGGGTATCTTTGTGGATTTCTGTGGGCCTCTCTAGCACTTTTCTAGGAGTGGAAGGTAGGGAATCTGTGGTCAGGATGTATTCTGTGAGAGGAGAACCTGTTTTGATTTTTTTTTAAAAAACCCATAAGGATCACATAAGTTTCTATCATGATTACAAAAAAAAAAAAGCTTTACTTTCCAATGAAATAAACTTGCAAAATCCAAACCAAACACACAAAATATAACTTCATATAACTATGTACTTAGTTTAAAATTGTGAGAGGATATATTATCATTATGAAAAATGCATTTACTACTCTATTTTAGTAAAAAAAAAAGGGAAAATATCTCCTTTAAAATATTTAACAAAAAGCACTGATGAATAATTAGATAGGTAAATAATCATATGGATAAATATTAGACAGGTGATTAGATAAACAGAAGTTAGATAGATGATAGATTTATAGATGATAAATCAATAGATATAGATTATTTGTAGATGACAGATAGACCAATATAGAGATATAGGGGTAACTATGTTTAAATCTTGAGTTTTTGTAAGGAAGAGGATTTTTGAACTAGATGAATGTTATTATTGCATAGATCATAATATTGCCAAATGCTAAAAATTTCTGCTTACAAAGATGAAAATGAACAAAAAATATTTGGATTTTATGATTTTAAAGTTTATTCACAATAGTGATAAGAGATTTTTAAGTGAAATGTGTCTTTTCATTGTGTTTACTCACAAACACACACACATACACACATATAGAAACACATACACACATATAACATATCTATACAAGTTACATTAATTGTAAATCAATAAGGAAGCTAAATCTGTTCAGTATCTGCTAATAGTAGGAAATTATAACATAAAGTACAAATCATAAAATTATATCAAGAATATTTATCAAAAATATCAACCAACTATAAACTTAGAACATTTGTATTTATTGCAATTATGGGGGTAGATCATTCAATCAAGAGATAGATAAGTGGAACTAAAAACATTCTTAATATTAGAAATATATTATTTCATTTCCAATCTATTCATTTTGACTTATAAGTAAATCCATCATTTATCAGTAATAGTGTTGGAGAAATTTGAGCATGGAGTTGGAGTTTAAAACTCTTAGGTTGTCCAGAGGGACTAAAGAGAGATATTCCATGTTCAACTATTTGTGTAGATTATAGGCTTTTTGCTGAGTTACTTCACTGTTCAGTGTTACTACAGAAACACAGTATGCATGTCTATAGATATGAGATAGATCATCGAATCTACTCTGAGAAAAATGATAAAGAAATAATAGGATAAATAGGTAGATCACTGAATCTACACTGAAAAGAAAAAGGGGAAGATATAAAAATGACAAAAGGTAGATTACTGAATCTATTATGAAAATAAAAAATACTTAAAAAAGGAGCTATTTGTTTTAAATAGGATAAGTAATGAAATTTTTTGAGTTTATCAATGTTACTGGACTGGACATTGTTAATATATATAATGGAGTTTTTATCTGAATCTGTCAAATGTTAATGGACTAGACATTGCTAATGTAATCTTTTTTTTTTAATTTTTTTTTTTAAGATTTATTTATTATGTATACAGCATGTATGACTGCAGGCCAGAAGAGGGCACCAGATCTCATTACAGATGGTTGTGAGCCACCATGTGGTTGCTGGGAATTGAACTCAGGATCTCTGGAAGAACAGTCAGTGCTCTTAACCTCTGAGCCATCTCTCCAGGCCGGCTAATGTAATCTTGACTGTGTATATTGTAAATACTTACTGGATATAATTTTTCTTGTATTAGTTATAAGCTTTTTTAAATTTTAGACAAAAAGTAAGGAAATGTGGTATTGTATTCCCCCAAATATTGTGCATGTTAATAAACTTATCTGGGGTCAGAGACAGAACAGCTACAATATTAAACATAAAGGATAGGCAGTGGTAGCACATGCCTTTAATCCTAGCATTCCAGAGGCAGAAATCCATGTGTTCAAGGATACAGCCAGGCATGGTGACTCATCATGCCTTTAATCCCAGAAAGCAGACCTTTAATCCCAGGGAGTGGTGGTATAAAGCAGAAAGGTATATAAGGCATGAGAACCAGAAACTAGAGGCTTTTGGCCTGGGTAAGCATTTAGCCTAGTTAAGCATTCAGGCTTTTGAGCAGCAGTTCAGCTGAGACCCATTCTGGATGAGGACTCAGAGGCCTCCAGTCTGAGGAGACAAGACCAGCTGAAGATTCGGCTTGTTCTGTCTCTCTGACCTTCCAGTTCACTCCAATACCTGGCTCAGGTTTGATTTCATTAATAAGAACTTTTAAGATTCCTGCTACACATGTCATTGTTGTTTCTTTACTTCTATTAGCTTCAAAACTTCACCTACGTGTTTGAGAGTATTTTCAATATTTTATCTACTCTCTGTTTTGTACATCTCTACTTTTATCAACAGTAAGTGAAATTTTAATTCAAATGTGTAAAGCTTTTCAATTATATTTTAATTATGCATGATATTTATAAGTATAAAAATCAGAAACAAATAGCATGTTCCTTATCCAAATGAATCTACTTATAGTGTGACTATATATGCATTATTTATTATTTCTTCATGTTTTTCATGAATAAAATATAGATAAGAATATTATATACTAAATATGATTGTTGGTATATTATGTAAAATGATAGCTTTGTGATTACTAGGGAAAAAGCTAGGCTATCAAGATCGTCAGTAACATTTCCTATCATCAGTATTACGAATCAAACATACAAACATGCCATTATTGCTACACATTAAAATTTTCACAGCATACACAAATGATGATTTATGATAAAGTTTTCACATATGTATTTTACTTTCAGTTCCATATAGTTATTACTTTTTTATAGTTTTATAAAAATGAAATATGACAAGATACATTCATACTAGAATTTATGAGGGTATCTGCTATTTATTCAATAATCTAAAAGTCCATGAAGTTATTATTCTACCTAATTATTCCTTGATTAAATAATAGGAAGAAAGGGACACTCATTTATCAAACATTTGAGGCTTAAGATATTTTGAGTATCACTAGATAATTTATTGGGTCTTGATATGTTTTCTTATAGGAATTGCTAGTTTTCATGGTTCCTACTTTCCATTTCAGAAATATTTTTTTGAAGAATACATGCAGGCAGAACACCCACATACATTAAGTAAATGAATCTTTAGAAATTAAGAAAAAGAATGAAGATATTAGGGCATGTCTTGCATAGAATTACCATTTTTTTTTCATTTTATGTATGTTTTACCTGAATATATGTCTTTGCAGGACACATGTGTAGTGCCCAAATGGGCATGAAGAGGGGATTGAATCCCCTGGGCCTGAAGTTACAGGGGAGTGGCAACTACATGTGGGCGTTGGGAATTGAACCCAGTCATCAAGAAGGGTATTCTGTATTCCCAACCACAAAGACATCTCTCCAGCCAAAGAAGCAGGAATTCTTACTGTATTTTGAACCCTGGATGTTTTGCTTAATGAGGTTTTCTCCTCTGGGTGACACCTAAGAGTTAGTTGACTTCAATTTTGTCTCAAAGCAAGAATAAAAAAAAATTAGAATCATGTAAAATTGTGTTTATTATCACATTGAAACAATTTTTTTTTTTGCTAATTGTTCCTTATCATTTTAGGTATTGTTATATCCAACTTTATCTTCCAAGAGACTAATCATTTGAATGTAGATATAATTGATTTAAAGATATTCAATTTAAAGTATATTTACAAATTTTATTAAATATTTTCAGTGTCTTTGGCTTATGTCTTAGTTGAATCTTCTAGATGCTTCATATTTCATTGCACCCTCTCTTTAAAGACTATATATACAAGGTTTTCAGTATCATCATCTTTCTTTGATTTCTTACTTGGTTTTTATAATTTTGTGACATTATCTATTGTCTGAACTCTACTTATTTATAAGCACCTCTCATGGTACATGTAATTTGTTACTTGAAAAAAAATTACAGTTACTGAATTTCTGTAAACATTCATATACATTTTTTTAAAAAGGAAATCAATTCTGGCAATCAGGTCACTGTATGTAGATGTGCAGGAAGAATAAAATCGGTCTGCCCATTCTGTATAAGAACAACTCAGTTCGTTTTTTTTTTCCTCCTGTATTGCTGAAAGTTGTGGATTTGGGAGATCTTCTAATAGGGGACAGTCCTGCTCTTGGTCATCTTTCAGGTGACTCTAAGGTTTTTTTTTTTTTTTTTTTTTTTTTTTTTTTTTAATATGATACTAACAACATCTCCCATGAAAGAAAGGCCCTCTGATCTCCTTTAGTCACATTTTTAAAAGGGGTCTATTATTCATATTATGTGTTGTTACTGTTTCCCAAGAGATGCCCCGTGTTACATTAGATAGAGCTCTTCCGTGAAGACCTTCCTTCTATCTTTTGTTCCTCATCCCCTCTCCTTTCTTCCCCTTCCTTCTCTCCCTCTTTTCTTCCTTCTCATCTTTCTTCTGTTTTACTTTCTGTTTCATTCTATAGTTCTTCCTCCATATCCCTGTCCCCCTTTTCCCTATTTTTCTTGTTTTCTTTTTTCGAGACAGGGTTTCTCTCTATGGGATGGTGGTTCTTCTAACAAAAACCTCAATCCCAAACATAGAAATCTCCCTTTGAATTGTTGGTCAGAGAAATTTAGTTTCCCAAGACAATATGGACAACTTCCATGCCTTGGATCCCTCACAAAAAAAAGGAAGATAAGATCCTATTGCTCTAGACAGCTCACACACACTTTGGATACAGGGCTGGGATGATTTGGGCTAGAATTGACTTGGAAACCTCCTCTGTGAAGACTGTCTCTCATAGATTCAAAAACTTCTAGACTAGCTACAAAGGGGAAGAACAGCAATCAATAGTCCTACTCGACTATAAAACCTATGAACCACAACAATGGCCATGATTATAAAATATTCCCAATGGTAAAAAAGTGGCACTTTAACTTTAGGAGTAGGTAACAGCTGTCTAAGGCTAACTCAGTCATACAATTCCCAGATGGTACTATAAACATTGCTAAATGACTAGGTTGTCATAGACCCTAGTTAAGAATCTACAACTGCTATGTTCTTTTTTTTTTTTTTTTTTTTGGTTTTTCGAGACAGGGTTTCTCTGTGTAGCTTTGCGCCTTTCCTGGGACTCACTTGGTAGCCCAGGCTGGCCTCAAACTCACAGAGATCCGCCTGGCTCTGCCTCCCGAGTGCTGGGATTAAAGGCGTGCGCCACCACCGCCCGGCCTGCTATGTTCTTAAACTAATATAATTTCAACTATATTCGAAATGTTCATCCCTATACTCACAGACAAATAGCAGATCTCACTCTCATTAATGAAGCTTCTTTGTGGAACAGATGGGTACTATTAAAGAGATACACAACTGCTGTGGGATGTTCTGTATGTCCTGTGGGAGCCCTTCTTGGGTTCTTTGTGGTGTTACCCAGCAGGTCCGCATAGAGGATGATTAGGACCATGGGCCTGAGTGCAGGTGTCTGAGATGGTCTGCACTTGGCTGTGCTGGGGGATGGTCTGTATGTCAAGTTGTTCTGATTGATCAATAAATAAAACCTGATCGGCTGTGGCTAGGCAGGAAGGATAGGCGGGACTAACAGAGAGGAGAAATAAAAGGACAGGAAGGCAGAAGGACTGACTGCAGCCGCTGCCATGACCAGCAGCATGTGAAGATGCCGGTAAGCCACCAGCCACGTGGCAAGATATAGATTTATGGAAATGGACTAATTTAAGCTATAAGCACAGTTAGTAAGAAGCCTGCCACGGCCATACAGTTTGTAAGCAATATAAGTCTCTGTGTTTGCTTGGTTGGGTCTGAGCGGCTGTGGGACTGGCGGGTGACAGAGATTTGTCCTGACTGTGGGCAAGGCAGAAAACTCTAGCAACTCTGGTTAAAATGCAGATAATAAATTACTATGGAGTACTCAAACCTAACTGATATATCTGCAATTCAATTCTTAGACCTATGACTGAGGTAAAATTGCAGAAGAGAGGGAAAAGGTTGTAAGAGTCAGATGACTAGGATAGTTTCCTCTAGATAGCATCTTCTATTCATGACTAGCAAGATGATATCTCAAAAATATAGTCGCTTGAACAACAGGAGCATAATGACACCAGTTGACACACCCACCGATGTGGACAAGGGATACTCCACATGATCCAAGTCATAGATGAAGAACTATGGTCATCAATACACAATGAGAGAAGAAGAATTATTTCTTTCCAGGGAGAGGTACACACATTGATTGTTCATTCCCAAGTGGTTAAGTGTTAGACACAGGTATATGTGAGTAATGTTAAATGTAATTAGTGGGTTCTCTCTGTGTGTACATATAACAATAGTAGTTAAAGAAGATATCATGAATTTATTTATTTATTTATTGGTTTTTCGAGACAGGGTTTCTCTGTGTAGCTTTGCGCCTTTCCTGGGACTCACTTGGTAGCCCAGGCTGGCCTCGAACTCACAGAGATAGGCCTGGGTCTGCCTCCTGAGTGCTGGGATTAAAGGTGTACACCACCACCACCCAGCTGATATCATGAATTTAGAAGGTGGGGAGGAAGAGGCAGGGATGATTTAAGTATAGTGTTCCTATATAAAGTTCAAAAAAATCATTAAATTAACTTACTGTTCAAAATAATTTTTAAATGGGCATTGATAAGACTTGATATCTGCTGTGGAATGTTCTGTATGGCAAATGTGTTGCTCTGATTGGTCAATAAATAAAACACTGATTAGCCCGTGGCAAGGCAGGAAGTATAGGCAGGACTAACAGAGAGGAGAAAAGAAAGAATAGGAAGGCAGAAGGAGTCACTGCCAGCTACCACCAGGACAAGCAGCATGTGAAGATGCTAGTAAGCCACAAGTCACATGGCAAGGTATAGATTTATAGAAATGGATTAATTTAAGCTATAAGAACAGATAACAAGAAGCCTGCCACGGTCATACAGTTTGAAAGCAATATAAGTCTCTGTGTTTACTTGTTTGGGTCTAAGCGGCTGTGGGACTGGCGGGTGACAAAGATTTGTCCTGACTGTGGGCAAGGCAGGAAAACTCTAGCTACAGATATCATTTAGCCTATTCATTCCTCTTTTTATAATATTTTATAATTAAAATATTTATTGACCTATTTTCCACATATAAATTCGTACTATAAGTCTGTATTTTTGTACCAATGCTATTCATATTATAAATTGAATTAGTTGGAATCATGTACCACAAAACACCTATTGGTCAGCAACATACACATATTCAGCAGTAGTCTCAAAAGATTAATATCTTGGAGCTGAAAAATTCTCATTGCCTAGTGTTATTGTTTGAATATTAAATAACTGCCAAAGGCTAACTGTTTAAGGGTTGGTTACAAGAAGATGTACTTTGGGAAGTGATTGAGTTTTGAGGGTTTTTATTTTATCAAGGAATTAATTAGTCCCTCAATGTATTCTTAATACAATTGACAGTTAATGTAAACTAGGAGGTCAGGACTAATTGAG
Organism: Peromyscus maniculatus bairdii; assembly: GCF_049852395.1. Classification (NCBI taxonomy): domain Eukaryota; kingdom Metazoa; phylum Chordata; class Mammalia; order Rodentia; family Cricetidae; genus Peromyscus; species Peromyscus maniculatus. The sequence goes on from NC_134862.1 coordinate 57,242,807, forward strand.
GGAAGCAGGTCATTGGAGACATATCTAGAAAGATATACTTTTGTTGTTGTTGTTGTTGCTGCTGTACAGGTGGCTTATCAGTGAAAATTATGTCCTGCTCTACAAGAGAACCATGTTTCATTCCCATTATACACATCAGGCAGCTCACAATCACATGAAACTAGTTCCAGCACATCTGGCTTCTTCTTCTGGCCTCCACAGGCACCTGCACTTAAGTGCACATTACTGTTCCATTACACATAATTATAGTAAAATATTTTTTAAAAAGAAAGGTGTATCTTTAACCTTGTACCCTGTTCCTAATCCTCTCTGGTTCCTGATCATCATAAAGGGTGCAGTTTTATTCTACTACCTCATTCTTTAATGGCATCCTTTCTCAGCATTGGTTAGTAGCATGGGACAAGTGATTATGAATTGAAACATCTAAAAAAAAGCCAAAATAAACCTTTACTACATTGTTGATTTTTCTGTGTATTTTTGCATCAATGACAAAGCTAATTACTATTTCTAAAATACAATAAATAACAAAGATATTATTGTCATTGTGCAATGCATTGCTTATGATTAGAGAGGCGCTGAAATGAGTTAAACCTCAATGCTGTTAGTCATAAAAAATATGTTACAAATAATTGTGTGTGTTTTCCTATCTAATACCTCCCCTATACATGGTACCTGGATATTTGCTGTAGTATTTGTTTAATAATTTTATTATTAAAACCTTCTATTTATAATTAAAATGTGGACTTTAAAACCACATTGATGGGTATGGTGAATTATACCTCTCTTCCCAGTACTCAGAAGGCTGAAATTAGAGGGTCACACAAAATCAGGGTCAGAATATACATACATACATATGCATGTGTGCTGTGGGATGTTCTGTATGTCCTGTGGGAGCCTGTTCTTGGGTTCCTCATGGCTTTACCCAGCAGGTCCACATAGAGGATGATTAGGACCACGGGCCTGAGTGCAGGTGTCTAAGATGGTCTGCACTTGGCTGTGCTGGGGGATGGTCTGTATGTCAAGTTGCTCTGATTGGTCAATAAATAAAACCGGATTGGCCATGGCTATGCAGGAAGTATAGGCAGGACTAACAGAGAGGAGAAATAAAAGAACAGGAAGGCAGAAGGAGTCACTGCCAGCTGCTACCCTGACAAGCAGCATGTAAAGATACCGGGTAATCCACGAGACGCCAGGCAGGGTATTGATTTGTAGAAATGGATTAATTTAAGCTATAAGAACAGTTAGCAAGAAGCCTGCCACAGCCATACAGTTTGAAAACAATAATTCTCTGTGTTTACTTGGTTGGGTCTGAGCGGCTGTGGGACTGGCAGGTGACAAAGATTTGTCCTGACTGTGGGCAAGGCAGGAAAACTCTAGCTACACATGTGTGTGTATATTTGCTCAATTTATTATGCATTACATTTTAAAGACAAAAATCACTTTATTGTATCAAACTCACAGAAATTTTACTGAGCTAGATTATGTTAGATACCCAGTACAGATCTCTATACATCTCAGTGAACTTCTGGATGGTTAAAATCCATTTTGATTTTTTGTTCATAAATATACTGGGAACAATGGATTGTGTCATATATATAGTGGCTGATGATGAGTAGTATGTCACTTTATAATTTTTTCATTCTGTAAATATCATAGAGAATAATTATCCAAAAGAATTAAAGGAATTGTATGGTATTAGTAGATTATGATATATTTAAAAAAAGATTTATTTATTTATTTTATGGGTGTGAATATTTGTCTGCATGTGTGCATATTTAACACACACACACACACACACACATATATATATATATATATATATATATATATATATATATATAGAGAGAGAGAGAGAGAGAGAGAGAGAGAGAGAGAAGTCACAGGATGTGATTTCTTCCAGGTTCCCTGGAATTGGAATTATGGATAGTTTTGAGCCACCAAGTAGGTTTGGGGAACTGAATTTGTGTCCTCATCAGGAGGATCAAGTGACGCTAACTACTAACTCAGCTTCTATCTCAGATGATAACTTTAGGGGAACAGATTTAATGCTGAGTTCATTAGTAAACATATTTCCATTATGTGAGTCATGACTATGTACTACATAACCTTAATATGTGGTTGGCCAAACAGTTATATATATATATATATGTGTGTGTGTGTGTGTGTGTGTGTGTGTGTGTGTGTGTGTGTGTTGATATTTGCATGAAATGAAGTCAAATTACTCCTATTTCATAATGTATCCTGTCATTCAGCAATGCATAGTTGCATTTGTGTTGTTTACTCTAGATTTTTATAAAGAAATATAAAGTAACTTTGAGAACATGTAACTAAACTCAATTGATACAGCTGTGCACATGACACATTTGAATGACTGAACTTGTCATGAAAACATAGCCTGTTTTACAGGCGTATACATTTATATACCAGTATAGCTGGCTTTTCAAATGTTAACTGATAGTTGGAATATAAATCCATCTAATTTAAATTCAATTATCTTGAAATTTGGTTGGTATTTTGGTTTTAAATTTAATTGAATGCATTTTCATATCTAATCATTGACTTAATGGTAATACAGTCTTACAATTTTCAGGTAAAATTAACACTGTGAGAAATGTACCTTCTATAAAGCCCTGCCAGTCTAAATGTCAGTTAGAATTATGTTAATTCAAATTGAATTTCAAAAATAACCACACTGCAATGAGAAAGGCCATTTGAAATTATGTAGCATGTAGCTGTTTTTAAGCACAAAATTGTAAACAGAGTATGGCTGTGAATGGCATGTAGCATAGGATTTATCATTTTTCATATAGTGTAGATAAAGTTAAAAAAATATACAGTTTACATCATTTTGAAGTGTTTTGGAATTAAGTTCTCCAAATACTAATTGTATTATTTAAAGCAGTTATCTACTTCCTATAAAGAAAACATTTGATAAATTAACAATCTAATTAGATCTAGATATTTCAAGATGATTGATTCATTTGAGGCCCAACCAATTACTTTCTTTTATTATTGGTTTCAAGATCATGATAAATGTATCGATACTGTAATGGATAATCCTAGTAAACACTGAACACACAGGGATATCCAGTAAAATAGTTAAAAATCCCAACAGCTTTTCCTGTCCTGACAGAGATCTACATCAGACTTTCAACTCAGTCATCTTAATGGGGCTTTTTCATTGCCTTCTAGTAGATGCCAGTGATTTCATATTGTTTTCACCTCAAAACATTTTCCATTACCAATTTTGTACCACTAATATTTACCACTTCATTTTGAAAATACTATTAGAATTTACATTGCTTTTCCCTACTTCATTTCAATTTTTGATTTACATAATCCTACGGTAAATTTCTTCCCGTCTCAGTCCAGAGTCTCATCCTGTGCTTCAGGAATTTTTCTCCAGTTTTCAGACAGCCTTCGGGCACTATATTTTCTCTTCATTCTGGACACCAATTAAAGAACACACCCGGTTCCAACAGAAACCCATCACTGCTTTCCAAGGTCTGATATTCAAACTATTTAAATGGGGAACCTGCCACCAACTTAGATCTGTAAAGCAAACATCTTATCTATCTTGGTGTAATTCCATTGACAAACTGTCCTCTTGAAATTGTTTTGCAGTCTATAATAACAAGGTAAACTTTAAACAGAGCAACACGAGTATGTTGTGGAATGAGAGAGAATGTTTGGGGCATTTAAGAAATCTGTGGGAATTCTGTCCTAATCCCAATTCAAAATTCACTTTAATTGGTAATCCTAGATATCTCCTCTTTTTGTTAGTATAAATGGGATATTGATTACAAATTCTTCAAGTTTCTTTTGTATCATCTAAGAAGAATTTGTTCACATATGTGTATGAAAGGTGTTTACTTCATGTTAACATACTCCACTATGTAAATTATGACTATTTCTGGAAAAAGGAATTTAAGAAACAATGCAACGACTTGAAGAGCAATTTTTAAAAATCAAACAGTCTATCAAAATCAATCTAAAGACAGAGTAATTTAATACTTAGGTGCTGAAGAATGGTAACAGAAACTAATAAATGTTCATTTTCCATAATTAAGATATTATGTTTTTGTAAGTTGAAAATTATATGTTCCATAAAATACTTAAATAACCTCTAATCAGAGTTGATGCATTCCAGTGCTGGTGTTGGATGATGTGATAGAATGTACAGTGCAAAAGCACACCTGTTGTGAATTCAGAACCACTGCTTCAGTGCCCTTGCAGCCAGCATGCATGATAAGTGCTGCTGCAGGCAACTAAGATTCATTATGCATTTTATTATGAACTAAGTTTTGGTTATCATGTACTCAGAAACCTTTTTCATGTCGCTAATTTTTCAGGGTCCTCAGATTGTGCAGCATTCAGTTCCCCACAGTTTAAGAAGGTCAATATTACCAAGCTTGGGGTTGATCTCATAACTGAAAACCTTCATGTTGGTTGTAAGGGAAGTGCTCAAATTGAAGCAAGTCAAATAGAAAGACACTATCAAAGTGCTCCTCTCCCCTAAGTCACTATCATCCAAATTTCCCTGTGTCTTATGTGTGTGATTCCACTGTGCAGGATGATTAAAATAGCATGTAGACAAAATCATCCAGAACCCTAAGTAAGGTTGCTGATAATATGGCAAGTGGAATGTGTGCAGTATGATGGGTAAGTTTATTGGTGAAATTATTAAGGCCACTCCATGCAGTTAAAAGGGAGGTTAATTTTGTGATGTAACTTACAAGTGAAGGGATAGTTTACAGGGTCTGGGGAAGGTGTGGCACAGTCCAGTGGTGTTCTCTGGAGAACTCTGCTCAGTCTACCTCCAGCGTCCAGGGTCCAGGAACCAAGCGAGCCTGTGCATCTGGATCTCGGGTCTTCAGGGTCCTCTCTCAGTCCAGCCTTGTAAACGTGATCGTTACCTAAGCCTCAATGGTGTTTGGAACTCCCAGGTCAAAGCTGGAATGGCTACCCACTACATAAGTTAATGGGAAAAAGATCTGGGATCAAGAATGTCAGGTTTCTATTATTACATGTCTACCATATGTTTAAAAACCATTTGAGTTGTCAGCAGTTAAAGGAACACAATCAAAGTGCCATTTAAATTGGATTGAATTCATATAAGGCAAATTGTAATGAGAGCTTTTACCTTTGGGGAATATTTTTCCTATATGTGACAAAGAAGAATACTTGCCATCACCAAAAACGTTCAGTGGACTTCATCAGGTTTGAATAATCAGTCATTCATATTAGAATTTATGAAATTCTGTGACTTTACAGACAGAATTAATAAGTTAACGTGACTTAGTCTATCTAAAATGTTTTCCAAAGGAGATTTAATGTTTTTATCTGTCTAGGCATAAAATTCTCAGGGATTAGATCAGGTAATGAATTCCTTGTTGTCCCTATAGCATTTCACAGACCCCTGTTTTTTTGTCCTAGGTTCTTACCTGTTTGTTGAAGGGATTTCGGATTGACCAAATGCAATGCCAATTTTCACAGGAGCAGGTGTACAGGTAATGCACCCCCATTTCCACTTTCTCTAAGGAATCCTGTTCTGCATATTACCCAGGTTACGTGTCAGATTGCACTGCCCTACCTTGGAAGTAACAGAGAGCTGTCAGTGCAGCGGACGTCAGGTTGGAAAACCCACTGCCTCCTCCTTTTGTGAATGCTGCCACCAAAGAGTGGGAAAGTTCAAAATTAGGTGAATCATTGCTTAATTTTTGTCATGTGATCTGCCTAACTGCTGGCTAAGGGAAAGTAGGCTTTTCAAATTGGAGACACAGACAGAGATTTGATGGGGCTGGATGGCTGCCAGCCTAGTTGAAGAAGTCCAACTATAGTTTCTAGAAGAATCCCTGCCTGAAATGAACAAGGTAGAGAATGTTAGAGAGCACCCAGTCTGATAGTTGTCACTGTTTCATTTTAAGGTGCCTCCGCCATGTTGTTTCTTCCACCTGCTCTGTACTTTTGTCTATTTGGCCCCAGGGAGCAGAAAAAAAACAATTGATTTTTCCTATGGCCCCCCTGAGCAGATGGGGCCTATCTGGGTTGCAGCTGTGGTTTCATTTGTGAACATGCAGTTGAAACTAAAAATGTATTGGATTACACAGCCCCAGAGTTTAGCGAGCTAGTAGTGTTATTTCAAATGTGGGGGTTGGAGGGGTGGGAAGGGGTGGCATTCAGTCTTCAGAGATACAATAACAACTTCCACAGAGGGATGTGTTCTTTCCATCGGTGTGGAGATCAGGGTGTGGGTTGTTCTAAATGTACCTAGTGGCGCATTATAGGAGGAATTCAAACAGACTGGATTTTATTTTCTATTGTATTTTAATTTTCCTTTACATGTATGGTAGAGTCACCAAATTCCTTTGTTTGTACAAGCAAATAAAAGACAAACTGGATAGAAAAAAAAAGAATTTACAAAATTCTAACCAAAGAAAATATTGACAGATCACTTTCCATGAGCTATGCCACAGACTGACTTAACTAGTAAACAATCCCTTCTCATTGGAAAACAGCAAAACTAAAACACTTTTTTTTAAACCTATCTAAATCACAGCAACCAAACTCTTAAGCATGAACTTCATTCACAGCAACTTCATAGACTTTGGGATTATGATTAAAGGTCAAGATCAGATTGGAAAACAGAATATAACTTTACTGAGAGCGGCTGCTAGCACTAGAAACTCTTCACAGGTGAAATCCTAATCATAGAAAATAAGCAGATATGTTATTTGAGTACACCCCTTCTCCCCTCTAATTTTCCTTATGGTGTAGCCACCCTATGAGCCCAGGCTGGCCCTGAAGTCATGTTTTTCTCAGTCTCACAAGTATTGAGATTTCAGGTATATGTCTCATGCCCAGCTGCTGTAAGCACTTTTGAGAAATTTCTTTTTCAAACTTTTGAGAGGGGACTAATTGATGTGAATTAAAATCACTTGTTTCAGCATTTTTAAGATTAAGTTTCTAGGATTTTAAGATAGTTATATATTTACAAATACTGTATAGGATCATCAGATTCCGAATTACAGAAATACCACTTAGAATCCAAATATCTACTGAAACAGTAAACTTGATTCTCAATTTGGAACAACGTGATGAAGTTAAAATTTTTTCCATGAGTAAAAGTGTAAGACCAATAATTATGAACAGGAACCATAGAGTATCCTTAATTTAACATCCATGACAGCAGAATTGTACTAAAGTAACTAAATAAACCAAAAGAGGGAATCTGTGTTAGGATGTCTAAATTTCACTCTAATAACTGGACAAAATAGCTTTTACTTATCATTATCAGCTCAGCAACAACTTATTCATTCTAAGCCCCTGCCACTGTAGAGCCAAAAGTCCTAAATCATATTTGCAGATGTTGGACCCTTATATTTCTAACAATGGTCATTGGAACAAAGAATTAAGAGAAACTTGTCTAGCTTTTGTTTTATTTTATTTTGTTTCTTGACAAGGTAGAAAAAGAGACAAATTTTGTAATGGAGTTAATCTACAGAGTCCATTTAATGAGCAAAGGAATTTATTTGGGGGTTAACTCACAATCACAGGAGATTTATTGTAGGGTCTGGGAAAGCTGAGCTATGTCTCACGTTCATCTGCCTGGTCCAAGATTTCAGCATCTAAAACCACTTTTAGGTAGCAAAGAAAGAGAGCATATGTACATCCCAGGTCCTAAGGGTCCCCTATGGGCCACACCCCAGGAACATGTACCTCAAGATCATAGAAGGTGTAACAGTTACCTGCTACCTCACTAGGAGCAGTGCTTCAGGGCATGGCTCAAACAGCCACCCACTATACTTTGGCTTGATTGTTTGTTTATTGTTGTTTATATACTATGATTCATCAAAACTTCCTTATACAGTCTTTTAATTTATGCTTCTTCAACAAGTATCTGTTGACACCCAAAAAATATAATCCTCATTGTATTTATAAGCATATAATTTTATTTTCTCAGACATCCTATGAACTAGGTAACTGTGTTCCAGGTATCATTACAAAATTACTTGTTATGTGGCTAATACTTCCTGGAATACTCATTTAATTTGTACCTCATAAGTCAGACTATTAATTTATAACAATTTATTATATAAAGATAGATGTACTAGACAGAAAATAAATCAAGTCTTTTTTCTTTCCACTTAGCTGTAGATCATTTAAAATTCTTTTAATTTTGGTTGTGAATAAGTGGATTAAATATGACATTTACTGACCATGTCTTTAACTCTAAATGCCAATTTTAATGCATATACATTTATTAAGTTGTGTAGACTTTGGATCTGAATAATTTTGATGGGCCTTTCCCTAATTTGTAAGTTTTGTTTCTAAAGGTTTTAAAAAAATACATTGAAGAATATAATGGGAAGAGAGCAAGAAAATGTGTTTTCTGTCAGGTTTGATTTTAAGTTTTCAACATATGATTTTTTTCAGAAAGTAAGGAGTCAAGTATTTAAATTCACCATGTAAATTTAAAAGATAATTAATGAGTAAAGTTCTTGTCTTTCAAGCATGGAGATCTATATTTAATCTCCTGAAACCAGATTTTTTAAAAAAGCCAAATGTAGTGGTGTGTGCTTAGAATCCCAGCATCAAAGACATCCTCCCAGGCAATGAGACATCCTCTCTGAAAAATCAATATGAGGCCATCTCGAGGATCAATGTGTGAAAGAACTTGTCAATAAGCCTCATGATCTAAGTTTGATACCTTGGAACTACATGATGAAGTATAGTATTGACTCCTCAATGCACTATAGCCTCCCCCTCCACACACACTCACACACACGCACATACACACAAACATACACACACAGACATACACACGCACATACATCCTTACAAAGACACACATACACACAAAAAAATTAAGTAAAAGTGTTCAAAATTTAAATTATAGTAAATAGATATAGAAATGTGGATGGCATCTGAGGGAGGATATACAGGTTTAACATCTGGCCACTCCACACAGACACCCATATACACATCCACAACTAGGCTCACACAAACTTGCACACATACACAGGTGCATACAAAAAGAAAACATACAAACCAAAAAAAAAAAAAAGATGCTTTGAGTCTGAGTTTAATAGCTAAAAGAGAAGCTACAATGCTAGATTTAAAGTAAGTATTAAATCCAAATAATGTGTTAACCAGTTGTTAGCAACACAAGAACAAAGATTACGATCTACTAAAATCCATGAGTAAACTTTCCAGAAATTGCATCAATGTAAAGGAAGCATTTGGACCATGAGGAGTGGGAGCTTGGAGAAAAGGGTATGTGAGGCCAGGACTGGACTCAGGGAGCAGAACTGATCATGATAAATGCTGATGATTCAAGACTGGAGGAAACTGCAGAGTTTGAACCATTTAGAGACATTTGTAATACAGTTCAATGCTCTACACATAGAGGAGACTATTAGTGCTGTAGACTAGACTGGATCTAGGACCCAAATGTCTCTGCCAAGAAATAGAGCCATTTAAATTTTAATGACAAAATTGTATTAACCTAATACTTTCTCCCTTCAAATTTTCTAGAACATTTTTTGGAGGGCCTTATCTGGCACTCAGCTTACTGGCAGAGGGTTGCAGAGCTGGTATCTGAATTTCAAGACCTTGGATTTTATAAGAGGGAAGTGCCAGGCTTTGGAAATAGTACTATTATCGGATGGTCATAAATTAAATATATTTAAGTATTTTCTAATATTTTAAATCAGAGGTGAGCAAAAGAAATGTATTATTTGTATGAAAAATTCCCAAGAAATTGAGTTCCTTTAAATGATACTCTTTAATGAATATTCTGCAAAATGAAACTATCAAATGTCATGCTTCTATAGTCTACAAACTATTTATAAATATCACATGGAAATAATATTTCAGTGTAAAACACATATCACTTGCTTGCCATTATAATGTAGAAAATCAGTTAACTATTTTATGGATTTCTGACAATGAAATAAATTTGACTTGAAAGAAAATGTCAACGGCAAAATATATCAAAACACACTAAATTAAGAGTATCTAATCTTAAAAATATGAATTTATTTGAAATATTTATTTTAATCAATATTTTAAAATCTGTTTGAGGATAGACTACTTATAACAAATTATATTAAAATACATTGTTGACAAATGTGTCTAGAAGTTGTTTCTGGCATAAGAGATTCTCAGTAAATTTGCTGAGTGACTAGTTTGGAAAATGGATACAAAGAAGTAGTAATAATTCAGTCTTTGAGAGCACGTTTGTCATAATTCTCTTCACAGTACATTATTTAATAGGAAGCCACCATTTCACATTCATTAAGGAAAAATAATAGTTTGAAAATAAATATGCTCAAAATAAGTAACCCTATACTACAGAGTTTAAAGAAAGGCATTGTATGGACAGTTAAATCTTACTGGATCATAGTTTGCTTTGTAGACAATTGCTCACTCACATGTGTTATAGAACGATTGTGTGTCGAGAGTGGCAACATGTATAAAGCTTTCACATAATCCGTGTAAAACTAGTAGAAGCAGCTTCCAATATAACAACTGTCTAGTAGATAGTGTTGATGCTTTTTGAGGATCTCCACGGACTAAGTTGCATTCTTGAAATATCCTAGAATGTTCCTCCACTAGCCACCAGATTCATCAACAATGAATCTGTGCTCTGTAGCTGAAGTTTTCCTGGTCCTGCCGGCTCCCACGGCCCTGAGGTCCTGCAGCTGCTCAGATTCAAATAAACACACACAGGCTTATATTATTTTTAAACCATGGCCATGGCAAGCTTCTTGCTAGCTAGCTCTTACATCTTAAATTAACCCATTTCTCTACATCTATACTTTGCCACATGGCTTATGGCCCACCAGCATCTTTACATCTTGCTTCTCATGGTGGTAGCTGGCAGCGTCTCCTGATTGAGCCTTCCTCTTCCCAGAATTCTCCTTGTCTGTGTATCCCACCTATACTTCCTGTCTGGCTACTGGCCACCAGCATTTTATTTATCAACCCATCTCAGCAACACATTCACAGTATATAGGACAACATTGCCCATCAGTGTTCCACAACAATCTTCATTCAAATGCTCAAGTTTTTGCTTTTAGTGTTGGAAATTATTAATGTCAAGAAACTCCTATCACAAAATGCATTGCCCATTTGCTTTAGAGAACGATCACAAGTAGTATTTCAATGAGCATTGCTGGAACAACATTACATTTTTAGCTGAAAGTGAACATGAAACAGCTAGAGAACTGTTTATTCTGAGCTGCAGTTCCTGATTTGGTAGTTGCTTGATTTTTCTGTGCACCTGTGGGTTTGTGTCTACTGACTTCTGACAAATGACACTTTCCTATTTTGTTTTACTACATCTACTCCACTTTGACATCCAATTTTTACAGTTTTGGTGGCCTTTAACATGCTTTCTGTCACAGGAAGGAACCACTGATATACATTCAAACATGAAAATAATACTATTCAGACACAGTGAAATAAATATCAGCTTCACTTCTAACTCAAAACTAATGAATCAAGTGCATAATTTTGCAATTATGAAATTGAGGGTTGACAGTAACACAGGAACATATAATAATAACAACAGAAGCCATTTGCATAGACCTAAAGAGTTTGCTGTAACAAATTAACTAATAAATATTTTAGGCTTTCCAAAAATTTTTCACCTTTGCGGCTGCTAATATTTTTGTTCTCTTTTATATATCCACTTTTTCTCTCTTCTATTTTTTCCTCTCTACAGCTTTGAGTTTAAGGAAGATCCCTGGGAGTGGCTGGGAGGAGGAAAAGGAGTGGAGAGTGATATATTTTAATTAAAAACTTATTAAAATATCCTATTTTTAAAATTCTTCTCTCAGATAATACATCCTGACTGCAAACTGCCCTCCCTCCACTGCTCACAACTTCCCCCCTCCTCCGCTCTCCTCCAGATACATTTCTCCTCTGTTTTCCTTCAGAAAAAGCATGCCTCCCAGTGATGTCAATTGAATATGACATAACGAGAAACAATCAGATTAGGTATAAACTCTCATATCAAGGCTGGGTGATGCAACCCCAAAGGAGAAAAAGGGCTCCATCAGTAGGCAAAAGAGTCAGAGACAACAAATTCCCATTGTTGGGAGTCCAACAAAAACACCAAGCTAAATAACCACAGCATATACATAGGCTCTGTGGTTGCCACTCCAATGTCTGTATGCCCCCATGATCCCTGCTTAGTTGATTCTGGAGGCCATGTTCTCCTGGTGTCCTTAATATCACCAGCTCCCATAATCCTATCCCCTCCTCTTCCAATCTTCTGAAGATTGGGCTAGGCACTGATTTATGAGTATAACAGAATACCATCAGCAATCATTTCTTTGATATTTTTCTTTTCTTTCTTCCTTTTTATTTATTTTTCTGTCTGTCATGTTTGGTTGTACCCTAGTGCCCTAGGTCTCTGAGCCACCTAACTTCTGGTTCCTGACCATTTAGTCAGTGTCAAGCATGGGCTCCCTCTCGTGGTTTGAGCCTCAAGTTACACTAGTCATTGGTTGGCCACTCAAGAAAGGCTCTTAGCTACCATTGCCCCCCTCATTTTGGAGGCAGGCCAGGTTGTGAGTTTTGGGTTTTGTGGCTGGGTTAGTGTGACTCTCAGTGAGTCTGACATCCGAGATCATATCTGGCATCTAAGCGGCATAAGCATCTCCACCTCTCCAGTTCTGACAGGAGTATTACAGGCAGCTTCCCCTTTAGACTAGCCATTCCCAAACCTGCAGTTCTTAATGAAAACCTGTAAGTCCTAGCATTTCCAATACTGTGATGCTTTCACTGTAACTGGAATTTCACCTTCCCCAATGTCCTTTCTGGGCTTGTCTTCAAGGGACTCTGACCCTGTGAGAAGCTATCAAGCCTATGTTGCTCTACATGGTCCTTTCAGGCCTTCAAGCTCTACCCCATTTAGGCAATATTTAGGTTGTCAAATTCTGTTAAGATAGATCCTAGCTCCTTGAACCATAGCTCTCTGTACAGACCCCGAGGGAAAATATTCCTATCACCTCAAGACAGCCCAGGTTTCACTTTAGTGATGCTAATCTCCTTTCCAATCATCTCTGCTTCCTCAGCCCATCTGATCAGCACACACAGATTCTTAGCCTTAATACCACAGAATGGTCATTGGAGCACTGCTAAAATAGTTGTTCCCTTATGAAACCTCATGAGCTGAGCTTCCAGAGTACACATTTTACTTTCAGTAAGATTGTCTTCCCTGCTTTTTGAAGAACATTCATCTCTTCTGACAGCAGTCAATGACATTTCCCGGTCCATATTCCTAAGTTTCCACATTCCTCCTATAATAAACAGTCAAATTAATCATAGAAACAACTCAAATTTTTGATACCAATTTCTATTATAGTTTCATTTCTGTTGCTGTGATAAAGCACTCTGACCAAAATCAAATTAGGGAAGGGAAAACTTTATTTTAGCTCATAATTAAAGGGCTAAGTCTGTCATTTGAGTGAAGTCAAAACAGAAAACCAACCAGCTAAACATATCACATCTATAGTCAAGAGCAAAGAGAAAATAACAGTATCCTCACTTGTTTGATGCTTATTCTCAGCTAGCTGTCTTTACTCTTATACAGCTCAAGGAATATTCCATAAGTGATGAAGTCTACAGTAGGTTCTTCCTTCCAAAACAATTAGCAATCAGAACAATTTCTCATAGATATATCCACTGTTCAACTTGACCCAGATTATCTCATAAGACTCTCTTCCTAGGTAATTCTAGGTTGTGTCAATTTGACAGTTCAAACTAACCAACACAGTCAGATATAATTATTTTAAACTCATTATAACTGCTATCTAAACTATGCATAATTTGAGTGTGTGGAAGAAAGATATTTTGATAGAAACATTTCCTAGCATGTTTAAATTAAGCTATGTAGCATGTACATTGCACCAATTATCATTTTTATGGTGAGATTACTTATAGCTTTTTTTTTTCAAGACAGGGCAGGGTTTCTCTGTGTAGCTTTGCACCTTTTCTGGAACTCACTCTATAGCCCAGGCTGGCCTCGAACTTACAGAGATCCACCTGCCACTGCCTCCCGAGTGATGGGATTAAAGGTGTACGTCACCACCGCCATGCCACTTATAGTTTTTTAGCAATACTTTTTGTTATGCAGCCTTCTGGACTTTGGACTCCATACTGTGTAGTAGATGTCTTGTATCAATTCCTTCTTACTACATTTTTTTTGTCCCTTGGCACATACATATCTGGAGTCTTCTCATCCCCCAACCTCTTATAGTTATCTTTTACTTCTAGTTTTGAATAGTGACTCTTTTGATGACAAATAATATCATTCAGAATTTATTGATGTTTGGCTTTGATTCAATTTAATTTTGTTCCTTCAGTATTATAGATAAATGATAGACTTTCTTCTGTTTTTCAAGGAGAAAATTAGTAATTTGACTATATATATAATTTTATTTAACTGATCATATTGTTAGTACGTTTATATTGGGAACATCACATGGCTATTGTGAGTGATGCTGTAGTTACAGATCACAGAAAAGTTCTTTTAGTCATAGGTATACTCATTTACATATTTTTCAAACTGCTAACAAAAGTACCCTTTTCCTTGCATCCTTGAATTGTTATGTTTGACATTTTTGTTGCTGTTTTGTAAAGTCTGAAAATATATCAGGGTGTGCTCTCACTTATGCTTCATCATCATGATTGTATTTATATATATAAATATATATATATACATGTGCATGAATATAATTTTGTAATATTATAATATATGATTCCTATTTATACTCTTCATATATATATATTTAAAATATTATTACATAGGTACATTGTATTCATATATATATATATATTACACATTTAAATACATATAACTTAAAAAAATAAAACAGGGGAGCTGTGCTTAAAAATGAAAATATTGCTTAAAACTAAATCTTGGAGTACAAGCAAGGAGATGATTCTTTACATAATGTGAAATAACTGTAGGTACTTACTATAGTTAGAGCATATGAAGTTATATTTCCCATGCCCACTCTAGCATGAACGACCTTCCAATATTTCATGTCAATATAGCTCAGTGTTATTTGCAAAGTACACTCCTGGGAAAAAAGCAGTTTATTATGAATGGTTGAGACCAGTCCCTCCACCTGTCTTCTTTGGTGCTCCCTGTTTTTTGTTATTTCAGATACATAAATTCAACAGCAGTTTTTGCTCTGATATGGATATTCATTTCTCATCATTGTAGGGGAATAAATGCTCGTATTTCTTATAAAGAATTTTTTATAAAGAGTAGCTTTAGATAAATTTGAACACTTTATTTAATGCAAGCAATTTCAAATATCTAAAGCAAATTTCAGTGAATTACACTATATAAAATGACTTCTTTCTCCTGCTCTTGATTTCTGCATGCTTCAGTATAGGCAGGGAGAGTTTCCTGAGGGAGTTAAAGTCTCTTCATATTGACTATGAAGTTAATTTTGTGTCTTTTATACACTGTTTAATATTTTATGACGGTAATACAATGTTGTTTCTCAATTCACAAAATTCAAGGTACTTGTAAAAACATAATTGATTGTAATAAGGGCTTTCTCTTTGAAAACACAATAAATTTCTTATCTGTCAAATTACTTCTTTTTCCTCAGGCAATTTAGTCATTAACTTCTCATTTTCAATCATGAATTTTTTATGCTTGTACTTTCTCATCAGGCAAGGTAAAAGACAGTATTCATTTTCTTCCAGGATTTCATGTCTCATATTATGCATTTGACTTTTAAGAAAATATCTTATTTGGATCACAAATATACATGAGCAGCCATGGTTCTAAAAGTGATGATAAAATGATGCAATTGGAAAAGAGAAAGGTTCACATGTGTTTTTAAAAATGGATTAGAGGAAGAAATTATGACAAAGGGTAGTAGGATTACTAAGTATAAGCCTCTTCCTACTCCAGAGGATTAAGATTATGAACTACATGCTGCCTCACAATCTCCCGTATTCATTCTGTAAGTTCAGACAATTTACCATGCATAATATTTTTCACACCTTTGCAAATATTGTGTTCTTTTTCCTTGCTTCTGTCACTTGAGAGAACTTTCTTTTACCTCTCTTTTCCGGTACCTCATATAAGTTGGAATAATGAATTATGTCTCTGTCCAAGACCTCCTTCTATCAGCTATCCATTTAATCTATTTGTATAATCTATTCATGACATGGTAGCTCATTTTTGTACCTCTAAATAATGTTCCATTGTCAGGGTGCATCATGGTTTATTGAGTTATTATGTTCCAGAAAAGAAACTTGATGTCTTCCAAGTTTTGGATGAAAAAAAAATGTCTACAAATATCCATGCTCAGGTTTTTGTGAAGAAATAAGTATTCAAATCATTTGACTGTAACTACTGGGTTGCATAACGGGTATTTTAAATTTATTTGTAATCACAACATGGTTATGACAATTCTAAGTTTGATTTCTCTCCTGGATAATTTTCTGTTCTTTGCAAACAACCATTGATATCCATAACAATTTTATATTACTGAGAACCAAGTTATATTGCAATAACTCTATCTATAGACCTAAATCATCCGACTCATGTAAAGCATGCTGATAGCCAATAAGATTATTAAATTGTGGAGTATCTTGACATATTTATCTTTATTTTCCTATCTAATTTATGATTTAGAAAATGAAACATTTTGTAACATTTGCATAAGTATAATTAAATCCTGTAAATAGATGAACTATGCTTAACAAAACTAATTTGAGAAATGGGCTAGTAAGTTTTTTATCTATAAGTAAAGATAGTTTTATAGGCTAATGTGTAGATCTAGTGAGCATACTAATCTGTTTTGTAGCATTACAACAAACTACCTATGACTCAGTACCTTTAAAAAGTGGAGAAACTTACTTTTATCTAATTTTCAGAATGTCAAGATTCTCATTGTAGTAAAAGATACTTTTTTTAAGATTCTTTAAGTGGCATCAAATATTCCATTAGAAAAAGACTGAGTGTATTGTGTGTGTATACATATATGTAGAAAATAACAATAAACAATCTTTTTTACATTAGTCCTTTCTTTTTTATAATTAATTTAATTTTACATATCAGCCACGGATTCCCCCATACTACCTCCTCCCACTCCCCAGACCTCCCCCGCACCCCCCCCCAATTTCCACCTCCTCCAAGGCAAGTTCTACCCTGGGGAGTCAGCCTAGCCTGGCAGATTCAGCTGAGGCAGGTCCAGTCCCCTCCTCCCTGCACCAAGGCGTCAAAAGTGCACCAAAGTGTCTCAGCATAGGCCCTAGGTTCCAAAAAGCCAGCTCATGCACAAAGGATAGGCCCCAGTCCCACCACCTGGGGGCCTCCTTAACAGTTCAAGCTCATCAACTGTCTCACTTATCCAGAGGGTCTGGTCCAGTTCCATGGAGGCTCCTCAGCTATTGATTCACATTTCAGGTGTTTCTGCTAGTTTGGCTATTTGTCCCTGTGCTTTTTCCAATCATGGTCTAGCTATCTCCTGCTCATATAATCCCTCCTCTCTCTCCCTGATTGGACTCCAGGAGCTCCACTTGGGGCCTGGCCATGGATCTCTGCATCTGCTTCCACCAGTCACTGGATGAGAGTTCTATCATGACAGCTAGGGTGTTTGGCCATCCAATCACCAGAGTAGGTCAGCTCAGGCATCCTCTCAACCATTGCCAGTAGTCTATAGTGAAGATATCTCTTTCCTTGCTCTCCCACTTTGTTCGTGGTCCAGCTGGGACCTCCTGCTCCCCTAGGCTCTCCTTCCTCCGACATTTGCCCTCCATTACTCCCCCTCACCCCATGTAGATCTCATCCATTTCCCTGTTACTGGGCAAACCCTGTGTCTTTCTCAGGGTCCCCTTTACTAGATAGCCTCCCTGGAGTTGTGAGTTGCAGTCTGGTTATCCTTGACTTTACATCTAGCATCCCCTTATGAGTGATTACATACAATGTTTTTTTTTTTTTTTCTTTCTGAGTCTGGGTAACTGAAGACCCTGACATTAATCTGCACACCTATGAACATATGATTTTTGACAAAGAAGATGAAAGTATACAATGGAAAAAAGAAAGCATCAAATGGTGCTGGCATAACTGGATGTCAACATGTAGAGGACTGCAAATAGATCCATATCTATTACCATGCACAAACATTAAGTCCAAGTAGATCAAAGGCATCAACATAAATCCAATTACTGTGAACCTGATAGAAGAGAAAGTAGGAAGTAGTCTTGAATGCACTGGCACCAGAAATCACTTCCTATATATAACACTAGTATCACAGACACTAAGAGAAACAATTAATAAATGGGACCTCTTGAAACTGAGAAGCTTTTGCAGGGCAAAGGACATGGTCAATAAGACAAACGACAGCCTGCAGAATGGGAAAAGATCTTCACCAACCCATCTGACAGAGGGCTGATATCCAGAATATATAAAGAACTCAAGAAATTAGACATCAAAATACCCAACAGTCTAATTAAAAAATGGGCTATAGAGCTAAACAGAGAATTCTCAACAGAAGAAGCTCAAATGACTGAAAAACATTTAAGGAATTGCTCAACATCCTTAATAATCAGGGAAATGAAAATCAAAATGACTTCGAGATACCATCTTACACATGTCAGAATGGCTAAGATCAAAACACTGAAGACAGCTTATGTTGGAGAGGATGTGGAGCAAGGGTCACACTCCTACACTGTTGGTGGGAATGCAAACTTGTACAGCCACTTTGGAAATCATTATGGCACTTTCTTAGAAAATTGGGAATCAACCTCCCTCAAGACCCAGCTATACCACTCTTGGGCATATACCCAAGGAATGCTCAATCATACCTCAAGGACACATGCTCAATTATGTTCATAGCAGCATTATTTGTAATAGCCAGAACCTGGAAACAACATAGATGCCCTTCAACTGAAGAATGGATAACTAAAATGTTGTAGTACATATACACAATGGCGCACTAATCAGCAGAGAAAAGCAATGACATGAGGTTTGCAGATGGGTGGGACATTAGTCCTTTCTCAACAACATAGTTTTATTTAATTTCTATCCCCTTAATATTTTGTAATGGAAAATTTATTTCAGTACATGACCACTTGAAAGGCACATTAAAACATGCTATAATTCATTATTGAATAAACATCAGGAATTTGGTATATATTGCAACATATATGCTGTAATTACTGTAAAAGACAATAGTCCTCAATATATCATGTAAATCTATTGGTAATCAGTTTGTTTGGGTGGTGTATTTTGTTACATTTAGCATAGCTTATGTTCATGAGTGACTGCAAGTTGAGCCACTTGAAATCTTTGAGGACATTTCATACAGGAAATTGTCTTTCACCGATATATTTATGGCCTCGCACTACAGAACATTTACAAACTCCCATAATTCTCCTCTTCACTAGATGTGGAGTTTCTAATCATACATTGGGACGCCCTCAGTTCTCTCTTCTACACTGACTTTCTCAGTGCTTGTAGTTACTGCTCTGTCTCTGATGTCATCGAAGGGCAGATGCTAAGGGAGTTTTCCTCATTCTCTCTCCTCAGATATCCACCCGTCCTCTGCCTCACTCACTTCCTCATCACATCCCAAATGGCTATCTTCTTTACCAGGCTTAATTCGTTTAAGAGATGTTTTATTTCATTTTTTTTTTAAAGAAGGGGGATGAGAAAGCAGACAAACTTAGTCTAGTATAAACCTGCATCTCTTACTGGTTCCTTGTAAATTGATTGGGATATTTTTTTTTTTGTATTTTATGCACAGTCAAGTGATAAAGATGTCTCTGTCAAAAATGTGTTCCGATACTTTTCTGAATTTCCTGTAAGTTAAATGGCTCAAATGTTATTATATGACAATTTTATTTGGGTAAGACTGTAAAACTCTTTGGAATACATTGTTTATGGTTTATCTGTGAAGGTGATTATAGAAGAGATTATCATTTGAATTATAGTAAATTGAGTGAAGAAGACATTCTGTGATATGTAGCTGTGTATCACCTAATCCATTGAACTCTAGACTAGAACAAGAAGGTAGAAAAAAGTGCAGATTTAGCCTTCATGCTCTGCTTGCTCTAAGACAACATCTTCTAGTGTTGGTCATCCAGCACTGAAACTTCTGTTGAAGCTTAAACTAAGATCAGGAGGTGTGTCCCCATGCAAGCCTTGCTTCCTGTGACTGAATGTGTGTTATATCTATACCATCAACCTTCTGAGTTCTCTATAGTTTTCAGGGGTCAGATAACTGGACTTCCCTACATCCATTCATTATAATCATATGAGGCAATGTTTAAAATTTCCAGAAAAATTCCAAAACATTACAACTGTGCATCTACGTGCTATGGTTTGGGTTTATTCTCCAAATGTTTCATCAGCCCTTAGTTCATTGCCAATGCTGATGTTGCTTGCCCAAGGGAAGTGATGGACCTTTACTAAGTGTGGGACACATGGAAGTCATTCAATCTTACAGGTGCTGTGGAGCTGTCAGTGAGATGGTGCTTTGTGGATTCCACAACATAAATAGTTTCTTAAGTCACCTGTTTCTGCTGTGATATACTACCTCTTCATAGCATCAAAAGCAATGGGACTATATAACCTTGGAATGAGACTTACAAAACTATGGGCAAAAATAAGTTTTCATCGGTTAATTAATTATCTTACCACCTGGTAGATATCATTAACCTGCTCAAACATTGTCTTATACCACTAATATAGCACAAAATGATTTATTTTTAAAGGCCTTTTATGTACACCCTTTCTGTTTTCTTTTTGTTTTTCAGATTGTAATTTAATATTTCTCCATTTTTTTACCTTTGGCCAAACTTTCCATAAATACCTCCCCACTTTCCTTCAAAATTATGGCTTCTGTTTTCATTCATTGTTATTGCATGAAGATATGAATCTATCTATACATATGTATCCCTAAATATAACCTCTTGAAATGAACCCTTCATCTATACAAAACTATCCTAAAACAAATAGTGAAATATGAATAAATTCTGAATATCAATGAAATGTTAAAATAATATTATATACTCATTAACTTTCAGTAGATCCGATGGAGTATCCTCAATTGCTGACACTTCATTTTCACATCCTAAGATTAGAGGCATCAACCTGCAGATTCACAGGTGTACGTGTCCGTGGCACTTTGCCCATGCTACCATGATGCTTTACATACATCTTTCCCTGCTTCTCTTCACAGTGCATTCTGGGGTTATTTTTCAGAATGTTAGCAGTTACTTCTGTAGGAGTCCTTCTTGCTCTCTAATAGATTAATATTTGTAAATATCTTCTAATGCTGACCTAGGTTTCTATGTTTCATTACCCTATTGTGAATACTTTAAAATCTGGTGATGATTCTGAAGTTCTCATGGTGGGATGATGATACAACATTTTATTTGTACTAGACTCTAGATGAATATTTTGTAAATAAGTCCTCTTTCTCAACTATATTTGACAGTCTTACATTGTCTGGCAAAAGGTTCAATATAAATGTTCATAGAGGTTTATTTACTAGGCCGGGTGGTGGTGGTTCACACCTTTAATCCCAGCACTCAAGAGGCAGAGGCAGGAAGATCTCTGTGAGTTCGAAGCCAGCCTGGCCTACATAGCGAGATCCAGGACAGGCACCAAAACTACACAGACAAACCATGTCTAAAAAAAAAGCTTATTTACTTATTAGATGATACTTTAAAAATGTCTTCTTTGAGTTCTGACTTTTTATTTTGTAAACTCAGTATCTGAACATCTAACCTCTTCTCTAAGTGGCCGATGACCATTACTTGCAGACAAATGTTTTTTTCCTTAGGTCTGATTCTGAAATTAGTGGATGCATTTAGAATGAAAAGGCTGAAGGTGTAGTTCAGTATCAGAATGATTTCCTAGATATGTGAAACTCCAGATTTAATCCTTTGTATCTGAAAAAAAAATACAAGTTGTTGTCACGGTGTCTTGAGGAAATTGTTTTCAACTTACTTCATTTAATTACATTTGGAAATAAGCATCTCACAAAGTCAAATTGTCTTTGCTTGTTATTTTACATAAAATGGCACTTAATTTTCACAACTCTCAGGAGTTTTTTTTTCCAATATAACTGTCACTTTTGAAATGAGAAAAATCAGCCTGAAGGGCTGAAAGAATTTATTCAAAATCACATAGTTTTGACTCGTGAGGAAGCATCCTTCTTGACGCTCACAGTTCTACCATATGGTATTTCAGACAACACAAATATGGTGGGGATAAAATATATGAGGCTACATATTTAGACTTATATTACCAATATTTTTCCACAGGATAATATATTGGTTTAGAATAGTTGAATTTGTGAGTTAAATCTATATTACTAGATTTATATTCTATGAGACTCTTTGTAATGAAAATTGTTTTTTTGTATTTGAAAAATAAAAATTAAGGTATATTGTACATCCTACCTAGACACCTGAAAATGAATATTAATTAACAGACACTCTTCACCATTTCTTAATAATATCTATCTTCACAATTTAGATTATAATATTCAAATTCAAGTGATTGTGAATGAAAATAGGAAAAAAGAAACAAAACTTGTGACACACATGATCAATGAGTGGAAAGGTATTATTGAAAACAAAATTTAAAATTCATTTAATATTTGCACTTAGGAAAAATATCATTAATTCCTGGATCCTTCAAAGTACCTAATGAGTGGTAAACCCAAAAAGACTTGATGTATTCCTACACTTAATTTACTAGTTAATTCTTATTTTACTTTCATTTTATACAGGATTAGTTACTTTGGACAACCACAATCCAATATGATTAAGTGGAAATTTCTAAAGATAAAGCATTTATAATTTTTCAATCCCATGAAGTTCCAGGGTGATGAAGTCTCATGCTTCCAGGCTTTGCCACACTAATTGTGAGAATCTATATGCTACATACTACTGTCCCATTACCCACCAAGTAACTCTCTTGCTCATTGCATCAAATGTCACTGGGCGACAGTGAATGTGTCCAAATGACACTTCCTTAATGATTGCCCCAAGCAAAGGAATAAAGATATATAGGAGTCACTGCAGCTTTAACTATGAAAGGACAGGTCAGCTCAGGTTCTGTATGACATTTCAGACTTTCAAAGCCATGTCTATCAATAAGGAGACATGTATGAATGCAAGCTTGTTTTCCCACAGAGCTTTCATTATTGCTCATGTTGATGTTTTTCCTCTTGCACAACACTTACATCAATGTCACTTTATGGGTCATTCTAATTTTCCTCCTCATTAACAGCTTAGTGGATAGCTTTTATATATTTTTGGATGCTTGTATTTCAAATAGAGGTTTTAACAAACATTTCAGTGTTTTTCCAGGTAGCCTAAGATGTTTTCCAGGAAGCATAAGGTAGGACAAACACTTGAAAATTATGTTTCCTATAGCTTTAAAAGTTGCTAGTGTTTTTATTACCTCAACTAAAAATGAGAACTATCTCCTTCCAAAATTAATTACCTCCTAAGTAAAAGCACACTTTTAAATAATAATGTCATGATAGATAACAATTTTAAAGTTAATGCTAAATATGTGTCAATCAATTTCTTACCTGCTAACAATTTTTTTAATTAATAATGGATAAATTGATAGATACAGTGAAAATTAGAGTACACATTATCCTTTTAATTTTTGGAATAGCTCAGACATTTTTCAATAATATTTTACTTTTACTGTTTTTTTATGCAATATGTACTGGTCATATTCTTTCTCATCCCCTCACTTTTCTCAGATCTTTTCTAGCTCCCTGAGTACTCAAATTTATGCTCTTGCTCTCTAGAAAAAATAACACAAAAGTCAAAACAAATGAACAAAAAATCAACCAACCAAAGAAACAACAGCAGCAACTGATGCAGAATATTATTTTAAGGTGTGTTACTTTCGTTTATGCTGCATTTGTTTAACTCTGTGAAGCTGTGTTACTGTGTCTGTCTAAAACAATTGATGGTCTAATAAAGAGCTGAACGTCCAATAGCAAGACAGGAAAAAGGATAAGTGGGACTGGCAGGGAGAGAGGAGGTATAGAATGAAGACTAGAAGCAAGAGAAGGAGGAGGACACTAGGAGCCAACCACCCAGCTACACAGCCAGCCATGGAGTAAGAAATAATGAAAGATACACAGAACTAGAGAAAGGCAAAAGCCCAGAGGCAAATGATAGATGGGGATAATTTAAAGTTAAGAAAAGCTGGCCAAAAACAAACCAAGGTAAAGCCAAGTATTCATAATTAAGAATAAGCCTCCATGTGTGATTTATTTCGGAGCTGGCTGGTGGGTCCCCCCCCAAAAAGAGCAAAACTAAACCACAAGTAAAACCAAAATTTTTAGACAAAACCCACCAAAATCAAAGAAGCATGTGCGCGCGCGCACACGTACACACACACATACACACATACACACACACACACACAAACACACACACACACACACACACACACACACACACACACACACACACACACAGTACTCATTTGTGTAGGCCAACTAATCTTTAGCACAGGGCTTTCCCTGGAGTGTGATTTGGTTTATATACCCAGCTGCTTCTCTAGAGTCACCCACAACCTCTGGCTCTTACAATCTTTCTCCTTCCTCTTTGGCACAATTCCCTCCACCCCAAATTTCATACTTCACTACTGAAGTTCTAAGGTAAATCTTTGTTTTTGTTTCATATTTATATATTTAATTATAAAATTTGAATTGGAAAATGCAGAAATTTATGGAATTATATTATGATGTCCAGTTGTGCTACAAAAGGGAACTGTAATTCTCTATTTAATATTTGATATATCAACAGATATTTGATATATCAACAGCAGCTTAAGATATCTGTTGTTCTGATTTAACATCTAACAGGTTACAGTGGAGTGAAATTGGATATATATGCCTAACAACACACATACACACACACACACACACACACACACACACACACACACACACACACACACTCACAAATAAATAAACAAATTTAATGAAGAATAAAGATACTTTGAAGAATCTCCCTTTAATAAGTAGCTTTGGTTGCGTTAGACAGACTAGGCTTACAAAATATCATCTAGAGACCAATTTAAAGTGAAAATAATGTTTAGCTGCCTATTTGCCACTTATTTTGTGATGTGTAGACAATGTCATTAAGCAAAATCTTGGCATGAGAGCAGTGATACACATCGAGGTAACACAGACCACCACAATTTGAAGAAATGATACTTTGAACAGTGAAATATAATAAGCTTTACATGTATAAAATAACTGCAGTAATGCCACAAATATGAGAAAAACTCAATTTAGATATAGTAAACTGGATGCTGCAGCATTCACACAGTGGCCAAAGAAAAATCATTAAATAGTATCACAAAACTCCTTGTAATCCATAAAATATTATTATGTTATTTCTATAAGCTCATTTTTTACTACATGTTTTATGACATGGGATTCTTTCATGATACATGTATATACATATATATATATATATATATATGTGTGTGTGTGTATGTGTATGTATACATATTTATATATATATATATACATACATATATATAAGTCTAGTGTCCATAAAGACTTACTTTTTCTGCTCCTTTGCAGACATTGTTTCTCATATTTGAATATCCAGTGTTATTAAAACAAAATATCCTCTGATATAAATGAGAAATAATTCAGAACAAAAGAAACAGGGTTTTCTTGCTTAGCATAAATCTTCATGATTTGTAACATAATTATGAGGTAGATATTTTAATATCTATTAAACAATATACATTATTTTTTCCACTATATTTTTCTCACTGTTTCTGAAATTGTATGCACAATGACCCATTTAAACTATAGAAAATCATATAAATATTTTGATAAATAATTGTTTGCCTTCAGGTATTTCTTTCTACCTTTCACACATTTCTCTTAATTATTAACTGAATAATATTATATGTTTCTAAGTGTAAGTAGTTGTTACACAGTAAACCTACAAACAGGGTTTCTCTCACAGACTGTACTCTGACATCAGCTTTTGTACTAAATATTGAAAGATCAGAAATCATTAAGTATTCTGAGTTTTATCTTTTTAGACAGGGATAAAGTTTTAATATCATTAATAAATAATCTTCCTAATACATTACTAATATATTCAGAGAAAGCCATTACCATTTTTGTCAAACATATCCTTCACAAGTACTAATCATAACAACATCACTTGAATTTTCTTAGACAGTGATCCGATGGTATTTGGTGTAAAAATCTATATTGTTTGGAGTTAAATTTATTCATCCATTAAGGTAAACCATTTACTCCATCTTCAGATCTGGTAATTGGGTGAGAACATTTCACCTCAGCTCTGACTAGATTGCAACTTTCTCCTTTCTAAATTTTGCATGTGGCTAGCATGTGATATGATATAAAACAAATTTGCATATTCTGATTCATTTACCCAATTATAATCTTTTAATTGCAAGAAAGCTGTTTAATAAACTTGTAAAAAAAACTGATAGTTTCGATTTATTTTGCATATATTTTCTGTTTCTCAAGGGAAAATAAAAATATATTCCATCTTAGCCTTTCATCTTAGCCTTGAGTCCACCACACTTTCTCTCATAAAGACAAATTGTTAGTTCAACATGCCTTCATTTCTTCTGTCTGTCATCCAAGTAGATGTCCACTCTTAGTTTTGAAACCTTAAGCCAATATAAATTACATATGACTTCTTCAGTGGACTCAAGTTTTTATGGCTGCAAAGCTAAATATCAGAAACAGTATTCAGATGACTATATTCCATAATAATGTCTAGGTGTCAAATTAGTAATTATACTGTTATTGCTAAAAAATAAATTAAATGAGTAAATTCCATTACCTACAAAGTCTTCATAAATAACAATTATCAGAGCTGGTAAAGACATTTGCTTCGAGACCAGAAGATATGGTTTATATCCCTGAACTCACATGAAAGAAGGGAAAAATTAGCTTCTGCACATTGTCCTCTAATGTCCACATGAGATCATTGGTACTTGTGTCCACAAACATACCTACATAATACATAAACACTTTGAAACATTAGACTGTTTTCATTGTTGATTGATTTGATTTGAATGCTGGTACACTTTATATTCTTAGTCCTCTTGGGTAAAGATACAGAAGCACCAAGAACTTATTGAACAAAAATTCTAACCCAAATCCACAAACTCCAGATTCACTTATTGACTCTATAGTCTAACCAAGTTAAAGAGCAAGAGAAATTTAAGGCTTATGGGTTTTCTCCTCTCCACATTGGCAACTCTTGTCCTTCTTCAGCTGGAGTTTTGGCAGTCATGTAGGTGACAACTTACATGTATATCTTCTGACAACACTAGGAGTCACAATCTCATAAAAATCCCCCTCCCTTGGCTCTTACAGTTTTTCCATCCTCTCTTCCTTAGTGGTCCTTAAGCCTAAGGCATAGGAGATTTTGGCGATGTATCCATTGAAACTATGCTCTGCTATTGCCATTCTAATTGGTTGTGCTCTTCTGAAATGGTTTCTGTCTGCTGCCAGAACAATGGCAGGCAAGTACAGAATGCCGACACCAGAAAAGTTTCCCCAAGGAAGAGCACACCATTAGGTTATGTAATACCAATGGTGAGCTCTGAAAACATGCATACATGTAACATTACAACAATACAGACTGAATGGACTGTGTCCATGTATTTAGGAATATACATACATACAAATACAAACATACATACATATACATGTAACAACAATTAACAAAAAAAGGAGCCATGAATTTAAAAGAGAGCAATAAGGCATATAAGGAGGCTTTAGATGAGAAAAATAAAGGGGTAAATGAGGTAAATGATTTTATTTAATCATAATCTCAAAAAAATAGAAGAGATAATTTAAAAATAATAAAAATGTTATGGACTGCTAGTCAACATTGACCTATGGGTTGTACCAACTCACATAGGAATGCACCTGCAAAAACACATACACTTATCCATATGAACAGTACATAAACCACATGTACAGACAATCAAGCATACACACAGACACACACACACACAGAGATGGAAGAGATGGAGAGAGAGAGAGAGAGAGAGAGAGAGAGAGAGAGAGAGAGAGAGAGAGAGAGAGAGAGAGAGAAGAGAGAGAGAGAGAGAGAGAGATTGGGAGAAAAACTCACTAAAATTGGCCTCAATGGTGTTTTACTTTGTACAAGCAACAAATATAAAATAAATTAGTAGGATTGTTTTAATTTTTAAAGCTCTCAGAGCAAAGGAAATAATGAACTAATTATATATGTGATAATTACTGTAAATGCTCAACTTGCCGTGTACTAGCATCACATGGGAGATGATGTCTAGACATAACTGTTAAATAAGATAGTGATTACATTAGCAGATGAGGGAAGACTCCCTCAATGTGTTTACTGCAATCCAGGGCTAGGAGCTGTTCTTTATAAAAGGAGGAAGAGAACTAAGCACAAGAACTTGTTGCTTTCTATTTTCTAATTGTGAAATGAAATGTAATGAATTATAAAATGGAACTCTGGGACAAAATAAGCCGTTTCTCCATTAATTTGTTTTGTTAGAATATTTATCGCTGGGGAAGAAAGGAAAAGTAAGGCAGTGCACACCTCTCAGTGTGTATACTGGCAGAATTAGTTGAAAATCATATAAATAACAAGGGGTAATATCTAAGAAATAAAAGGAATGTTTGCAAATTATTAGCTAAGTTTAAAAAAACTGATAAGAAAATAGACCAAGAACCAGAGTAGACATTTTTGAAAGACATAAAAATGACTAAAAGTGACCAGTTGTAAAAGAAATGTAAATCAAACCACAATGAAAAACCACCTCAAACTTGTTCTGATGCCCAATATAATGTATGTGTATATGTTGATATGCATTAAATAAGCATGTGAATGAGTTGGTTTACATGAGAAAATGTAAAGACATACAATGTTAAGAATATAAATTGGTTGTAAGCCTAGCCTTTAATAGATGAGTCACTTTCAGATTATATTGTCTGAAAAAGAAAAACATAAATTTAATAAAAGGGAAATAAAGAATAAAAATTCCAAAGAATGTTATATAGACACATCTGTGGGTATGGTGACACTTCAAAAATTTGACATAAACAAAATCCCAACAAATCAGATTGCCGATTTGTAGAGCCCAATTCCAGTAGAAACATCTATAAAAAAAAACACCTGTACCTAAGGCTCAGGAAATATTGCCTAAGAGGCAGAGGAAACATTGTAAGAGCTAGAGAATCAAGAAGTTTGCTATGAGACTCTCTTAGAAATAGCAGAAGCTATACTCACAAAGTCTCAACAGCATGACAATCCAAAGATGACCTAAACATGGGCAACACCAATGAGCTTGTCAAACTAGGTAGGGAAAAGCTCATGGGGCCTCAACCCTACAAGAAGGACTGCAGGCAAGGGAGTAAAGAGGTAACAGGATAGGTGGGCCTCCCCGGGGAATAGCATTGCAATTCATTGTCTAGTGACAAATTGTCAGCCCTGAAAACATACATACAAGTAACACTATATGGAGTATACGGGTTAAATTTAGGAGCATATACATACACAAATTCACATACAAAAACATATGAATATATTATTTCATTCAATATATAATTGTTATTTCACACATATATACACATAGACCATATAGTATACACATACATATTTATATAACAATTAGTGGGGAAAAGGCCATAAATTTGAAGGAGAGTGGAAAAGATTACATGGGTGCATTTGGAGAAAGAAAAAGGAATGGAGAAATGTTGTATTTGATTATAATCTCAAAAATTTTATATATATAAATATGTATATACATATATTCATTCTATGATTGGACATTTTTTTGGAATATGCACATAACAATTGAAATCAAAGTCTCCAAATCCTTGTCCATAATAATAATTTCAAGATACTCAAGATACCATAGCTAGCCTAAATGTGTGTTAATAGATAAAAGTACACACAAGATTTTATATTAGAGATATCCTATGTTTGTGACCCCACAGATGACTTTGGTGGACTGTACCCATGGAAGGAAGACATTAACTCTGATGCCACATGCTTTTGAGTCTAATCCAGTTCATAAATGCACTGAATGAAAGAGCAATCTTTAAGAAGCTGAGCGAATAAGGATGTGATCTTAAAGAGTATGAAGTTACACAAGATAAATATGATCTGGTGATTCACCATGGAATGCAGTATTTATAGCTAACAATGCTGTATTGAATACTTTAAAATTATTACCAGGCCATGGTTTATATTCCAAGTTCTTATGATGGATGTTAAATGAAGAAAAAGTTCATAACAAAAAGGGGCCAGGGGAAATGGAGAGTAAGGAGTGTATTTATACCCTTTAACTGTCTTCATGCCTTCATCAGGCAAAACAGTCAAAATTATCCACATGAACATGTTAAATAGGTATATCAACTTTATGGAAATTCTACTAAAGTGGTTCTATGAATATTAGTAATTATTTTGGAAATGAATAAAACAGTAAGTTGTGAATTATAATACATTAATATTTATGAAATAAACTAGAGTTGATGGGGAAACTTCTATCAGTTATCTTATTTTAATTTGTAAAATTTTCACCTTTAATTTAATAGAAAACACTATGTACATAAAAATGACACAAAATTAACTAAAGTAAAGTTTTCTTCCTTCACAGGCCTCCTGTGATGTATTTACTTTGTGCATATTTAAATCAAAATAATAACATTGTTGAATTTTGAATATCTACTTCAGTTACTCATTACCACCTTCCTGTTTTAATAAAAATTTCATGGGTTACTTGTTATAAATTTAGTATTTAAATAATGTTAAAAATTAGACAAATTTTCTTGATATTTATATTTTCAATATGGTTGAACCTAAAATGTAATTATTTCATAAGTTGCATTATGTCAAACAATTAGAAAAATTAGAAAGATTAACTACCTGAGAATATAATCATGTCAAATATTACTCATGAATAATTTTGCCCAATACAAAAGCTGTTATATTATGTTGGCTGATTAAGAAAACTTTGTATGACTATTATTTAGAGAACAGCCCTGAAAAGTATGATTCAAAACCGTTTCTAGTACAGATAAATCTCTTGGGCTTTGTAGAGTATGATTCTGAAACTGTGTATTTTCTTCAACTTATTGTTTAATTTACCATCATTTAGCCATCCATCTAAAATATCTTACAAATTCTGTGACCCTTTTTGGGCTGGAAACAAATGAATATAAGACAGTAGACTTTCCCAAGCAGCAGGAGATGTTTATTGTAAATTGTCTGTAGCTGGAAAACAGTTTTCATACTCTTCCATTATATGATAGTGGGCTTACTCAGCAGTGAGCTTCTACAAAAATTGATTGTGTGTTGCAGCTGGTTATGAATTATAAAAAAGATAAACAGGTGTTCCTTCATAACAAAAACTAAAAGCTTGTTCAAACATTACTCCACGGATATTTGGAGATGTGTAGCAGGGTAAAAATGCACAAACATCAGCACAAGAGCCCTATTTGCAAACTCTATAGATTTAGCATCTCTTCATACTCAAACTGGGTTTGCATTCTATACTTTGTTGAACAAAAACATCGCCACCAATGTTTTGTTATTGCAACCTTTCCTGTTCATATCAGTGCTAAAGACAGTGCATTTAATTATTCTATGCTTTTGATTAAAGCATAATTAATTTACGTACATTTGAATGAGTCAACCAAATCACTGGACTTCACGGTAGTTACTATTCTGATATAAAATGTAATGAGTTTCAGTGTTAAGTAATGATATTTTAGATGAATGCTTCAATATACTGTTTATTTGAAATGGAGTAATTAGGAGTGTGGTTAGATGGATTTCAGTAGCTGTTTAAGATGTGAGTTCAAGACTGGTTTAAGTTATACAGAGAGATTCTGTCACAATGCAAGAAAAAAATGAATGAAGAACAACAAAAGCCCAAACAACAACAAAAATTCCAAACAATTAAGGTAGTGCTAATTGTTGAAATGAATTATATAGGTATGCGTATATACAATCATATATAATTATAAATAAATAAATAAATTCATCAATGTATTATTTATTTACAAATATATACACGCATGTATATATACATACATATTTACACACATGTATATATATATGGAGAGAGAGAATTTTATTTTACTAATCTGTGCCTGTTTTGTGTGTGTGTGTTTGCATGTGGGAGTCTGTGTATGTCTGTGTGCTCATGTTTATTTATTTTTTTAATTTAATTTAATTTTACATATCAACCACGGATTCCCTTGTTCTCCCCCTCCCCTGCATTCCCCCCAGCCCACCCCCCCATTCCCCTCTCCTCCAGGGCAAAGACTTCCCTGAGGACTGAGTTCAACCTGGTAGATTTAGTCCAGGCTGGTCCAGTCCCCTCTTCCAAGGCTGAGCCAAGTGTCCCTGTATAAGCCCCAGGTTTCAAACAGCCAACTCATGCACTGAGTACAGGTCCTGGTCCCACTGCCTGGATTCCTCCCAAAAGGTTCAAGCTAATCAACTGTCTCACTTATCCAGAGGGCCTGATCCATTTGGGGGCTCCTCAGCTATTGGTTCATAGTTCATGTGTTTCCATTCGTTTGGCTATTTGTCCCTGTGCTTTATCCAACCTTGGTCTCAACAATTCTTGCTCATATTAACCCTACTCTTTCTCGTCAAGTGGACTCCTGGAGCTCCACCTGGGGCCTGTCCTTGGATCTAGCATGACAATTAGGGTTTTGGCCATCCTATCACCAGAATAGGTCAGTTCGGGTTGTCTCTCAACCATTGCCAGTAGCCTATTGTGGGGGTATCTTTGTGGATTTCTGTGGGCCTCTCTAGCACTTTGCTTCCTATTCTCATGTAGTCTTCATTTATCATGGTCTTTTATTCCTTGTTCTCCTTCTCTGTTCTTGATCCAGCTGAGATCTCCTGCTCCCCTACATTTTCTTTCCCTCGACCCTTGCCCTTCATTAGCCCCACTCTAGAACTAAACAGAGAATTCTCAACAGAGGAAACTCAAATGGTTGCAAGATATTTAAGGAATTGCTCAACATCCCTAATTATTATTTAGACAACTTGTTTTTTTTTACTCATAAGTTTTTATCTATAGACATAAATATGAGTAGTTTTTATTATTTATCTGGCCATTGATTTTGAACTGGAAGATTGATAGCACTTGATAATTATCAAAAAAAAATGCATATGGTAGCAGACTTCCATTTACTTAACTTTACCTTGAAGCTAACATGAAAAGCCTCTTATAAGATCCAGGAATCACATTTTTTAATCTTGCATTTTCCTTATCTAGCAATAGTTAGTACAATAAAGTACTTCAGCGAGTATGCTATAATACAGTGCTTAGGACAGGGAAAGCATATACATACCAGCCATATCAAAATTAAAATAAATTAACAATATTATACTTTGCATCTCTCAGTCTTGATTGCTAGAAGATGAAGTAGACAAAAAGCACATTTTAAAAAATGTAGTAGATACTCTGTTTTATAAAATATTTTATTTTAACATTTCATTCTATTAGAATATATCTTTTCTATTAAATTCATTTATTTATTTACATCCCAACCATAGTTTCTCCTACTTCCTTTCTTTCCATCCCCTCTCCACCCCTCCCTCTGTCCTCCATCCACTCCGGTTCCATTTCTGTTCAGAAAAGGGCAGGCATCCCATGGATCTCAACAAAACATGGTATATCGAGTCATAGCAGGACTAAGAACCTCTTCAGGCGACATTGTAGCATGAATCTTAACAGGTCTTAGTAATAAAAATAAATCTGGGTTGGGTATTGGGGTGAATGTTGGAAGATCAGAGAAGCAAAACAAGCCACAGCTACCTCTCCTTGCCAGTTCCTCAGCTGATCCTGTTTCCTCAGACTGGAAGCTTCTGAGTCCTCATCCAAATGGATCTCAGCTGAACTGTACTGCTCAAAAGCCTAAAAGCTTAACCAGTTCTAGTTCCTGGTCCTCCTTATATACCTTTCTGCTTTCTGACATCACTTCCTGGGATTAAAGGTGTGTGTCACCATGCTTGGCTGTTTCCAGTGTGGCCTTGAAGTCACAGAGATCCAGATGGATTTCTGCCTTTAGAAGGCTAGTGTTAAAGGTATGAGTGCCATCATTTTCTAGCCTCGGTACCTAGTGGCTGTTCTGTTCTCTGACCCCAGATAAGTTTATTAGGGTGCACAATATTTTGGGGAACACAATACCACCACACAACATAGTATAACGGATAGGTTTCCAAAAGCCAATCAAAGCTCCTACTTTTAGGAGTCCCACAAGAAGACCAAGGTACACAACTGTCACATATATGTAGAAGGCCTACCTTACATCAGTCCCACGAGCCAAGGCTTGTGGGTTCTGTGGGGTTTTGTGATGTTCTTGACACCTCTGATTCCTACAATCCTTCCTCCATCTCTTGAGCAAGCTTTTTCAAGCTCTGCCTAATGTTTGGCTGTAAGTCTTGGCATCTGTTTCTATCAGTTACTGGATGAAGCCTCTCTGATCTCAAATAAGGTAGGCACAAATTTATGATTATAGCAAAATATTACTAGGAATCATTACATTGATTGACATTATTTTTTTTCTCTGATGGTGTTTGGTTCTATCCTATGTCTCTGGACCATCCACCTTCCAAGTACTGGCCTTACATGCAGTTTCAGAGATGAGTTCACTCTCCTGGCATAGTGGACCTGTCACTGGTTGGCCACTCACACAATCTTGGTGCCATCCTTACCCCAGCCCATCCCATAAGCCGGATAGATTGTAGGTTAAAGTATATTTGGCTGGGTTGGTCCCAATCCCTCCACTAAAAGTCTTGCCTGGTCACAGGAAATGGCCTGTCCAGGCTACACATCTGTTTTTGCTTAGAGATTTAGCTGGGATCACCCTTGTAGGTTCTTGGGAATTTCCCTTGCACCTGGTTTCTATCTGACCCCTAAATGCCCACCCCTGTTCTAGTCATGTCTTTCAGTACTGTCCCACTCCACCACCCTGACCTGATACCTCCTCTTCCCATTCCTACCTGCCCCCAGTCGACACATGACATATCTTATATCTCCATTTCCAGATACATCCAAGCATCCCTGCTTGAGTTCTCACTGTTACCTAAATTCTCTGGGTCTGTGGATTCTAGCATGATTCTCCTTTACTTTGCAAATAATATCCACTTATAAGTGAATACATACCATGTTTGTCTTTCTTGGTCTGGGTTACCTCACTCAGAATGATCTTTTCTAGTTCCATACATCGATCTTCAAATTTAATGATGTTTTTTTTCATTGTTTTTTAACAGCTAAGTAATACTCTGTAATACTGTGCAAATGTACCACATTTTCTTTATCCATTCTTCATTTGAGGGACATCTACGTTGTTCTGGGTTCTGGCTAATATAAACTAATCTGTTATGAACATAGTTGAGAAAATGTCCTTGTGGTATGACTGAGCATCTTTTGGATATATACCCAAAATTGGTAAATCTGGGTTTTGAGGTTGCCCTACCTATACTTCCTGTCTGGTTCCTGCCCAATCAGTATTTTATCAACCAATCAGAGCAGCACATATTCACAGTGTATAGAAAGACATTCCACAGCAGAGTAGATTACATATAAAAAAACATTATTATTATTTTCACAATTGGCTTTTCCAGGAAGTAAAGAAAAAGTAAGGAAAATAAGCTCGAGTGTAGGTAGTACTTGTTTAAGGATACTCAGAATTAATGCAATAGAAATGAAGGCATGGGCTGTGGAGTGGATGCAGGGAGGGGAGCTCTCATGGTGGCATACCAAAAGTGCTGCCTAAAATGTTCCTTCAAAGACATTCTCCATCACACATAGGTGTTCAGACCTCTTACATCTTCCTTATCAGTCAGTCAGTCATCTGAGTCTCTAAAGAAGTGTAATTATTGCACAAAGCACCATGTCACCCAAAGCAATATGTGATTTTTTTTTCCCCCCAAGACGGGTTTCTCTGTGTAGTTTTGGTGCCTGTCCTGGATCTCACTCTGAAGCCCAAGCTGGCCTTGAACTCACAGAGATCCACCTGACACTCTGCCTCCCAAGTGCTGGGATTAAAGGCGTGTGCAACCACCGCCTGGCTCACAATATGTGAATTTAAAGGCTTACCTTTCCTTTTTTTTTTTTTTTGAGAGTTTACCACACAGACCTTTATTGGAGGGATCCACACAGGACGAACCCTCATTTTCATAGCTTCTTGATGGACATATTTTTCTAACTGTCCTTTTGCATGACCGTAGCTACTGCCATCTCAAAGTCCTCCTGAGTAACAAGGACATGCCGAGCATACACGCCGGCTTCTGTGCACACACCCTTCACTTCAGCTCCTGAAGCTCCTGGCATCAATTCAGCAATTTTTTTCAGGGTGATCCTCCTGGTCAAGTTCATTTTCCAAGAGTAGATGTTCAAAATGTCCAGCCAGGCCTCCTCTTTAGGAAGTGGGGATTCAATTTTTCTATCCATCCTCCCAGGATGAAGCAGGGCAGAGTCCAGGATATCAATCCTGTTAGTAGCCATGTCGACCTTGATATTCTTGGTGGCCTCAAAGCCATCCAGCTGGTTGAGCAGTTCCAGCATTGTGCGCTGCACTTCACTGTCCCCGCCAGAGCCTCCCTCCAGCCGGGAGGAGCCGATAGAGTGTCAATCTCATCCATGAAGATGATAGATGAAGCATGTTCTCATGCCATGACAAACAGCTCCCTCACCATCCTTGCCCCTTCCCCAATAAATTTCTGTACCAGTTCAGAGCCATGAATAAAGGTACAGTCCATACAGAAGCACTCCCATTGGTTGCACAATACCCAGTGCTTCAAAAAGCTCAGGGTGCTTCACAGGCAGCTCCATCACTTCTTTGATCTCTTTGATCTGCTTGTCCAGACCACCAATCATCTCATAAGTTGAGTCCGGCACCTTTTCCACCATCATGAGTGACACCAGAGGGTCCACCTTATTAGGAGGGATCTTATGCAGAGCATATCTGTCTTTCCTTAGAGCAACCTGGCAACTGGGTGTCACATCACTGATGCCAATGTTCTTGTCCACATCAAGGACGAATTTGCCTTCAGGATGGACCTTGGCCAACACTTTTTTCTTACCCATGGCCTGAACTACTTCTCCAACATAGGAGCGCTGTTCCTGCAGCAGCTACAGCTCCTCCCAAAACAGGCGAATTTTTGCGTTTAGCTCATTCCTCTGTGCCTGGAGTCTCTGGAGATTCAGGCTCTTATCATTTACAATCAACTGGAGTTTTTCCATCTTGGACAGCTAATACTGGCGGAGTCCACTGCCTGCCTTCCCTTCTTCCAGTTCCATCTGCTCTGGCCCATCAAGTGCCATCTTCCCTTTTTGGGCAGGGACCACCGGCATCCTAAAGGCTTACTTTTAACAGACCCTTGGGCAACTACTCATTGGAATGGAAGTTAAGCGGCACATAAGAGCTACACTGTTAGTTTTTGAGTAGTGCTGCAGGCCGCAGGAATATATCATAAGAACTCAGCTGGTTACGGCAAAGTCACTACCTGGAGGAATCAGGGAATTCCTCCAGAGGAAGCCAAATCCCAAGGAGTTTTTGGTGTTACTTGGCTTGTTATATATCAGCTGTCTTCTGTTATGAAAATCATGTGTGCCTTCATAGTTTTTCCAATTGACTTTCCCCTAAGAAGGACTAACAGTGTAGACTGATCACTCTTTGGACATACACATTCCAGGTATTTGGAGAACAGCTTCAGGAAAGGCTTTCTCTGGAATCAGATTATCTATCTCCCTTGGCCACTTTCAAGGACTACAGGAAACACCACCCAGGTGGGTGCCCATTGTTAGTCCCAGGTGGACTAACAATGGTAACAGCCCACGTGCAAGTCTCCTGACTTATGATAAATTCCACAAGGGGACACCACCTAGGAGAGGTGGACATTAATAGCTTTACACAATTTAGCTCGGACCCTCCCCTCTTATATTCCGGGACTTCCAGGGCACAAGAGGAGAAGAGAAAAGAGAATGGAAGAACTAACTAGATGGGTAAGAACTTGAGAGGAACAAACTGAGATGGGGAAGAAGTAGATTGAAGGGCTACAGGAGAGTACTAGAGGAACAAGATGGAAGATGAGAAAGGGCCAGATGGGGAAGAACAAGATGAAGTAGAACGAGAAGAGGAGAGAGGAGACGGGAGGGGAGATGATATGGGAAGGAACAAAGTGGATGAGAACCTAGAAGGGGCAGAACTAGATGAAGAAATTAAGATAGAACCTAGAGGGGATCATAGACAAGTGTAGAGAGAAATCAGGCTAAAGATGACCTAAATATGAGAGCAGAATATAAGCTTATAGCTGTCACAGAATAATAAAGTATATGGACTAAGGAGTTTTGTGTATGTGGATTCATTTCTTTTCATCAAAGATTAATTGTCAGCTGGTTGTAGATTCTTCCAGACCCTGGGAGGGGACTATCGAGGGGCTTGACCCCCATAGTTCCCGATAGAGTAGCACCAAAACTATAAAATAATTTTTATCGCCTGGCGGTGGTGGCGCATGCCTTTAATCCCAGCACTCGGGAGGCAGAGCCAGGAGGATCTCTGTGAGTTCGAGGCCAGCCTGGGCTACTGAGTGAGTTCTAGGAAAGGCACAAAACTACACAGAGAAACCCTGTCTCGAAAAACCAAAATAATAATAATAATAATAATAATAATAATAATAATAATTTTTATCACTAACCCATATGTTTAAACTATTTATTTACCACTTTCATCTCTTAATAAGTTTTTAATTTAAATAGAACCAAGAAAAAGAGACTGTTAAGTCTTTTTTTTTTCTGAGACAAAGTTTCTCTGAGTAGCTTTGTGCCTTTCCTAGAACTCACTCTGTAGACCAGGCTGGCCTCAAAACTAGCAGAGATCCACCTGCCTCTGCCTCCTGAATGCTGGGATTAAAGGTGTGCACCACCACTACCCAGCTGAGACTGTTACATCTCATTTTTACTTCAATATTATTGATAGCAACACATTTAAAATTAATTTGTAATGATGTTATTTTTAAAAGAAAAATCTTAATTTGTATCAAATGTTTACCTTATAGTTATACTTTAATGAACAGCAATATATTTTTTTCATAATGAAAAAGTAACAAAAAAAAACTTGAAGGTAGATTTTTCTGTTGGCCTTGGAAAAGATAAAACAGTGAAATATAATTGATGAATTTTTAAGAAATTATTGAATTCTATTTACCTAATTTCTTGACTGAATTTCCTTAATCAGGGAAGCACAGAATACACCTGTGATACCAGTGTGTGCAATAGGAGGCAGAGATGCTGGGAGTTCAATTTGTTGAACTTGGCTACATAGTGAGCTGAAGTTTAGCTGAGGCTAGATTTCATGAGATTGCATTTTAAACAATGTGAATTAAAGGCACGGGAAGTAAGAATAAAAGATGCCTCTTTGCTAGCTGTTGACTCATCTTATTCTTTATGCTATACACCATGGTTGCATTTCATTCTACACTGAGCCAGCATGAAATATCAGACTTTAAATCTGAAATGACGCTTGTTCAGTGCTAAATATGTCCCCAGAATTGGTTAAGCACTTTATATGGATTGTTTTAATTATTCTTTATATGCAGAGGGGAAAGAGAATGGTTAAAGTTATGAAAATTGCCAAGATCATGTAACTGGGGGAAGGATTGAACTCAGATGCCCATAATCCTAAATTTATACTCTATGGTGGGATCTTTTTACTGCCTTGTTTCCAAGATTTATGAAACTAAAGAAATGGACGTCTCTATACTTAATGTCTGTATTGTGAGGGTAATTATGTGTATGTACAGAAAATATGAATTACAGAAAGGCATGTTTAAAATTCTTCTTATTATCCATATTTTAAAATAACTTCTCACCAACTGATCTGGAATATTCCCACAATCCTTCATTTTAAAACGAGGCAGTTTTTCACTAAGCACCGTTTACACCATCTGTTTTCTTTTTTGTCCTGCATTCTTTGTCCCTGTGAACTTAAATTCAAATACATTATCAATGTTAAAAAAAAAATACCCTTAGTAAGAAACCTGATCCGTTTTTAAAATACAACAGAGAAAACCTAACCACCAAATAATTTTCAATAGACTTTTGTCATAGAGGCTGTCTTGAGAAAAGAACTTAACGCCAGCTGTTATAGGCAAATTTAACAATTTCCTACACATTTAGCACAAAGTTAATAATATTTTAGGATCTAATTTAATAGACAAATTCCTTTGCAATTTTCTTCTTTATGTAATTGGCTAACAACATCCTCTTCTCTCTCTCTCTCTCTCTCTCTCTCTCTCTCTCTCTCTCTCTCTCTCTCTCTCTCTCTGACTCTCTGTCTCTGTCTCTCTCTCTCTTTTTCTCTTGCTCCTTTCTGCTCCTTCTTTTTCCCTCTACCTCTCCTCTGGCTGTTTTGAGAAAATTTTCTTCACTTTGCTGAGATTTCACATATTATGGTTTTAATATGCTGAATCAGAGCACTGAATTCAATATTTAATCTTTTGAACTATACTATGGAACTTTTCAGTTTAGTACATAAACATAAACCTTCCAAAGTTCAGGCTACCTAAATAATCAATGAAATTTTATAATTCAAGGCTCTGTTTTTTGTTATGTACAGTATGAAGGGAAATAACATTAAAGAAAATAAGTACATATATCATAAATCTGAAATCATTACACCTTCACACTTTAGGTTTTGATTCAAAAGATCCATTTTGAAATATTATGAATCTTTTTTAGTAGTTTAGCATAAAAAGAAATCCACATTTGCCTCATGGATAATTACACATTAATTTGGGTTTGTATTAAAATAAAAAAAAATATAAACCTCAACTGAGCCATCCTTCTGTTATCCTTGTTTATAGAAATGCAAATGTAAATTCCATATTATTAAATAATTCATTTAAAAGCAGGAGCTTGGAGCTAGAGAGCTGCCTCAGCAGGAAGAGCACATGCTGCTCTGGAAGAGGACCTGGTTTCAGTTCCCACTAACCACATGGCAGTTCACAATTGTCTGTCACTCCAGCCCAAGTGATTCAGGCCCTTCTTGTGGCTTTTGTGTGCACTAGGCACATACACAAAGCACACTTACATACATGTAGGTAAATCTCTCAGGAATTTAGAAATATATAGAGCTTTTAAAAAATTGAATGTAGTCAATTAATGGCTGAAAGTGTAGCTGAATGATAGAATGATTGCTTATTAAATTCATAGTATTGGGTTCAATTAAAGCAGTACTAAGAAAAAACAGTTTATGGTAGTTTGCTAAGATGCACGCTAGAGTCCATTCAAAGTAAACTTGTAAAAATATAAAGAAAAACTGCACTACTGTAGTACAAACACCACAAAAGTAGACATTTTTGTGTCCTATTGAAAGAATAAGGAACTCCTCTCATTCCTGACCATTCCCTTTTGGTTTTAAGTACAGGAAAACTGCATGCAAATGAAATAAGACAGCTTCTCTGTCTTCAATGTCAATTTCACTTTGTCATCATGTGAGGAAAATCTCTGGCTGGTATCTTAGGGGGAAGATGAGCTGAGCTGAGGTATTCAAAAGCATAAGTAATGATCAAAAGGTGTTTTACTGCAGGCTCATGTTTAATAAAATATGAAAAGAAAATGCATTAAAAGGAATAGTAGCAAAAAGGAAGATATTCTTACAAGCTAATCTTCAATGACGTCTACTTCCTATTTAAGTTAATGCAAATCCAACTTAAAAAAAATAATTGTTTCCCATACCCCAGGTGCCAGTTTAAAGCATTACAGAGATAAGCCTGGTGTACTCTTGGAAGAGTCTTCAAATGAATTAGATGAACAATTGCTCTGTAAGCTCTAGTGTGTACCTGATGAGACTTTTACTGTGCAATCTAGGTGATCCCTCATTTCAGGAGTCTATCTAGACTTCGCCAGAAGGTATTAGGAAGCTACTGATTCCTTTCTCAGGTGAGTAATCTTGTTTGTCACCCCTAAAGGCATCCAGGTGACTCCTTCACACTATGATTGAGTTTAGGGCTTATTCGTCTTCAGTCCTTTAATTAAACAAGAGGAAATCTAAATTAAATTTCTTACTCTTAAAAGTCCATAAACTCTTAAACTGAACCATTCCTCGGGCTTCCTCTTGGAAAGCCTTTAAGTTTAAAAAAAGGGGCAAGTCGACTCGGGTGATTTTGCCTCCTGGCAGATGCCCTTCATGTCAGGTTTTAGCCTGTATACCTCCCATTGTGTTTTGACAGATGGTAAGTCTCCTTTGCTCCTCTGTCTATCACCTCTCTAAACTTAAAACCTTCTATATTTTGAATAATCTGTTTATCTAGAAGAAAATCACAATTAACTCCTTGAACTTCACTGCCATCAGGCACTCTTGAACCCATGATCTGCCTCAAAGGTGGGAACATGCATGAGAATTCCAATATTTCTAATGCCAGGTCTGCTCATTTCTTGTTCTGAGATTTACAGTTAAGGTCAAACTCTGCAAGACCTTTGGATATTTTACAGCTACTTATCCAAACTAATATAATAAACATTTCATGCATGTGTGTTTCAGAGTCTGAATACTGTGTTTACAATAATAATGCAATGATAAAATGTATTTCATTCAATTGGCTTATAAGATAAAACAACATATGCTATTCAAAAGAAGAAGGCACATCTTATTTAAAGAATGTCAGACACAGGAATTTAATAGGGTCAAGATATAAAAAAATGACCCAATGAAGTAGATTTCAGAGTTTTATTTAATAACATATATTAATGCAAACTCAAAGAAACTGATTTTTCGTGTTTTCTTCAGTACCTTAGCCTACTTAAAATGGGACTTATCAAAAAGAATGGGGAGGTAAAATGACTTACTATTTTATAAATTTCAATATTGCCTAGAACTAGGTAAATATCACTGGTTATTGTGGACATATTTATCACCATTGCCACTTTTATCAAGATGATTTATTAAAGGAAATAGTGAAATAAAACTAAAACACAGGAAGTTTAAAGACTGCTCCATGGAAAATAATAACACTTTACTTGTCTCTACTATTATTAATTTGTTTTTGAAAAAAATTGAAATTGAGTTTGGAAAGATATGCAAGTTAAAACACATAGTAGCACACATTATATTAAACTAATGTTCGCAGTAATTTTTCTATCTCTGAAAAGACGTTTTTGAGGATGTTGATTGAGATTGCATTTTGGTGCATGTACAGAAATAAGCCTGTAGACTAATAAGACATAATAAAAGACAACAACATGAGTGCACATAACTATTATCATCTAACATTTGACACAGATGACAAAGATATCTCCAACGTCTAAAGACGCTGGGGCTATTGCAGGAGATTGAGCAGAAAGATAATAACCTGCAGAGGATCTGGAAGTCTGCTGTGTATTTGCCTTCTAGATGTAACATAGAAACCACACCCTTGAAATCTAAACAATATGAATGCCTAAACAAGATCTGAACAATGACTACACCAGTTGAGAGGCAGAGAAGAATGGAGAAATGTAAAGCCTCCCCACTCTTCACAGATGCAGAAGTATGGGTGATTAATGACTACTGAGAGAAGAAAAATTAGTCCTGCCTAAGCAGGAGACTTCTAATTAGTTATCCAATATAAATGGTCCCACCTCCCCCCCAAAAAAAAATATTGGACATACAAGTAACACTAAATGGACTAAAAAATTATACTTATGTAACATATATAAACATACACTAGCTCTTTCAGTATCACTATAAAGTTAATATTAAATTACCTTGTCCTAGTTACACATTTATTTGTCTGGTAACTTGTTTGCAGTTAGGAGGGGCCGAAATGAACTTGATGGAAATTGTTCAAAATATCGTGTTGAGCTTTTCTATGATTATTAACCTGGGAATTCCTTCAAAACAATAACACTTGAAGTTTGTTACTAGAGTATGGCAATATTCTGAGATATAAAACCTTTACCCTCAATTAAATTGTGTTAATACCCTTAAGAATGCCTCTTGAAAGTTTTCTAAGGAGCTTAAAATAGAGATAGGAGAGCCATGCACACTATGTAGTGAAATAACAATGAATGAACGTGAAAAGTGCCATTTAAGTCTCTGCTCACACATCTAAAATCCACCAGAGTTCTTCTCCCCATAGTTTTACAGGAGTATTGCTCCCCTTCAGAGAGAGCTCCAACCCAGATTAACAAAACCTGTCTCTTTGATCCCACTGTGCACCATAGGCCTTGCCTCCTTGATCTCTGTATGCAATAACCCTTCCCCCCTTTTCAACTTCATAAACTAAACACACTGAGATTTCAGAGGACCATTTGATGGCCTAGACTATCAGA
Organism: Peromyscus maniculatus bairdii; assembly: GCF_049852395.1. Taxonomy (NCBI): domain Eukaryota; kingdom Metazoa; phylum Chordata; class Mammalia; order Rodentia; family Cricetidae; genus Peromyscus; species Peromyscus maniculatus. The sequence continues at coordinate 57,287,193 of NC_134862.1, forward strand.
TCCTAGATTTTCTGTGTTGTCTGTCTATCACTCCTTCGTTCTCTCACAGGCCCAATCAAGTAATTTCCTGGAGCTATGCTGGATGTGACCCTGAACTCTGAAATTTGCCATTTTCTTTAGAGAAACAGGACAATACAAAAGCAAGGGTTCTGCTCTGCGATGCGGTAACAATGCTTATAGCATGTGGTTTGAATGTGAAATGCCTGCATGGACTCTTGAGTTTGGACCCTTGTCTCCAGATGGTGGCATTGATTGCTACTGTGGAATGTTCAGGAGGTCAAGCCTTCTTGAAAGAAGTAGGTCCCTGAGAGAGGGCTTGTGGGGTTCATAGCTTGGAGTCTCTTCCTGTTCACTCTCTGCTTTGTTTCTGCAGATGAAATTTCTTTCACAGCTTCCTCTGTAGCCAGGAGATTTCTCTGGTCCTACCCAGCCTTGTGGTCATTTAGCCACTTATAAAATAGTTACTCAGAGGCATAATATCAATTATCAATTGTATGGCCTATGGCAGGCCTCTTACTAGGTAGCTCTTATAGTTTAACTCAACCCATAACTATTAATCTATATATTGCCACATTTCCTTGGATTTCCCACCAGCCTCTAAGAGGCCTTGCCATAGGCTGAAGCAGCTTATTTATTAACCAATGGGAACAACATATATTCACAGTTTACAGAAAGACATCCCCCGGCATTCTTCTCTCTCTAAAGTGCATCCTCACCATGGTAGATGGAAGGCAAAGTCTTTCACTGTAAGCTGAAATAATACTTTTCTTCCTTAAGATTATTGTTTTCAGGTATTTTGTCAAAACAATGAGAAAGAAAACTAAGACAGCCAGAGAGTGGATTTTTTATAAACATAAGATTTTAATTTCCCACCATCATAACTGAAATTCAAGGTTGAAGAACTGATGGAGATCCAGCCCTGTGCAGGTCAAGTATCTTCAGGATGGAGCCTTGTTACTGACCCTTCACTGGCGAAAGCTTTAGGGCCAAAGGGACTGATTTCATCTTGCCTTTTTGCTGTGGATATCGTTGTATATAAATAAAACACTGATGGCCAGTGACCAGACAGGAAGTATAGGCGGGACAAGGAGAGAGGAGAACTGGGGAAACAGGAAGAAGAAAGGAGGGACACTGCAGCCACCGCCAGGACAAGCAGCATGTAAAGACGCCAGTAAGCCCTCAGCCACATGACAAGGTATAGATTTATAGAAATGGGTTAATTTGAGATATAAAAACAGTTAGCAAGAAGCCTGCCACAGCCATACAGTTTATAAGTGATATAAGCATCTGAGTGATTATTTTATACATGGATTGTGGGACTGTGGGGCTAGGTGGAACATGGAGAGAAGGAGAGAAGTCTCTGTGTTTACTTGGTTGGGTCTGAGCAACTGGGGGACTGGCAGGTGACAAAGATTTGTCCTGACTGTGGGCAAGGCAGGAAAACTCTAGCAACACCTTTTTATTTTTATTTTTTTATTTTTTAAGACAGGGTTTCTCTGTGTAGCTTTGTGCCTTTCCTGGATCTTGCTCTGTAGACCAGGCTGGCCTCAAATTCACAGAGATATGCCTGCCTCTGCCTCCCGAGTGCTGGGATTAAAGGCGTGCGCCGCCACCGCCCGGCTTCATCTTGCCCTTTGTAAAGCTGGAAGTCTTACTCTTGTTGCCTAATCATATCTTGAAAATCTCACCTTTTAATACTGCAGCACCAGGGATTATATTTCAAACTTTAATACACTTCAGACCTCAAATTGGATTTAAACAAATACACACACGTGTAATGTCTGCAGAGCTTTTATTTCATTCTCAGTATATTTTAATTTCTTGCATTTTTCAATTTTTTTTAACAAAAGAAAGCTTTAACGTGACACAAGTGCAATATATTCTAACAAGATAACTGGCATCTTAATAATCAGGTGACACAGTCCTTCAGGGGCGGAAAGGATGACCAATTCAGAAATAGATTTGAAGTTTTCCCTTCCAATCATTCATGTACAGAAGCATGGATGGAAACTAACTTGCATTAGTTGCACATCCTAAGTGCCACTAGTCAATCGAGTGAAAAATTATTCTTAACCTACAAGTAATAAAAGTCCTCTGAGCAAAAATTTAGGTAACAGAGTTAGTTGTGTTAATAAACTCACAAGAGACTTGTGATGATAACTTTTCTAGGACTAATAACTGCTAAATGGAATTTAAGATTAATTTATAAACACAAAATTATGCATGTGTCACTATGATAGCATACATTGTAATATTCATTTTTGTGGATAAGGAAAAGAAGAAAAATTAGAAATGAAGAAGTAGGGAGAATATTGCAATTACTCAGGTAAAGATAAGTAATATCTGGAGGCAGAGGCCTTATCTGAGATTTTCCTAAAGCATACAGGCTCTAGAAAGAGACATGTAAACAAATGGATAAGACCTGACAGAAAATGTTATCTGAATGAATTTTGAAATGTAAGTCTATTTATTTATTTATTTATTTCATCTTTTATTTCTTTTTATTTCTTCGTTTCTCAAACATCTCAAGTGTAGGCTCCTCTTTCTCCACTCCCTGAGTTCCCCACACACCCCTCCCATCTCCCCAGATCCACTCCTCTTTTGTTTTTCTTCATGAAAGATCAGGCCTCCCAGGGTTATCAAGTGAACATGGCATAACAAGATGCAATAAAAATTAAGTCTCTATAACTTACAGGTTATTGACTGCTCTCATCAATTTGTATCATTTAGTCTACAATATATATATACTATTCAAAATAATACCCACAAATGAGTCTTTTTTTTAATACTATTCCAACTTTCTTCCACAGTAACACACAATTTTCCTGAAGTGTTAGGCACTTGCTCCCAGTCTTAAAACAAGTATTATATTCAAATTAAAAACAAAATTTAACACAACAATTTAACATTTCTTATCTTAGCATACAGACTGTATATAATTCTAACAATTTAAAATGTTAGGAAGAAATTTTGTTAAATAATAAACCTCTGATTGTGAAAGACACAATTCATATATATTCACATCAACAATAATTCTTTCATTATCTGAAAAAAAAAACCTTGCACATGGATGCAGAAAGACGTGTTTAAGGATATGATTATCTCAGAAGAAATTTAAAAAATACTTGGCCATAGAAGAGTGGATAATAACATTTTGTTGTTTTGCTCTCTCTCTCTCTCTCTCTCTCTCTCTCTCTCTCTCTCTCTCTCTCTCTCTCTCTCTTTGCTATAAATCCAATCCACCATGCACATTGGTACAATAGTGGTTGGAAAGTTAATAAGCATAATTATCTCCTTTATTATTGGATTTAAGCTTTCTCACATAAGAGAGGATTTATACCTCATACTATAAATATGATCAAAATTCATGGACAGTCATGAGCTCTATTTTGTTAAACAGTCATGTTGTCAAACAACATTATAGATATTTATGTTTTCATACACCGATTTGAATTCAGTGAATTATTTGCATAAAATGAACTTGTATAAAGTGATTTTGTGTAAAGAGAAAGCTAAAGTGTTCTTTATTTTTCACTTTGTTGCATAAGGAACCACAAATGCCTTTTGGGGTTAACACTTTATGGGCTTTGCCCCCATCCACTTTATCATGACTATTGTTACTGTTCATCTCATGTTTACACAATCAGTCATGTTGGTGAAACCTTTTGGGTCTAACCTCTGACATTACTAGGATATAAAATCTTACATCAAACTCTTGAATCCTCTGGCTCTTATAATTTTTCTGCTCACTCATCTTCAATGTTCCCTAATTCTCTATGAGGTAAATGAATAATTCTGTAAATGAATACCTAGAACTGGGCTCCACAACTCTACATTTTTGTTGGTTGTAGTTTTCTGTATGATCTCCTGTTGCAAAGAGGAGTTTCCTTTTTGAGGGGTGGGGAAAATGTGAATCAATGGGTTTAAGGTAGTTAGGGACTATACTAATTTAGCAAAAGGGAGATTGTAGCTTCTCCAAGATCCATGACTTCACTATCTCTTGGGCAAATAAGTAATGCTGAAAGTGTGAGGAATCATCTTCTTCAGAGAAGACCACACCAATTTGTTATCTAACACAAAATAGTCAGCCCTGGCAGTCACCCCACACATGAGTACCATTATAAAGACTGAGCAGGTTGTATTTCAGGATATATATGTTTATACAGACACATACATTATATAAAAACAGTACATTAGAAAGAAGACATGACTTTAAGTGAGAGCAATAACTGGTATATAGGAGGTTTTGAATGGAGGAAAGAAATAAGAAAATTGTAGATGTAACCAATCGTCTTTTTAAAATAAGAAACACAGAGCCAATGTAAAAGAGAAAGCCGAGAGGTCAGAGCTCAGAGATAAAATCTTACCTCCTGCAGTGCTCCTAACTTCCCCGAGAGAGAGCTACTTCCTGTTTGTCTGTGTTTAAATAGTCTTTCTGTTCTGCCTTCTCATTGGTTCTAAACCCAACCACATGACTGCCTCATCACTGCCTGTAAGTACCGCCCTCCAGGTCTTAAAGGCATATGTCTCCAATACTGGCTGTATCCCTGAACACACAGAAATCTACCTAGCTCTTCTAACCACCATGCTCTTGCTATGGCTCTAATAGCTCTGACCCCAGGGCAACTTTATTTATTAACATAAAATTAAAATCACATTTCAGTACAAATAAAATATCACCACATTTCACCTTTTCTATTTTAATAAAAAGAAAAAAGGCAAAAGGTTATAACTAACAAAAGAAAAACTATATACAAAAGTACAATAACTATATACAATATATACAAGTAACAAATACCTAAACGATGTCTAGTCCATTTGTATTTGACAAATCAGAGAAAATAATTCCCTTATCTATCCTATTTTAGTAAGTCCAAAATGTATCTAATTCACTTTCTATCCTAATTAATCTTCAACTATAACTAACTAATCTTCAACTCCCTCAGAGACCCAAGAAGGAAATAATATTAGCTAACAAAAATAAAAACAAGAAGTGCACAAAAGCAGCTTCCAAAAATTTTGTGAGTTGACAGAAACAGCCAGCTAACTGGACAGTCACCTGAGGTTTCTCCACAGTGTTGGGGCATCATCTTCAGCCTATAGGCTTATGGTATCTGACAGACTCATTTGTGAAGTAGGTTGTACACAAGGTCAACAGTTCAACCTCACATTGGGTGAGAGCAGTCCATGTACCAGAAACACCTGAATTCCACTAGTGTCATGTCATGATTCAGGATTTTAAATTCTGGAAATTGTTGATGGTTTTTGAATTCAGCTGCCCATTCTTCTTGGCTGTGTATATATGGCTTCATCTAAGCATCCCCTTCTCCACATCCCTCTATTAAATGCCAGTCTACTATTGAGAGGCGTGAGCTTTCAGTTGCTGTTCCATTGCACAACAGAAGCCATCGGCCCACTGCCTGTTCAGCTGCCTTCGAAGAAAAGGGTACTGTACCTTTTCCAGATTGTGAAGGCGACTTCAGGGATGGTGCCATATTGTCTTGGCCTCAGAAGATGCCTTTTGATAAAGCCATAACCACACTTGTTTTGGCAGGAATTGGTAGTCCTTTGTTTCGTGTTCTGTCTGTCCATTTTTTCTGTTGATTTGAGGATACTTTGTTGTCCAGTGGCTAACTTTTGCCACAATGAAAATTAACTCCATATGCAGTTTCTTCAATGCCCATATTTTCTCTGAAGTAGATTGGTACTGCCAGGAGCCGACATGTCTCAAAAAAGAAAAATTTCTAAGTTATTAAAACATTTTAAATGCCATATTCTGTAGATCTCTGAAGGGTTTGAAGATGACCTGTCTAAAATACATCTGCTCAATTTTTAAAACATATCTAATATGACTACAATTTCTATTGTAATGTCTAACTACTAACTTTCATTTCTTTATATCCTAATAGTTGGTAATAATGTAAAGTATTTAAAACTAGTAATTGTCTTTTTCTTTTCTTTTCTTTCTTTCTTTCTTTCTTTTTTTTTTTAAAAAAAAACAAGAACCTTAAATATAATCTCCTTTGCTTAGCCTTTTTCCTAACCCTTGACAACTTGTAACCTACCCCCCTAAATAATGAAAATTATCCCAGACCCAAAACCCATTAAAAGAACCAAAAAACCACCCGCCCCACACCACTTCTTTGGCAATGTGGGTGTCATATTCTTAAAATTGCTTCCTGCTGGGTATGGGCGAAGTTATCTTTATCCTGAAAGAAAACTTTTTAGGTTAATTGTCAAATTCTAGGAAAGATAACTATATCCTTCATTATTATCCAGTCTATGTATAAAGCCAAAGTTCAGGGTTTATCTCAAGTCCTTATTCAAGTAGTCTTTGAGACTGGATCATCTCAGCTAGTCATCTCAAAATTGCTCTGAGCACCTTGTAGTTCAAAGCTGATCTATAGATGATGTTTGTCAGTTCAGTGATATTATTATTGTCCATGTGGAATTGTTGTTGTTGTGGGGCCCCATCTTCTTCCTGGAGATTTCAGTTGATGTTAGGCCTGGCCATGATTTCCTGCAGAAAACTGATAAGAGACTCGAACACAAAGACATATATATGCAGCTAATTGAAGCCTTTTTTCTAGAATTAGTTAGTACTCTATATGACCATTCATATCTTAACAAAGTTTAAAATGTATATATATATATATATATATATATATATATATATCAATCTTGTAAATTTTGATATAAAATTTATACTTTAAGAAAAGTTTAAAGAATCAGAATAGAATCAAAGAGTTGAGATTAGTAATAGAATAGTCCCTTAATTAATTTTGCTTTTGTCCTGTCCCATAGCAGAAAATGGCTCTTTCTGGCATGATACAGGGAGTTTGCATTTTCCTTTTAACAACATGCTTGAGTTTAAAGAAGGAGAGAGCCATTCTCCAACTCCAAAGTCAGCTTTAAATTTTAATTGAACTGGGACTATTAGAAAACCAATAGTGTTAAATCTTTAGAGAAAAGCAGAAACAAACATTTAAGAAGACATAATTTTTTTTTAGATTATATATACCCATACGCCATTTCACTTTGTTTCCTGGGATAGATGATTTGTCCCTTTTCTTCAGTTGTCTCATTTGTCTGGTGTTCTTCAGATTCCTTAACCATCATTCTCCTAAAAGACAAAAACAAAAACCTTTCCCCAAGACTAACTTTGGGGATGTTCCCTTTTGGCAAGGTATTGTCTGATTAAATGAAAAGGCATGTGTTACTGTACAAGTTAGTTTAAATTGGATGTTCATGCTGGTTGATGAACTATCATCTCCTCTAATTAAGAGGTTTCTCTTGTTCAAATCGAACCTTTATCAATTTTGATGGTACCCACAGCTTATCTTCTCCTGTAGAAACAAAAGCAAAACCTCATCCCCAACGTAATACATACCCTGGTTTCCATTCTGAGGTCAGCACATCCTTAAAGTATATAGGCTGATTTAATTCTGTAGTTTTTTCTATTACCCAATGTCTCTCTGAAGCTGTTGTTCCTTTCTCATTGGCATTCAGAAAATTCAAAGTTAGAAGAGCATTATGCAGTCTATTTCTGGGAGTTTTTGTTACCCATTTCTGTTTGTTTAGCATATCCTTTAGAGTTCTGTTTGATCTTTCTATAACTGCTTGACCTGTAGGATTATGTGGTATGCCTGTAATATGCTTTATATTGTAATAAACAAAAAACTGTTTCATTTTAACAGAGACATATAATGGAGCATTGTCAGTTTTGATTTGTGCAGGTATACCCATAATGGCCATAACTTCTAGCAAATGAGTGATTACAGAATCAGCTTTTTCAGAACTCAGAGCAGTTGCCCATTGAAATCCTGAATAAGTATCAATGGTGTGGTGTACATATTTCAATTTTCCAAATTCTGCAAAGTGAAACACGTCCATCTGCCAGATTTCATTCCTCTGAGTACCCTTTGGGTTACATCCTGCTGGTAATGGTGTTTGATTATAGAAGGAACAAGTAGGACATTTCTTTACTATTTCTTTGGCTTGTTGCCAGGTTATGGAAAAATCCTTTTTTAAACCTTTACTATTGACATGATGTTTTTTATGAAATTCTGAGGCCTCCAGCACATTTCCTATCAATAATTTATCAATCTCATCATTGCCTTGTGCTAAAGGGCCTGGCAGACCAGTATGAGATCGGATGTGAGTTATATATAAAGGATGACTCCTTTTCCTGATTGTATCTTGTAATTGAATAAATAGTGAAGTTAATTCTGAAGCATCAGGGATAAATTCTGCAGTCTCAATATGTAATACCACTCTTTCAGCATACTGAGAGTCAGTTACTATGTTGAGAGGTTCTGAAAAATCCATTAATACCAACAGAATAGCATACAATTCTGATTTCTGCACTGAATTATAAGGACTTTGAACCACTTTACTTAAATTTTCTGATTTGTAACCTGCCTTTCCTTGTTTGTTGGCATCTGTATAAAATGTACGAACTCCAGATATGGGTTTTTGCCGTACAATTCGAGGCAAGATCCAATCAGCTCTCTTTATAAAATCAATTCTGTTGCTTTTGGGATATTTGCTGTTAATTTCTCCCAAAAAATTACTGCAAGCTCTTTGCCAAGGTTCACTTTCTGTCCATAATTTTTCAATGTCCTCCTTAGTTAAAGGTACGACAATTTCTGCTGGGTCTATTCCTGCTAATTGACGAAGTCTCAATTTTACTTTCCAAATCAAGTCAGAGATTTTTTCCCCATAAGTTTTTAATTTTTTATTTGGTTTATTTGGTAAAAATATCCATTCCAATATAATATCTTCCCTCTGCATTAATATTCCAGTAGGGGAATGCCTAGAAGGTAAAATAACCAAAATGCAATCCAGCTTTGGATCAATACGATCCACATGCCCTTCATGTACTTTCTTTTCTACCAAGGCCAATTCTTTCTCAGCTTCAGGTGATAATTCTCTTGGACTATTTAAGTCCTTGTCACCTTCTAAGGTTTTGAACAAATTAGTCAGTTCATCATTTTTTACCCCAACAATAGTTCGTAGATGAGAAATATCTCCAAATAATCTTTGAAAGTCATTAAGAGTCTGTAGTCTATCTCTCCGAATTTGCACCTTTTGGGGTCTAATTTTTTGTAGCTCTATTTTATATCCTAAATAATTAATAGAATCTCCTCTTTGTATCTTTTCAGGAGCAATTTGTAATCCCCAGCAAGGCAAAATTTTCTTTACTTCTTCAAACATTCTTTCTAAAGTATCTGCATTTGAGTCAGCTAGTAAAATATCATCCATATAATGATAAATTATAGATTTAGGAAATTTTTTACGTATCACTTCCAATGGCTGTTGTACAAAATATTGGCACAGAGTTGGGCTATTTAACATTCCCTGTGGGAGGACCCTCCATTGAAATCTTTTAACCGGTTGAGAATTATTATAAGTAGGCACTGTGAAAGCAAATCTTTCTTTGTCTTTTTCTTGTAAGGGTATTGAAAAGAAACAGTCTTTTAAATCAATAACTATGAGAGGCCATCCTTTTGGTAACAGAGTAGGCAAAGGAATTCCAGATTGTAGAGAGCCCATCGGCTGAATTACTTTGTTAATTGCTCTAAGGTCTGTTACCATTCTCCATTTACCAGATTTCTTTTTAATAACAAATACAGGAGAATTCCAAGGGCTGGTTGACTGTTCAATATGCTGAGCATTTAACTGTTCTTCTACCAGCTCTTCTAAAGCCTGGAGTTTCTCTGTTGTTAAAGGCCATTGCTGAACCCATACAGGCTTGTCTGTTAACCATTTTAAAGGTAGAGCTGTTGGTATTTTTGGAGGATTATCAGTTGTTGTGCCCTGTTCTTGTATAATATGGATGGCTGGTGACCATCAAAATAATGCCTTCTAATATTTCTCTCAGAAACATGTGCTAGTTTATGATTTGTTTCTGAGATTGGAGGGATTTTAATCTGAGTATTCCATTGTTGCAACAAGTCTCGACCCCACAGGTTCATAGCTATGTTAGCGACATATGGTTTTAATTTTCCTCTCTGTCCTTCTGGACCTATACATTCGAGCCATCTTGCACTCTGTTTCACTCCAGATAATGTCCCAATTCCTAACAGTTGAACGTTTACCTCCTGAAGAGGCCAAGCTGGATGCCAAAATTCTGGTGCAATTATGGTAATGTCCGCACCTGTGTCTACCAGACCAGACAACAAAACACCATTTATTTTTATTGTTAATTTTGGTCTCTGTTCATTAATAGAAGTTTGCCAAAAAATTTTCTTTATGTTTTCTCCTGAATTTTCTATTCTCTCTTTTTCATCATCCTGACCAGCATGATTTATTCCAATAGTCATTTGGTTATTTAATTGCTCAGAGCAGGGATTTCCTCTACAGCTGCAGGAAAGGTTTGAACTGGTTTTGCTATGGGGGCCTGCATGAGGCCCCTCCGGGAGTTTCCCGAAAACTGAGGCAAAGGATTACCCTGTCTGTCCTTTGTTGATCTACATTCATTGGTCCAGTGTTTTCCCTTACCACACCTTCTGCATACTCCAAAAGGAAGGGGCATTCTTTTGCCATTGTTCCTTGAAGAAACATTGCTTCTAGGAATGACCTGTTTACAGTCCCTTTTAAAATGTCCTTGCTTTCCACACCCAAAACATCTAACACTCCTCAAACCTTTTGAAATTACTTCTCCTACCCACGTATCATCATGCTCATCAGCCTCAACATTAATTGTTTCTCTAATCCAATCTTCCAAAGGTGCAGATCTTGCCCTTAACGGCCTGATTATTCTTTTGCATGCTGCATTCGCATTCTCAAATGCCAAAGCTTCAATTATTGCCTTACTAGCTTCTGATCCTGAGACCATTCTGTTTACTGCTGAAGCCAGTCTTTCTAAAAAATCTGTGAAAGATTCTTTTGGGCCTTGCATAACCTTTGTGAATGACTCAGGTTTTTTTCCTGGTTCCTCAACTCTGTCCCATGCATTCAAGGCTGCCATTCGACATAAAATTAGGGTTTGAACATCATATAAAAATTGTGTTTGTATTGAAGCATATTGGCCTTCTCCAATAAGCTGATCCTGACAAACTTGTATTCCTTTATCCATCCATTGTTTTTCTACGTTTCTAGCTTCCTCCTTAAACCACGTTAGAAATTGAAGTCTCTGGCTGGGTTCTAGAACAGCTTGTGCAAGGTCCCGCCAGTCCTGTGGTATAATCCTATTATATGTTGACCAAGAGTTTAACATTTGCTTTACATATGGGGAATGCATGCCATAAGATACTATTGCCTCCTTAAACCTTTTAAAATCCATCAGTTCAATTGGAGCCCAGATATTTTGTGTAGCCATTTGATCAGGCATCTGCTGTACGGTTACAGGATAAATTAAGGGTGACTGTGTGAAAACAGGCTTTCTTTCTGTAACCTTATGATCCAAACTTGAACCAACTTCACTGTTAAAATTAACAGGTTTTTCTAAAGCTGTTATCCTGGCACTTAAATCGACTACCTTTTTAAATAGTAAAATGAGAATAAGCATGGTGATAAACTGCATAATTCGATCAACATTAATCTTCTCATATAGTTGTTCCATTGTCAGACTGCCTAAAATTTCAAAAACCCAATTTTCTTCCAATGTACACAGAAAACCCATTTTTTTTTTAAATGTGGAAAAAATTTGTCGTTTAAATAGTTTCCTTTATGACTTGACTTACCAAATCTGCGTAGAACAGTAGAAATCCGAGCGAATTTCAAAAGAGCCACCTAGTGTCCTAGGTGTGAATCCAGAGACAGAGAGAAAGCAAGAGAGAAAGCAAAAGCGAAAGTGAAAGTGAAAGAGAAAGCGAAGGGGTAGTTGGCTAAAGCTTAAAGCCAGCCACTTGTTCCTTCTTGAGCCGAGTCAAGGCTTGGCTTTACAAGCAGGGGCCCTGTTTAGCAGGGCAGGCCTGAGTTGTTTGTAGCACTGGCTTTAAACAAGCAGCTCACAGTCCGGCCTGAGGCCAAGCAGACCTGGGCCGGGGCTAGGGAGCCGGCTGCTCCGGCTAGGGAGCTGGCCCCAAGCAGTTTTTAATGGATTCTTGTCACGTTGGGCGCCAGATGTAGATGTAACCAATCGTCTTTTTAAAATAAGAAACACAGAGCCAATGTAAAAGAGAAAGCGGAGAGGTCAGAGCTCAGAGATAAAATCTTACCTCCTGCAGTGCTCCTAACTTCCCCGAGAGAGAGCTACTTCCTGTTTGTCTGTGTTTAAATAGTCTTTCTGTTCTGCCTTCTCATTGGTTCTAAACCCAACCACATGACTGCCTCATCACTGCCTGTAAGTACCGCCCTCCAGATCTTAAAGGCATATGTCTCCAATACTGGCTGTATCCCTGAACACACAGAAATCTACCTAGCTCTTCTAACCACCATGCTCTTGCTATGGCTCTAATAGCTCTGACCCCAGGGCAACTTTATTTATTAACATAAAATTCAAATCACATTTCAGTACAAATAAAATATCACCACAGAAAATGATACAACTATATTATAATTTCAAATCTTAAGTGCTGTGGGATGTTCTGTATGTTCTGTGGGAGCCCGTTCTTGGGTTCCTCATGGCTTTACCCAGCAGGTCCGCATAGAGGATGATTAGGACCACGGGCCTGAGTGCAGATGTCTGAGATGGTCTGCACTTGGCTGTGCTGGGGAATGGTCTGTATGGCAAATGTGTTGCTCTGATTGGTCAATAAATAAAACCTGATTGGCCGTGGCTAGGCAGGAAGTATAGGCTGGACTAACAGAGAGGAGAAATAAAAGAACAGAAAGGCAGAAGGAGTCACTGGCAGCTGCCACCAGGACAATCAGAATGTAAGACGCCGGTAAGCCATGAGCCACGTGGCAAGATTTAGATTTATGGAAATGGATTAATTTAAGATATAAGAACAGTTAGCAAGAAGCCTGCCACGGCCATACAGTTTATAAACAAAATAAGTCTCTGTGTTTACTTGGTTGGGTCTGAGCAGCTGTGGGACTGGCAGGTGACAAAGATTTGTCCTGACTGTGGGAAAGGCAGGAAAACTCTAGCTACACTTAAGTGAAGTTATAAAAATCATTTGACAGTGTATATTCTATTTCTAGTGATAATTAAGCTTCTCGGGAATTCAGAAGAAAGAAAGCTTAAAAACTTTTGAATAATTGCAATTACACTTTGTATTATTCTAGGTATTGCAGCTTTTTCTTGTATCATCATCACATCTTGATTTAATACATATTTTTAAGGTGCAAAGTCCAATTTTAGGGTATATAGTCCAAGTTTACTTATAGATATATTTTTATACTTTTTGAGATAAAGCTTAGTTAATTCTAAGAAACTTGTTTACACTGTTGAACAATCTTTATAACTTTAAAACAAAAATATTTAGATCAGTTTAGCTAAGGACAAATATTACAAATTCACGAGTAGGATTTTACCTGTTGACAGAAATGATACTCAGAATCTTCTGTGCACAGAATTTTCTAAGCGCCTGAACTTCACTAATTTAATAAGAAAATGTAGTTTTTTTCTACTACCATACAGTAGTTAAACCTACACACTCACAAAATAAAGCAAATAAAGATAAACACAAGGTGGAATATCTCACAATACATATATGACTCCAATTTATAAAGAATGTCTGTAAATTTTAAACTCAGAATCATCAGTCTTTAAAATATCCTTTTGCTGACAGTTGTGTTTATTCTTATACTTGAAGGACATTTGGGGAATATTGATGGTAGAAAATGAATGTAAGGAAAAGTAAACTTTTGAGGATTGGGATTTGGAGTTTTCTATTTTATTTGAAAATTTTGGTTTATTAAATCTGACAACTGGGAATGAAAGGGCAATAAGAAGTGTGCATAGTCTAGTATTTCTGTGATATAAATATTTCCTTTTGGGGAAGCAAGCTTTTCTGTATCATGTTTGTAAGTTCACCCTTGACAACCTGAGAAAACAAAGTATCATATTCTTTAAAAGCCACTCAGAAGAATGTCAGAAAACATTTCCCCATTTTAGGTTATTCACTTTGTAAATCTACAACTATAAAACACAGAAGGATGAATTAAATTTTAACAGCATTGTTGAATTATATTTTCCATAATATAAAATTCACCAATTGCTAACAAATAATTCAAATAACATCGATCACCATGCCCCAGTTTTTCAGTAGTCTATTAATTCCCAACAATATTTGGCATCATTTTAGAATTAATATTGTTCCCATATTTACTCCCAAGAAACAAGTAAATTGTTGTTTTCAGAGATTTCTTTTGTGGATATCCATCACAATACAAAATCATTGGCTTTCACTTATCCTAATGCCTTTCAAAAATGTACATTCTTTAACTTCTTATATTATCTTTGTTACTGACAATGGTTTTGTTAATATATCCCACATATTATTTATTCATCTGTAAAATAATAGCAAATTTGTTTCTACATGCTTACCTTATAAATAATGATGTTATGATCAACAAAAACATATCCTCATGGATATATATATATACACACACATATATATATATATATATATATATATACATATATATACATATATATATTTCTGATTTTCTCAGATATTCTGTAATATATATATATAATCTTTCATTTGGTTTAGTCTTTGTCCTTTAATTTTGCTCTCCAGGTTTTTCTATGAAGTCCCTATTCTCATCTATAATCTCATATACAATGTTTTACAGTTTGTCCACAAAGTAGTACAAATCTCTTTTTTTATACTCATTCTAGTGGGTGTAAAGTGATTTCTAGTGGGTTTAATTTAGGGTTCCAAGGATCATAAATGTATTAATTGATTATTGCTTATGTATTTTCATTAATAAAATATTCACAGATTTTTATTTTTTGTCTCTTTTTAGATTTCACTGTAACCTGGCAGTGGTGGCGCACGCCTTTAACCCCAGTCCTTGGGATGCAGAAGCAGGCAGATCTTTGTGAGTTTGAAGCCAGCCTAGTCTACAGACAGCCAGTACTACACAGAGAAACCCTGTCTTGTAAAGTAAAAAAAAAAAAAAAAAAAAAAAAACTTTAGAGTTCCATTTTAAATAATTTTATCTATATGATTTTTAACTGTTTTTTTTTTAGTAGAAATAGAAGTACACTAAATTCCTTTCCATTTTCCCATCCAGTACCTCTTAGCTACTCTCCCCCATAACTATTACATGCCTTCCCCTCAAGTTGATAGTCTTTTTGTTTTGATTATTAGTGTCACACATATGTGTATATGTATGTGTGTGTATGCACAACTATATGAAAATACAGCTTGATAAGTGTATTTTGTTGGTGGTGTGTATGTGTTTTTAGGGCTGAACAGTTTGCATTGGACAACCCAGCACTGACTTACATGTAATGCCAGCAGCAATCTACAAATAGACGAACTACACAAACGCAGCTCTTACAGTTGGATGAAGCACACAGCAGCAATTCTTACAGATGGATGAAGAATAGGCAAAATAAGCATCTGTAGAAGGCCTTTTTCTGTTAGGCATTTGAAACATTAAATGTTAATATTTGTGTGTTAAATCTGAGGTTTTGTACATGCATAGCTGAGAACTCTAATATCAAGCTATATCTCATTCTCAAGGCTTTGATTATTTTCTGAATAAATATCAAACCTTCCACTGAAAGATAAGATTGACATGAGTGTAAATGTTTTCCTGAATCTCACAGGATATTGACTAGACACCTTAATGAAAAACCGGGACCTAGTCATCATCACTGAAATATTAGGGAAACATCAATTGACTAAATCTTGTTAATGAAAATCAGTTTTTAGAAAAAAAAATGTAACATTGTATACTTCTATTTCATAATAAATGTTGTGCAATTTTCAAATTTCATTATTAAATATGTAAAGCAAGATAATTTTTTTTTATTCCATAATACTGTCTGGTAACCATTGATCCAGTTTACCTGAAGTACCTATTCTACAGCTTTTTTGATGGTGTTTTTCTGTGTGTTTGTTTGTCTTGGGGTAGCAAACCTTGGACACCATGCTTCCAAGACAAGATCTCTGTCACTGAAATAATACTAACCATACCTCTTCTTCCCTGCTTTTATTGTATTAGAATTTTTTCCTTTTTTATGACTTTTGAATTGTGAGAGTCTGTTTGTATGTATTTGACACCCAGAAATCCTGAATCATTTAATTATATTAGAAACATAAATTGATGAAAGAGTACTATATATGCATTTACTAAATTCACTTGTTCTGTGATTTCCTTTGGTTCATAGCCAAATCCATTCCTGATACCATTTATTGTTAGTCAGGGTGATTGGCAGTTATTGCTTTTTGGTGCTCTTTAAACCTTGGATAAAATTTTGGTCTTTGGGGATTTTATTATCACATGTACTTTAAATAATGGTATCTTTCCTCTAATCCCTATTGCTTGGAATTCCAGAAAATATCTTTAACTCAGGAAATCATTATCATTCATAGAAAGGTTCCTCTGCTCATATGATCTTCTTTTTTATAAACAGAAAAAAAGAATTGTTCTATGAAATATTTCCCATAATTGCTTTATCCAGAGATTAATTTTAATAAGAATTTTCCTAGTGGAAAGCACTGTCATGGTAGATTTCCCTGTTTTGTTGTATTGTGCTCTTTTGTTTTAGACGTCTTCAGACTAGGAATATGATATTTTTCACTAATTCCAAATTATTCACTACCATGTTTGGAGAAACAATGAGGAACAGGGATTCTCTCATTTCCTATTGTTGTTGTTTTCATAATTTTCAACACACCTGACATTTTTATGAGTTTCCCTTCTGCTTGGTTGAAAATCTGAAAAAAAAAATATCTGTTCAAATTGACTTCATCAACTTGGATAAAGACTTCTAAAGAAACTGAAGTGAGGCAGTTTATTCCCAATATATCTAAGCTCGACATCATTTGTAGAAAAAAAATAGTTTCTTGGTGTAATACAACCTTTGATACATAAGGAACCATAATTACATCAAAACTCAATGCAGGATATACATCATTTCTTTCAAGAAACTGGGTTCAATAGATCTTTTACCCTACCTGTGCTACCCTAAGCGCCTAGGGAAGATTCTGGCCTAGTCTTGGTCATACAATTATACAGAGTTCATTTTAGATATAAGCTATATCTTATCCTGGTTGTGCAAGAGATTCTGGAGGCCCTGGAAGTAAAGGTCATTTAGATTAGTAGCCACATCCAGTCTTGGTTTTAGGAGATTGATATGACCTGGCCAAATAAATAAAGTAGATCATCAAAATATTAATCATCTCCAATTAACAGAATTCTGGGTGGAAGAACACTTTTTTGTTTGATTCTCTGTTTTGTTTGTTTGTTTGTTTTGTTTTGCTTTGCTTTCACATCTTTTACATTCTGTGTGCTTAACCTTGCTGGTTTCTATGAATCTATATGAGTGTAAGAACCTTTATGCCATGTTCCCAGCACTCTGCCTGGTTTTACAGTTTCTCTGCCCCTTTTCTGAAATGTTCCCAGAGCCTTAGGTTCAGGAGTTTTGTTGAAGATGTATCAGTTGGGGATGAGTACTACTCTATCACTTTTTATCTGCACTTTTGATCAGTTGTAACTTTCTGTAATGGTCTTTATCTGTTGCAAAGGGAAGTTCCTGTTTTGAGGGATGGCAGCCTCACTTATCTGTGGGTATAAGGATAAATATTTAAGTAGTTAGAAATTGTTTTGATTTTGCCAAGAAGCAGACATAGGGTCTTCAACGAGATCCATGATTTCTCTAGCACTGGGTATCTGGCTAGATTTCTAGTACCATGCATGATTTCCTTCCTGCTGAGTGGTTTTGAGTTTAAGTACAATGAGAGAACTAACTGTGGGTTACTACCAAGGTATGTATACCACAATGAATAAAGCCTTAAGGTTACTGTTCCATGGTGAGATTTGTAGTTGTTCATAGACATTTTAGGGCTATTTGTTGTTACCCTCCCTTGGAAGCTTGATTGGATTTTCTAACATCATAAAGCTTATGCTCAAGGAGAAGCTTTCAGGTCAGACCTACCTTCAATTCTCTGGGTCCCAGTGTTGAATGTAGACAATGTCCTCAGCAATAAGGCCTTTTCTTCCACCTCTAGAATGCAAACAAGAACAATAACTACAGTCTATAAAGTGTGGTTGTCTTGAACTTCCTTGACCAGTGTCTTGTAGGAGGACTACTCATGCCTGGTTCTTGAGGTTTTTTTTTTTTTTTTTTTTTTTTTTTTTTTTTTTTTAGATATTCAATGACTCTTGGGGTCAGAGGATGCATTACTAGTCATAGCAGAAATATTCATTTAAATATATATGATGTGTTAACACAGTCTTTTATGCATTTTATGAATTTTAAGTAAATAGATAACAGTATGTTTTTATGACTTTTTCAGCCAGTTATTGTTACTTTATACTCCTTCCTTTCTCTCTTTTTCTGTTCTCCTCCTTCACCTCTCTCAATTATCCCCCTAAATTTCCAGTTTTTCACTTGAGATTTCTTTTATCCTGTTTTCTTCCTCTCTGTTTTATGTCCACCTAATCCTTTAGTGACTTTTTAGTGTCCTGGCTTCTGAAGTTCCTCAAGGATATTATTAAAGGTAAACAATGTATTTCTTTGTTATGCATCATTGTTCTTCAAGCTATGTTTTAACATCTCGTCATTTTAATTTGTTTATAAAAATATTTATACAAGATATGATTATCTACTCTGATTGCTGGAAGAATTTTTACATGAATTTTCTTATATATTTTTCTTGTCCTTTGAATACTTACAATGAAAGAAGTCTTTGAATTTCTTGTCCCTGTGCCTTTCCTGTGCCCTCCTCTGAATGTTAGAAGAGAAACTCCTTTGATGTTGAAGTTTTCCTGAAGGTATGCTTTTAGATGTTTTCTACTGAATCACAGTTCAGAGAGACTGCTCTTGCTATTATTTCAACTTTGTTTGGAACATTGTAGCATTAAGAGCATCATGGAGTTTGGCCTGGTCTAACTGCCTTAAGAGGCATGCATCATAGATATTTCAGGTTAGAGCCCATGGTTCCTGGAGTACTGTATGCCTCTCATTACCTAAGAAACCAAGGTACTCCCTCCAGCAGTGAACATAATCAGACCACCTGTGTATCTCTGTATTCCCTAGAGGTCAGTGAAACTTTGAGAGATTGGACAGGACAATTAGTCTTAGATATCAATCTGGTGTACCCTGTATACTTTGCAAAAAGCATTGTATCCTGGTAACTGCCATTTTACTGATCTTGGCAACCACCATTGCATTGTGTTTCTGATAAAGGTATAAAAAGTTTAATTGCTTGTAATGAACTTGTCAGAGCTTCAGTCTTGCTTGATCCCTGCAACCTGACCAGGTCAAGATTCTTTTCTCATTGGCCATATCAGGCAAACTTCACCCAGTAACTAAGTGCTGGTGTTCATAATGGTAAACATGTACCTAGGTTTCCTACATTGAACATTGAAATATTGTGCTGTTTCTCCATGCAGTTTTTATTAACTCATTCTAAGAGAAGAATGCAGACTCTAGTAGTCTTTTTTCTGCATGTCTTAGATTGAAGTTGAAGGCAAGCACATGGCAGTCTGTGTGCTCTAAGACAGGATCTTTCGATTAACTTGTGCTCTCTTGCTACAGACCTCAAAACAGCAAACATGCTCCTAAAACCAAACTCACAGAAAAAGGTATACCTATTCTAATGACAGAAGATTCTGATTTTCTGCTGAAGGTAGAATCCAGAGCATTACAATGGTAGCCAAACACTCCAGCCACTGAATTATATCCCCAGTCACATAGAGGACTTTGGAGATAAACTGTCATAAGTTTTCATTGGCAAGAGAATAATAAACACAATTTTCAGTGAAACTTTTGATAGTAGAGAATTAGTGTCTGGTAATTACATACGTCTCATCACATTTTGTAGTCCAAATCAGATCTTGGCTTTTGAAATCCTGGCTCTGAGTCATTGTTTTATATAACTGGTGGAAGGGATAGTGATAGGAGGAGAGAGTTTCATCTTACTAATTAGAATCACTATAGGCTACATGCTGGGAATGTTCAGATAAAGAACAAGGAAATTCAATAAGAAGGGAAAAACGTTTTATGACGTTAAACCTATAGAAACAAAATGTAATGTCTAATAACTTCTCAGGAATTAGCGTCTCTGATATTTACATATTTATATATGACAGAAGCCTATGACAAAGTTTGTTCTGATTTTCCTAATTATATTTTATTATACACCCTTCTTTGCAATAAGATTTTGAAGAATTTATAAAAAGTAATCTATGTCTGCTCATCTCCATGTTGGCGATATGTAAGATTATTGTTTTATGTAGAGTTGGTCCACTTGTAGCTTTTGTATGGTTTAAATGAATCTGCATACTCTGGCACTTATTTTCAAAACTTTTTCATCAACAATAACATATTTTAAAATGAAATTTGATAAATATTCCTGGCATATAAAACATAAATTTTAGTTCTGATGTTTACACATTTTATAGAAGTTATTTTATAGCATCCATAAAGAAAAAATAAAGCATGTCTAAAGAGGACAATGAAATAAACATAGGCATTTTACCTTGACAAACAACATGAAAATACATTAGTTTCATTAGGGTTTTTATTTGTGTGATGAAACACATGACCAAAAAAAATTGAGAAGGAAAAGGTTTATTTGCCTTACATATCCTAAATCATAGTTCACTGAGGGAAGCCAATGCAAGAATTCAAGAAGATCAGAAATCTAGAGTCAGGAGCTGATGCAGAGGCATAGAAGTGTACTCCTTATTGACTGACTCTTCATTGCTTACTTATCCTGCTTACTTATTAACCCAAGACTATCTGTACAGAATTGGCCCCACCCACAATGGCCCAAGGCCTCCCACTAGTTAAGAAATTGCCCAATAGTCTTGTCTGCTTCCAGCATAATTTTCTGGAGGTATTTTCCCAGTTAAGGTTCTTCCTTCAGGTAACTAAAAGTTGTGTCAAATTGACACAAACTTAGCCAGCACACATCTCCATCATTTTCTCACTGACCATGTCTCTCAATCCCCAACCTTAAAGGACATGTAGCCAACCCTGTCTTTCATAATATTTCTAGAAAATTGAAATCAGTTTATCAAGCTTATGAAAAAAATATTTAATAATGGATTTATCTCCTTAGCCCCTTGAATTACCCTTAATGAACACATTTTAAAGTACGTGGGTGACAATATTTTCCAAGCAAAATAATAGTAAAACAATACATAATACATTAAGGTATAAATTCCTTTAATTTAATTAAAGATTATTACAAATATTACTTAAATGATGTTATTACATCTCAATGTTTTCCCAAGTGTCCTTTGAAAAACAATCGTACTGTTTCAAAGATTTATATATGAAGCTAATATCCTGAAAAATTCAAGGTTGTCCTTGTAGTAAATACAGCTATGGAGTTATGAAACTACTTAGGAAAATTTACATGGTCTTTGTGCTCTAGAATTAAAGAAATTTGGCGAATGTCCTTTGTTCAGCAGAAACATATGAATAAAGTTGCTGCTTAATGGTAAGAGCGTAACAGGAACATTTTCTTAGTATGAAAATCTTTTAGAGACATTTGATAAAAGGGAGATGAGGAAGGACTTCCAATTACAGGAAGACTAGCTGCGATCTAACAGGAGGTACAGCTTTCATATTCCCATTTGAAAATTACCGTATTTATAAGCCTCTTTGTCTTTTGGCCTTTTTATTTCGGGAGCTTGGGGAGGGAGAGACAACCTATTTATTTTCATCCATTTGCAGTTGACAATTTATTTGAAAGAGCATTTCAGGGAAGATGATTGTAACTCTAATTAATAGCTTGTCAGGAAAGCATTTGCTTCAGCAGATCTATTGTCATCATGGACCTGCCAGATGTAAAACTGACATATGGGTATGTGTGCCAGCATGTGTATCACTGTTACATTTGTTTGTCTCTGCTTTATCTCCGTCGAGTGTATGATTTTAAAATTCCTCTACTATATCTTATCATTAACTTTATATGGAAAAAATAATTATAGCATATTTAAAATACCAAACCCCAGAAAACAAGTATTGATATTTAAAGATAATTATAATCTCATCCAAGTCTGATTAAAAAGGCCAGGGTTTTTAGACATGATGAACAACAGTTTCGCTAGTAATACTTTTAATTAAAGGATTATAATTTATCTCACATTGGTTCATTTTTATATCAACTGATGGGTGACAGAAAGATTGCCTCTTATCTTATAAGAGGTTAATTTACTGTTTCTGCCCTTTAAGGTAAATTTTGAAAACTCCAACAAATATATCAGAGTACCACTACAAGACATGCACACACACACACACACACACACACATACATACATATATACATATACATATATATATGTGTGTGTATATATATACACACATATATATAGTCTTTTTGTTACACACACACACACACACACACACACACACACACACACACATATATATATATATATATATATATATATATATATATATATATATATAGTCTTTTTGTTTACATCCTAAACACTGTAAACACTGATCAAAACATATATCCATTTGGCGATCTCCCAAATAGTTTTTAACTTTTATGATCTTTTAGACTATGTTATTACCTCGCCCCCTCCCTTTCTTCTCTCTAAACCCTCTTTCATGCTCCTCCCTGATCTTCTTAAAAATCATAGCTTTTCTTTGTTCTTGTTTTGTTTTGGAGTTTTCTTCATAGGCTGAGAGAATATATTCAGTGTCAAAGTGCTCACAATTCTGGAATAGTTCACAAATTGGAGAAGCAACATGCATATGAATTACTTTGCAAGCTTTTTACATTTTAAAGATTTCTTCTTTTCTTTGATGTTGTTTTCCTCCTCCTGCTTTTTTTATCCCACCCTTTTTTTTTGTTCCTCTATTTCTTTTCTACCTTTCAGCCTTTCCACATCCCTTCTTTCAACCTGTGTGTGTGTGTGTGTGAGAGAGAGAGAGAGAGAGAGAGAGAGAGAGTGAGAAAGAGAGAGAGAGAGAGAGAGAGAGAGAGAGAGAGAGAGAGAGAGAGAGAAATTGACCAATAAAAGCTTTCTACTTCTACTCCTACCCTATTCTTTGATGAATGCCCAAAGTCCCTCAGCTGTAAAGACTTAATTAGGTTCATATGTCCTCATATATATTAAAGTAGTAGAATAATATGGGGTAACTGATTCTTCTCTCAGGTTCTTGTCTTCAACCCCATCCAAGAATGAAGTGGGAAAAGAGTGAGGGGTGACAAAAACTAGAATACTTTTATTTGCTGCCTTACATTTACCAGAATGTAAGGCATCTTTCTCTGTCCCACAAACCAGCTTGCAAATAATGACACAGAGCCTTATTATTAATGACACAATCGTGGCCTTTTGCTCCGGTTTGTTTTTAACTAGCTCTTATAACTTAAATTAATCCATATTTTTATTGATCTGTGTTCTAACACATGGCTTTTACCTCTGTTCCATTCTGTGTGTCAGGCTCATGTGTCTCTCTCATGCACTGATTTATCTCATACTTCCTCTCTCCCTGCCTGGAAGTCCCGCCTCCACCTCTTGCCTGGCTATTGTCTGTTCATGTCTTTATTACACCAATCACAACAACACATTTTTCACGCAGTGCGCAAATGACCCACAACAAAAGAAAGGTTGGGTTTCCCTGCTACAGTGAAATTCCAACTGAAAGGAGTTGCAAGTGCTATAAATCACTGAGACAGGTTAGCAGTGGGCACTAAAAACCTGCCCTGCCTCACCTTGCTATGTCAGACTTTGTTGACTCCCCATGGGAGGCCTTACATTCCCTGAGGAGTGGATGCTGAGTGGGGTAGGGGGAAGATGGGGGGAGGGCAGGAGTAGAGGAGGGAGGGGGAACTACGGATGGTATTTAAAATGGAAAAAAAAAACTGACCCATCAGTGACAGCAGGACATAATTCAAATTTTCTTCAAAAGTGAACAAATTAAAAAATTTAATGTCATTTATTAGTATTATTCTATGTCTTAAATTTTGTTTATGTTCATGGACAATTTTAAATAATTAAGAAAATTAGCATCTAACAGCATCAGCACTCTTTGGATACTGTATTTTTAAATTTGAGAAATATGTTATCTTTAGTATTCGGACCAAATCTATCTGAGAGTTAACTTATAACTCTATATAAAATATTTGAAGTGAGTATAAAAATTGCTGCCCATTTTCACTCCTTTATTGCCAGTCCTCAACCTGGGAAATTCTGAGCATTGACCATGGAGCTGCATATTCAGTTCTGAGAGGCCATGGCAGAAGGCTATACACATACAGCCAAGCTGCAAAGTTAAAGATCATTTTATAGTTTGATTCCAAGTCCCCAGTCAGAAATAAGCTGTTCCAAAATTAATACAATGATTTACAAGCAACAGTAAATTTTAAAAATCTTGCATTTGACTCTATTTTTTGTTCTTTTATAGAAAATAGATTTTTTTTAATACAACACATTCTGATTATGTTTTCCCCTCCCCTAACTCCTCCCAGTTTCTTCCCATGTGCCTGCCCTTCCCTGGTGGTCCACACCTGTTAGAAACCTAACAAGAATAAGATGATAAAACAACAAATAAACAAACAAACAAGGAATAAGACTTAAAATACAAACAGAAGAAAAAGAATCAAAGAAAAGGCAAGAGAAACACATACAAACACAGAGACACAGGTTCACACACAGGGACAACACAAAAAGACAAAACTGGAAGTAGTAATATATTTTAAAAAGGAATTGTAAAGTGAAGAAGAAGGATAGGGAAGAGAGGAAGGAGAAGAAGAAGAAGAACAAGAACAAGAAGAACAAGAACAAGAACAAGAAGAACAAGAACAAGAACAAGAAGAACAAGAACAAGAAGAAGAACAAGAAGAAGAACAAGAAGAACAAGAACAAGAAGAACAAGAACAAGAAGAAAATAAAGAGAGAGAGAAAAGAAAGAAAGAAAGAAAGAAAGAAAGAAAGAAAGAAAGAGAGAAAGAAAGAAAGAAAGAAAGAGAGAAAGAAAGAGAGAAAGAAAGAGAGAAAGAAAGAGAGAAAGAAGAGAAAGGTTATGAGACAAAGAAACCCCAAAGATGCTTTTGGGTTCCTTTTTTTTTTTCTTGGCCATCCACTGCTGGGCACAGAACTGGCCCTTTTGTTTCCCCAGTGAGACTCTCTTGGAGAAAACTTCTTTTGATTTGCAAGTGGTTATCAAGTGGAACTGGCTTCTTGGTCAGGGATGGTGGCTTTTGTCCACCTCTCCTCTCAGGTCTAGAACCCCTTCTGGGTCAGAGGAGTGCAGGCCCTATTCGTGTTGCTGCAGTCTCTTTGAACTGTACAAGTAACTCATTTATTTAGAAATCTGATTTGTGGTTTACAATTTTTCTCTCTTAAATGATGTAGTATAGGATCATCATCATATCTTTTTAGCTTATATGCACTGTGAATGGGTTCCTACAGTTCAGTGGCAAATGACTGCTCCTCATTATGACAGAGTAGGAATCTGTGGAAGCCCTATTCGAAAGAGTGCAATGAGAGGAGATTGGGACATGGAGGATGCTGCTGTAGGAAGGATAGATTTTGCTGGATTCTAGTTCATTCTTGTAATGAGGCTGTTATGAATAAACAAGGCTGCTCTCTTCCCTCTGTCAAGATTCTATCTCATCATACAATCGCTCTCATTTATATTTATTTTTCCATGCTGACACCTCAGGTATTGTGACCTAGCTGAGGAGCTTTGCTTGAAATTGAACAAATTTGTCCTTGCTGCTTTGGATATTCAGATTCTCAAACTACAACTTCGATAAAACCTTTCACTATAGAGTACTCAGATTTAGATTTTGTTATGGCAGTATCTCAGAAATCAACCTACTTCAAGACCCAGCAATACCACTCCTGGGCATATACCCAAAAGATGCTCAACTACACCACAAGGACATCTGCTCAACCATGTTCATAGTAGCATTATTTGTAATGGCCAGAACCGGGGAACAACCTAGATGCCCCTCAACAGAAGAATTGATAAAAAAAATAATAATGTGGTTTATTTACACAACAGAATGCTATGCAGCTGTAAAAAAACAATGACATCATGAAATTGGTAGGCAATTGGATCAAACATGGTATATACATATTCATACATGGATAGTAGATGTAAAGCGAAGGATAACCAGGCTGCAATCCACAACCCCAGAGAAACTAGGAAAAGAGGAGGACATTAGAGGGACATGCATGGATTGCCCCAGGGAGGGAAAGGGTTAAGATCTCCTGGGTAAACTGGGAGTGGGGAGTAGAGGGGAAGAGATGGGTAGTGAGAACTTGAGGAATCCAGATGGCTGAGATTGGGGAGAGACAGAGAGGGAGAGCAATGAAAGAGATGTCTTGACAGAGTAAGCAATATGGGATTATGGAGCAATGTGGAGCTAGGAAAATCCCTAGGAACCCACAAGGATGTCCCCAGCTAAGACTGCTAGCAATGATAGAGAGGGTGCTTGAACTAGTTTTCCCTTGTACTCAGATTGGTGACTTCCCTAATTGTCATCATAGAACTTACCTCCAGTGACTGATGGAAGGAGATGCAGAGACCCACAGCCAACCACTTGGCTGAGCTCCTGGAGTTCAATTGAAGAGAGGAAGGAGCAAAGGGGGTCAAGATCCTGATGGGAAAAACCAGAGACAGCTCACCCAAGCTAGTGAAAACTCATGGACTCTGGACTGACAGCTGGGGAGCCTGCATGAGACCGAAATAGGCCCTCTGAATGTGGGTGAGAGGTGTATGGCTTGATCTGTTTGTGGGACCCCTGGCAATGGGACCAGGACCTATCCAGGGTACATGAACTGGCATTTTAGAGCCTACTCCCTATGGTGCGATGCCTTATTCAGCATTGATGCAGGGGGCAGAGACAGTCCTGGCTCATATTGGTATACCAGCCTGTATTGACTACTCAAGGTAAGCCTTACCCTCCTATAAGGAGTGAATTGAGGATAGGATGGGGGAAGTAGAGAGGGATGGGAGAAGAGGAGGGAGGGGGAATAGTGTTTGGTTTGTAAAATGAAAAAAAATAATAAAAATAAAGGAAGGAAGGAAGGAAGGAAGGAAGGAAGGAAGGAAGGAAGGAAGGAAGGAAGGAAGGAAGGAACTGGAATAGACAATGATGATATCCTCTCTCTTAGAACAGTCACATCTAAAATTAAATTCTATATTACCTATAGTGTAATGATTAATATCTTTAATTTGCTTTAAATTCTTTTGAATAAGAAAGGAGGCAGACAAGTTGAAAGAATAACTTCTGACATTAGAAAATAGTTTTTGGTCATTCTTACAGCTCATGAGCATACCTACTTTTTACTGATTTATTTTATTTTTAGTTATATGTATTCTTCTGTCAAGTATGTGCTATTCAGTGAAGGCTCTCACAAAGACCAAGAGAGATGTCTTCATCTCCTGGAGTGGGAGATACAAGCAGTTGTGAGCCAGTCAATGTGGGTGCTGGGAACTGAACATGGGTCCTCTGTTCTGCAAGTTTCTGTTTGTTGGTTTTGTTTTGAATTTCTGAGCCATCTCTCCAGCCCTCTCAAAAACTATTTTAATTATTTCAACACTGATAGGGAAATTAAATGAGCTGTGAATGTTATCATAATTTAATAAATTGAGACTAATTATTTTATGTGGATTGTCAATATATCAGAGAGTGAAAGACTCCAACAATGAAAACCAGGATGGTGACATATTATTGTATGTGTGTCGGAGTACATGGGTAGAATCAAAGAGCTGAAATTTGATGGATACCTATCAGAAGAAATGATTTAAGCTATTTTTAAAGATATAGTTCAGTCAATTCTTAAAATAACACTTTATTCAACATAAATATAATTGCATACAAAGTTACACAAGTTAGAAAATAAAAGCCATAATTTTTGTTTTGTTTGTTTTCATTCTTGAAACAGGACCCACAGTGAGCACAGACTGATATGAAATTCACTATGTAGCCAAGTCTAGACTCAAATTTATGGTTATCCTCTCCTCTTGTTTTACTTTCAGAAATGATGAGTTGCAGCATAATATTTCCAACTAACTTGTTTTAGGTTGGCCACAAAATATCTAAAGGATATAATGTATTCATATTAAGAACACTAATTGTCTGCAAAAGATTACTCAAAATATGAGCAGATCATTTTTTCCCATCTGAAGTAAAGGTTACTTAAGTTGAGAAAAAGTATTTTCCTTTACCCATTTCCATATTAGTTTCAATATTTGCAAGTTGTTAAAATGATTTATTAGAATAAATGTACTATGCACAGATTGATAATCGGAAAACTGTATTTTTCTGTGAAGATTTTTGCCTACATGTACAAAACACACAAATCAACAGTAAGCTTAAAGAATTATGACAACTCCACAGTGTGTGATTAATTATTTTATGAAAATAAGGCAATACACTTTACTATGTGTTTAACTTGTGAGAACATATTTCCCCAAACCACATTTAAATATAAAACTTGCCTAGAAAGGGGGTTTAACTTATGGATTTTTAAGGTTATGCTAAGTATTGCAATATGGTACTAACCTTTTACACAGATGGAATGCAGTCTCCGTCTGCCATTTCAGTACCTGCCCTTCAGGGTGTTTATGGCTGATATTTTAAACATACAGTAAATGCAGAAAGAGAATTTCATACAGCATAACCAACAAGTATGCATAAAAATTCACCTCTGTAACTAAAATCCCGTTACATATCTACTTAATCTTATTTTTAAGGAAATGCTATTTTCTCTTCCATAGTAATAAAATGCTACATTTAAAATCAATCTGTGCATAACTCACTATCATGGATTAAAAACTGTAGCTGGTGTGGCATTTTTAGCAGACTGTACAAAATGGAAATGTCACCTTTTCTTTCGGGTGAAAGTATTTTGCCTTTCTCTAGAATAAAATACTCTGAGTTTAACATTAGCTTTAAGAAGAAAAATTCCATGTTATACTAAAAGTTCACCCAAATGTTACGTCTCAAAAACTATTACTAAATAGCATAATGTCGTAGGACATATCATTAGCCAAAGGCAAAAGTTTAAAGCCATTGTTCAAATTTCTTCCCTTTTTAGTGTATTTGGTGTTCTAACTAGGTTAGAAATACATTGCAAGGACTATCAAAATATTCATGAGCTGTATCATAGATCCACTTATAGATTATAGAACACCACTTCTCTTTACATGGTCACTGAGTTTACCAAGCTAACTGAAATGACTAAAATAGGCTATCATATAAGGGGACAGATGCTGACACATTCACACAGTTACTCTTATGTGCTAATGAGGGATTCCTCTGGTTTTATGATAAAGAGTATTGAATGGTGATTATGTGGTAATAATATACAATATTATTCTTTATTATATAATTTCTCAAAGGAGAATGGAAACATATTATGGTGAAAATACAAAGAAATTTGAGGCCACATGGTAGTGGCACACACCTTTAATCCCAGCACTGGAGAGGCAGAGCCAGGCAGATCACTGAGTTTGAGGCCAGCCTGGGCTACAGAGTGAGTTCTAGGAAAGGCACAAAGCTACACAGAAAAACCCTGTCTTGAAAAACAATAACAAAAACAAAAGAAATTTGAAGCAACTATAAACTTCATTTTGATACTTCTATGGAAAACTACAATGCTGCTTTACATTTCACCAGAAAGCTTTGCTTTCTATTAGAAGGTAAGGACTTTAAATAGCTCTTTTTAATAGTTCTTTGTGGTAATATTGGTTGGTGACTCTTGTAGAAACAGGGAAGATAAATTCATCAATGTTAACAAAGCATTATTTTCAAGGAAATCTAAGGCTTTATTTGGCTTTTTGTATACTACAATTGTTAAGTTTAACATGAGCAAATGGTTCAGAGTGGTGACTGATTATGAAATTCATGAATTCAAATATTTAGTAACTTATACAATGTTAAACTTCATGTGGACAGCCTGTGATAATGACCAACAATTAAATAAAAGAAACCAACTGTAGTATGAGGGATCTATTATTAATAACAATGTTTGTGATTGCTTGAGGTTTTTACATATTTGGTCACTTGTTATACTACAACTTAACTTACCATTTGAGCAAATGAAACTATTGTCTATTACATGAAACTATTATCTAAATATCTTCAAAATTACATGCAGTAGCCTGAAAAGATTTAGTGAAAGATAAAGCCTTCCATTTCAGACTCATTAACTATAATAATAAAATATTTGCTCATTCTTAGAAATAACATGGTGAATGATATCTTTACTACAACGAATTCACAGAGATGACAGGAAAATATCTATGAACATATCACAGACCTGAGACTGGGTTCTAAAGGGAAAGATCATGGAATGCACATGGCATTTATTAGATGATAAGAGTTTACATAGCAAGAATTAGATGAAGTTCAAGGACAATTGAGCTTTCTATAATCTTTAAAAAATATGAGACAATATTGTAGAAATTATATATAAAATTATCAATAAATAATTGGAAGTATTAGCTACAATCAAAATCAGCTTAATGTGTATACTATTATCAGATGATATGTACATGAATAAATAGATTTGTGCCTATAAATGGACATTTTAAGCAATGGACACATTAATTTAGTGAGAAAATAATCTGCTTTTAACAAATCTTCAATATAAAGCCAACAACTAAAAAATGTCTTTAATAATTACTTGTGAGCCTGCCCCCGACAACTTCCCTTCTGGACCAGAGGTGAGTGCCTGGGTCCAGCCCGGACCCCATCCCTAGCCACCAGCCACCCCGGGAGGACCTGCCCAGCTTGGCGCCGGGTTCTGGCCACTGGGCAGCTCCCCTTCTAGCCCCACCGGGAGGGATCGCCATTTCCAAGCCCCCGGCAGCCCCTGCAGTCTCCGCGCCCTGCCCCCACACCCATCTGCCAAGACCCCACCCACTTCCTGAGACTTAGAGACCGGCCCCCAGCTCCCAGCCTGCCCCCGACGACTTCCCTTCTTGACCAGAGGTGAGTACCCGGGTCCAACCCGGACCCCATTCCTGGCCACCAGCCACTCCTGAGAGGCCTGCCCAGCTTGGCGCCGGGTTCTGGCCACCGGGCAGCTCCCCTTCTAGCCCCACCGGGAGGGATCCCCATTTCCAAGCCCCCGGCAGCCCCTGCAGTCTCCGCGCCCTGCCCCCACGCCCATCTGCCCAAGACCCCACCCACTTCCTGAGACTTAGAGACCGGCCCCCAGCTCCCAGCCTGCCCCTGACGACTTCCCTTCTGGACCAGAGGTGAGTGCCTGGGTCCAGCCAGGACCCCATCCCTGGCCACCAGCCACTCCTGAGAGGCCTGCCCAACTTGGCACCAGGTTCTGGCCACCGGGCAGCTCCCCTTCTAGCCCCACCGGGAGGGATCCCCATTTCCAAGCCCCCGGCAGCCCCTGCAGTCTCCGCGCCCTGCCCCCACGCCCATCTGCCCAAGACCCCACCCACTTCCTGAGACTTAGAGACCGGCCCCCAGCTCCCAGCCTGTCCCCGACTGCCATTCTGGACCAGAGCTTGCCCCTGACTTCCCTTCTGGACCAAAGAGTTGGACAAGAGAACTCCCTTTTGGACAAGAGAGAGAGTCTTCCTGAGTCTGTCAGCTCTTTGTGAAACAAGTCCACTGATAAGACCAAGAAGGAATCACAAGGAGATGGGCAGACGTCAAAGCAGAAGTACATACAGCAAAATGAAGAGCAATACAGCATCACCAGAACCTAGCTCGCCTCCAACATCTAGACCTGAACACCAAAAATTGGAAGAAGCAGAAGAAAGTAGCCTTATGAGTAACTTCATGAAGAAGGTAGAGGCTTGTGTAGAGGAAAAGACAAGAAAATTGGAAGAACGCTGTAAACAACTAGAGGAAAGGGCAAACAAATTAGAAGAAAACAATAAAGCCCTCCAAGAAAACAATAAAGTCCTGGAAGAAAACATTAAAATCCTGGAAGAAAACAATAAAGCACTGAAAGAAAATCATGAAAAAGCAATGAAACAAACAAAGGAAACAGTCCAAGATCTGAAAAGGGAAATTGAAAAAATGAAAAAGACACAAACAGAGGGAATGCTGGAAATAGAAAACCTGAGTAAAAGATCAGGAACTTCGGATGCAAGTATAACCAACAGAATGCAAGAGATGGAAGAGAGGATTTCTGGCATTGAAGATACAGTAGAAGAAATAGTTCCATCAGTCGAAGGAAACACTAAAGCCAACAAAGTCATGAACCAAAATGTCCAAGAAATCTGGGACACCATAAAAAGACCAAACTTACGAATTATAGGGATAGAAGAAGGTGAAGAATACCAACTCAAAGGCACAGAAAATATATTCAACAAAATTATAGAAGAAAACTTTCCCAACTTAAAGAAGGAAATGCCTATGAAGATATAAGAAGCCTATAGAACACCAAACAGACTAGACCCCCCAAAAAAGTCCCCTCGACACATAATAATTAAACAACTAAATGTACAGAATAAAGAAAGAATATTAAGAGCAGCCAAGGAAAAAGGCCAAGTGACCTATAAATGTAAACCCATCAGAATAACACCCGATTTCTCAATGGAGACTTTGAAAGCCAGAAGGACCTGGACAGATGTAATGCAGACACTAAGAGACCATGGATATCAGCCAAGACTAATATACCCAGCAAAACTTTCAATCATCATAGACGGAAGGAACAAGACATTCGAAGACAAAGCCAGATTTAAACAATACCTATCCACAAACCCAGCCCTACAGAAAGCACTAGAAGGAAAATTCCAACCGAGGGAAGTCAGATACACACTTGAAAACACAGGCAATAGATAAAGCCACAACAGTAAACCCCAAAGAAGAGAAGTACACACACACTACCACCAAAAATAACAGAAATGAAGAATCACTGGTCATTAATATCCCTTAATATCAACGGACTTAATTCACCTATAAAAAGACATAGACTTACAGAATGGATACGAAAGCAGGACCCATCCTTTTGCTGCATACAAGAAACACATCTCAAATTCAAAGATAGACACTACCTAAGAATAAAAGGCTGGGAAAAGACTTTTCAATCAAATGGTCTTAAGAAACAAGCAGGGGTAGCCATCCTGATATCCAACAAAATAGACTTCAAACTAAAATCAATCAAAAGAGATCAAGAAGGACATTACATCCTCGTCACAGGAAAGATCGACCAAGATGAAGTTTCAATTCTGAACATATATGCCCCAAACATAAGGGCACCCACATATGTAAAAGAAACATTACTAAAGCTTAAACCACATATAAAACCCCACACATTAATAGTGGGAGATCTCAACACCCCACTTTCACCACTGGACAGATCTCCCAAATCGAAACTTAACAGAGAAATAAAGGACTTAACCGATGTCATGACCCAATTGGACCTAATAGATATCTACAGAACATTCCATCCTAACAAGAAAGAATATACTTTCTTCTCAGCACCCCATGGAACTTTCTCTAAAATCGACCACATACTTGGCCACAAAGCAAATCTCAACAGATACAAAACAATCAGAATAACCTCCTGTGTTCTATCAGATCACCAGGGTTTAAAGCTAGATTTCAACAACAACAAAAACTACAGAAAACCTACAACCTCATGGAAACTGAATAATGCTCAACTGAATCACCACTGGGTTAAGGAAGAAATAAAGAAAGAAATTAAAGACTTCCTAGAGATCAATGAAAATGAAGACACCACATACCCAAACTTATGGGACACTATGAAAGCAGTGCTAAGAGGGAAATTCATAGCACTAAATGCCCACATAAAGAAGTTGGAGAAATCGCACACTAGTGAATTAACAGCACATCTGAAAGCTCTAGAACAAGAAGAAGCAAAGTCTCCCAGGAAGAATAGACGCCAGGAAATTATCAAAGTGAGAGGTGAAATTAATAAATTAGAAACTAAGAGAATAATACAAAAAATTAATGAAACAAAGAGTTGGTTCTTTGAGAAAATCAACAAGATAGGCAAGCCCTTATCCAAACTAACCAAAAGACAGAGAGAGAGAATCCAAATCAACAAAATCAGAAATGAAAAGGGGGACATAACAACAGACATTGAGGAAATCCAGAGAATTATAAGGTCATATTTCAAAAACCTCTACTCCACAAAACTGGAAAACCTAAAAGAAATGGACATTTTTCTGGATAGATACCACATACCTAAGTTTAATCAAGACCAGATAAACTATTTAAATAGTCCAATAACCCCTAAGGAAATAGAAACAGTCATTAAAGGTCTCCCAACCAAAAAAAGCCCAGGACCAGATGGTTTCAGCGCAGAATTCTACCAGATCTTCAAAGAAGAGTTAATACCAATACTCTCTAAATTGTTCCACATAATAGAAACAGAAGGAACATTACCAAACTCCTTCTATGAGGCTACAATTACCCTGATTCCTAAACCAAACAAGGATGCAACAAAGAAAGAGAACTACAGACCGATCTCCCTCATGAACATTGATGCAAAAATACTCAATAAAATACTGGCAAACAGACTCCAAGAACACATCAGAACAATTATCCACCATGATCAAGTAGGCTTCATCCCAGGGATGCAAGGGTGGTTCAACATACGAAAGTCCATCAATGTAATACACCATATAAACAAACTCAAAGAAAAAAACCACATGATCATCTCACTAGATGCAGAAAAGGCATTTGACAAAATCCAACACCCTTTCATGATAAAAGTCTTGGAGCGATCAGGAATACAGGGAACATACCTAAACATAATAAAGGCAATATATAGCAAACCAACAGCCAACATCAAATTAAATGGAGAGAAACTCAAAGCAATTCCACTAAAATCAGGAACGAGACAAGGCTGTCCACTCTCCCCATACTTATTCAATATAGTACTTGAAGTTCTAGCCAGAGCAATAAGACAACATAAGGAGATTAAGGGGATTCAAATTGGAAAGGAAGAAGTCAAGCTTTCCCTATTTGCAGACGACATGATAGTATACTTGAGTGACCCCAAAGATTCCACCCAGGAATTGATAAAGCTTATAAACACCTTCAGCAACATAGCAGGATACAAAATCAACTCAAAAAAATCAGTAGCCCTCCTATATACAATGGACAAAGAAGCTGAGAAGGCAATTAGAGATACATCACCCTTTACAATAGCCAAAAATGATATAAAATACCTTGGGGTAACACTAACCAAGCAAGTGAAGGACCTATATGACAAGAACTTTAAGTCCCTGAAAAAAGAAATTGAAGAAGATCTCAGAAAATGGAAAGATCTTCCATGCTCATGGATAGGCAGGGTTAACATAGTAAAAATGGCAATCTTACCAAAAGCAATTTACAGATTCAATGCAATCCCCATCAAAATACCAACACAATTCTTCACAGATCTGGAAAGAACAATACTCAACTTCATATGGAAAAACAAAAAACCCAGGATAGCTAAAAGAAACCTGTACAATAAAACAACTTCTGGAGGCATCACAATCCCCGACTTCAAGCTCTACTATAGAGCTACAGTAATAAAAACAGCCTGGTATTGGCATAAAAACCGACATGTGGACCAATGGAATCGAATTGAAGACCCTGACATTAACCCACACACCTATGGACATATAATTTTTGACAAAGAAGCCAAAAGTGTACAATGGAAAAAAGAAAGCATCTTCAACAAATGGTGCTGGCATAACTGGATATCAGCGTGTAGAAGGCTGCAAATAGATCCATATCTGTCACCGTGCACAAAACTTAAGTCCAAGTGGATCAAAGACCTCAACATAAATCCAGCTACTCTGAACCTGCTAGAAGAAAAAGTAGGAAATAGTCTTGAACGCCTTGGCATAGGAGATCACTTCCTAAATATAACACCAGTAGCGCAGACACTGAGACAAACAATCAATCAATGGGACCTCTTGAAACTGAGAAGCTTTTGTAGAGCAAAGGATACGGTCAACAAGGCAAAGCGACAGCTTACAGAATGGGAAAAGATCTTCACCAACCCCACATCTGACAGAGGACTGATATCCAGAATATATAAGGAACTCAAGAAATTAGACATCAAAAGGACCAACAGTCCAATTGAGAAATGGGCTTTAGAACTAAACAGAGAATTCTCAACAGAGGAATTCCAAATGGCTGAAAGACATTTAAGGAACTGCTCAACTTCCCTAATCATCAGGGAAATGCAAATCAAGACAACTCTGAGATACCACCTTACGCCTGTCAGAGTGGCTAAGATCAAAAACACTGAAGACACTTTATGCTGGAGAGGATGTGGAACTAGGGGAACTCTCCTCCACTGCTGGTGGGAATGCAAGCTTGTACAACCACTTTGGAAATCAATATGGCGCTTTCTTAGAAAATTGGGAATCAATCTCCCCCAAGATCCAGCTATACCACTCCTGGGCATATACCCAAGAAATGCTCAATCATACCACAAGAGCACTTGCTCAGCTATGTTCATATCAGCATTGTTTGTAATAGCCAAAACCTGGAAACAACCTAGATGCCCTTCAACTGAAGAATGGATAAATAAATTGTGGCACATATACACAATGGAATACTACTCAGCAGAGAAAAACAACGACATCACACGGTTTGCAGGCAAATGGATGGATCTAGAAAAAATCATCCTGAGTGAGGTAACCCAGACTCAGAAAGACAAATATGGTATGTACTCACTCATAGGAAGATGCTAGATGTGGAACAAGGATGACTAGACTGCTACTCACATCACCAGTGAGGCTACCTGGAAAACGGGACCCCAAAAAAAGACACGGAGAAATGGACAAGATCTACATGAATAGCCTGGTCATGAGTGGGAACAATGAAGGGCGACAGTCGAGGGAAAGAGTGGGAGATCCTAGCTGGATCAAGAAAAGAGAGGGAGAACAAGGAATAGGAGACCATGGTAAATGAAGACCACATGAGAAGGTGAGAAGGGGAGGAAGCAGAGAGCTAGGGAGGCCCACGAAGATCCACAAAGATACCCCCTCAAAAGACTGCTGGCAATGGTCGCGAGACGGCAGGAACTGACCTACTCTGGTGATGGGATGGCCAGACACCCAAATAGTGGTGCCATAAACCCCATCCAAGGACTGAGGAATCTGAAGGCAGACACCCACGGCTGGTCCCCTGGTGGAGCACTGGGAGTCTAATTAGTGAGTAAGAAGAGGATTTATATGAGCGAGAATTGTTGAAGCCAAGGTTGGATAAAGCACCGGGACAAATAACCAAATGAATGGAAGCACAGGATCTATGAACCAAAGGCTGAGGGGCCCCCAACTGGATCAGGCCACCTGAACGGGTGAGACAGTCATTTGGCTTGATCTGTTTGGGAGGCAGCTGTGCATTGGTGCCAGGTCCTGGGCTCGTTGCATGAGTTGGCTGTTTGAATCCTGGGACTTATGCAGGGACACTTGCCTCGGTCTGGGAGGGGGGAATGGACCTGCCTGGACTGAGTCTACCAGGTCAACCCCGGTCCTCGGGGGAGACCTTGATCTGGAGGAAGTGGGAATGGGGGGTGGGCCGGGGGGAGGGGTGGGCGAGAGGGGGAGAACAGGGGATTCTGTGGCTATTATGTTGAACTGAATGGTGTTATAAAATAATAATAATAATAATAATAAAAAAAAAAAAAGAAAAAAAATAATTACTTGTTTATGATGAGTATATTATACTCCTTCATAAAGAATTTTTCTGATACTAATAATTAAAAAAGTCTACTAATATAGTTTTCTGAGAAAGGTGTTAGTAGCATTTTAAGATTCTGATTAATCAAAAAACGAACAAAATTAACAAACTGAAAAGTGCCCTCACTCCTTCTCAGGAAACTTCTCTCTCAACAGATAAATACAGTTCAAGAAAACCACAACCAATCAAACTGCCAAGTGGTGGAGTATCCATTCCCAGTAGAATAACTACTAGACCTAAGGAGTTTAAAGTACTTATGATCAAGTAGGCTGCGTCCAAGAGATGCAGGGATGGTTCAACAAACAAAAATTAGTACAAGTAATCCACCATATAAATAAACCAAAGAAACCACACGCTTATCTCTTTTTAGCCCTTGATGAAATCCAATACCTCTTCATGATAAAAAGCCTGGAAATATTAGAGATACAAGGAATATACTTAAATATAATAAAGACAATTTACAGCAAGCCTACAGCCAACATCAAATTAAACAGAAAGAAACTCAGAGCAATTCCACTAAAATCATGAACAGGACAAAGCTGTCTACCCTCTCAATGCCTACTTAATACAGAACTTGAAGTCTTAGCTAAAGCAATAAAACAACTCAGGGAGATTAAGGGGATAGAAATTGGAAAGGAAGAGTGAAAGTATCTTTATTTGCAGATGATATGACAGTATATATGAATGACCCTAAAAATTCCACCAAAGATTTCCTACAGCTATAAAATTCTTTCAGCAAAGTATCTGGAGACAAGATTAACTGAGAAAAAAAATAGTAGCCCTCCTATATGCAAATGGCAAATGGACTGAGAAAACAATCAGGAAAATAACTTTCACAATAGTGTCAAAATATAAAATGCCTATGAGCAGCTCTAATCAAGCAAGTAAAAGATGTATATGACAAAAACTTCAAGTCTTTGATTAAGGAAATTGAAGAAGATATCAGAAGATGGAAAGATCTCCCATGTTCATGGGATAAGTTGGATTAACCTAGTAAAAATAGCCATGAAAACTAGCAAACTAGAGATTCAACGCAATCCCTGCCAAAATTTCAACACAATTCTTTGCAGACCTTGAAAGGAAATATTCAACTTCATATAGAAAAACAAACAAACAAATAAAAAACAGGATAGCTAAAACAGTTCTAAATAATAAAAAGACTGCAGGAGGTCTCATTATTTCTGATTTCAAGCTTCATTACAGAGCAATAGTAATAAAACATGATATTGGCATAAAACATATGATATATTGATTAATGGAATTGAATTGAAGACTCATATAAAAATCCAAGTACATATAGAGACTTGATTTTTGATAAAGAAGCCAAAAACATACACTGGAAAAACAGACATTATCTTCACCAACTAGAGATGCTTAAACTGAATATCTGCATGTAGAAAAATGTAAATAGATCCATATATATCTATACAAACAAATCAAAATTGATGAAGTACCTCAAAATGAAAAGATGTACACTGAACCTGATAGAAAAGAAGTGATGAATAGCTTTGCACACATTAGCATAGGAGATAAGGTGATGAACAGAACACCAATAGTGTAGGTACTAAGATCAATGGTTCATAAATGGGACCTCATAAAACTGAAAAGCTCCTGTAAAGTGAAGGATACCATTAATTATACAAAGCAGCAGCCTACAGAATTAGAAAAGATTTTTACCAATCCCACAGCTGATGGGGACTGATATTGAAAATATATAAAGAACCAAAGAAACTACATATGAAAAAGAATAAGAATAAACGAATAAAGTCAATTCAGCTTAAAAAGTGGTATGTTAGCATGGTGTTTTGTGGGACTTCTAACAATGGGAACAAACATGTCTCTGATTCTTTTGTCTACTCTTGAGACTCTTTTCTTCCTATTGGATTGTCTTTTCCAGCATTGATATGAGAGCTTTTGTCTTTCTTATTGTATCTTGTTTTGTCCTGTTTGGCTATAGTCTCTTGGAGGCCTGCTCTCCTCTGAAAAGCAAACAGAGGTGGAGTCGTTCTTGGAGGGGGGTATGTTAGAGGAAGCTAAGAGGAGTGAAGGAAGGGAAACTGTGGTTGGGTTGTATTGTATGAGAAAGAATAATTTTCAATGAAATTGTAATAATAATAATAATAATAATAATAATAATAATAATAATAATGTCAATAAACATGAACTTCAGTTCTAAACAGCAAATTCTCTTAGTAGAGGAAACTAGAATGAGCAACACTTAAAGCAATACTCAGCATGCTTAACCATCAGGGAAATTAAAATCAAAAGCACTGTGACTATGATATTCCATCTTACACCTTTCAGATGGCTAAGATCAATAACACAAATGACAGTTCATGTTTCGGAGAATGTAGAGCTAGGGGAACACCCCTCCATTGCTGGTTGGAGTGCAAACTTAGGCAGCCACTATTGCAATCAATATGGCATTTCTTCAGAGTGTTAGCAATCAATCTATCTCAAGATCCACCTATATCACACTTAGAAACTTACCCAAAAGATGCTTCCTCCAACTAAAAAGACACTTTCATAACAATGTTTGTTGCAGCTTTATTCATAGTAGCCAGAAATTAAAATCAACCTAGATGCCCCTTATCCACAGATTGAATAAAGAAAATGTGATGTATTTACACAATGGAGTAATACTCAGCTGTTAAAAAAAAAAAAATCACATCATGAAATTTGCTGGGAAATGGATTTAACTATAAAACATTGTCATGAGTGAGATAACACAAACCCAAAAAGACAAATATGGTACATTTTTACTTATAAGAGATATTAGATACTAAATAAATGATAACTAAGATACAACCTGTAGTCTCAGAAAGGCCATGTAAAGATGAAACCTCTAGGGGGGATGCATGTGTCTCTTTAGGTTGGGAAAATAGAATAGTATTTATGAGTTGACTGGGGATGGTTGTGAAAGAAATGGAAGGAATCAGGTGGGGTGGAGGGAGAGAGTACTGGGAAAAATGACTGGAGGGTATTTGTGGGGTGGGATGCGGTAGAAATCTAGTGCAATGGAAAGTTACTGGAATCTATGATGGTAATCCTAATGAAGACTCCTCTTAATGGGGGATATGGAGTCTCAACTGGCCATCTCTTATTATAAGGCAAGGCTTCCAGTGGTGTGACTTGGTTGAATTCAATTGATTTGTTGGCCAAGGGATGTCTCATGGAAATCCCCAAACAAGGTTGTTTAGACAAATGGTTGTTCTTCACACATTGATCACAGAGCCCCCTTTCCTAGGAAACCACAGAACTCATTGGAAATGAAGAAGTCAAGCTGGTGTATCAATGGTGCCTTCACCAGGAAAGGTACTCCACAGATTGCTGAAAGATAAATGTGGACACCAACCCAGTCACAAAACCTTTGACCTATAATCTCCCCTTCCTGCAAAATATGAAAGGCAATGGCGGCACAGAATTGTCAGACCAGCCAATCAATGTCTGCTTTGATTAAGGGCCACTTCACCAGAAGGAACTAATGACTAACATTGTTTGTATAACCAAGAGCCAGAGTCCTAGGGAAAAACCAAACACTACTGGTCTAAATATATATATATATATATACATATATATATATATATATATATTTGTACATTATATTATACAATGTATTATATATTATTATAATGATAAACATTATATATGTATTATATTATAATAACAATATTATAATGACATATTACATTATTATGTATTTTATATAATATATATAATTTATATCTAAATAAATACATGTGTGTATGTACATATGTATAGATGTATGTATGCATGCATATAGTGTGACAAGTCTTTATTTTTACTTATTTATTTGTTTGTTTGTTTGTTTGTTTGTTTGTTTTTTAAGACAGGATTTCTCTGTGTAGTTTTGGTGCCTGTCCTGGATCTCGCTCCGGCCTCGAACTCACAGAGATCCACCTGGCTCTGCCTCCTGAGTGCTGGGATTAAAGGAATGTGCCACCATCACTGCCTGGCCAGTATGACAAGTCTTTAATCACAGCACTCAGAAGGCAGAAGCAGGAGGATCTCTGAGTTAAAGGCCTGGAAGAGACTTACAGGACAGTTCCAGGACAGCCAGAGCTACACAGAGAAACCATGTTTTGAAAAACAAAAAAAATAAATTAATTAATTCAAAATTCTCTCTCTCTCTCATTTCTCTCTCGCTCTCTCTGTATATATGTATATATATATATATGTATATATGATAGATAGATGATAGATAGATAGATAGATAGATAGATAGATAGATAGATAGATAGATGCTCAATGATGCTTGCTATACCTATATGTCAATGCCTTATCTAGTCACCACCAGAGTGGCTTCAGATGAGAACAAATGCAGAGCTACAGCCAGA
This sequence comes from Peromyscus maniculatus bairdii, assembly GCF_049852395.1. Taxonomy (NCBI): domain Eukaryota; kingdom Metazoa; phylum Chordata; class Mammalia; order Rodentia; family Cricetidae; genus Peromyscus; species Peromyscus maniculatus. The sequence goes on from NC_134862.1 coordinate 57,329,242, forward strand.
CATTATCCAGAGAGAGGAACTATATTGGAACACTCCATCAAATAACTCCTCCCAGAGCTTAGAGAATCCCTCAGAAGATGAGTCAGATAAACTGAAAGACCCAGGGGGATGTAGGACCCTAGGAGAATAAGACCCTCTGAATCAATGAAACAAGGTCAACAAACTCAAAGAAAGTGAAGCAGAAAGCAAGGCACCTATACAGGTCTATGTCATGTCCTTTGCACATATATTATAGCTACTAATTTACTATTATTATGGGCCTCTTGACTTTAAGAACAAGGGTCTCTGGCTCTTGTGGCTACCCTTAGGACTCCTTTCCTCCTGTTGGTTTGCTGTGTTCAACTTCAATCTGACAGTTTTTCCTTCATTTTATATTTTATCTGTCAGGTTTGGTTTTTATCTCTTAGAAGCCTGTTCTTTTCTACTGAGACAGAAAAGGAGTGTATCTGGAAAGGGTGGAAGTTGAGAAGAACTGGTAGGAGTAAAGCAAGGGAAAATGATAGGATATATTGCATGAGAAAAGAATCTATTTTCAACAAAAGGAAAAATGTTAATTCTCTCTCTCTCTCTCTCTCTCTCTCTCTCTCTCTCTCTCTCTCTCTGTGTGTGTGTGTGTGTGTGTGTGTGTGTGTGTGTGTGTGTGTGTATGTTAGTCAAACTACAATTTGTAGGAGTAGGTTTTCTCTTTTCATTATGTTGTCTCAGTGAAAAAATTAAGTAAGTCTTTGTGATAAACATTGACACACTGAAGTATCTTGATGCTCTTTTTCTCCATTTGATAACACAGACCTAACTTCAATTAAGTTAGTTTTCCATGACAAACATGACATAAACAGAGTATTACAGAGGATTGACCTGGCACAGGACATGTGAAATGTTATTTGCTCTTATTGTTTTGCAAATATCTTGTAATATGACTAAGGTCTTTCTGTTTTTCTTCATATTGGTTTAGGACAAATCCAGTACAGCGACTGTAGAGGAACAATGACTATCACAGTGATCACAAAACTACAAAGCTATTTTATGTCTAGAATGCCAAAGCAAAATGTCCTGAACATCTTTTGTGTTGTCTACATAATGTAGTCACCTTTAGACCTCAGAGAATATTTTCAAGGACACCCGAGTAGAAAGCAAGGCAATGATTTCACATAAGCCAAAACAGGAGTTTGACTGAAGAAATTCAAGAAGGCAATGTGCCTAAAAACATGAGAGCTGCATCCAATTGGTAAAATTATAGGTTCATTACTTATTTCCATGTATTATTATTATTCTGCCTCATGAGAGACAGAAAATGTTAACCCAACCATATTAAAACGAAACATAAATATGGCAATTCTAATTTCATTAATATTGTAACATGATACAAGATATTTTTTTATTTATGCTCTAAATTTCCCAAACAGGATTTCATGTAATAACACAAAGTAAATTTGAAAGTTTGCATTTAAATTTGACTACTATAGATAAGCTGAGTATTTATTTTTTAAAGTCTTGCCAGACTTGGAGAATATGAGCTATTATTTCTCCCTTGAAAATGGTACATGAATTAGTTTTTGATCATTGAGAAAGTTTGTAAATGCAAATCTTAAAACTAAGACTGAGAAAATGATTGAAAACAGTTCAAAAAGTTCAGATGGATTATTTTGCTTTATATTCACAACACACTGCTTGCAGCATAAATTATTCTCAAATCTGTGTGTTTTTGTCTTTTCCTTTAGAGGTGCAGTATTGAGTATAATATATGTGCTCTAGCTTGTCTGTCTAAATAACTCTATAGCTATGTGTACACTGACTACAAGTCAATGCAAGCCAATGTCTTGCAACCTGAACCTTGGATCCATGACTTATATGAATCTGCCAAGTGTTTCTAAGAGTTCCACCCAGAAGTAACTCTGTCTCCTCTCAATGCTGCACAGTGACCAAGTTGAGATAGTTTGTAGCAGAAAATGTTGGGCACCTTCTCAAATAATATTTTCAAAGTCCTTATTATTTTATTGAATAAAACAAGCCTATATTTTAGCCACATATGTGCACATAGTTCCAAAATGGCATTTGTGAAAGTTAAAGATCAAAGAACAAATAGTAAATCTCTACTAACACCGAGATATTTCCACTGCATTTGAGTTGACAATTCCTAAGGTTCATGACTAATGTGATAAGAACATGTTTTTCAAGTCATAGAACTCAATGTCTATTTTTAAATAATGATATCCTCATTTATGACATGTGCCTTTGTGTTGGCTTTCTGTCCATCTGGATCATCTAACATTGGGCTTCAAAAAAGTAATACTATACCCACATATAACGTTGTTTACAAATATACATGTGTTAATTATGGGCAAGGATTTGCAAATAAAAAAGTATATTTTTATTAGGTGATGATAAAAGATGAAATTTGACAAAAGTGCATATAAATTGAAAAGAGTCAAGAGTGGCCAGCCAAACACAGAGGAAACAAGATGATAAGGAAGAGCTGAGAAAAGTTACCAAGTCACATGGCTAAATGTAGATAAGAATTATGGGTTAAGTATAAGAGCTAGTCAGTAATAATCCTGAGCTAATGGCTGAGCAGTTATAATTAATATAAGCCTCTGTGTGTTTACTTGGGGGACATTAGTGAGGAATTATTTGTCCTGATTGCCAGCTGGCTGGGACACAGAAAAACTTACAACTACAATTGTTGTAGCAATGTGAGGCTCTCAAATTTCCATAAGGCCTAAAATAGTTTAAAAGGGGCTTCTAAACACACAAAAACGTAGCCAAAAACAGATTTCTACTTCATGTCTCATGCAGGTCAAGATATAGAGATTCCAAGATAGAGAGATGCCATGGAGTGAGGACTTGGGCTACATTATAGCAGGTTCACGGCCTATGGGCTTGAGTGTAGCATGATGAATTCCTGCCACCGTACACAGTGGCATATGCAAGCCACGCAGCATGGTGCATGGTGGATATAGATTTTGCTAATACAGAAAAAAAGGAAAAAAAAGGATGGAAGCATAGACTCACTGCTTTCCAGAGTCAGTAGTGAGCATGGTTCCTAGAGCTGGCCGTAAACATAGTTCTGCCATGTTGGGAAGCTGAGGTAGGTAGAGACAGCAGCCAAAGCTGCCATTTCAGTTCTAGTCATTGTACAATTAAAAGCAATAGATTCACAATAAAACAGATTTAGATAAATAAACCTCTAAAGAGTTTACAATGTATATAAAAATGTATGTAGGCTAGGAAGAGAGAAGAAAAGGAATATAGACAGTTATAGAAAGAAACACAAATAAAAAAAAAAAAACAAAGTCCTTAAAGAGGCAGTAAAATAATATAAAAATAAGTTACATAAAGATGAATAATACACAGAGAATCTGGATTATATTGCCTTTGGGATTTTTAACTTCAGAGAGACATTTGATGGTAAAAGCTGCTGATTTAAATCAACATGTATATTTTAAAGATATCTTGATTTCAAAATTTATGTCTAAGAATGTGTTGCTTTGGAAAAGAGGTTCTGCTTTTGTTTCCACAGAATATGAGAATCTATTGACTACTTGCAAGCTAATATGATTAATCAAGGAAGATCCCCTGAGAGGTCTCCAGATGATCCAACATCTAGAACATCTTCAAGGCAACGTGTTCAGAGAATACAGTTTCACAGGCTATTGCAGTCAGGACTTCACCATAATTCTTAATTTTCTCAGAATCTCCATAAGAATACAGTGCCCCCCCCCCCCCAATCAGCAAGAAGTACCCAAGAGAGCCGTGCGGTGGTGGCGCACTCCTTTAATCCCAGCACTCGGGAGGCAGAGGCAGGCAGATCTGTGAGTTCAAAGCCAGCCTGGTCTACAGAGTGAGTTCCAGGAAAGGCGCAAAGCTACACAGAGAAACCCTGTCTCAAGAAACCAAAATAAATAAATAAATAAAAAATAAAAAAAGTACCCAAGAACACTATGCCAATATTCCCCCCAAAATGGATTATGGATATTTGTCTTTGTTAGAGACTGGTTACAAATTGTTATTGGTCATAGTCAATATATTTCTAAAAGATAAAAGGGGATAGAATATAGATATGATAGGATGAAAGGGTAGATTATTGAATCTACTTTTAAAGAGCAACTTGTTTAAAATGTTTTACATTGCTATAGATTTTAGTTTATTACAAATTTAAAGTTAATTTTGTTATAGATTTCTAATCTTGTTTAAGTGACTCATTTAAAATTATAATGTATAATTAAGGTATACAGATTAATAATTAATCATCTATGATAATCACACTTATAGCTATGTTAGTTAAATTTTCTAGATATACATAGATATAATTCAAATAGGTAATCTTAAAACACTTCAATGACCTACAGAATGTAGCATTTAAAATGTTTTAAAAACAGACTTTTTGAACAAAGAGACACATGTGCTCCTGGCAGCACCAATTATTTCAAGGAGAATGATGAGCATTAAATAAATGCTTGATAGAGTTTGCTTTCTTTGTGGCAAAAGTTAGCCACTGGTCAAAAAAAGTGCCCTTGCGTCAACAGATTGACAGTATGTCATATAAACAGGACATGCATGACTCATAGGAAGGTGACCACTGAACTTTGCAAGGCAAGATGGTCCTTCAGGCTCCTGTCTTACTCAAAGTGCCAGACATTCTACAGGGAACAGAGAGAAAGGAGTGAGATACTCTAGGCCTATTGGATGAAAAAGGATGCCCCAATGATACAGAGGAACTTTGGATGACTGTCTAGACATGCAGCTGTCTCTGTCATTTTTAGAATTTTGGAAGTTATTTACAATGCATTTCCTGTTTACTTAGGTAATACTTTATCCTTCTGGAGTTTTTGATATATTTGAAGACTAGATAGTTATAATTTTCCTTGATTATGACAAAAGATAAGTTAGGTATGAAAACTTAGACTCACAAATATGGGATAAGTAAAATATTTTCTTTGAATTTGACAAATATAAATAGACTAGATATTGTAACTGTAATTCTTGCTTGATAACTCTTCTATTATATGTAATTTTACTATGTTAAAGTTAAAATCTTCCTTTTTGATTAGACAGAAAAGGGGAAGTGCTGTGGGATATCGTTCTGTATGCTGTGAATATGTGTTGCTCTGATTGGTTGATAAATAAAATGCTGATTGGCCAGTTGCCAGGCAGGAAGTATAGGCAGGGTAAGCAGATGAGGAGAATTCTGGGAAGAAGAAGAGCAGAGTCAGGAGTCTCCAGCAAGACACAGAGGAAGCAAGATGATGAGGAAAAATTAAGAAAAGGTACCAAGCCATGTGGCTAAGTGTAGATAAGAATTATGGGTTAATTTAAATGTAAGAGCTAGTCAGTAATAAGCCTGAACTAATGGCCAAGCAGTTATAATTAATATAAGCTTCTGAGTGATTATTTTATAAGTGGGCTGCTGTGTGGTGGGTAGCTGTTCCAGATTTGACCTGAAAGTACTACCATCAGTGAGGCAGCCAGTAACTACCATGTCTACCTGGGACCTGCCCACCGGACATGGTGAGGAGAGACCTGAGATCCAGATGTACTGGTCCTCTTGGTTCCTGATTATCCTGGATGCTACAAGACAGAGTCAGAGTTCTCCAGAGAACCCTGATGGACTGCAATTCACCTCTCCTGGATCCTGTAACCAACCCCTTTATTGACTGTAAGTTACCCCATAATAAATCTTCTTTTTAACTATGTGGAGTTGCTTGATGAATCCCCACACAGCATGGCACAAGTGGAAGAGATTGGTCCCAACCCCAGGGCTCAGGCAGGACTGGAGAAATCTTCCACCTACAGGCAATGTAAAGCTAAATATTTTCCTAGTTTCAAGTCTGTCATATTTTATTTCTTTCCTTTGTGTGTTTGTGTATGTGTGTGTGTGTTAGATAAGTAAATGAAAATTCAATTGATAGTTAAAGTGTAAAAACCTAAATGTGGCATCATAGCTTCAGAGTATATAACATAACCATAGAGAAGCTCACTAAGAAATAAAAAGTTTGGAACTGGTTTGTGTATCTGTGTGACTACTTTAATGTAGCTGCATGGTGTCTTGTCTTGAAAGCTTATTACAATAAAGTAATTTCTTCTTTATATTTATAAAGAAGAAGATATCTATATGTCAATTAAAAGAAACAGAAACAAATGTAAAGGAACAAAGGAAGAATTTAAATGAGCACATGTAAGCTAATAGTGTTATAAAATGTTTAATGTTTAACTTTGGTCCAGAAATTACTTACATTGTAAAAACTGAAGTTTTTCAGTGATAATTTCTGAGCTTTTGGGGGTTATCTTTTCTCAAACTTTTCTAGAGTTGAAGTTCTCAGTCCCATCACACTGCTAGTCATATGTTTTAGTTGACTATTTTCCATTTATTTGTCACATGTTCCTCATCCCCTTTTCATTTATTCTTCACATCTTTCAAAAAGATTTAATCATTAATTTAATGTTGTATATGTCATTTTGCAATGTTCAATTCCATAAAAAAATATTTCCAGCAGCAATTACACATGATCATGAGTGCATCTTAATTGTCTATTTATATTTCTCATAAATTTATTATAAAAATTATTCCCTCTCCTTTTCTGAAGAAAGTACTTTAACTGGAAATAATGCAAAGGTCTGAGTTACAACTACATGCAGATGGAAAGAATCTGTTACAATTAAAACTTTAAGAGGTGAATTCCTGTTGAGTAACTTGCATTAACAAAACTAAATGTTTTGCATATTGGTAGCAAAAGAGTAATCCCCTGTATTCATTTTTATGATATGAGAAACAAAATCATATCACTGTGATGCAATGAGTATTTGAGTTTCAGAATTTTAAGTTGAGAAACAAATAAAAACACTAAAATAAAACATCTTTGCTGGAATTTATCAGGAAGGTAAAAATGGATGCTAGAACTTGTGTAAGGCAATAATTTTTTTTTTCATTTTTCTTTATTAAGAAATTTTCTACTCACTCTACATACCACCCACAGATCCTCCCTCCTCCCTCATCCCACCACACAGAACTCCCTCCCAGGCCACTCCACATCCCTACATCCCCCAAATCAAGGTCTCCCATGGGGAGTCAGCAGAGCCTGGCACACTGAGCCTAGGCAGGTCCAAGTCCCTTCCCACTGCACCAAGGCTGTGCAAGGCATCAGATTCCCAAAAGCCTGTCCATGCACCAGGGACAGATCCCGATCCCCCTGCCTGTGTGTCCCATAAACAGTTCAAGCCAAACAACTGTCTTCCATATCCAGAGGACCTAGTCCAGTCCCATTGGGGCTCCACAGCCACTAGTCTATAGTTCATGGGCTTCCACTAGTGTGGCCAGTCATCTCTGCATATCTTCCCATCATGATCTCGATGTCCCCTGCCTACAGAATCCATCCTTTCTCTCATTGATTGGATTCCTGGAGCTCAGCCTGGTGCCTGGCCATGGATCTCTGAGTCTACCTCCATCAGTCACAGGAAAAAGTCTGTGACTTTTATGATGACAGTTAGGGTATTCACTAGACCAGTCATGCTCAACTATGTTCATATCAGCATTATTTGTAATAGCAAGAACCTGGAAACAACCTAGATGCCCCTCAACTGAAGAATGGATATAGAAAATGTGGCAATATACAAAATGGAGTACTACTCAGCAGTGAAAAAACAATGATATCATAAAACCTGCAGGCAAATGGATGGAACTAGAAAATATCATCCTGAGTGAGGTAACCCAGACTTAGAAGGACAAACACAGTATGTACTCACTCACAAGTGGATACTAGATGTGAGGAAAGGGATGGCCAGACTGCAACCCACAGCTCCAGAGAGGCTAGCTAACCGGGAAAGACCCTAGGAGGGATACATGGATGACACAGAGAAGAAGTGGATGAGATCTACATGAGCGTACTGGGTGTGGGGGGTGGTGGGGGGCGAGGAGTGGGGGTTGAGAACATAGGGAAATGGGAGGGTCAAGCTGGAACAGGGACAGAGTATCAGAGGGAGATACCATGATAGATGAGGGCATCATGGGAATAGGAAGAGGCAGGGTGCAGAGGAGGTTCTCAGGAATCCACAATGATGATCCCACCTTGGACTGCTGGCAGTAGTCCAGAGGGTGCCTGGACTGGTCTACTCTGGCAATACATTTGCAAAGAGTGAGGTATAGATGTAACCAACCGTCTTATTAAATAAGAAACACAGAAACAATGCAAAAGAGAAAGCCGAGAGGTCAGAGCTCAGAGCTAAAATCTCACCCTTCTGCCTGCGTTGTCCCAGCTTCCCGAATGAGGGTTCTATTTCCTGTCTGTTCGTCTATTTAAAGTATTTTGTTCTGCCTTCTCATTGGTTGTAAACCCAAACACGTGACCGCCTCGTCACTGTCTGAATGTACAGCCCCCTAGGTCTTAAAGGCATATGTCTCCAATGCTGGCTATATCCCTGAACACACAGATATCTATGGGATTAAAGGCGTGTGCCACCACCGCCACACTCTTGCTATGGCTCTAATAGCTCTGACCCCCAGGCAACTTTATTTATTAACATACAATCAAAATCACATTTCAGTACAATTAGATTACCACCACATTTCCCCTTTTCTATTTTAATAAAAAGAAAAAAAAGCAAAAGGTTATAACTAACAAAAGAAAAACTATATACAAAAGTACAATAACTATATACAATATATACAAATAATAAATACCTAAACAGGTATTGGACAAATCAGAGAAAATAATTCCATTATCTATCCTATTTTGGTAAATCCAAGATGTATCTAATGCACTTTCTATCCTAATTAATTTTTCAACTATAAGTAACTAATCTTCAACCATAACTAACTAATCTTCAACTCCCTCAGAGACCCAAGAAGGAAATAATATTAGCTAACAAAAAATAAAAACAAGAAGTGCACAAAAGCAACTTCCAAAAATTTTGTGAGTTGACAGAAACAGCCAGCTGCCTGGACAGTCACCTGAGGTTTCTTCGCAGAGTTGGGGCATCATCTTCAGCCTATAGGCTTAGTGTATCTGACAGACTCATTTGTGAAGTAGGTTGTACACAAGGTCAACAGTTCAACCTCACATTGGGTGAGAGCAGTCCATGTACCAGAAACACCTGAATTCCACTAGTGTCATGTCATGATTCAGGATTTTAAATTCTGGAAATTGTTGATGGTTTTTGAATTCAGCTGTCCATTCTTCTTGGCTGTGTATATATGGCTTCATCTCAGCATCCCCTTCTTCTCCACATCCCTCTATTAAATGCCAGTCTACTTTCGAGAGGCATGAACTTTCAGCTGCTGTTCCATTGCACAACAGAAGCCATCGGCCCCCTGCCTGTTAAGCTGCCTTCGAAGAAAAGGGCACCGTACCTTTTCCGGATGCGAAGGCCACTTCAGGGATGGGGCCATATTGTCCTGGCCTCAGAAGATGCCTTTTGATAAAGCCATAACCACACTTATTTTGGCAAGAATCAGTAGTCCCTTGTTTCGTGTTCTGTCTGTCCATTTTGTCCTGTTGATTTGAGGATACTTTGTTGTCCAGTGGCTAACTTTTGCCACAAGTAAAGTTGACTCCATATGCAGTTTCTTCAATGCCCATATTTTCTCTGAAGTAGATTAGTACTGCCAGGAGCTGACATGTCTCAAAAAAGAAAAAATTTTCTAAGTTATTAAAACATTTTAAATGCCATATTCTGTAGATCTCTGAAGGGTTTGAAGATGACCTGTCTAAAACATCTCTGCTCAATTTTTAAAACATATCTAATATGACTACAAGTTCTATTGTAATGTCTAACTACTAACTTTCATTTCTTTATATCCTAGTAGTTGGTAATAATAACATTCAAGGATCAGAAATTTGTATTACATTGTTAAATGAATGGTATAAATACAATTAGAAATATACATATAACATTTTCTAACAATATCAGTTTCAAATTTGTATACAATATAAAACAATTCAATCCAATGTAAAGTATTAGTAATTGTCTTTTTCTTTTCTTTCTTTCTTTCTCTCTCTCTCTTTTTTAAACAAGAACCTTAAATCTAATCTCCTTTGCTTAGCCTTTTTCTTAACCCTTGACAATAACTTGTAACCAACCCCCCTAAATACTGAAAATTATCCCAGACCCAAAACCCATTAAAAAGACCAAAAAACCACCCGCCCCACACCACCTCTTTGGGAATGTGGGCGACATAGTCTTAAAATTGCTTCCTGCTGGGTATGGGCGAAGTTTTCTTTATCCTGAAAGAATGCTCTGAGCACCTTGTAGTTCAAAGCTGATCTGTGGATGATGTTTGTCAGCTTAATAATATCATTATTGTCCACGTGGAATTGTTGTTGTTGTGGGGCCCCATCTTCTTTCTGGAGACTTCAGTTGATGTTAGGCCTGGCCATGATTTCCTGCAGAAAACTGATAAGAGACTCGAACACAAAAACATATATATGCAGCTAGCCTGTTTTCTAGAATTAGTTAGTACTCTATATGACCATTCATATCTTAACAAAGTTTAAAATGTATATATATATCTATATATCTTTATATGTTAATCTTGTAAATTTTGATATAAAATTCATACTTTAAGAAAAGTTTAAAGAATCAGAATAGAATCAAAGAGTTGAGATTAGTAATAGAATAGTCCCTTAATTAATTTTGCTTTTGTCCTGTACCATAGCAGAAGATGGCTCTTATTCTGGCATGATACAGGGAGTTTGTATTTTCCTTTTAACAACATGCTTGAGTTTAAAGAAGGAGAGAGCCATTCTCCAACTCCAAAGTCAGCTTTAAATTTTAATTGAACTGGGACTATTAGAAAACCAATAGTGTTAAATCTTTAGAGAAAAGCAGAAACAAACATTTAGGAAGACATAAAATTTTTTAGATAATATATACCCATACATCGTTTCATTCTGTTTCTTGGGATAGATGATTTGTCCCTTTTCTTCAGGTGTCTCATTTGTCCAGTGTTCTTCAAATTCCTTAACCTTCATTCTCCTAAAAGACAAAAACAAAAACCTTTCCCCAAGACTAATTTTGGGGATGTTTCCTTTTGACAAGTTATTATCTGATTAAATGAAAAGGCATATGTTATTGATACAAGTTAGTTTAAATTGGATGTTCATGCTGGTTGATGAACTATCACCTCCTCTAATTAAGAGGTCTCTCTTGTTCAAATCGAACCTTTATCAATTTTGATGGTACCCACAGCTTATCTTCTCCTGTAGAAACAAAAGCAAAACCTCATCCCCAATGTAATACATACCCTGGTTTCCATCCTGAGGTCAGCACTTCCTTAAAGTATATAGGCTGATTTAATTCTGTAGTTTTTTCTATTATCCAATGTCTCTCTGCAGCTGTTGTTCCTTTCTCATTGGCATTCAGAAAATTCAAAGTTAGAAGAGCATTATTCAGTCTATTTCTGGGAGTTTTTGTTACCCATTTCTGTTTATTTAGCATATCCTTTAGAGTTCTGTTTGATCTTTCTATAACTGCTTGACCTGTAGGATTATGTGGTATGCCTGTAATATGCTTTATTTTGTAATAAGCAAAAAACTGTTTCATTTTAACAGAGACATATGATGGAGCATTGTCAGTTTTGATTTGTGCAGGTATACCCATGATGGCCATAACTTCTAGCAAATGAGTGAATACAGAATCAACTTTTTCAGAACTCAAAGCAGTTGCCCATTGAAATCCTGAATAAGTATCGATAGTGTGGTGTACATATTTCAATTTTCCAAATTCTGCAAAGTGAAACACGTCCATCTGCCAGATTTCATTTCTCTGAGTACCCTTTGGGTTACATCCTGCTGGTAATGGCGTTTGATTGTAGAAGGAACAAGTAGGACATTTCTTTACTATTTATTTGGCTTGTTGCCAGGTTATGGAAAAATCCTTTTTTAAACCTTTACTATTAATGTGATGTTTTTTATGAAATTCTGAGGCCTCCATCACATTTCCTATCAATAATTTATCAATCTCATCATTGCCTTGTGCTAGAGGGCCTGGCAGACCAGTATGGGATCGAATGTGAGTTATATATAAAGGATGATTCCTTTTCCTGATTGTATCTTGTAATTGAATAAATAGTGAAGTTAATTCTGAAGCATCAGGGATAAATTCTGCAGTCTCAATATGTAACACCACTCTTTCAGCATACTGAGAGTCAGTTACTATGTTGAGAGGTTCTGAACAATCCATTAATACCAACAGAATAGCATACAATTCTGATTTTTGAACTGAATTATACGGACTTTGAACCACTTTACTTAAATTTTCTGATTTGTAACCTGCCTTTCCTTCTTTGTTGGCATCTGTATAAAATGTACGAACTCCAGATATGGGTTTTTGCCGTACAATTCGAGGCAAGATCCAATCAGCTCTCTTTATAAGATCAATTCTATTGCTTTTGGGATATTTGCTGTTAATTTCTCCCAAAAAAATTACTGCAAGCTCTTTGCCAAGGTTCACTTTCTGTCCATAATTTTTCAATGTCCTCCTTAGTTAATGGTACGACAATTTCTGCTGGGTCTATGCCTGCTAGTTGACGAAGTCTCAGTTTTCCTTTGTAAATCAAGTCAGAGATTTTTTCCACATAAGTTTTTAATTTTTTATTTGGTTTATTTGGTAAAAATATCCATTCCAATATAATATCTTCCCTCTGCATTAATATTCCAGTAGGAGAACGCCTAGAAGGTAAAATAACCAAAATGCAATCCAGCTTTGGATCAATACGATCCACGTGTCCTTCATGCACTTTCTTTTCTACCAAGGCCAATTCTTTCTCAGCTTCAGGTGATAATTCTCTTGGACTATTTAAGTCCTTGTCACCTTCTAAGGTTTTAAACAAATTAGTCAGTTCATCATTTTTTACCCCAACAATAGTTCGTAGATGAGAAATGTCTCCAAATAATCTTTGAAAGTCATTAAGAGTCTGTAGTCTATCTCTCCGAATTTGCACCTTTTGGGGTCTAATTTTTTGTAGCTCTATTTTATATCCTAAATAATTAATAGAACCTCCTCTTTGTATCTTTTCAGGAGCAATTTGTAATCCCCAGCAAGGCAAAATTTTCTTTACTTCTTCAAATATTATTTCTAAAGTATCTGCATTTGAGTCAGCTAGTAAAATATCGTCCATATAATGATAAATTATAGATTTAGGAAATTTTTTACGTATCACTTCCAATGGCTGTTGTACAAAATATTGGCACAGAGTTGGGCTATTCAACATTCCCTGAGGAAGGACCCTCCATTGAAATCTTTTAACCGGTTGAGAATTATTATAAGTAGGCACTGTAAAAGCAAATCTTTCTTTGTCTTTTTCTTGTAAGGGTATTGAAAAGAAACAGTCTTTTAAATCAATAACTATGAGAGGCCATCCTTTTGGTAACAGAGTAGGCAAAGGCATCCCAGATTGTAGAGAGCCCATTGGCTGAATTACTTTGTTAATTGCTCTAAGGTCTGTCACCATTCTCCATTTACCAGATTTCTTTTTAACAACAAAGACAGGAGAATTCCAGGGGCTACTTGATTTTCAATATGCTGAGCATTTAACTGTTCTTCTACCAGCTCTTCTAAAGCCTGGAGTTTTTCTGTTGTTAAAGGCCATTGTTGGACCCATACAGGCTTGTCTGTTAACCATTTTAAAGGTAGAGCTATTGGTGTCTTTGGAAGATCATCAGTTATTGTGCCCTGTTCTTGTATAATATGGATGGCTGGTGACCACTCACTAGAATAATATCTTCTAATACTTCTCTCAGTAACATGTGTTAGGTTATGATTTGTTTCTGAGATTGGAGGGATGTTAATCTGAGTATTTCATTGTTGCAACAAGTCTCGACCCCAAAGGTTCATAGTTATGTTAGCCACATATGGTTTTAATTTTCCTCTCTGTCCTTCTGGACCTATACATTCGAGCCATCTTGCACTCTGTTTCACCTGAGATAATGTCCCAATTCCTAACAGTTGAACGTTTACCTCCTGAAGAGGCCAAGTTGGATGCCAAAATTCTGGTGCAATTATGGTAACGTCCGCACCTGTGTCTACCAGAACAGACAACAAAACACCATTTATTTTTATCATTAATTTTGGTCTTTCTTCATTAATAGAAGTTTGCCAAAAAATTTTCTTTATGTTATCTCCTGAATTTTCTATTCTCTCTGTTTCATCAACCTGACCAGCATGATTTATTCCAATAGACATTTGGTTATTTAATAGCTCTCCAGAGCAGGGATTTCCTCTATGGCTGCAGGAAAGGTTTGATCTGGATTTGCACTGGGGGCCTGCACGAGGCCCCTCTGGGAGTTTCCCGAAGACTGAGGCAAAGGATTACCCTGTCTGTCCTTTGTTGATCTACATTCGTTGGTCCAGTGTTTTCCCTTACCACACCTTCTGCATACTCCAGAAGGAAGGGGCATTCTGTTGCCATTGTTCCTTGAATAAACATTGCTTCTAGGAATGACCTGTTTATAGTCCCTTTTAAAATGTCCTTGCTTTCCACACCCAAAACATCTAACATTCCTCAAACCTTTTGAAATTACTTCTCCTACCCACGTATCATCATGCTCATCAACCTCAACATTAATTGTTTCTCTAATCCAATCTTCCATAGGTGCAGATCTTGCCCTTAATGGCCTGATTATTCTTTTGCATGCTGCATTCGCATTCTCAAAGGCCAAAGATTCAATTATTGCCTTACCAGCTTCTGAATCCGAGACCATTCTCTTTACTGCTGAAGCCAGTCTTTGTAAAAAATCTGTAAAAGACTCCTTTGGGCCTTGCCTCACCTTTGTAAATGACTCAGTTTTTTTCCTGGTTCCTCAACTCTGTCCCATGCATTCAAGGCTGTCGTTCGACATAAAATTAGGGTTTGGACATCATATAAACATTGTGTTTGTGCTGAAGCATATTGGCCTTCTCCAATAAGCTGATCCTGGCAAACTTGTATTCCTTTATCCCTACATTGTTTTTCTATGTTTTTAGCCTCCTCCTTAAATCAAGTCAGAAATTGAAGTCTCTGGCTGGGTTCCAGAACACCTTGTGCAAGGTCCCGCCAGTCTTGTGGTACTATCCTATTATATGTTGACCAAGAGTTTAACATTTGCTTTACATATGGGGAATGCATGCCATAAGATACTATTGCCTCCTTCAACCTTTTTAAATCCAACATTTCAATTGGAGCCCAATTATTTTGTGTAGCCATCATTTGATCAGGCATCTGCTGTACAGTTACAGGATAAATTAAGGGTGACTATGTGAAAACAGGCTTTCTTTCTACAACCTTATGATCCAAACTTGAACCAACTTCACTGTTAATTGGATAAATTAAGGGTGACTGTGTGAAAACAGGCTTTCTTTCTACAACCTTATGATCCAAACTTGAACCAACTTCACTGTTAATTTCTTCTGTCTGAATTTTTTACAGGTTTAACAGGTTTTTCTAAAGCTGTTATCCTGGCACTTAAATCGACTATCTTTTTAAATAGTAAAATGAGAATAAGCATGGTGATAAACTGCATAATTCCCATAATACTAATCTTTTCATATAGTTGTTCCATTGTCAGACTGCCTAAAATTTCAAACAAAACCCATTCTTCCAATGTACACAGGAAACCCATTTTTTTTAAATGTGGAAAAAAATTGTCTTTTAAATAGTTTCCTTTATGACTTACCAAATCTGCGTAGAACAGTAGAAATCGGAGGGGATTTTCAAAACAGCCACCTAGTGTCCCAGGTGTAAATCCAAAGAGAAAGAAAGAGAGAGAGAGAGAGAGAGAGAGAGAGAGAGAGAGAGAGAGAGAACAAGAAAGCGTAGCTGGCTAAAGTTTAAATGCAGCCATGTGTTCCCTTTTGTGCCTAGTCAAGGCTTGGGTCTGGCTTCCTTAAACTCTGACCACGAGCGTTGGCTTTACAGGCAGGGCCCTGTTCGGCAGGGCAGGTCTGAGTTGTTAGTAGCACTGGCTTTAAGCAAGCTGCTCACAGACCTAGGCCCGGGCTAGAAGCTGCCGCTCGGATAGGTAGCCGGCAGCTTGGACTAGGAAGCCGCCCGACCGGTCTGCCGCCCTTGCAGGACAGCGGACCTGCCGCCAAGCCAAGCGGTTTTTAATGGATTCTTGTCACGTTGGGCACCAGATATAGATGTAACCAACCATCTTATTAAATAAGAAACACAGAAACAATGCAAAAGAGAAAGCCGAGAGGTCAGAGCTCAGAGCTAAAATCTCACCCTTCCGCCTGCGGTGTCCCAGCTTCCTGAATGAGGGTTCTATTTCCTGTCTGTTCGTCTATTTAAAGTATTTTGTTCTGCCTTCTCATTGGTTGTAAACCCAAACATGTGACTGCCTTGTCACTGTCTGAATGTACAGCCCCCTAGGTCTTAAAGGCATATGTCTCCAATGCTGGCTATATCCCTGAACACACAGATATCTATGGGATTAAAGGAGTGTGCCACCACCGCCACACTCTTGCTATGGCTCTAATAGCTCTGACCCCCGGGCAACTTTATTTATTAACATACAATCAAAATCACATTTCAGTACAATTAGATTACCACCACAGTGAGGTAAGAGTTTTCTTAACAGATTAAGCACAATGACTTAATTAGTCTTGAATAAATTGGTTAAGTTCATATTATACTGCTAGTTAACTCTTTATTATATATTTCTATTGGAACACATCTATAAATAAAAGCAAACTTTAAAATCATAGTACTAGCTGCAATTGGATCTGGTGGGACAGAAAAGAAGTCCACCTAAAATGGTTGATGGAACAGAGATAATTGGCCATTCATATAGGAAAGACCAAGAGAAGAAAATATTCTATCTTCAATTCTTTTCACTTAGATACAAAAATCAGAAGCTGAATGGCTAATGTTCTAATTACTATATTTTAATTCATACAAAATAATGCAATACTATTCTTCTGGGCATGGTGAGTAATGAGAAAATTGTATATGGTTTTCCTTCACTTTAGGGTCCAATGAGCGAACGACTCAATTAGGTAATTACTCAAATTACCTCTAGGGTCATTTTGAGAAGATAATCACCAATATATTTCTGACCAACTGATTAAGAGACACATTCATCTCAACAAGTATTTTTTAAATCGGTCTCCTATGTGCATAAAGTAAATTTTGAACACACTCAATTCAATTAGTATTCACTAAGGTCACATGAGGTGATATGATTATACTAATTAAAAATAAGATGGCAGAAACAATATGGAATTTATTTTGAGAACAGTTGAATATTAAACTTATAAGAACAAAATCTGTTCCAAAGTTGGATGTACTTTTTACATCTTATTTATGGCATTGGTGATAGACACATTATTTTTGTTCTCTGCTTGATAGCATGTGGTTGCATTTAGAGAAGCTTTTGTCTGACTACATTTATTTTAAGCACATTCAAGTCTCTGAAGAGAGCTCTGAGGCCACCAACTAATTGAATATATGTAGATATTGTTCTATTTTTAAATATATTTGTTAAACTATCCCAAGTTAGTTATAAACCAGAACAGAATGAATATGTTAAGCAATAGTAGCAATATTACCCACTGTATAATACTAAGACACCTTAGTTCCCTGACTTGTAAGTTTGAACATATCATTTTTTCCCAATAATCAGTTACTTCTGTTTTACTTGGATGTCTTTATTATCATAGAGGCTATATTTTAACATATTTTCTCTGACAAATATTCCTGATTTCATTCTTCTTCCAGCAGTCATCATGATAGCTACATCCTTATATCTGCAAAAGCATCATTTGAATTAGTAGAGAAGAAGTTTCACAATTATTTGATAAAAATCCTGTGGACAAAGGATGTTTGCAGTCTCCATAAACATTTCTGATTTCATAATATTCCTATGACTTTAATATTACCTTCATAATAATCATTCAAACTACGCTAAAAGCACTAGAACAGGTATTTTCATAACTTGTGTGCATTGTGATTTTTGTGCTTTGTGTATTTTTTTTACCATGTCTTGTAAATTTCAATAAATTATTTTTTTTAAACTGTGGAATTTTGCATGCCTCCAGTAGAAGACTTCTGTCCCACCAGAGGTCAGGCCAGCTCGCTGAAATCAATGTAAGACTATCCCACCCCCCTGCACATGCCTGCCCAGCAGAGCACCAACTGTCCCTCCCTTCCTAATCACCATATCCCAGTGTACTCCTCTCACAGACGCCTTCTACCCCATCAGAAGCCAAGCAAGCTCCCTGAAAATCAGGTAAGTTACCATAGCACCATCTGTTCTTCCAGAACTTGCCCAGCATAAGCCCAACTTCCCCTCCTCTCCTTGTCACCATATCCTGGCCCACACCTCTAGCAAGAGAATTCTGCCCCACCATAGGTCAGTTGAGAGCCCTGAGCCCCACCCCTTATACTGCCCACACCTGCCCAACATAACCCCAACTACCCATCCTATCCTTGTCCACTCCCAGCCCACACCTCAAGCAAATAACATCCTACACATCAGTGGCAAATACAGCTCCCTGAAAACCAGCTGAAGCTTCCTACACACCTAAATCCAGACAATCATCTTGAACTCCAGGGTACCCCAGCCAGATCAGAGAAGATGCACATTGCCAGATCTCCAGCACCAAACTTTAGCAACAACATCGCAATGGACCAGAGGCCACCTAAGCCAACAGAAATACAGCTCCCAACTCATGCAGAGAACTACTCAACCACAGGCCATGCCATCCAAAAGACCAGAGAGGAAATAGAAACCAAGAAGGAAAATACCCATCCAACAAAGAAATACCCAGAAGTCTGCATCTAGACCTAAAATCTCTCCAAATCCATATGCCTCGATGGCAGTGAAGAACATAGTCAACTGTAGCCCAGCCATATGTCAACATCAGGGCCAAGTCATCCCACTACAGCAAGCCCTGAATATTCCAACACAGATGAAGCACAAAAACCTTTCTTAAAAACAAACTTTATGAAGATGGTAGAGGTACTTAAAGAGGAAATGAATAAATATACTAAAGAATGTTAAAAAGCCAAGATAAAAACAAACAGTTGAGGGAAATGAATAAAACTGTTCAATACTTGGAAATGGAAATAGAAACAATAAAGAAAACACAAACTGAAGGATTCTGGAATTGGAAAATCTAGGTAAGTAAATAGAAACTACAGACCTAAGTATCTCAAACAGGACATAAGAGATGAAAGAGAGAATCTTAGGCATTGAAGGCACAATATAAAAAAAAATAGATATATAGTCAAAGAAAATGTTAAATCCAATGCTGCATACAAGAAACATGTCTCAACATCAAAGACAGACAGTACAATGGAGTAAAAGTTTATAAGATTTTATAGGCAAATGGACCCAAGAAGCAAGCTGGTATTGCTATCCTAATGTCTAATAAAATAGACTTCAAACCAAAATTAATCAAAAGAGATGGGGAAGGACACATTATGGTCATCAAAGGAAAATTCAACCAAGATGATGTCTCAATTCTCAAATATCTATGCCCAAAATGCAAGGGTACACATTTATAAAAGAATTATTATTAAAGTTTAAATCATACATCAATCCTCACACATTGATAACAAGAGACTTCAATACCCTACTCTCACCAACTGATAGCTCACCCAGACATAAACTAAACACAGAAATAATGGGACGGAGTTAACAAATATTATGAACCAAATGGACCAAATAGATATCTATAGAACATTTCTCCCCAAAACCTTCTTCTCCACACCTCACAGAACATTCTCCAAAATTGACCATATACTTGGTCACAACGCAAGTCTCAATAGATACTGTGGTTAAAGATGGATGTCAGCAACTGTAGATGTAACCAACCATCTTATTAAATAAGAAACACAGAACCAATGCAAAGAAGAAAAACAAGAGATCAGAGCTAATAGCTAAAAACCTTACCCTTCCTTTCAAGGTGGTCCTACGTCTCCGAAAGAGACCTACTTCCTGTGTGTCTGTCTTTATAAAGACTTTCTGTTCTGCCATCTCATTGGTTGTAAACCCAACCACATGATCGCCTAGTCACTGCCTGTTGTATAGACCTCCAGGTCTCCTATGGTTGGTACAGAAATTAAAGGCATATTCTTCAAAGCTGGATGTATCCTTGAATACACAGAGATCTACCTAGCTCTGCCTACCAAGTGCTGGGATTAAAGGCATGCACCAGCACCGCCCAGCTTTCCTATGGCTTGCTAATAGCTCTGACCTCCAGGCAACTTTATTTATTAACATACAAATAACATTTTAGTACAAATAAAATATCACCATAAACAATGATGGGAACAACAGAAAGCCTACAGACTCATGTTAACTGGATAACTCCATGCTGGGTCAAGGCAGAAGTAGGAAGAAAATTAAACGCTTTCTTGAATTCAATGAAAATTAATTCACAAAATACCCCAACTTACAGGACACCATAAAAGCTGGGCTAATAGTACTGAGTGGCTGCATAAAGACATTGGAGAGATCTCATACCAGCACTTAACAGCACACCTGAAAGCTCTAGAACAAAAAGGAACAAATGCACCCAAGAGATGTAGACAACAAGAAATAATCAAACTGAGGACTGAAATCAACAAAATAGAAACATTACAAAGACTCAATGAAACAATAAGTTAGTTTTTTTAAGAAAATCAACAAGATGGAGAAACCCTCATCCAACCTAACTAAAAGGCAGAGAGAATCAAAATTAAAAAAAAATCAGAGATTTAAAGGGGGCCAAAACAATAGACACTGAAGAAATCCCAAAACTCATTAGATCATACTTCAAAATACTGTACTCCACAAAATTGGGGGAAAAAATGGTCAAATTTCTTGATAGGTACCACTTACCAAATTATATTAAGATCAGATAAACAAGTGAAATAGACCTATTACCTCTATGGAAATAGAAGCAGTCAATCAAAGTCTCTGAACATGTTTGGGGTTTTATCTCAGTGGTAGAGTGCTTGCCTAGCAAGCATAAGGCCCTGGGTTCAGTCCTCAGCTCTGACAAAAGAAAAACTAATAACAATACTCTTCAAATTATTCCACAAAATAGAAACAAAAGGAATAGTACTAAATTCATTTTATGAGGCCACAATCACCTTGACACCCAAACCACACAAAGACTCAACAAAGAAAGAGAATTATAGACCAATATCTGTCATGAACATTGATGAAAAAATACTCAATAAAATGCTCATGGACTGAATCTAAGAGCACATCAAACAGACTATCACTGATTATAAAACAGGCTTCATTCCAGAGTTGGAGGGATAGTTAAACATATAAAAATCTGCCAATGTAATCCACCATATAAACAAAAAAAAAAGAAAAAAACAAATACATGATCATCGCATTAGATGCTGAAAAAGCCTTTCACAAAATCTAACACACCTTCATGGTAAAAGTCCTGGAGAGTTCAAGGATACTAGGGACATACTTAAATATAATAAAGGCAAGAAACAGCAACTCTATAGCATCAAATTGAATAGAGAGAAACTCAAATCAAATCCGCTAAAGTCAGGAACAAGTCAATTTTGTCCATTCTCCCCATATGCATATATATGTACTTGAAATTCTAGCTAGACCAATGAGTCAACTGAAATAAATCAAGGGGCTATACTTTGGATTGGAAAGAAAGAAGTCAAAATATCACTGTTTGCAGAGGATATGATAGTATACAGAAGCAACCCCAAAAATTCTACCAAGAAACTCCTATAGTTGATAAACACCCTTAGTGAAGTGGATGGATACAAGATTAACTCAACAAAACAATAATCAGCAGCCTTTGTAAATCCAAATGACAAAGAGGTTGAGAAAGAAATCCAGGAAACAAAAGGCTTCACAATAGCAACATGAATATAAATATACATTGGTGTAACTCTAACCAAACAAGTAAAGACTTGTATGACAAGAACTTCAAGTCTTCAAAGATCAAAATTTAAGAAGATATCAGAAGATGGAAAGATCTCCCATGCCCATGAATAAGTAAGATTAACATGGTAAAAAGGTCATCTTACCAAAAGCAACCTGCAAATACAATGAAATCCCCAAAATTCCAGTATAAATTTTACATAATTGTAAAGAATAATATTCAAATTCATACTGAAAAACAAAAGACCCAAGGAAACTAAAACAACCATGCATGATAAAAAGAACTTCAGGAGGTATCACCATCCCTGATTTCAAAATATACTACAGAGCTATAGTGATAAAAATGCATAGTATTTGCATAAAAGGAGACTGGGAGATCAATGGAATCCAATTGAAGACCAACATATAAATCCACACACCTACAGACATCTGATTTTGGACAAAGCAATCAAATTTATAAAATTCAAAAAAGAAATCATATTCAACAAAAGGTGCTGGTCTAACTGGATGTTGGCATGTAAAAGAAAGGAAATATCTATCACCAAGCACAGAACTAAGTTCACATGGATCAAAGACCTCAACATATAAACCAAATATATTAAACCTGATAGAAGACAAAGTGGGAAATAGCCTGGAAAGTATTGGCACAGAAGATGACTCCTTGAACACTACAGCAATAGCATAGACACATAGTTAGCAGACTGCTTTACTTCAGCAACAGGTAGAAAGAGATACAGAAACCCACAGTCAAACATTAGTGAAGCTCAGGGAATCATGCTAAAGAGAGGAAGAAGGATTACTATAGTGAGATGGGTCAAAAACATCATAAGAAAATTCATGAGATCAACTCACCTGGACTCATAGAAGGTCACAGAGAGGGAACTGGCAAGCAAGGAGTCTGTATGGGACAGACATAGGTCCTCTGCAAGATGTATAGCTTGGTCTTCTTGTGGGACTCCTAAGTGGAAGCAGGGGCTATCTCAGACACCTTTGTTGTCTTTGTAGACTCTGTCCTCATACTAGGTTACCTTTTCCATCATCAATACAAGGAGGGGTGCTTAGTCTCACTGCAGCTTGATATGCTGTGTTTGGTTGATATGCAGGGGAGGCCTGCCATTTTGTAATAGAAATGGAGGAGAAGTGGATGGAGGAAGGAAGAGGAGCAGGTGGAAGGAGGGACTGAGAGGAGAGGAGGGAGGGGTGACTGAGGTCTGGATGTAAAATAAATAAATAAAAATAAAAATTTAGCAAAGTTAATAACCAGGAACTCATGAAATGGAAAAGCTTCTATAAGGCAAAGGACCCAGTTCATAGGACAAAACATCAGCCTAAAACTGGGGAAAAAACTTCCCCAACCCCCTATTTGACAGAGGGTTAATTTACAAAATAGATATAGAAATCAAGAAACTAGAAGTCAAAAATAAGGAATCCAATTAAAAAATAGGGTACATATCTAAATAGAGAATTCCCAACAGAAGAATCTCAAATAGCCAAGAAGTCCCTAAAGAAATGTTCAACATCCTTAGCCATGAGGAAATGCAAAGCAAAATGACTCTGAGATTCCAACTTACACCTGTTAGAATGGCTAACAGGTGACAGCACATACAGGCAAGGATGTGGAGCACGAAGAACAGTCTTACAATGCTGGCGTGAGTGCAACCTTGTAGATCTATGTAGGACGAAGTGCTAAATGGTCTTACTAATAAAAACAACCTTGAGCCAGATATTGGGGTGAAAAGCTGAGAAATCAGAAAAGCAGAAAGAAGCCAGCCACGCTCTTACCACTTAGAAATCTTTTACCAAAGAGACCTACTTCCTGTATACCCATGCCTATATGCTTTTCTGACCTACATTTCACTTCCTCTCTCTGCCCACCTATATCACTTCCTCTTTCTACACATCTCTGTTATTTCCTGTCTGTCTGTATAGACCTCCAAATATTTACGGTTAACTAGTATTGGAATTCAAGTCATGTGCCACTACACCTGGCTCTGTTGCCAGTGTGGCCTTGAACTCACAGAGATCCAGACAGATCCCTGCTTCCTAAATGATAGGATTAAAAGCATGAGCTACCATTGCCTGACTTCTTTGTTTAATATAGTGTCTGGCTTTTTCCTCTGATCCTAAGATAAGCTTTATTGGGGGACACAGAAAATATCACCACATTTCCCCTTTCATTTCATCTAATAAAAATTATAACTAATATAAGAAAAATTGTATACAATAAGTACAATAACTAAATACAATATATACAAGCAATGAATACATCAACAATGTCTATCCTTTAACATTTGACAAATTCAGAGAGAATATTAAATTATATATCTTACTTTGATGAGTCTAAAATGTACCTAATTCTCTTTCTATCCTAACTTATATTACCAACTGAAAACTGTCTTTGATGTCTTTCCAATTTATACACTTTAGACCTCTTAGTGAGTTTCTGTTCTAAAATTATTAATGAGGAAAACTGTAACTACAACAGAGTTCAAATGATCACATAGGCAGAAGTCAGAGAGATGCACCCATGAGTCAAAGAATGATGACAGTCACCAGATGATGGAATCTAGACAAATAGATTTATCCCAAGTCACATTAATTACAGCTGGATTTCTTATGTGGTTGCTCAGAACTACAACAAAAGGTATGGGCGGATGGCTAGACTAATTTTCTGACTAGGGAGTCACATTAACATTATTCCATTTACTAAAAAAAAAAAAAAACCTCACTAAGTTAGACGTACATTGAAGGAAAGGGAAATTATTCTTTTATCATTTTTGAATTGCTACAACTTGCTGACTTATCAAAATTTCTCAAGTGATACCTGGGTAGAGGAATTATATTGTGTCTGTCAGAATGAATCTCATGAGAGTGACAAGGCTTGGTTTCTTTCTTGTAATATACGGAGTCATAGGATGGATGCAGAGCCGCTATTTCCAGTGTGACCTCTGGCTTCTGACAAGCACACCAACCATGACCTGACAATAGCAACCCCATTAGGGCTCAGGCAAAGTCTAGGGTATGTGACAGCAGAATTCACTCTAGCTATTCAACATGTTACCTGAATAACAGCAACAATTGATATATAGCACTGGATGCCTGATTACAAGGTTCATTTGGGCAAATGTTTTCCATTTATAGAATTATATTTTGTTAATGAAAGGATTATATTGATCTGGAATCCCTATCTTCACAGACATGTCTGTTAATGCTGGGTGTAATTGATAGAACATACATTACATGTAACAATGGGCCTCCATCACAATCTTATATTAGGTTGCAATTAAAAATGGTAGCCTAGCTAGGTGTGTTGGGGCATGCCTTTAATTCCAGTACTCAGGAGTCAGAGGCAGGGGGATTTCTGTGAGTTTGAGGCCAGCCTGGTCTACAAAGTTAGTTCCAGGACATTCAGGGATACTCAGAAAAACACTGACTTGAAAAAACAAAAACAAAACTGGCAGCCTATGTGATAATTCATAAATAAATTACTATATTATGTCCCAAAGTAATACATGTTCCTTCAAAACATGAATATTCTTTAGAAAACAACTGGACTATCTAGATAATTTTGGATATTTATTGAAGTTATCTTGGCATAATTCCATTTAAGATACCAGGAACCAGACTATTGGTGTAGTTGATATATTGCATAACCTAATAAACTTATCTGAGGGTCAGAGAAGCAGAACAAGCCACAGCTAACCTCACCTCACCAACTTCTCAGAATTTTTTTTGTCTGAATTTGTCAAATGTTAATGGACTGGACATTGTTAATATATATAATGGAGTGTTTTGTCTGAATCTGTCAAATGTTAATAGAGTAGACATTGTTAATGTAATTCTTGACTGTATATATTGTATATACTTACTGTATATAGTTTTTTCTTATATTAGTTATAACATTTTTTTTGACGAAAAAAGGGAAATGTGATTGATATATTGTGTATCCTAATAAACTTATTTGAGGGTCAGAGAATAAAGGACACAGAGTCTTCCAGTTTAAGGAAACAGGATCAGCAGAGAAGTTGGTGAGGTGAGGTTAGCTATGTCTTGTTCTGCTTCTCTGACCTTTCAGATCTTTCAGAATTCACCCCAATACCTGCCCCCCTGAGTTTTTTGGTTTTTGTTTAATAAGACCATTTCAGATTAATGTTACATCTTGGGATATTAAAAATACTTTCCTTAGACTTAACTCAACATGACATCAAACAATCAAACTTTCTCATCTGTTTCCTTCAGATAAACTTTGTTGGTTCTACATTCTTGCAAAAGTGGACCCTATAAATGATCTTGTTTATTCCTAAGTGTTATTTATAGGAGTTATTTAAAAAAGAACAACAAAGAATTTGAACAATAACAGATTAGGTGGAAAGAAATAAAATGCATGTTATAAGGGGGGATGTGCATATGCCATTAAAATATGTAGCATAAAATAATTTGTAAGGCTTTTACTACCATTTAGGGGAAATGAGTATGATGGAAATAATACCATTTTAAGTGAAATGAGAAAATTGGAAAACACAATTACCTACTAATATCTTTGTTCCTATAGCAAATTAACCACAGTTTTTATCTTCATTTCCTGTTGCTGTAATAAAATACCATGACAAAAGTAATGCAAAGAATGAAGGGTTTAATTTTGCAATATTAAAGTGTCACTCACTGAGGGGCTGTTTAGGTGCTGGGAGCTTGAGGTAGGTGGACACATTGCATGTGTTGTCAGCAGGCAGACTATGGTGAGTTCTAACCCTCAAATCAGTCTCTCATTTTCATTCACTCCAGGATCCTGACCCATGGTGGAACAGTGAAGCTTATAGTAATTGCATGTCTTCTTATCCCAATTAACCAATCATGACAACATCTCAGAGACTTGTCCACAGGCCAACCTTGTCTATTTTATAACTTGCAATAATGTTCACAGAGTGATTTTAGATCCACCTAAGTTGACAATATTAAATAATGCCCATCATAGGAAATAACTAAAATTCACATGAGAGAACAAAAAAGCAAACCCTGTCTCATGATGAGTGAGAGCTTATGAAATCAGAGGATCAAGTCATAATTATGATTTACATACAACTAGTGGATGAAGGTTTACAGAGTTGATGATATGAAAATAAGGTAATATTTAGGGTTATTAATCCTGTAAAAATGTCTTTAAATGATGCTTACTACCCTTTATCATTTCCTTATCTTCAGTTTCTGTTTCTGCAAATTCCTTTACCCAAGGACAAACACAATCTAAAACTATTAAATTAAATGGAATTTTCCAGAAATAAACTTTCATAAATTTCTATTGCCTTCTCTTTTGAACAATACAATTAAATATGGTATTGTCTCAATTTTCACTGTCAAGGATATGGGTCATTCTTTTGTCAAGTGTATCCAGAATACATCTATTACCAATCTATTCTGGATTTCGTTGCCACTAAAGAAAACAGATGGATACAGGAACTGTTATATTATCTCAGTGACTGTGTTGAATCAGTGCTTGTTTTATTTTAAAACAGCTCTAATGGAAAAGAGAGGTGATCTTGGTGACTCAGATCACAGAGAAGATAAAAAGTGCTGTCTTTAAGTGAATAGGCAAACATTCTAATTTAATATGGAGAATAAAATGTGCACATCTTTCTATTACAGTATGTAATACACAAGGCATTACAAGATAAAGGGACAATGTTCACAACCGTTTTAACATAGCACATTTTAAAAATGTTTTTATTATTGTTCATTCTTGTCCTTTTTTAACTGGACTTAATTTACATACATAAATAACTCATCACTTTGTTACTCTACAAGGTTACATCTCAAACACCAGGAAAATGCCAATTTCATCCACAATCACTTAAATCTACTTCATGTATATCTGATATATATATTTTGTGAAGTTTGAAGAAACATAAAATTCATTTATTCTAGTAAGTCATGTCTATAGCCATTCCTGCTACTAATAAAATAGTAAAAAATACATGATAAACCAACATTTTAAGATTTCACAATCTGTCATGAACTGTATCTTGTTAAGGAAGTCCAGGTATTAGGAATGATGCTTGGGTCACTTATTATTCTGATCTCTTATTATTTTGCATTTTTACCTTCTGACTGCTTTTGAGGACAAACTGCAGAGTATTAGATCAGCTCTAAACTTGGTGACTTTAGAGTTTTAATGGTGAACAGTGTGTTTTCTTATAACACACTCCATCAGGGGATCTCATTTAACACCGGATGTCACTAGGTGATGTTGTTTAGACTGCATTAATACAAATAAGGTTATAAATGCTATTTTTTCATCTGTTTTGAAAGGTTAACTCAACAGTTTACACTGCAACATTCTGACACCATTTCCTGTCATTTTGTTAACCATGTCATTCATCTATTACTAACATCTTCTGCTGTTTTAAAATGTACAGCCGGGCGGTGGTGGCGCACGCCTTTAATCCCAGCACTCGGGAGGCAGAGCCAGGCGGATCTCTGTGAGTTCGAGGCCAGCCTGGGCTACCAAGTGAGTTCCAGGAAAGGCGCAAAGCTACACAGAGAAACCCTGTCTCGAAAAACCAAAAAAAAAAATATATATATATAAAATAAAATGTACAGATATTATATTCAAAAATCTTAATTTTAAAGACTGTATTATTTAATGGAATACGCTGAAGTCCTAGAAATCTATTGATGTACAGATATCTCATAGAATGACCTAGTGCATTAATTTTCATGAATTTCTTTCTATTTTTGTTTCCTATACACCTGGAATAAAGCATGCATTTAATAATTATACGCAATCATTATTAACATGATTAAAAGTGTAAATCTTCAAATTTGAATTTTATTCTGAGGCATTAGCACATATACTTTGAATTATGGTAGTGAAATTTAAAGAACATAACATTATATAGGCACATGTTTAGAACTGCTAATTAATATTAAAGAATATATGAGCAAGTAGACAAATTATGAAGTTTATAACCATTAAAGAATTCTAAAATTTAATATCACTTCACTATAACTCCAAAATCATATACTATATGCAATACTGTCAGTCCAATATTTTTTAAAATTATTAAATATTTATACAAAATTTATACCAAAATGCAAAATAAAATATTCCAAAAATTATCCCTTTTCTCTTCGCTTCTCACACACATGCATACACACACACACACACACACGTGTGTGTGTGTGTATGTAGGGTCACGCATGTACAACAGTACTAGTGCAGAAGTATGGTGATAACTCTGGTGAGTCAGTCTTAACCATTCAACCTATTCTGAGTCAAGGTCTCTCTGGTTCCTGTGCCTTTGTCCTGTACTCCTGACAAGCAGAAATGCAAGCCCCAAGGAAGTTCCTTTCATCCTTCCTCATGATCTCCATTGCAGATACAGATAGCCAACCCTTTAGAGGGGTTGAAGAGACAAACCTCAGGTTGTCATGCTTGTTTAGCAAGTGTGTCAGTCATATGGGCCATATCTGCAGCCCCAATTATTCTATTTCAAGTTTTTTTTCACTTTTCAGAGGTTTTTTTTTTCCTGATGAACAATGAGTTTTCTTTGTTAGTGTTTTTCAAAAGCTATACCCAAATTTACTAATAATTGACAAATGTGTCATGCTATTTTTGAAAAAGAAAGTGACAATTTTCAAATTTTCATAAAGAAAAAAATTCCTTTCATTATTTTTAATTTCAGAGTACCTTTCTTGACAACATTTGTCAAGGAATTATTATTGGTATGGAAACCTACACTTTCCTAATGATAATTTTTGTTATTTAGGTACATATAGATTATGGCATGGAGTATAAGTATTAGGTAATAAATTGTACCACATATCTTGTCTTGGTAACAGTTTGGGCCTATATACGGGATAAAATATTTCCAACACTAAAAATGGAAAAAAAAATTAGGCTGAAGATGCATGCTTGGAATGTTCCAGACTTTGCTGATTCCTCATGGGTGGCTTTACCCTTTTGGAAGAGGGAATGGGGGAAGGGTTGGGGGATGTTGGGGGGGAGCAGGAGGAGGGATTAGAGGAGGACCTATGGTTGGTATGTAAAATGAATAAAAATATACTCAAATAAAAAATAAAAACCAAAACATATCATTACCAACACTATAAAAATTGATAAAAATAGAAACTTAGAAAAAACAAAATAATAATAATTAAGAAATAAATATAAAACTGTTGCTTGGAAACTCAGCCACAGAGGATATCTCATGGACAAGGAAGAAGCCAGACTTTCTGAAAAATGATATTGCTATTGTTTTTGAGGTCCTGTTCTCATTGAGTTGTAGAGACCCTGTGGAAGCCACAATGAAATCAGATTATGTTGAAAGATAAACGGTTTTGGCAGAGAATAAGCCCTACCATAATGGCAGTGAAGGAAATTCTGAACAAGTGTGAAATAGCTTCCCGACTTGAATAGGTTGTCATATTTTCAACAAATTTAAAATTCTTGATGGTCCAAATTATGATGTTTTCCTGGTTTTATGTAAAATTAGGATAAAGTACTTACATGTGTTGTAGACATTTATAGCCAAAGAAACACTGTTTTTAGAAAAGTGGATGATATGACAACATTATTTAAAGTGGACTGGGAATGCATGCTTATTATATAGATACATGATTCAAATAAGAATGAAATTTTGCTGGGCAGTTAGTGTCACATGCCTTTTATTCCATCACTTAGGGAGGCAGAATTCTTTGAGTTCTAGGACAGCCTGGTTTACAGAGCTAGTTCCAGGACAACTAGGTCTGTTACACAGGGAAACCCTGCCTCATAAAACAAAAGAAAACACAAACAAACAAATGAAGAATGAAGATTCGATGTATTCCAATGTTTTTTCAGTGTTTAATTTGTGGATGGAAATCTAAAATCTGTGGTATCTGAAGAAAGATTAGCAATTTTAAACGTATTTTTAAATTTGAAAAGACTTGATATGGAAAGTATCAAAGAGTTTGTGGTGGTTCAACTGAGAAATGTCCAGAATCGGCACAGAGAACTGAGTACTTGTTCCCCACTTGGCAATACTGTTAGTTTCCTGTGAGAACATGACCCCTAGGATAGAACATCTTAACTTACTCTACTTAAACTATCCTTATGAATAGTGAAATTAAAGTATGAAATTTTGCTGCTCAGAATTGTCGAATTGTCCTTGATGGCATTTGCATTGCTAAGTTCAGTAGGAAAAAATTCTCAAATTATATGATTTTTTTGTCTTATGATTATAATTATGTTAATTTATAAGTTCAATGTTTTATTCATACAGATATCCTTATACTGAGATACTAAAGAGTTAAAGGAGATCTATGAAAGGAAATTGGAGATTTCTCATTGGTATTTAAAAAATATCAATTTTATAAGATATGTTTTATAATTTAGAACCTACATTAAAATCCTTGTTATAAAATGCAGACATCGTGATTCAGTATGGTGTTGGCATTAGTTGATTATTTTTTCTTGTTTAAGATGGAATTTCCTTCTATGAGTCTGTGACAACTGACAGTTTTGTGTTTTGTTTTCTTTCATACTTGACATCTTGTTTACTTAAGACATACTTCACAAAAATTTCATCTTTGTATAAATTCTAACACTTTCATTAAGTTCATCACGCAAATTTGGTCCAGTTTCTGGGTTGGTGTAACAGGGTTTCTGAACTTTGCAGGAATATTTGAGTTATTGGGCTTAGATAATCCCATTGTGTTTTATTTATTATTATTATTATTATTATTATTATTATTATTATTATTATTCTTTTGACTTCTCTGTAAGGAGTCAGAAGAGATTACCTAGGCTAGGTCAATGGAGCTATCCATGGTTGTGACCTTTCATGGAGGAAAACAACATTGGGATCTCCTCACTTCAGGTGATGTCCCCAGCTTGAGGCTGTTCCTTGTGTCCAGGAGACCAAAGAACAAGAAACCACAAATTGGGAATGACAAAAACTTAGAGGTTTTTCAAACTAGGGCTTTCCAGTATTGTCTGCCATCTCCTTCCTTGTCTGCCTTCCTAAGTAAGTATAAAATAGTTCCACATTTTGGCAAGACACCAAGGATAACAGCAATAGCCTACATTTCAGAAAGGCTCTCTGACTCTCCTGACTAAAAACTCAAAATGAGGTTACCATGTTTGGCATTGAGGTTTTTGTTAGGTAATCTATGGCTTTTGGAGTGAGAGTTATCATAATTACTATGTTGGTGTGGTAAACTCCATTTAAGAAATTGCATGTGTGTGTGTGTCTCTCTCTGTGTGTGTGAGTTCCTTCAGGAAAGTGTATTTGTCGAACAAGAATACAAACTACCTACATATATGTTGTATATAACTTTATATATTATATATATTATGTATTTATGCATAAGGTGTAGATGTAACCAACTGTCTTATTAAATAAGAAACACAGAACCAATGTAAAAAAGAAAGCCAAGAGGTCAGAGCTCAGAGCTAAAACCTTACCCTTCCTCCTGCGGTGGTCCTACCTCTGCGAAAGAGACCTACTTCCTGTGTGTTTGTCTTTAGATAGTCTTTCTGTTCTGACTTCTCTTTGGTTGTAAACCCAAAAAAGTGACTGCCTCGTCACAGCCTGTAAGTACAGCCCTCCAGGTCTTAAAGGTGTATGTCTCCAATGCTGGCTGTATCCATGAACACACAGAGACTTACCTAGCTCTGTCTACCAAGTGCTGGGATTAAAAGTGTGTGCCACCACCGCCACGCTCTTGCTATGGCTCTAATAGCTCTGAGCCCTGGGGAACTTTATTTATTAATATACAATTAAAATCACATTTCAGTACAAATAGGATACCACCGTAATAAGGTATGTATTAAATATGTAAGGATAATCTTATATGGAGTCACAAGATTTCCTGTGTCCCACCTTTCCTGCAGTGAGAACAAATCTCTCACCCACAGTCCCACAGGTTTTTATAATATAACCACACAGAGGCTTAATATTATTTATAGCTGCTCGGCCATTAGCTCAGGCTTATTACTGACTAGGTCTTACACTTAAATTAACCCATAGTTCTTATTTATGTTTACCATGTGGCTTGTTACCTATTCTCAGGTCGTCTTGCTTCCACTGTATCTGGCTGGTGACTCCTGACTCAGCACTCCTCTTCCCAGAATTCTCCTTTTTGCTTACCCTGCCTATACTTCCTGCCTAGCATTTAATTTATCAACCAATCAGAGCAACACATATTCATAGCATACAGAACAATATCCCACAAGCATGGAAATTATTAGCGAGAGCTACAGTTGATCACAATCCAGAGAATAAGTGACTGTAGTACCAATACTACACTCAGTACTTTTCAATTGCAATATCTATACCTGAAGCTCAGGGATCATCAGAAGGGGCAGATAGATTGTAATGGATCAAGAAGATGGATACCTACTATGCTATAAGATGGTGACAGGGGAGCTGAACCCATGAAACCTCAACAATGTGGCTGTGTAATCAAGACCTTCATAATGACAACACCAACCGGCATGCTGATGTGTTTGGGCAAATATCCCAGGCCTTGTCCAGAAATAAAGAGCTAGATACAACCAACGGTTGCTTAGAGAAAGAGAATGAGTTTTTTTTTCTAGAAGAAGTGCTCCGAAAGCTTATCCACATTCAAGTATTCATACCCAAAAGAAATGTACATATGAGCAACAGTAAGTGAACTTAGTAAGTGCTCTATCTGCCCTGCCCTCTCACTGTCCCTGTCTTCTAAGTCATTCCCTTTCTCTCTGCCTCTCTCCTTCACTCTTTGTGCCTGTTTTTATCTGCATCTCTCTCTCCCTCTCTAGTTATGCCTTGTTGATTCTCTTTCCCTCTCTCTGTGTCTGTCTCTGTGTTTATTTCTCTCTCTCTCTCTCTCTCTCTCTCTGTCATGCATGTATAGTGTGTGTGTGTATGTGTGTGTGTGCATGTGTGTGTGTGTGTGTGTGTGTGTGTGTGTGTGTGTGTGTGTCTGACTATGGAATTCTGAGAGACTGTCATGTATATTTGTTTCATAATAATTATAAAGTGAAGAGGTCACACATTTGAGAGGGAATGTGAATGACACATGATCAGGTGAAAGAAGACTAGAAATTATATACAGTACTCATGTATTACTTTCATATGAAATTCTCAAAAAAGTTAGAAAAAAATAAAGTTCTAAACACAGACTCTTAGGAAGAAGAACTAGAATCATACCTGAAGATCAGGAAGGATTCCTTACTCAAGATTTGCAGTGATGGCTTATTGTGGGGATACCAAGCCAGGTTCCTCCAACACAGTTAGAAGTACACCAGCTTTGTTCCTGGAAACATAAAAAAGACAGAGAGAATGTGTTGTCTATCTTGAGTCTGGAGCACACAAAAACAGTGCCCAGATGGTCTTGCAATATCATGAAGGGCATAAGTTGTGACAATTATTTTGTTCCTTATTCCTGAGATCAGACTAGTCTAACTTTGCTTACATATTTCACATTACTTCTTTGTTTGTTTCTGAATTTTCAGAGATTATAGCTTTGTTGGATGTTGAGAGCAGAACAAAATAAAATTTGTCTATGCTAGACACTATTGACAATATAAACAGTAGAAATTATGAAAACAGCACAAGTTTCTATTGATATGTGAATGGATTTAAATAAATAAAAATAGGACACCCTTAAGCAAGGAATTCTTTTCCTTGCAACAGATGGAGCTTATTACAGAAAAACACAACTGATAAAAAATGCAGAGTTGTGGAGCCCAGTCCCAACGGAAACACCTATAATAAAATATCTGCACCCAAGCCTCTGGAACTTTGAAGAGGGGGCCTGGGGGTGGGGAGGAGGCAGAAATGCTATGAAAGATAAAGGAACAGAGAATTTTCTGTGAGATTTTGTCTCCTAGGAATCTCAGAAGTTAAACCCATAAAGTCTCAGTAACAAGACTGTCCAAACCTGAGCTGAGCAACAATAACAGACATTCTAATACCAATAATCAGCTGAGAAAACATGTGTTGTTGTTTTTTGTTTCACTTTTAGCTCTTTGAATCTTTTGGGGGCCCCACCACCTAGTTCCCAAATAAATCACATACAGAGGCTTATTCTTTCATATAAATGCATGGCCTTAACTTGAATTGTTTCTTCCAGCTTTTCTTAACTTTAAATTATCTCATCTACCTTTTGTCTCTGGGGTTTTCTTTTCCGTATTTCTGTGTATATCTTACTTTCATTCTTACTATGTGGCTGGCTGTGTGGCTGAGTGGCTGGCCCCTAGCATCCTCCTCTCATTCTCTAGGTCTTTCTCCTTTTCCTCCTAGATTTCTCCTTCTATATATTCTATCTGCCTGCCAGCCCTGCCTACCCTTTCTCCTGGCTTGTTGTTGGCCTTTCAGCTCTTTATTAGACCACTAGGTGTTTTAGACAGGCACAGTAGCACAGCTTCACAGAGTTAAATAAATGCAACATAAAAGAATGCAATACATGTATGCATTATTAAACAAATGTTCCACAGCATAAACAAAAGTAACACAGCTTAAAATTATATTCCACAACACATCCATATAAGTAACATTATATGAAATTGAAAAAGTCATATTTAAATATATATATATGTATATATATGTATGTATAGATGTATAAACATACATGAATATAATAATCAATAAAAATAAGATATAAATTTGAAAGAGAGACAGACAAAATATATGGTACAGCTTGGATAGGCCAATAGTGGAAATGATGGAATTATACTATAATCTCAAAAACTAAAAGAAGTTAAAAATGTCAAAAAGCAGAAAATTTTAGTAAAACATAGGATACATGCACAAAGTGGAACTTTCTGCAATCATAAAGCAGAAGAATATTATAACATTGGACAAGTGATGAATATTACAAATTTAATGAAAGATATCACACTGAAAGCCAAATAGGTCATGTTCTCTCTCATTTGCAGAGCAGAAGCAGGTGGGGAGAAAAAGGAAGATGTAAAATTTGACCTATGAATATTTGAGTGCAAGAACGGAACCAACACAAAGTGAGGATTAGGAGAAAGCAAAGGCAATGGAGTATGTAAATATGACCAAACAAGCCATGTTATTATTAAATATAATGAAATGCATTATTTAGTATAATATATCTGTATGAAGAGGAAAAATAGGAGAAGGCGAGAGAGGAAGACAAGGAAAAGTGTGATTAATTTACATGGAAAGTTTTCATTTAAGAATTGTGGACTACATGGTATTTATGTAGTAGCTATCATTTTCAAAAAGTTTTAAAATGTCTAGCCATGTTGTCAACTTTGTTTAAAAATGATGTGACTGCTATTCACTTTATCAAAATTAAATATGTCCCTATGTCAATTGTAATTTATGGTTTTCAAATATCCTAAGTCAAGACAAATTCACATTATGATAGGTGATAGAGCTAACAGTAAAACACTGACAATCTCAGAAGGCCATCGGAATGTTAATAGAGATAATTAAAATGCAATTTATGTTGTGGACATTGAAAAGAACATTTTATTCATAGAGGATATTGAATATGATTTTCTAGCGTGTAAATGTGTGACTATAGCAAGTTAAGACAATTAACAGCAAGAAGTCAAGTTTTTGTAATTCTTTAAGTGCCAACACACCTTTATTTATTCACAATGTATTTGTATACAGATTTCACAATTAAATACAGCCATTATGATCATAACAATTAATTAGATTTAAGCTTCTATAAAATGTCACCCAAAAGAGAAAATCCTAGGTCTGAATAATTTTTGATAATTTTTGTTAAACTTTTTTATATAAAAGAAAACATTTAATTGGGCCTGGCTTACAGTTCCAAGGTTTTGTCCATTATTATTATAGCAAGAAGCATAATACAGATACTAACTCCAATGCTCCTCACATTTTTCAGTGTTATACAAAATGAATGAACTCTTCTAATATTATTACATGAAACTAATATTACCTTCATAAAAAATAGGAGGACATATAAAGAAAAAAATTTTAGAGCAACATTCTTGATGATCTCACATTCAAAATCCTCAGTAATGTATGCAAAAAGCCACTTTAGCAATTTACTAAAATATTCACTTGTCATGGTATATGATCCAGATGTACAATACAAATCAGTGCACCAAATGTGTAGCTCATCAATTCCATAATAAAAATGAGAGTGGAGAAAGAAGTCACAACAATAATCAAAGTCCAATAGTCTGTTGAGATATGAAATTAAGCAATTAGGTGAATGAGATCTATACTGAAACTGAGAACATGAAGAAAGAGAACCATAGACAAGCAAGGAATGCTGGGAGTGGGCAAACATGTTTTCCCTACCATCACCATTGATCATATCCATTACCAAATGATCAGCCATGAAAACATACATATGAGTAACATTATACAGAGTAGGCAGGTTATATTTATACACACACACACACACACACACACACACACATGCAATAAGAAGTTGTAGAAAAAGAGGACATGAATTTCAAAAAGATCGAATGGGTATATATTGAAGGCTTTGGGGAGGCAAAATGGAAGGCAAATAATGTATAATTAGTTTATCACAAAGTAAAGTAATATAAAGAGTATACCAGAAGGTAGAAAGACATCAAAAGGATTGCAAAACATAGCATTATTAAAGTGTCCCATAATCAACATGATCTAAAGTCTGAGCATGCTTTTATCCAAGTTTCACTGACATTTTTACAGAATGAGTTGAAAAATCTAATGTTCACATGGAAACTAAGAAGACATCAGACAAAACACTCACAAAGAAAAAGACTAATGGGGGATCATTATAGCAACATTCTCCAAAATATACTAGTGATTTGTAGTTAAGAAACCAATGTGTTTCTTCCTTTTCTCGTGTGGTCTTCATTTACCATGGTCTCCTATTCCTTGTTCTCCCTCTCTGTTTTTGATCCAGCTGGGATCTCCCACTCCCACAGGCTCTCTTTCCCTCGACACCCCCCCCTCATTACTCCCACTCATGTCCAGGTTGTTCATGTAGATCTCAGCCAGGTCTTCATCATTGGGCAATCCTCGTGTCTTTCTTGGGGTCCTGTTTTCCAGGTAGCCTCACTGGTGATGTGAGCAGCAGTCCAGTCATCTTTGTTTTACATTTAGTATCCTCCTATGAGTGAGTACATACCATATTTGTCTTTCTGTGTCTGGGTTACCTCACTCAGTATGATTTTTTTTCTAGATCCATCCATTTGCCTGTAAACCTCATGGTGTCATTGTTTTTCACTGCTGAGTCGTATTCCATTGTGTATATGTGCCACAATTTATTTATCTATTCTTCAGTTGAAGGGCATCTAGGTTGTTTCCAGGTTTTGGCTATTACAAACAATGCTGATATGAACATAGCTGAGCAAGTGCTCTTGTGGTATGATTGAGCATTTCTTGGGTATGTGCCTAAGAGTGGTATAGCTAAATCTTAGGGGAGATTGATTCCCAGTTTTCTAAGAAAGCACCATATTGATTTCTAAAGTGGTTGTACAAGCTTGCATTCCCACCAGCAGTGGAGGAGAGTTCCCCTAGTTCTACATCCTCTCCAGCATAAAGTGTCAGAAATCCACAAAGATACCTCCACAAAAGACTGCTGGCAATGGTCGAGAGACAGACAAACGGAACTGACCTACTCTGGTGATGGGATGGCCAAACACCCTAATAGTTGTGCCAGAAACCCCATCCAAGGACTGAGGAACCTGGATGCAGAGATTCACAGCTAGGCCCCAGGTGGAGCACCGAGAGTCTAATTAGCGAGAAAGAGGAGGGTTTATATGAGTGAGAATTGTTGAGACCAATGTTGGATAAAGCACAGGGACAAATAGCCAAACTAATGGAAACACATAAACTATGAACCAAAGGCTGAGGGGCCCCCAACTGGATCAGGCCCTCTGAATAGGTGAGACAGTTGATTGGCTTGATCTGTTTGGGAGGCATCTAGGCAGTGGTACCAGGTCCTGTGCTCATTGCATGAGTTAGCTGTTTGAAACCTGGGACTTATGCAGGGACGCTTGGCTCAATCTGGGAGGAGGGACCTGGACCTGCCTGGACTGAGTCTATCAGGTTGATCGCAGTCCTCAGGGGAGGCTTTGCCCTGGAGGAGGTGGGAATGGTGAGAGGGCTGGGTGGAGGGGGAGGGGGGCAGGAAGGGGGAGAACAAGGGAATCCGTGGCTGTTTTGTAGAACTGAATGGTATTGTAAAATAAAATAAAAGGAAAAAAAAAGACAAATACAAAAAAAAAGAAAAAGAAAAAAGAAAAGAAAAACGAAAAAGAAACCAATGTGGCTTTGCCATGAAATTAGAGACGTAAACATAAGGATAATAACAGAGGCTTAAGAAATAAAGCCAACATAACATCTATCTAACTGTAGAAAAGTGTGTCTTAACATACTACACAAAAGTGCATTCAAAGTTGAATACATATCTTAATTGAAATTAAAACATTGACCAGCCTAGAGGGAACAGGGGAACCACTCCAAGATACTACATAAAGAAAATAAAAATTTCTGAGAGTATTCAAATGCTCTATACAATAAAAATAATAATAATTGTTGAAACTAGCATAGCCCTGTGATTTTCCTATCTCCATATCTCTAATGACTGGGGTTACAGTAGTTTGCAGTATACCTGCTACTTAAAGGGTTGTTGGGATCCAAACTCTAGTGTGCACGGTTGCTCAGCAAACGCTCTCAATTAATGGTCATCTCTATAGCCACACACCAAACTATCTTTGTGCTTCTTCCTGTGGACATTTTAGCGTG
This sequence comes from Peromyscus maniculatus bairdii, assembly GCF_049852395.1. Lineage (NCBI taxonomy): Eukaryota > Metazoa > Chordata > Mammalia > Rodentia > Cricetidae > Peromyscus > Peromyscus maniculatus. The sequence continues at coordinate 57,368,786 of NC_134862.1, forward strand.
TTTTATATCTTAGTTGGTCTACATAGTGCTGCAGGAGACATGAGAAAGCAGATGTGTCTTCACCATATCAGTTCCTTTCCCCCCGGAGTATTTATTCATTAGCAGAATTGCTTAATCAAATGATAGTTCTAATATTTTGTCAGCTTACATTTTTGATAAACCATGAAATCCTCAAGGAAGATTTTGCTAGATATCATTATATGTATTATCTAGTTTTGAAAAACAGTAGAGATGAATTGGTGAATCTCATTAAGTAAAATTATAAGTAGAAATTTGGAATGAGCTTTCAAAGTATTTGTTTAAATGACTTTCTAGGGATTATTAAATTTTAACTAGCCCATAGGCAGTATTTTCTGTTTTCAAACAATAAAAACAACAAAAAATAATAATTTAAACTAATTAAATACATATCATGCAATACTCAAATGAGAAACACATCATTTCCTTTTGATTCTTTATACACTTGAATGCTTTGCTTTTCTGTTAGTTGTGAAATGTTTCCAAAACCTTTTTGCTCTTTAGCACATGAAATGTTTGATGGTAATGAATTTCTTTCTTTGACAGGCTACTCAGTGATGCATTTCCAATATATTAATTACTGCTATGATGAGGTCTGCAATGAAAGTAAAATACATTCCTTCCCCATTGGACAAGTCAAATCAATTGACAAATGTCCAATATAGCCTATCATTCCTCAGTTTAAAAATAAAATACAAATTGAATACATATTTGTTTAGTATTTAACCTCATTGTAAATATCAAAAATATTCTTAACAATGTGAATAATATGTTAACATGTGTGTCTTATTTGGGATGTATTTATCATTGTTCACATATAGAAAGGTACTTATGTTTAAAAAGTCATATTACTTATTTTCATTTAGTTTAGCTCCTTGTGGAAAATTGTTTTCCCTATCCATTTATTTTTAAAAAAGAAACTATTCTTTTAGCAATTTGTTTTTGCTTCATTTACTTTATGTTTTAGATCCAAGTAGAATGTATTTCAATACCAGTAGTGAAGTTGGATACTGCCTTTCTCTTTATAGTATTAAAACTATTGGATCATTTTTAAACCCATCATGGAAATTAACCTTTATTATACATTAAACTCTCCTGCAATCCTGACTCTGGTTTAGTGTTTGCTTTTTTTTTTAACTTTAATTTGCCATTCTATATCTTCAGACAAACACTGTGCCCCATACTCTGTGAAAAATATAATAAATAAACAGTCCATCACAGTCAGGTTTCTGTCCAGGCTATTCTTCTTACTGTCTAGATGAATAGTAGCCATGTATTTTTCAGCCTTAAAATATCCAGTAATAGTTATAATTAAAGAATTTTGAATTTATCACTTAATTTGGAGAGATGAAATTTTTGCAGCATTAAGTGTTTCAACCATAAACAATACTGCTTCTATTTCCAGTTTTTTAAATCCCTAAAATAGAGTTTTATAATTGTGAAACATAAATCTCAAACATTACTTTATATTTATTCTTAAGTTATTCATTTTTATGGAGTTTTGAATCTTAATTTTTGAAATGTTAGACACTTCTATTCAGAACCATAATTAGGAGGCTTCAAAATTAGTTAAATTTAGTAAGGATCTTTGAGTGACATAATTGAATTTTGAAAGCTAATTATAACTTTCCTTTTATTGCCAAGATAACACTTACATTAACAATATATTTAGATCTCAACACTCATTTTAAATCTCAAAATATTTTCCAATTGAATTATAACTTTGAAAGCTGAAGTTAAATAAATTTTGCAAATTATGCTTGTGATTAATTATTTTATAGGAATGAATACTACTAACTAGATGGCTTATTCTTACTCTAATCTTTCATTTTTTTATTCATATGTATGTTTTCTCTTATGTTGTTTTTACTTCTTTTAGGTAATATTTAGGAAGAAGAAAATAATTTAAGATTTTATCAGCAAAGAAAAAAGATGTGAACATAGCATACCATCATTCCATGTTATCACTTTACAAATTTTAGTGACATCAGCACACATTTTATGAAAATGATCAGTCTGCTGAAATAATAGCACAGTCAATGACCAATGCTGTAACAAACACACACTTGCAAATACTGATGCTAGTTTTCCTTTGCAATAGGCAGGCTGATTGGTGCTCAAGATTGTGTCAGACCTCTTGGGCCTCCCCGAAGTGTACTGTTTCAATGGCTGGTCTTACGACTGCACCTTTCAGTGTTTAATTATGATAAACATATTATCCTTAGCTCCTTTGGCTTAAAATACATACAGGTTAGCATTCCTCAAGCAGCAGTAACTTGGCTCTCACTAGGTCCCTCATATGGAATGTGTTTTAAAAATCTATCACATGGATAATGTCCACTACAATAAAAGGTGGAATACAAGGCTCTCTACTCTGGGTTATAAAAATTATTACATAAGGAGAGCAATCTTTTTTTTTTTTTTTTTTTTTTTTTCATTGTGTAAGAATAATTTATTTAGCATTTTTTTTTTTTTTTTTTTTTTAGGCTCCATTTACATTCAGTATGTTTTTTTTTTTTTTTTTATTATTTTATAACACCATTCAGTTCAACATAATAGCCACAGAAACCCCTGTTCTCCCCCTCTCGCCCACCCCTCCCCCCAGCCCACCCCCCATTCCCACCTCCTCCAGATCAAGGTCTCCCCCGAGGACCGGGGTTGACCTGGTAGACTCGGTCCAGGCAGGTCCATTCCCCCCTCCCAGACCGAGCCAAGTGTCCCTGCATAAGTCCCAGGATTCAAACAGCCAACTCATGCAACGAGCCCAGGACCTGGCACCAATGCACAGCTGCCTCCCAAACAGATCAAGCCAACTGACTGTCTCACCCGTTCAGGTGGCCTGATCCAGTTGGGGGCCCCTCAGCCTTTGGTTCATAGATCCTGTGCTTCCATTCATTTGGTTATTTGTCCCGGTGCTTTATCCAACCTTGGCTTCAACAATTCTCGCTCATATAAATCCTCTTCTTACTCACTAATTAGACTCCCAGTGCTCCACCAGGGGACCAGCCGTGGATGTCTGCCTTCAGATTCCTCAGTCCTTGGATGGGGTTTATGGCACCACTATTTGGGTGTCTGGCCATCCCATCACCAGAGTAGGTCAGTTCCTGCCGTCTCGCGACCATTGCCAGCAGTCTTTTGAGGGGGTATCTTTGTGGATCTTCGTGGGCCTCCCTAGCTCTCTGCTTCCTCCCCTTCTCACCTTCTCATGTGGTCTTCTTTTACCATGGTCTCCTATTCCTTGTTCTCCCTCTCTTTTCTTGATCCAGCTAGGATCTCCCACTCTTTCCCTCGACTGTCGCCCTTCATTGTTCCCACTCATGACCAGGCTATTCATGTAGATCTTGTCCATTTCTCCGTGTCTTTTTTTGGGGTCCCATTTTCCAGGTAGCCTCACTGGTGATGTGAGTAGCAGTCTAGTCATCCTTGTTCCACATCTAGCATCTTCCTATGAGTGAGTACATACCATATTTGTCTTTCTGAGTCTGGGTTACCTCACTCAGGATGATTTTTTCTAGATCCATCCATTTGCCTGCAAACCGTGTGATGTCGTTGTTTTTCTCTGCTGAGTAGTATTCCATTGTGTATATGTGCCACAATTTATTTATCCATTCTTCAGTTGAAGGGCATCTAGGTTGTTTCCAGGTTTTGGCTATTACAAACAATGCTGATATGAACATAGCTGAGCAAGTGCTCTTGTGGTATGATTGAGCATTTCTTGGGTATATGCCCAGGAGTGGTATAGCTGGATCTTGGGGGAGATTGATTCCCAATTTTCTAAGAAAGCGCCATATTGATTTCCAAAGTGGTTGTACAAGCTTGCATTCCCACCAGCAGTGGAGGAGAGTTCCCCTAGTTCCACATCCTCTCCAGCATAAAGTGTCTTCAGTGTTTTTGATCTTAGCCACTCTGACAGGTGTAAGGTGGTATCTCAGAGTTGTCTTGATTTGCATTTCCCTGATGATTAGGGAAGTCGAGCAATTCCTTAAATGTCTTTCAGCCATTTGGAATTCCTCTGTTGAGAATTCTCTGTTTAGTTCTAAAGCCCATTTCTCAATTGGACTGTTGGTCCTTTTGATGTCTAATTTCTTGAGTTCCTTATATATTCTGGATATCAGTCCTCTGTCAGATGTGGGGTTGGTGAAGATCTTTTCCCATTCTGTAAGCTGTCGCTTTGCCTTGTTGACCGTATCCTTTGCTCTACAAAAGCTTCTCAGTTTCAAGAGGTCCCATTGATTGATTGTTTGTCTCAGTGTCTGCGCTACTGGTGTTATATTTAGGAAGTGATCTCCTATGCCAAGGCGTTCAAGACTATTTCCTACTTTTTCTTCTAGCAGGTTCAGAGTAGCTGGATTTATGTTGAGGTCTTTGATCCACTTGGACTTAAGTTTTGTGCACGGTGACAGATATGGATCTATTTGCAGCCTTCTACACGCTGATATCCAGTTATGCCAGCACCATTTGTTGAAGATGCTTTCTTTTTTCCATTGTACACTTTTGGCTTCTTTGTCAAAAATTATATGTCCATAGGTGTGTGGGTTAATGTCAGGGTCTTCAATTCGATTCCATTGGTCCACATGTCGGTTTTTATGCCAATACCAGGCTGTTTTTATTACTGTAGCTCTATAGTAGAGCTTGAAGTCGGGGATTGTGATGCCTCCAGAAGTTGTTTTATTGTACAGGTTTCTTTTAGCTATCCTGGGTTTTTTGTTTTTCCATATGAAGTTGAGTATTGTTCTTTCCAGATCTGTGAAGAAATGTGTTGGTATTTTGATGGGGATTGCATTGAATCTGTAAATTGCTTTTGGTAAGATTGCCATTTTTACTATGTTAACCCTGCCTATCCATGAGCATGGAAGATCTTTCCATTTTCTGAGATCTTCTTCAATTTCTTTTTTCAGGGACTTAAAGTTCTTGTCATATAGGTCCTTCACTTGCTTGGTTAGTGTTACCCCAAGGTATTTTATGTCATTTTTGGCTATTGTAAAGGGTGATGTATCTCTAATTGCCTTCTCAGCTTCTTTGTCCATTGTATATAGGAGGGCTACTGATTTTTTTGAGTTGATCTTGTATCCTGCTATGTTGCTGAAGGTGTTTATAAGCTTTATCAATTCCTGGGTGGAATCTTTGGGGTCACTCAAGTATACTATCATGTCGTCTGCAAATAGGGAAAGCTTGACTTCTTCCTTTCCAATTTGAATCCCCTTAATCTCCTTATGTTGTCTTATTGCTCTGGCTAGAACTTCAAGTACTATATTGAATAAGTATGGGGAGAGTGGACAGCCTTGTCTCGTTCCTGATTTTAGTGGAATTGCTTTGAGTTTCTCTCCATTTAATTTGATGTTGGCTGTTGGTTTGCTATATATTGCCTTTATTATGTTTAGGTATGTTCCCTGTATTCCTGATCGCTCCAAGACTTTTATCATGAAGGGGTGTTGGATTTTGTCAAATGCCTTTTCTGCATCTAGTGAGACGATCATGTGGTTTTTTTCTTTGAGTTTGTTTATATGGTGTATTACATTGATGGACTTTCGTATGTTGAACCACCCTTGCATCCCTGGGATGAAGCCTACTTGATCATGGTGGATAATTGTTCTGATGTGTTCTTGGAGTCTGTTTGCCAGTATTTTATTGAGTATTTTTGCATCAATGTTCATGAGGGAGATCGGTCTGTAGTTCTCTTTCTTTGTTGCATCCTTGTTTGGTTTAGGAATCAGGGTAATTGTAGCCTCATAGAAGGAGTTGGGTAATGTTCCTTCTGTTTCTATTATGTGGAACAATTTAGAGAGTATTGGTATTAACTCTTCTTTGAAGATCTGGTAGAATTCTGCGCTGAAACCATCTGGTCCTGGGCTTTTTTTGGTTGGGAGACCTTTAATGACTGTTTCTATTTCCTTAGGGGTTATTGGACTATTTAAATAGTTTATCTGGTCTTGATTAAACTTAGGTATGTGGTATCTATCCAGAAAAATGTCCATTTCTTTTAGGTTTTCCAGTTTTGTGGAGTAGAGGTTTTTGAAATATGACCTTATAATTCTCTGGATTTCCTCAATGTCTGTTGTTATGTCCCCCTTTTCATTTCTGATTTTGTTGATTTGGATTCTCTCTCTCTGTCTTTTGGTTAGTTTGGATAAGGGCTTGTCTATCTTGTTGATTTTCTCAAAGAACCAACTCTTTGTTTCATTAATTTTTTGTATTATTCTCTTAGTTTCTAATTTATTAATTTCACCTCTCACTTTGATAATTTCCTGGCGTCTATTCTTCCTGGGAGACTTTGCTTCTTCTTGTTCTAGAGCTTTCAGATGTGCTGTTAATTCACTAGTGTGCGATTTCTCCAACTTCTTTATGTGGGCATTTAGTGCTATGAATTTCCCTCTTAGCACTGCTTTCATAGTGTCCCATAAGTTTGGGTATGTGGTGTCTTCATTTTCATTGATCTCTAGGAAGTCTTTAATTTCTTTCTTTATTTCTTCCTTAACCCATTGGTGATTCAGTTGAGCATTATTCAGTTTCCATGAGGCTGTAGGTTTTCTGTAGTTTTTGTTGTTGTTGAAATCTAGCTTTAAACCATGGTGATCTGATAGAACACAGGAGGTTATTCTGATTGTTTTGTATCTGTTGAGATTTGCTTTGTGGCCAAGTATGTGGTCGATTTTAGAGAAAGTTCCATGGGGTGCTGAGAAGAAAGTATATTCTTTCTTGTTAGGATGGAATGTTCTGTAGATATCTATTAGGTCCAATTGGGTCATGACATCGGTTAAGTCCTTTATTTCTCTGTTAAGTTTCGATTTGGGAGATCTGTCCAGTGGTGAAAGTGGGGTGTTGAGATCTCCCACTATTAATGTGTGGGGTTTTATATGTGGTTTAAGCTTTAGTAATGTTTCTTTTACATATGTGGGTGCCCTTATGTTTGGGGCATATATGTTCAGAATTGAAACTTCATCTTGGTCGATCTTTCCTGTGACGAGGATGTAATGTCCTTCTTGATCTCTTTTGATTGATTTTAGTTTGAAGTCTATTTTGTTGGATATCAGGATGGCTACCCCTGCTTGTTTCTTAAGACCATTTGATTGAAAAGACTTTTCCCAGCCTTTTATTCTTAGGTAGTGTCTATCTTTGAATTTGAGATGTGTTTCTTGTATGCAGCAGAAGGATGGGTCCTGCTTTCGTATCCATTCTGTAAGTCTATGTCTTTTTATAGGTGAATTAAGTCCGTTGATATTAAGGGATATTAATGACCAGTGATTCTTCATTTCTGTTATTTTTGGTGGTAGTGTGTGTGTACTTCTCTTCTTTGGGGTTTACTGTTGTGGCTTTATCTATTGCCTGTGTTTTCAAGTGTGTATCTGACTTCCCTCGGTTGGAATTTTCCTTCTAGTGCTTTCTGTAGGGCTGGGTTTGTGGATAGGTATTGTTTAAATCTGGCTTTGTCTTCGAATGTCTTGTTCCTTCCGTCTATGATGATTGACAGTTTTGCTGGGTATATTAGTCTTGGCTGACATCCATGGTCTCTTAGTATCTGCATTACATCTGTCCAGGTCCTTCTGGCTTTCAAAGTCTCCATTGAGAAATCGGGTGTTATTCTGATGGGTTTACCTTTATAGGTCACTTGGCCTTTTTCCTTGGCTGCTCTTAATATTCTTTCTTTATTCTGTACATTTAGTTGTTTAATTATTATGTGTCGAGGGGACTTTTTTTGGGGGTCTAGTCTGTTTGGTGTTCTATAGGCTTCTTGTATCTTCATAGGCATTTCCTTCTTTAAGTTGGGAAAGTTTTCTTCTATAATTTTGTTGAATATATTTTCTGTGCCTTTGAGTTGGTATTCTTCACCTTCTTCTATCCCTATAATTCGTAAGTTTGGTCTTTTTATGGTGTCCCAGATTTCTTGGACATTTTGGTTCATGACTTTGTTGGCTTTAGTGTTTCCTTCGACTGATGGAACTATTTCTTCTACTGTATCTTCAATGCCAGAAATCCTCTCTTCCATCTCTTGCATTCTGTTGGTTATACTTGCATCCGAAGTTCCTGATCTTTTACTCAGGTTTTCTATTTCCAGCATTCCCTCTGTTTGTGTCTTTTTCATTTTTCCAAATTCCCTTTTCAGATCTTGGACTGTTTCCTTTGTTTGTTTCATTGCTTTTTCATGATTTTCTTTCAGTGCTTTATTGTTTTCTTCCAGGATTTTAATGTTTTCTTCCAGGACTTTATTGTTTTCTTGGAGGGCTTTATTGTTTTCTTCTAATTTGTTTGCCCTTTCCTCTAGTTGTTTACAGCGTTCTTCCAATTTTCTTGTCTTTTCCTCTACACAAGCCTCTACCTTCTTCATGAAGTTACTCATAAGGCTACTTTCTTCTGCTTCTTCCAATTTTTGGTGTTCAGGTCTAGATGTTAGAGGCGAGCTAGGTTCTGGTGATGCTGTATTGCTCTTCATTTTGCTGTATGTATTTCTGCTTTGACGTCTGCCCATCTCCTTGTGATTCCTTCTTGGTCTTATCAGTGGACTTGTTTCACAAAGAGCTGACAGACTCAGGAAGACTCTCTCTCTTGTCCAAAAGGGAGTTCTCTTGTCCAACTCTTTGGTCCAGAAGGGAAGTCAGGGGCAAGCTCTGGTCCAGAATGGCAGTCGGGGACAGGCTGGGAGCTGGGGGCCGGTCTCTAAGTCTCAGGAAGTGGGTGGGGTCTTGGGCAGATGGGCGTGGGGGCAGGGCGCGGAGACTGCAGGGGCTGCCGGGGGCTTGGAAATGGGGATCCCTCCCGGTGGGGCTAGAAGGGGAGCTGCCCGGTGGCCAGAACCTGGTGCCAAGTTGGGCAGGCCTCTCAGGAGTGGCTGGTGGCCAGGGATGGGGTCCTGGCTGGACCCAGGCACTCACCTCTGGTCCAGAAGGGAAGTCGTCAGGGGCAGGCTGGGAGCTGGGGGCCGGTCTCTAAGTCTCAGGAAGTGGGTGGGGTCTTGGCAGATGGGCGTGGGGGCAGGGCGCGGAGACTGCAGGGGCTGCCGGGGGCTTGGAAATGGGGATCCCTCCCGGTGGGGCTAGAAGGGGAGCTGCCCAGTGGCCAGAACCCGGCGCCAAGCTGGGCAGGTCCTCCCGGGGTGGCAGGTGGCCAGGGATGGGGTCCGGGCTGGACCCAGGCACTCACCTCTGGTCCAGAAGGGAAGTTGTCGGGGGCAGGCTGGAAGGAGAGCAATCTTAATAAGAAGAAAACAATTGGATTCAGTTAGAAAATAAGGGGAATGGTGAATGAAATATTACTTTCATAAATATTGGAGGTGCTGGAGAGGACAAAGATCACACAACTCAGGAAGCTTCTATAAAGTGGAAACTCCCTTTGAGGCTCTAGAAGCCAACAAAAACTTACATTAGAATTCTAGCCCACAGAACTGAAAAATAAAAGAGGTTTATGGTGTTTGTTTTATGTCACAGAAAATTAAAGATTGTTGTTAGCAACTATTAAAGTATGACAGGAAAATGCAATTACTGATCAGGAGAGAGAGAGACTCTAATGAGATCATACAGAAATTTGGTTTCAAACATTACAAATCCACATTCTTTTTTTAAATAGTTGAAAGTAATCTTTTATTTGTTAAGAAATTAAACTATTGAATTACATATTTCTTTTTTTGCCCTTTTATTTTATTTTACAATACCATTCAGTTCTACATATCAGCCACGTTCTTAATTCTCTGTCTCTTATGGCCAACTACGTCAATTTATTATACTGGCTTGACCAGTAAACTCACCCTTCTTAAGATATCTAGAGGGCACTACTCTTGTGTCGAATGCTTTTCTTCCCCAGAGGATGTGCTCTTTAATTTGCTGCAATTTCCTTTAAGTTTGATAGTCTGATCAGGTTACTGTAACCAAGTGTGCTGTGGAATAATCCTTCTGTACACTGTGTGAATATATGCCTCTATGATTGGTTTAATAACCAAGCTGACTGGTCAAAAGCTGAAAAGGATAAAATTTGATAGGAAAGCTGAACAGATACTCATGGGATGAGGAAGGGCAGAGTCAGAGGAGTCACCAGCCAGATGGAAAATAACTCAAATGCACAAAACAGCGTAGAAATAAAAGTCATGAGCCTCGGGGCAGCACATAAATTAATAGAAATGGGTTAAGTTTTGAGAGCTAGTTAGTAAGGTGTCTGACCATAGGTAATGGGATCCAGAAAGCCAGCTCAGGTCCCAGGGATAGATCCTGATCACACTGCCAGGGACTCCTCACACAGACCCAGCAATACAACTGTCTCCCATATGTAGAGGGTCCAGTCTGGTCCCATTCAGGTTCCACAGCTGTGGGTGCAAAGTTAATGAGATCCTTTGAGCTTGGTTCAGTTGTCTCTAGATTTCCCCATCATGATTATTTTGCCCTCACTCACCCGCTCATATAATCTCTCTTTCCTCTCTTTGACTGGACTCCTGGAGCTTGGCCTGGTGCTTGGTTGTGGATCTCTGCATCTGCTTCCCTGTTACTGGATGAAGTCTCTATGATCACAGTTTGGATATTTACCAATCTGATTACCATGATAGGCCAGTTCAGTTACCCTGACCACTATTGCTAGTAGTCTAATCTGGGGTCATCCTTGTGGATTCCTGAAAATTTCCCTAGCACCTGGTTTCTCCTTTACTCCATAATTTCCCCCTCTATCAAGATATCTCATTGCTCTCTGACTCTATTCCTCGTGTTCTCATCCCCCTATCCTCTCCCCTTTATGCCACCCCTCATTCCCAGTTTACTCATGGGGATCTCCTCTGTTTCTCCTTCCCAATGTGATATGTACATCCTTCTTAGGGTTCCCCTTGTTTCCTAGCTTTTGTGGAGCTATGGGTTGTAGTCTGATTAACCTTTGCTTTACCTCTAGTATCCCCTTATGAGTGAGTATATACCAATTTGTCTTTCTGAGTCTGGGTTACCTCACTCAGGATGATATTTTCTAGTTGTATCCATTTGTTTGCATATTTCATGATGCCATTGACTTTTACAGCTGAGTAATACTCCATTGTGTTTATGTACCACACTTTCTTTATCCATTGCTCACCCTTGAAGCAGCAGGGAAGGGCTTGGTTCTGCCTCAACTGAATGTGCCAGGCTTAGCTTTCCCCCATGGGAGAACTTATCCTGTTGTAGGAGGAGATGAGGGATGGGTTGAGGGGGGGGAGAGGAAAAGAGGGGAATCTGTAGTTGGTATGTAAAAATGAATTTAAAATATTTTAAAATAAACAAATAAACAAACAAAAAGATAGTAACAAGCCTGGATTTACTGGCCAAGATTTATCAGTAATCTTAAGACTCCATGTTAGAAAACACAGGACAAATGAAGCATATTTTACCTGCTCAAACATAAAACAAAAAAATTATCTTTGGCTAACTTATGTTCAATGCACAGTGTATACTTGTATTAATGAAGATATGTATGTTACCTTTAAAAGTTTATGTATTTTCAGAGCAAAGGGATCAAACACAAATGAAAACACATGGCTCAGGTGATATACCATTTCAAAATGCCTGTTAGTCTCCTCAGAATTCTGCATCCCAAACAACCACAAGGCTATTGGCTGAAATGATACAGCCTCACAGAATACTCCAGTAAGGACTTGACCATCATACTAATTTTTTTCAGGTTCCCCGAAAGATAACAGCACCCACAAACAACAGGAATCAGTCTAGAGAACTATACTCACATTCCCAAATGATGGGTTATGAGTATTTATTATCATTTAAGGGGGGGTTGGTTACAAGTTGTTATTGGTGATGGCTAGGCCAAAAAGCTGAACAAAGGAGATTAGATTCAGAGATCTTGTTCTAAAAGGAAAGGAGAGGGGATATAGAAATGATAGGATAAAAGGGTAGATTAATCAATTTTAATACAAAAAATAACTATTAATCTTAAATGTTTTACATTAGTATGGATTTATTTTATTGATACAAATTTAAAATTAATTATGTTATATTGTATTATATTTCTACCCTTGTTTGAGATATTGTATTTAAGCCACTCATTTAAAATGTAATGTATAATTAAGAAATATAGGTTAATAGTCATCTATAATAGTTATACTTATAGTAATGATAGGTATGTTCTCAAGATCATACACAGATATACTTAGATAGATAAATGGTTTTCAAATATTTCAAAGACCTGCAGAATATGACAATTAATATGCTTAATAACTTAAGGCTTTTTATGACAGTGAGACACATCTGCTCCTGGCAGCACCAATCTCCTTTAGAGAAGATAATTGGCATTGAAGAAACTCTATATGCAGTTTGTTTTCTTTATGTCAAAAGCTAGCCATGTGGGCAAAGAAACTTTTGCCCTTGCCTCAATTACTGACAATATACTATCCCAACTGGACCAGCAGGACACAAGAAAGGTGGCTGCCAAACTTTGCCAAGATAAGGTAGGACCATTTTTCAAAATGCTCTGCATAACAGGAAAGTCTGCCAGATATGTTTAGTCTGTAGGCCACAGTTGGATGCTGCAATGTTATGAAGAAACTTTGGGTGACAGTCCAGACAGCCTGATATTTCTGTCTGTCGTTAGGTAACATTTCATCTTTCTGAGGTCTTTGATGGAGTTAAAGATTAAATAGTTGAACTTATAGATTTTCTTAGTTAGTTATAAAACTTTAGACTCACCAAGATAAGATGGATAATAGAATATTTTCGCTAATTTTGCCAAATACAAATACACTGGATATTGTAACTGTAATTCTTACATGGTAACTCTGTTGTTGTATAAAATTTTATTATGTTGAAGTTAAAACCATCCTTTTTAATAAAATAAAAAGGAGGAAACGCTTTTGAATAATTCTTCTACACTCTGTGTGAATATATATTGCAGTGATTGGTTTAATAAATAAACTTACTGACCAATAGCTTAACAGGATAAAGCTATGTGGGAAAACAAATCTGAGAATAATGGAATGAGAAAGGGCAGAGGCAGAAGAGTCACCAGTCACATGGAGAATGGATAGAGGTAAAAGTCTTGAGCTTTGGGACAGCACATAAATAAATAGAAATTCATGAATTCTCAGAGAATTGTAAATACTAGTAAAGGAGTGCAAATAAATTCACCAAGATATATGCCAGCAGATTAAATAAATTACATTTATGTTAATTTTTTAAACACTAAATATTGAAGAAAATATCAAGAAACTTTTTTTTCCTTTTAATTTTGTCTATACATATTTTGACAAATGTTTCTCTGTATGTCACATGTGTACTATGCCTGCAGAGGCTGAAGGAGGACATTGGGTTAACCAGGAATGGAGTTACTGACATTTGTGCACAGCCAGACATGTGGGTGCTGGAAATTGAAGCAGGATCCTCTGTAAGAGCATCCACTGAGTGATCTTCACTTGTGAGCATCCCTTTAATAAATTATTTTGAAATATACCTACCTAAAAATTGTGAAAACATTATTGTATTTTTAGTGAATATATTTCTACTCTATTGGAATTATTTTTTTTAATATATGACAGAACCATATGTAAAAATATAAAACTTTAAAATATGTTTCCCCACTTAAGTAAATGGCATCTTTTGGATAGGAAATCTGTACCATGGTCAGTTGAGATGCTACTATGTTTTCTTAATCATAAAGCATAGAATGCTTGCTGTATTCTTTCCCTTGTTCAGGATTCTGATTATTATCATTAACATAGGGGTTATGCTTGAAATGTCTTTGGAAGAAGGTTTCTTCCAAATGTTAAAAGAAATCCCTTTCCTTATTCAGGTATTCATTATTTATTTCATTTTCCTTTATATTTTTTCATTCATACATTCTTCCATAAGCATTGTTTTTTTCATGATGCTGAGTTAAACAAATATAGAAACAAAATGTATGAATGTATATTATAAAAATTTTTCCATGAAAAGAAATGTAAAATCCATGTATATTTAAACACACTCTGATTAAAATTATATTATAATGATGGTATTTTATTCACCTGCCCTAACAGAACTTTAGTTTCAAAAGAATATTCATTTTTTATGATTGTTAAGTAGATAATAATAAATGTAATAATGTATATGGATTTCATAAATGTCACATAGAATTAATCTGGACTTAGTGATATTTTTCTTTGGAAGGTATATTGAAAAAAAATGGCTCAATTCCTCTTGTATTTGTCTTCAATATATTTTCAACATGACATTATTATTGCACCAAAGAGTGATGGAGGTCTTTAATTAACACCTATGAATTGCTTTAACCATTGCATCAGTAGTCAGTGCCATGCAACATATAGCATGGCAAATTTCATTTCACTAGTACACACTCTTCCCTCCTATTATTGAAATTAAATGATACACAAAAAGAGCGACTTAGAAGTTTCAAAGTTAATCCAAAAGAATGTGTTAGAATAAACAGTAAGTAAAATTTTCCTGGGGAATCCTGACAAATTTTCTGTTCTTCTCAGGGAATTAACAACAGACCAACTTAATGATTTCACCAAAGTCAAATTTTGTAAACCAGGGGACTTTATTGGAATTCCTTGTAGGAATATGGCTAAAGAGTTAACTACAAGCGAATTGCCCTCTAAAAAGCATCTGCTTCACCACAAAATCTACCACAGTCTTGGCAGATACTCAACAAGCATTATTTGGAGGTCCACAAACAACATAAGGGCTGCTAGCTAGTTCAAACATCTCTCTCCCTACAAATTCCTACTGATTATATTACAGGGGCCAATATGAATCTTAAGTTTCAGGAACTTTCTGAGACTTGTGAATTCTTTTACTCTCCAAGTCCTAATGTGTGCTCAATTTAGAAAATATTACTGCAAAATTGAGAGTCTTAGCATAAATTTGTGGCTCATGATTTTGCTAAAAAGTTGCTGTTTGAAATATTAATTTAAACATGACTCTTCATTCCACCAAGTAAACCTGTTATAACTTGGAAGTAAAGTGTCACACACAGACTCATGTATTTGAACATATGTCTCCCATTTGTGGTGCTCTTTTCGAGAGTTATGTATGTATGGGGATAATGGACCTAGCTGGAGAAAGTGAGCCAGTAGGCCATGGTGATTGACTGTTATAACCCAGTATCCCTTCTGTCACCATTTTGTGACCAGTCCCACCACATGCATACCACTGTGGACAGCAGATGTTCCCTTGACCATGCCATGATAATGTATTTTTATCACAGAGTAAAGAAGAGTAATTAACACAAGATCAGAGACAATTTTTGCAAACTTACATTTTTATCAACTTATCTTTTATAAAGCACACTATTGTGTGCTTTAAGAAACACAGTATATTTTCATAGCATTACTGAAATTGTAATACAAAAGGAAAAACAATGGTCACAAAGCCAGCCAGCAGCCAAACTATAATTGAACAGCATAATGGACTCCAGTAAGATTTTATATATTGAAATGATCAGTTGTAAAATATATTTCTCAAGGGGATCTTATGTTAAAACATTGACTATCCATTTTTTTTCTTGCAAAATTACGAACAAGAACAGCCAGAGTAAAATAATTGAGAGGCTATATTTAGAGTAGAGAAAGAGACATTTAATATTGGGGAGTCAAGAAACACATGACAAGGTTTCTAAAACACATGAAGATATAGAAAGGTAATACAGAAAAGAAAGAAGCAAGGGCAGCTATACCCTGAATACCCAGAAGGTAGTTTTGTAGCCATCATCTTCCTCTCAGTTTAAACACTCTATCTTGGAAGTGATTTTTTTTTTTTAATATTCAGGGTATTCTAAAAGCAGGCTACATAATACTTGGGATGTAAAATCTGTAGGCTAAAGAAGTCCCAGAAACTGACCACATGATCAAAAGGCCTTTCCTCCCAAGGGTGTGTAAGCACTGCAAACTACTGAAGAGAACAAGAATAGACTTACTACAGGGAACATACTTTATTTATTTATTTATTTATTTATTTATTTATTTATTTATTTATTTATTTATTTATTTATTTATTATCTATACAGAAGAGGGTGCCAGATCTCATTACATACTTGTTTCTTTCTTTCTTTCTTTCTTTCTTTCTTTCTTTCTTTCTTTCTTTCTTTCTTTCTTTCTTTCTTTCTTTCTTTCTTCTTTCTTTCTTTCTTATCTATACAGAAAGCCACCATGTGGGTGCTGGGAATTGAACTCAGGACCTCTGGAAGAGCAGTTGGTGCTCTTAACCTCTGAGCCATCTCTCCAGCCAGGAACATACTTTTTAACATGTCTTGCTCATGGCATTTTGTACAGAGAGATTCATCATTTCAGCTTCATGCTATAGTAGGATTTCAGAGAAGTATCACACCTGTTTCCAATAACATTCATTTTTTTCATCTCTAAATTTAATTTATTTTATTAATTGACAATAGTTAACACAAAAACATTAATGCACTCAAATTCAAGCTTTATGGACAATATACTACCTTTAAATCTAGAAAAAAGGTGTTAACTCATCACCATATTCCACTTTTTAAACAACAAACACACAGACAAACTGTTAGGATCCTGAACTCACTCTTCCAGGTTTAATGCCTTACATCATCAGGGATTTTTTTTTTTTTTTAAATTTTACAATACTATTTGGTTCTACATAACAGCCACAGATTCCCTTGTTCTCTCCCTTCCTGGCCCCCTCCCCTTTCCCCCAGCGCACCCCCCATTCCCACCTCCTCCAGAGCAAGGTCTCCCCTGAGGACTGAGATCGACCTGATAGACTCAGTCCAGGCAGGTCCAGTACCCTTCTCCCAGATTGAGCCAAGCGTCCCTGCATAAGTCCCAGGTTTCAAATAGCTAACTCATGCAATGAGCCCAGGACCTGGTACCACTGCCTAGATGCTTCCCAAACAAATCAAGCCAATCGATTGTCTCACCTATTTAGCGGGCCTGATCCAGTTGGGGGCCCCTCAGCCTTTGGTTCATAGTTCATGTGTTTCCATTTGTTTGGCTATTTGTCCCTGTGCTTTATCCAACCTTGGTTTCAACAATTCTCGCTCATATAAACCCTCCTCTTTCTCACTAATTAGACACCTAGTGCTAACATTCATGAAGAAATTAGTACTCAAAGTATCAATTCATTACTTACTAATGGATAAATAACTGACATATAGTCAATATTGAACTAAGAAACACTGGAAGTATTCTTCTAAAATCAGAAATTAGCCTACGGTCTCCTCATTTTCCACTTATTAAATATGGTGTTAGCTTCTTTGACAGAGAAATGAAGCAAGAAAATGAAAGAATAGGGTTATAAATAGGACAGGAGAACAAATTATCTCTAATATAATGCGGTCTACTTTAAATAATGTAAAAAGTGGTGTGAGGTTGACTCATTCATTAAAATCTTGGTTATGTAAGCAAGGGGACATGAGTTTAGCTCCTCAACTTAGTTCTCTAATCCTAGGCCAACTGGTGAGCTGGTATCCAGCTAGAAGATTTGGCCCTATTGATTAACATCCACGGCGCCTGGAACTAGTTTGAAGGGCACCAAAGCAGAAAAATAATCTTAGTAACACCCAGCTACAAGAGTGCCACTTATAACAATGACCTGCTAGCAAGATATACTGAAAGATGTTAGGGGATAGTAAACCATGTTTTTTTCTATTTGAATTATGGGCTACTACTTGGGATGGAATCTGTACTTGACATCACTAAAGTGGCCAAAACCCTGAGCCTAGATAGGTCATGTGCCCTAATTAAAAATGCACCACTAAAATTCTAATAAAAAAACATAGTAATAAAATGATTCCTAAAAACAAAACAAACAAAAAAAAACATGCTGCTGTACCTAGGGATCAGTGCATTGCCAATTATCTAAAAAGCTTCTTTCAGTAGTTAGCACCACTTAACAAACAAAAAATAGATTTAAAGAAGTGTTGTTATTAAAATTATATAATGTGGACCAAGTATTGGGGTAAAAAAAAAAGCAAAATATATGCTTTTTGTGTGTAGAATATTGCATTTTAAATGAAAAAAAATGGAAATCTGAGTATTTAGAATTATCATATCACTCTCATCCAAAGATAACTTTCAGAAAGTGAAGTGAAAGATTATTTTAATAGTATAAAATTTAGTTTAGATACGAAGATACTAAACACTACTTGAGTGTAAGGAGGATGACAGAAAATTTCGGTTATTGGTCAAATGAATTCTTGAATGAGTAGGCTGAATAGAGGGGATACAAGGAAAACTGCAAAAGGGAAAATTCGAGGAAACTCTGTGGCAACAATTTAATACTTATATAAAATTTACACAACATTTAAGTGGAGTTATATTAATCAAACCCCTTGTTATCATTGAACAATAGAGATAAAATTATTGGAGGGAGGGAGGGAGGGAGGGAGGGAGGGAGGGAGGGAGGGAGGGAGGGAGAGAGAGAGAGAGAGAGAGAGAGAGAGAGAGAGAGAGAGAGAGAGAGAGAGAGAGAGAGAGACTGTGACTTGAGCTCGATGGTTACCTGGAATACCAGTCATCAGTGGCTGGTGGTAGGGATGGAAATAAGGGCAACAGAGAGACTTATCACTCCACTGGGACTTCTCAGTCCCCAGCATCAGAACCTATTAGATAACTGACACCTGACTGATTCTCATGAAAATTATCTTCAGCAAAATTAATCCATGGTATCAAAACTCCAGCAACTTTTCTCTACTATCAGATCCCACCATGTTGTTGTACATACCTATAGCCCACACAGTGGCCTCAGTAGCTGTAGAGTCCAACAGACTCCAACAGTACACTACAGCCCTGGTTAAATGATTTCTTCGAGGACATCTACAAAAATCGTGCTGATAGGGATTTTACAGAAGGGGTCTCCCACGAATGTCCCCAGAATCATCATCAGCATTCCAACAGGGACCATTAAGATTGTAGGAACTAGACACAAGCTCCAAATAGAGCTTTCAGCATCATACAGCCACCATGCTGCTGGTCCAGAGGGTTCAGCCAATGTAGTTAGGCCAACTATGCTTCAAATATCCTCACTAACAAACCAGAGCCAAAGAGCACGGATTGAGGCTTGCATACCATGCACATATACACACGGTATTTTTTTTTTCTAGTTTTAGAATGTGTTTTCTATTTTAAAGTGTACACTACAGCCACTTTGAAGAATGTTTTTGATACAGAGAACTCAACACAAATGTAAAAAGGCAGGCATACGTAGGGGTTTGGACCACTGAGTCATCTCTTTTCTCTCACAGATAGGTTCCTTACAAATGTCACCTATGCCACATTCCTACCATTTTCCAGTTGTGTGGGAGATGCGAACTGTGTATCAGGAGCTTACCACTTTTTCCTGGAATTGTTTGTATTTATTCACTAGTAGAATATATTCAGTTTAAAAGTATATTTTATGTCATTCAAGAGTGTCACATCAAGTAGGAACATATTAATGTAAGAAAATAAGAATTGTATGTTGCAATAAGTTTTATTTCACAAATTTATTAATAAGTATAAGCAGTTTCATTTGAAAGTCAGTCCTTATGGAAATGATTCTAGTGATTTAAATAAAGATGAGATAATTATCATCTCAAAATCTTTATTTCCAATGAGTCCTACGATATCTTTTCTTTTATTTAAACCTCATAAAAATAATTTTTGGCTAGTTGGAGTAAAACAAATACTTGAATGAAAACCTAGTTATTTTAATAATTAATAAAAATACTGGTCATCCAGATAAAATATGCAATCAGGACTGGTAGTGTAGGCTTTTAAGCCTAGGTTTTTGGGAGATTGAGGCATATAGACAAAACGTTCAAAGCCTGCCTGGACAATTGAAAAGCTCATACAAATCAATAATGTCAAGAAGAGTACAACCACATCCTAGCAGTAGAGAAAGAAGAAAGGATAGAAGGAAGCAAAGAAGGAAGGATATTTTTCTCAGATGGAGAAATATCTATGTGTTTGATTGAAACAATGCAATCCTGATTAGGAAACAAATGAAAAACTTCATAATCACAGATACAACTTGTAAAAATAAATACTGTAGTAAAGTAGACATGTTACCAATAACTAGTATGAGATGGAAGAATTTTTAATTATAAAATGAATCTAAATCTATACAATCTTATGCAATCATAAATTTTAAGCATTCATAGATAATTCTGGTAGGCCAAGAGACAAGTATAAAAAAACCAGTCTAATTTAAACCATTTCTGGAGAAGAATATTCAATATTTGGAGATTTTTGGTAAGTATGCTGCATACAAAAATTGAAACAAATATCTTTAATATAATATATTTTAAAATAGATATTATAAGGAATAGTTTTAAAACCCTGTCAAGTTTTATTACTTATCAGAAAACAAGGCTACATGTAAAACTTATCTTGCAACTTGGCATTCTATATTCACTGAATCTCCATTAAAAAAATATGTGTAGTTACCTAACCTGGACACTGAGGAGGAAGGAAAGGGTGCCAGCAAAGACAATTGTCTATCATTACATGTCATCTTTTTATTAAAAATAAAACTTTTTTTGGTGTTTCAGCTTTAAGATATGTTAGACTTTAAACTTATAATATACTTATTCAAAATTTTCAATATAGTCTTCTTTTGCTTTCTATATAACTGAATTCGATGACAGCAATCAACTCCAGATTCAGGTTGTATTACTATGCTAATTGAATTATGTGAAGAAAAGCATCACTGATTAACCCTGTGGAATAATATTATAGTGCTAGGTGATGTTTCTTCAGAATGTCATGCTTTTCTATGAAATGACACTGTGACATCAACATTTCAGAATTGTGTCTTGGAAATCTGTCATTATTAATAGGTTTATAGCAGCTATTTATAATTGGGAGGTCTTGTTAATATTAAACACAGATTACATCTTAGCTCCCTTGTATGAGAAAAAAACAATAAAGTATCTCAATGATGGTTTCTAGATTAGTTAAGGGACAATATTTTAGATATAGCATGAAAAATCAAATACATTATTATGAAACAAATTTAATTTACATTTTTACTTACCGTGTGACCCCTCAAAATTTAAATTACATATTGGTTATCCTGAACCATTATTCAATAGTCACATTGTAAAAAACTTGACATTGCCAGAAAATGTTTATTTGTGAAAGAGCGAGCAGTTTGTTGTTATTTTGTATTACATCTCCATAGTGCCAACCTATTTATTTGAATGAGAAAAAAAAATCAAAGTAGTTTTTGTTTGATAGAGACTGAAAGCTTTACTTGCTTTGTTAGTTTCTAACTCCTTTAAAGAAAATCTTACTTTTTTGATCAATGAGCTTGGAAATGTTGCATTCTCATCTGGAATTACATAAAGAAGGCTGTTCTGAAATTAGGGTTATAAGAGTAGCATGTGTATGATATCGAGCTTTATTCCTGAAGGACAATATTCTGCTCCCTTGTGTTTTTAGTAAAATAAAACATCAGTCAATGGAAGAGTTCAAACATTCACTTTCTGAATAAATAGCAATCAGAAAGGGTATTGCTGAGAGATATCTTATGCAGGGTATAAGCATCCTGTCTTCTTTTTTGATGGTATAGCAAAGGTGAAACACTTGTTATAATTAAGTCCAATTGAGACTAAAATATCAATGTCTACACTATAAGAGAAAAACAAGTTTAAAAAGAATAAATTTTTACAAAACAGAACCTGTCATAATGAAAGAAAAGAAAACAAAGCACCAGAGATGCTTTTCTAGTTTATTCTTTCTGTTTGGATATCTACACAGTGCAAGCTGTACTCTCTTAGATGTCAAGATCATTTTCACTCATCATATGTAGTTTCTTCATAGCACTCTAATAAATTATAGCACATGCTTCTTATGCTTACTTGACTTTTGATAAATGTATTTAGCATGTTTTAGTTTTTGCAACATATAGAATGAAGTCGCATTCTAATATTTATATAAAAAAGCTAATATTATTTTACATTCTGGCCCCTTCTAAAGAGCTATTCAATTCTTCATTCTGCAAAATGGCTGATTATCATATAAAATTGTGATTTACAAAATTAAATGATCAACTCTATGTTTGCCCCCTGAGAGTAGAATTGCCGGCAATGCCAAACTTTAGGTGAGAAATTGTGATTGATAAATATAAATCCATCAATGATGTCTGGAAAGAATGAAACCACAGGTGCTAGAATGACAAGTATGCACCACACATGACTCTTGAAATGAGTGCTGGAAAGGAACTTAGGTCTTCATGTTTGTTCAGCAACCACTGTACTCACTGAGAATCTCCCAGATCTGTAACAGACGTGAACTACATGAAGCCTAGCTTTCACGAAGGATTTTAATCTATTCTTTGTATTTTCTGGGGCTAAATACTTCAAATTAGCTCTTTGGTCTTGACAGGAGATGTAAAAGTACTTTTATTAGAAACATTTTTTTTTTTAAATAATGAAGTGTTGCCATGAGGTACATACACCGTGGTGCCTTTGCTCTAGGGCCAGCCACCTGCAGAAGATAGAACACGTCAAACAAGGCAGCAACAGAAAAGACAACTGGAGTGCCAAGGCTGAGAGATAAAACACAAACAGGGAAGGGTAAAAGGGACAGCTACAGTTTTTCTGATAGAATCAGTCCAGGATTCAGCAAAGGAGCAACGCCTAAATCCAGGAAGGGAAGCTATTGCAGCATCCAGCTGTCACTTTCCTTGAAGAATTCAATGATCAATCATGAAATAAAAAGCCTGGTTTAAAAAAAAATACTTCAAATTAACAGTAAGCAAATGACTTTTAGAAGTGTACTTTGCCAAAGATAAGCACATTTGGGTGATGACTATGCACTTCTAGAAACTGAAGTCAATATTTAATGCTGGGGATCTCCATAGAGATTTGCTTTGCTTGCACGCTATAAAATGCAAAGTTAAACAACATAGTGCCAAGCCAATGTTATTTCACTTTGATTTGAATTTAAGTACATCTAGGCATGATACTATGCTGAGAATAGGCTCTTTAGTTCAACAGAATAGTTAACAAGTACTTATTAGATGCTAACTTATTCTATGCAGCATGCAAAGGATCTTAATTTAAAGAGGAAATTATATAGAAAGGGGGATCTAATGAGGAAGTCTGTTGTTAAATATTGTAAAGAAAAGATATTCAAATAGCTCCAAAAACAAATGGAGCTTGATTTGTATAACTATGAAATAAATGTTTTGAATTAAAGTGAAGAATATTTTCAGCTAAAGAGATATGGAACTGAGTTACATATGCTGTGTAAGAGTTGGTCAGGTGAAGGGAGGTTAAGGATCATTCCAGGCAAAATGATCAGTCACAGAAATGTGTTAGAAATTTATCTGCAAGGTCATCATGAGCTACTGAATAATACTCTAACATGAATTACTATTATAGAATTGAAGAACTAAGGGTGTTTTGTTTGTAGGAAAAACATGAATATTTATCTATTGTTAATACTGTATTATATAGTGAATACTGTAGTCGGTAGCCATTCCAGCTTTGATCTGGAAGTTCCAACCCCCATTGAGGCTTCGGTAACTGTCATACCCACAAGGCAGGGCCAAGAGAGGACCCTGAAGACCCAAGATCTGGATACACCAGCTTTATTGGTTCCTGGACCCTGAATGTTTGGAGACTGAGCAGAGTTCTCCAGAGAACACCTCTGGACTGCGCTACACCTGTCCCAGACCCTGTTACCTATCCCTTCACTTGTGAGTTACCCCACAATATAAACCTCTCTTTTAACTACGTGGAGTTGCCTTAATAATTTCACCAATAGAATACAGTATTTACTAGTTCTGGAGTTACAACCTCTTAACTTGTAACTATTGAACCATCTCTCCTACTACACGAATAATATTCTGAGAAATCTCTTGGCATAAATTATACCAAATATTATAAAGAAATACACAAAATTTCATAACATAAAAAAGGAACAACCCAACAAGATGACACCATGAAAAGGTGCTTCTGCCTATGAAAATTAGACACTTAGGGATAGTTTCCAGTTTTGTACCAGTATATTTTTACTGTGCTTGATAACTCAAATTTATGGTGTCTGTATCGATAGGGTCTAAACACCAAGTTATAGGTGGTAACCAAAAACTTGTGATATTTAGGACCTCATTTGCAAACAACTTCAAAAACAAGTCACCCCTTCATATCACAGTGATTTTTATTAAATAGCTTCTAGTGTCCAATAGAATCATTGTTGCCCAATTATAGGGTAACTCCATACATTTTAACTTTTCATATCTATTATCTATCTATCTATCTATCTATCTATCTATCTATCTATCTATCTATCTATCTATCTATCATCAGTCTATCTATCACCTATATACAGGGAAGATTCTATTAGGTTTCCATATGTCTTTCTCATAATACTTTTCGTGTTATTTATCCTTCCACAAGTCTCTCTTCATCATTTGCTCTTTTACCTTCTTATTTTATTATACTTATCCATGCTAATCTCTGATTAAATATAGCCTTAAATGTAGGCCAAAACTGAACAGATTTGGTCTTTGAGTGTAAATGTGTAATGGTAATGTACTTCCTCTATATGTTTTAAGAACAGTGCATTAAAATGCCCATGCCAGTGTGATCTGTGCTTTGATCACATAAAATATTAAATATTAAGATGATTTTATTGACTTTAATCATTTCCAAAACTGCTGTGAATGTGTTGCTCTGATTTGGTTGATAAATAAAATGCTGATTGGCCAATAGCCAGGCAGGAAGTATAGTATAGGAGGGATAAGCAGAGAGGAGAATTCTGGGAACAGGAAGGCAGAGTCAGGAGTTGCCAGCCAGACACAAATGAAGCAAGATGTAAAAGTATGGAAAAGCCACAAACCAAACTTATGGAATAATAGAAATGGGTTAATTTAAGATATAAGAACTAGATAGCAAGAAGCCTGCCATGGCCATACAGTTTATAAGTAATATAAGTCTCTGTGTGTTTACTTGGGTCTAAATGGCTATGGGCCTGGGCAGGACTGGAGCAAACTCCAGCTATACAAAACATATATGGATCTCATTATTTGTGTATATGAAATTAAACACATGAAATTAATGAATTAGTGCAAAGTATGTATAAAATCTGTGCTAGTATTTTGGTAATATCTGGTGTCATATTTAATTTAGCAATTTTAATTTATACTTTTGTTCCTGAACTTCATATATAAGCAGATGTAAATCATTTGTGACAGGATGTAGCAAAATGTAAGCTAGTAAATGGGAACACTAATTTGGAGAACTGTTTACAAGCTTTTTGTCTTTTTTATTATTTATTTAATTTTTTTCATTTTGCATACCAATCCCAGTTTCCTCTCCCTCCCTTTATTATGACCCCCACCTCCCACATCACACCCACCATCCACTCCACAGAGATGGTAAGCCCCTCCCTGCTGTGTCAAAGCTGAGTAAGGTTTCCCACCCTAGGGAATGCGTTACAAAAACCAGTTCATACACCCAGGATAAGTCCTGGTCCCACTGCCAAGGGCTCACCAAACAAATCAAGCCACATAACTGTCACCCACATTCCGAGGGCCTAGGTCGGTGCCATGCATGTTCCACACCTGACAGTCCAGAGTCCATTGGCTCCCAGAAGCTCCAGTCAGCTATCTCTGTGATTTTCTCCATCATGATCTTGACCGCACGTGCTCCTATGATCGCTCCTGCCTCTCTTTTACTAGCAGTGGCACATACATTTAATCCCAGCACTTTGGTGGACGAAGCAGGAAGATCAGGAGTTCAAGGCCACCCTGAGCTACATGAGACTGAACTAGTCTAAAAGAGAAACAGAGCAGGGCAGTAGTGGCGCACACTTTTAATCCCAGGACTAGGGAGGTGGAGACAGGAATATAAGGTGGGTGGAGACAGGATCTCTGGCCCATTCAGTCTGAGGATTCCTGGGGATAGGATTGCCAAATTTGGTCTGAGATTTTGTAGAGGTAAGAAGTCTCTGGTGGCAGGCTGTGGCTGGCTCCTTTGTTTCTCTGATCCTTCAGCTTTCACCCTCCACATCTGACTCCAGGTTTTTGTTGTTAAGAATAATTAGGATTGCATAACACCAGAGTTGGAATTTTTGGATATCTTATGAATGGTTTGTTGAGCTTCCCAGCCTCCAAAAATGTTCTGTTTCATTATTTGAATGAGTTTCTTTGTCATCTTATCAGTAACAGAAGTTTTCCTTCAATTGTATTCCTAAAAAAAAAAAGAAAAAATAAATCACATAATGTAGCAAATTTCCTGTGGCGAGAACCATACCATTGAGAACATTCCTTTCACATTCTGTGCTTGAGCAAACCTTGCTGGCTGTCAATCTCCAGATGTGATGGAGGAGATTGTAGCAGTGACACCACCTCTGATATCCCTTGACCTGTCTTTTGTGTGTGAGCCAGAAAAAGGCGGAATTGGGAAGGAGGTTGATGTATTCCAGGGCTGCATTTGCTTTGAAGTATTTAACTCTTTCCCTTTAAGCTCAGACAGATTATAGTGGTTCAAAAATTATGGGAATGTAAACACCTCCAAAATAATAAATTGTTCATAACTGATGAATCAGTTATAAATCTATTCTACAAGTCACTTCATTTAAAATTGATAAAGCACATCATAGTTCAAAACAAAATCCTATGATCAAGCATTAACAGCAAATCTATTGTTGTTTTTCAAAGTGGTAGTTTTAACACCCTAGTTTCCAAAAAGCTTTAGTAAGATGAAGAGACTAAAGAAAAATCTCACATACTGATAAAAAAAAATCTTCAAAATAACTGACAAAAATAAAAGACACCGGAGGCTTTTTACCCATCCGTCACTTCCACCAGATGTACTGTCTGACAGCATATCTAGTTTCTCTGATGTTCAGTACAAGAGATTTATACAACTGACAGAGCTGTGCAGGTAAATACAGGACTGGCGTGTTCTAAATTGGTCTCCTGGGTGGCTTACAATGGCATAGCACCACGGTCCAGAAACAACACTCAGCAATAGAGTCAACGCTAGTGTCACCAGCTCTAACTGTGGACCTTCTGTCATTCCCTCCCTCTTCCTGTGGAATCTGTAAAAGCAAAGCTATTCAGTGTTTCTGTCCCTGGATGGTTGGTTTTAACAGTTGGCGTTTGGTGAAAGGGAGAAAGACCAAGGTCCTCATGGTCATACAGAAATATTTTATTTATATTTTACATAATAAAATTTTAAATAATTATGGCAGTATGTGAGTAAATAAGACTAAAGTTCTTTCAACATTTTATGTTGACAGAGTGTAAACAATTCCTTGATTTAAGTCACTTTAAGGAAAGGGAAAGGGGAATAAATTTGAATGAGTTTATTAAGACGAAGAGCCAATGGTTATTGGTTTGGTTTAATTGACTGAGCAAATTGTTTAATAATGTTATATAAAGTATAGAAACTTTATACAGAAGAATAGTGATTTTACCTACCTGTTTATAACACACTCAGAATATATTTTTTTCTTTAATTGAAAATAGATTTTTTCCCACATACTATATCCTGATTATAGTTCCCTTCTCTCTACTCCATCCAGTTTATCCACAACTTTCCTCCCATCTAGATCTACCCACTTCCTGTCTCTTATTGGAAAACAAATCAGCTTCAAAGAGATGATATTACAATTAAACATAATAAGACAAAAACAAAAGCTAACACATCACAGTGGGACAAAATTCACAAACTGAAAGAGAGCAAACCTCCTCAAAACCAAACCTTCTTTTGAACACCTCATGGAACTTTCTTCAAAATTGATCAAATACTTGGACACATAGCAAGTCTCAACCAATAAAAGAAAATTGAAATCTTACACTGTGTCCTATAAAACTACCACAGGTTAGAAACAGATATCAACATCAACAGAGACAACAGAAAGGTTACAACCTCCAGGAAACTGAACAACTTCCTACTGAATGATAAATGAGTCAAATAGAAATGAAGAAAGAATAAAATACTTTTTAGAATTAAAACAGGGAATATACAACATACCCAAACTTATGGGACACAGTGAATGCAGTTCTAAGAAGCAGGTTCAGATTACTAATTGCCTACATAAAACATCTCGAGAGATATCATCCTAGGAACTTAACAGCACACCTAAAACCTCTAGAACAAAAAGACATATACAAGATTTAATAAATATTATTATCATAATTATGTCTTTCTATTTCTTATATCTATTCTTTTATTTCTAAACTGTTATATTGTCAGATTTTTTAATTATAATCCTATTTCATATGTTATTATACTCCTATATTCTGTTATTTCTATTTCATCAACAATAGTATCTAATAAATAATACATTTCACAGTAAGATTACTGATGGATTCCAGATCAAGTGCTTGGGCTTTTCACGAACTTATCTGGTTGCTTTCTTACTTGCCACATACATTCCCTCAGTCCATTTCCAGGACAACTCACAAGTGCAAGAGCCTTTACTCATTCATGAGTAACTGCAGCAGCTGATAAGAAACAACCATTGTGTCAATATCTATGCTTTCTAGGCCATTTGCCAACCTTTGTAGTTATTATTAGAAAATGTACAAACCTGTAATATTAGCTTCAAAATACTTCTAATCTCCCCTCACTTTGCTTTACTTTGGAATAATTTGGGATATTAATGATCCAGTTTTCTTATTTGGAAGTAGATGTTCTTTTAGCTTGAGGGATGCCACCTTCGTCTGATTTCATCCTGTAATATGATCAGTCTATTTCTTTTCCCTGAAGTAGTCCTTTGTACTTCTGAAAACTCACACTTCCTGGTCTTCACATGTCCTTGTATTTACAATGCTGTCCTTTGAGTGCTAACCATTTACTGGACAGTTTTTTTTTTTTTTTTTTTTTTTTGTAAATCCCATTTGGAGTTTTACTCATCATCCATATACCACTGAATACTTCAGTGTAGATATCTTTTACAACCATCTGTCTTCACAACACAATTTTGAGATGTTTGTTTCCTATGGTTTGTGGCCGAATAAATTCAAATGTCTGTTGCTTAGTTTCACAATACACTAATCTTGGGTATATGTGCCTTCTCATACCAGTAACTGGTAACATTCCAATGTGGCCCAGTCCTTGGTTAGTTATGGTAAATTTAGTATCAAATATGATTAATCACATCTTATCTTGAATATATTCAGGAAGACCTTATTTAAAATAATACCACATTTTTACATTATAGGGTTTTTAGAATTTCAGCATAGGATAATTGTGCTACAATCCACAGACCCAGAAGGTATAGGTAACAAGGAGAGTTCATGGAGAGACACCCAGATACCACTGAGAAGAGCAAATGAAGAGATTTCATGAGTGGACTGAGGGCAGCAGGTATTAGAAATAGGGGGTTGGGGGGTAGGACAGAGGGGAAGAGTGCTGATGAGGGACTGTTGATATGGGGAACTTGGGGGTCCAGCACAAGCCTGGTGCAGAGGAATCTCCCTAGAGTCTATGGGGAGGACCCCAGCTTAGACTCCTAGCAATAATGGACATCTCTTGTGACCAGATTAGTGCCAGGCCCAGTTGCCCTCACAGAGGCATCATCCAGTAGCTGATGGAGACAGATACAGAGACCAAACATTAGGCTGAGTTCAGCAATCCTGCTGAGAAGGAGAAAGGAATGTAGGAGCCAGAGGAGTCAAGGACACCACAAGAAACTCACAGAATCAATTAACCTGGGTTCACAGGGGGCTCACAGAAACCAAACCAACAACCAGGGAGCCAGCATGAGACTGACCTAAGCACTGTGCATATTTGTTACAGCTGTAGAGCTTGGTCCTCTTGTGGGAACCCTAACAGCGGGAACAGGGGCTGTCTTTGACTGTTTACTGGCCTTTGGGGCACTACTTCTCATACTGTGTTGTCTTGCAGAGCCTTAATACATAGGGAGGTGCTTAGTCTTACTGCAACGTGATGTGCTAAGTTTTATTGATACTCATAGGGGACCTGCCCTTTCCTGGATGAAGACAGAAGAGGAGGGAATTGGGGATTTTGAGTGGGGGAATGGGAGAGAAGGACTGGGGGGATGATGGGACAGAGGCTGCAGCCAGGATGAAAAATAAATAGATCAATAAACAAAACCTAAAAAGAAGAAAAAAAGAGTTTTGTGTCTGTGTGTTTCCTTTACTTATTCTCCTATCGCTGGGCCTTAGGTTAATTTCCTACTGAAGCTATCATGACAGAAGCTGCAATAGAAATGGAAATTGAGGCATTTCTGGTATACTGATTCAGATTATTTATATACATTCACAAGTAGAATTGGTGGACCATGTAGTAAATAACTGAATTTCTTAGTTTCTATACATTTTTCACTGTAAGAATAGTATTAGCTACTGTTACCCTAAACAGTTTACACGAGTTCCCTTTTCTCCACATCCTCACAGAGACAAAAAGAATTAAATATAGCAGAGATTTAAAGGGCTGAGGAGGTAGTTTAGTGGGTAAAGTGCTTGTCCCAGGAGGCTAAGGAGCTGAGTACAAATCTCTAGAAAATATACAGAGCCAAATGTAATAATAGCTCCTGTCTGTAATCCCAACAGTCATAGATGGGAGATGAAGACAAGAGACTCCCCAGAAATTAAACAGATGCTCTGTCTCAAACAAGATAGAGGATGAAGACCATGTATTTGTGTTTTGTTTCAATAGTCTCTTGTGTCTGTTGCACACAGGTGCCTATCATTATAAACATGAACACACACATGCACATGTATGGGTAAAAATTGCATCAAACCTGAACTTAAACATTCACAATAAATTCATTTTAACAAATTTGTTATCACAAATTTATTCTTTTTTTATTTTATTTTACAATACAGTTGTACATATTGTATATTTTATTTACAATTCAGAAGTACATATCAGCCACAGATTGCCGTGTTCTCCCCACTCCTACTCTGCTCCCCTTTCTCCCGGTTTGCAGGCAAATGGATGGATCTAGAAAAAATCATCCTGAGTGAGGTAACCTAGACTCAGAAAGACAAACATGGTATGCACTCACTCATAGGAGGATACTAGATGTGGAACAAGGATGACTGGACTGCTACTCACATCACCAGGGAGGCTACCTGGAAAACAGGACCCCAAGAAAGATACGGGGATTGCCCAATGACGGAGAAATGGCTGAGATCTACATGAACAACCTGGACATGAGTGGGAGTAATAAAGGGCAAGGGTTGAGGGAAAGAGAGCCTGTGGGAGTGGGAGGTCTGATTTTTACTATTTAACTATTTTAGAAACATGTTAAATGAAAGAATTGTTGAAAAATCTCTAAAGCTAGTTTTAAGGTAGATTAACAGTTTCTGTAGCCAAGAGTGTTCATAATTGAATTCTTATGTAGAAACAATAGAAAAAGCTCAGATGCAGGACTCCAGGAGATACTTGTACTATACATATACGTGTGTGTGTGTGTGTGTGTGTGTGTAAAAAGTAAAATAATCTAAAGAAAGGAGGTCATCCCTGCTATATTGTTGTTCAATTATAAACTAAATTGAATATTGCAATATTTACCAGAGGTTCTGCTGGATTTAATGTTTTGTTGTTTACACTGGATTTTCAGTGTGCTGAATATTAAAACTATGAGACGGGCAGTGGTGGCACACACCTTTAATCCCAGCACTCGGGATGCAGAGCCAGGTGAATCTCTGTAAGTTCGAGGCCAGCCTGGGCTACCAAGTGAGTTCCAGGAAAGGCGTAAAGCTACACAGAGAAACCCTGTCTCAAAAAAACAACAACAACAACAACAAAACTATGCATATTTGTTCACATGACAAATATACAAATATACATATTTGGTTTACTGATTGAATTTTTGCACTGCAATTACAAATAAGTTTTAATCTGTAATAACAAATTTTTTCAAAAATTTTATAGTCTTACTAGAAACATTTAAAATAATCTTAAAACTTATGTTTTTTTATTATTCATTCATTTATTTAGTGGGTGTGTCTATACATTAATGCTACTGTGAACTATATAGGTCAGGGGTCAACTTTTGGATGTCAGGGATCAAATGTGGGCCTTCCAGCTTGTCTACAAGTTCATTCACCTGCATCATTCCAGCAACAAAAACAGTATTTTAAAACAAGGCTTTTCTAGTTTACTCATCTAGTCTACTCATACTCTTTTCAGTACTATATAAATTATGAGTACAAAATGTTAAATGATTTACACTAAAACCATTATAAATGTGTATGATGAAATTCCAGCTTGCAAGGGTCTAAGGGATTGTGAGCTTGAAGCTAATCTACCCAGCTTGGAAACACATTTTCTCCAAAACCAATATACAGGTAAAATCGAATGTGTTCTTTTTTCTTAATGAAAATTCTGTTTATCATCAATTTGACAAAATATTTCAAATTTTTCTGTCAGGATAAAACAATTTCATGGTGTTTTGTTTGCTTCTTTTCGTGTTTGTGTGTGTGTGTGTGTGTGTGTGTGTGTGTGTGTGTGTGTGTGTGTGTGTGTGTGTGTACAAGTCCATTGTAATTCTTGGCCACTACATCTTGACAATGAACAAAAGCTTAGATTCATTTCCCACAGCATTTCTTAATCTCCTCATATTTCTATTTAATGTACAGTTAACAGAAAGAAGTAGAAATTACTTTTTCAAAGTAAAGTATTTTTAATACCTACTTGCTGTACAGGGAAAAATTTTACAAGCTACATTGTATTGTTGGATGAAAGAACTTGT
The DNA here is from genome assembly GCF_049852395.1 of Peromyscus maniculatus bairdii. Classification (NCBI taxonomy): domain Eukaryota; kingdom Metazoa; phylum Chordata; class Mammalia; order Rodentia; family Cricetidae; genus Peromyscus; species Peromyscus maniculatus. Next base: position 57,401,388 of record NC_134862.1, read on the forward strand.
GGACATATTTAATAACTGCAGACATTTCAGTAAGTCTCCTTTTATAATGTATCTCCACATCCTTCAGACAAGACTTTAAATTATTGCCCCGTTTTAGTGCAATGATGTGTGTTCCCTTTGGTTCATTAGCAAGTCCTATTTTGTGACTTCTTTTGTCTCATTTCTTAACACTTGCTTTGCCAAAAGCATCATTTTTTAAGATTTAAAAAACACCCTTTAGATCCCTTTCTCTAATCATATCATTGCCAAATAATCTATATGATTTGTTGAATGTCTCTCTCTCCCTCTCCCTCTCCTCTCTTCCTCTCTCCCCACCCTCACTGTCAAAGGGTTATTTTAGCTTACAATCCTGGTTTGTAGTTCATCACTGTGGGGAACTCACGGCAGCATGAATTTGAGGCAGCTGGTCCCCTCACATCCACAATCAAGGGCAGAGAGAAATTAGTGCTTAAATTTTCACTTGTTTGCCTTTGCTCAGCTATATTTCTCTGCTATTAAACAGTTTCAAACCCATTACCTAGGGTATGGTGCTATTCGTAGTATGCTAGTCCTTCCTACATTGATTAGCTTTATTAGTATAAACATCTTAGTTAAATCTATTTGGAATCTTTATATCTGAGTTCATTGCTTACTCTCCTCTCTTCCTAGTGCTCTTATATTTGGTAATGGCACCAGAAACTTCAGGACTATTGTTGGCAGCTCTATGGTAATATTTCATTGTCTTCTGAAATCTGGCAATTCCAGATAGCAACCATTTCAAGTCTAACTGATATCATCTATTTCAATCTATTATTTTCCCTGTCTTGAATTACTATGATTTCTCCAGTATTTTTCTTCCTGATATTATATTTCTGAGAATCATTATTTTAACTGTATGTATAACATAGCTTATATCACTATTGCTATTAACAACTCCAATTCACAAATCTTACTGTAATGTATAAAGCAAAAATATGTTTCACATCATATTATTTCCAAACTATAGTGAATCCAAATTATGTTTTTAATAAATAGCTTTGATAATCTTCTGCTGAAGTTATCATGTTCTGTTCTTCAGTTTTATCACCACACATCTCTAGATACTATAATGACTAGCTGCAACCTCTACTTTATTTTACAATTTTTTTTTTACCGTTAACACGATTCATTGCTGTCATTACAATTAATTTGTTTTTCCAGAAATTTCTACTGCTGTAATATTGGTATAAGCTGACAATTCTTCAAGTATCACTTCTCTCCAATATGTGTAGGGGATAATGAGTATTCATATATCCCAAACAAATGCACCTAGCCTGAATTTAATGTGCATAGTTGGCTATACTACCTTCTTAAGTCTTAGATATATGAAAAATAACAATGTAATAAATAAGAAAAATAATGTTTGCAGTTATCACATTTTGTAGGCCATTTTTTTGTAAACACTGAAATTTGTTTTCCAGTTTCTTGGTACGGTTTTAATTAAGCTGTGTGTTTACACAAGTAATAATCAGAATGAAACTGGTTTTCAGAAGTAACTAATGAAGGGAGACACAAATGGAAACTGGGAAAAGGGATGCTGCTCACACTGTTGCTTTCAATGGCTTGCTCAGCATGCCTCCTCACACAGCACAGGACCACCACTCCAGGGATTTCACAGCACAGTGAGCTTGTCATTTACACATTAACCATTAATCAAAATGATGCTCCTACAGACTTACATACAGACCAATCTGATAGCGGCACCTTCTCAACCCAGATTTCCTTGACCCAGATGATCTCATTGTGTGTCAAGGTGATAAGAAATTCACCAACACAGAACCAAGATTTTCAGAGTCAGTGCTGTAGTTCTTCTTCACACTTAATGAAACAAGTTACTATGATTTGATAGCATCTTCCTTCTCATATATTTCCATAAGAACCTAAAGGTTCCAGAATTACATTACTGCATATGATTAAATATATATGCAATTTCATAGCACTATGAAAAACTTTATATGTGTTTATATTACATGATATTTTTAATACCTTGTAAAATTATTTTGCTGAAAACCTTCTGATGGTGTCTGCCTTTAGGAGCTTTGAATTTGATTCCACTATCACTTTACAAAAGTAGATGCCTGATTTATTCGAAGACAACCCAGAAAAGAAGAATCTGCTGAATATTTTCCTAAAGATCACTTAGCCCAAGATGTCAATTCACTTAATATTCATTTCAAGAAAGGCTAAATTGTTTTCCAGGAATGTTCTTAAAGACAGACTGGCTCTGCTAAGGCATTTTTGGAAAGCATGGGCTTAACATACTTAGTGAATTAGAAGTGGAAGAGGCATGAGGCAACAGGTAAAAGGCCATTGCATCACATTTCACTGACTGTTATTTCATCATGGGAATTGGTTAATATTCTTCACTCAATCCTTCATTTGAGTTATTTAATTCCTTGAGAGTTTCTCTCAAAATATATGTGGAAACTTAAAAAATTCCTAACGGAATTTTTCAGTTTCATTTGTATGTTTGAGTTAGGAGATAACTTTTTGTATCTTGCAAAACATTTTATACTATTTATTGTGACAAAATATAATTTTCTACATTTAAAGATGACATACATACTGATATGTTTTAAACTTATGGATGTAATTTAGTCTTAATGATTGTAATAATTCTGTTACTCTACTTCACAAATATAAAAATTTTCTAGAATAGTAGCAATTCTTTAAATTATTAAAAATTGTTTTATTTATTGATGTCAGATATAATTTGTACATATAGCACAAAATAATGTTCATATCTATAGCCTCTAATAAAATCATGTTCTGATTATGCATTTAATACATTAATAAAATTCCTTATGATTTTTTGGTATTTGTCTTTAATTCATGGATCTCCAATTGAGGTAAAAAGTTTTGTTTATCATTTGTGGAAACCCTAAACTTAGTTTATTAAACTTCTGTCTTTGGATGGAGGTGCTGCTCAGCAGACCACTTGCTTAACATGCACAAGGCCCTGGATTAAATTTTTATCACAATCATATGTGTGTGTGTGTGTGTGTGTGTGTGTGTGTGTGTGTGTGTGTTTGACTTATAGTACACATAGAGAGAGCAGTTTTGTAAATTTACCAAATCATAGCACTAAGTAAATATGGTGTATTTAAACTTTCTTACATTCTCCTATGAGATTTAGATGATTGTTAAATATGTCCTCTGAGACCGAGTATGATTAAATGGTCTATGATTGATTGAGAATAGGTCTACACAACATTTCAATCCCCAAGTATGTTATTAAATCATTAGAATGTTGATGAGAAAATACAGAAGCAAATCTTACAATACTCATTACTTAAACTTCAGTTGGTATTTATTGTGATAGTTTTAGGCTAAGGAAAGGAAGTATTTATAAATAAAGGATAAAATTGGAAACATAAACTAGTCGTGTGCTAAAAGATTATTTTACTTGCTGACTTAACACATAAATCAGCGGCCTATTGCAACAAACCCTAAGAGAAAGTTGAGTGCAGCACAGCACTATTTCTTCTGGTAAAGTGAGTGCTGGCTTGTTAATAATGGAGAGAATGGTATCTTGCAAGCTGACCAGTCAAGCATTGAAGAAAAATGACTCAATATATTTTAAAAATCTGTGCAGTTTCTCTCCAATTATTTTTTAATGTGCCTTTTGAAAAATTGTCAGGAGTGAAAGTTAGCAGACAATTTTTTTATGACCATTACATTTTGTATCTTGTCAAATCATGGGTAGCAGAGTTCTGAATAGGAATACAGAGAAGAGAAAGGTCTGTAGGGCGGAACTGTGGATGACAGCTTGTGCACTTTTCGGACAGAAATCAAATGGAAAAGGTGGTCTATGAATCAGAATCAAATGTCTTCAAAATATGTGGACAGCATGAACTGCTGTTAAGAACAGGATTTAAATTCAAGAAAAGCAATATTTTTTGTGCTTATATAGAAGCCAAACTCAAAAAAGCCAGTTTATTATGAAAGGATTTAGTTTACCTTATGTTTCTCAATATTTCTGCCACTGTAAAAAAATACTGGAGGTACTTTTCGTACCAATAGTAAAAGTTCACTTTGTCTTATACATTTGTAGGTTTCAGTTCAAGATTATATGGACACTATTCTTTTAGGCTTGAAAAAATGAAGCCATTTGACAGTAAGAGTATGTGCTTAAGTACATGGCCTAACATTTGCTAGCACTCATGAAAGAAAAAGAGGGAATGGGATCTACATACCCCTGTAGCAGGCTTTATGGACCACCAGCCCTCAAATCATGAAATGGAGGCTTATTGTTAATTATGAATGCTTGGCCTTAGCTTAGCCTTGTTTCTAGCTAGCTTTTTGTAACTTGAATTAACCCATTTCTGTTCATCTATGTGCTACTCCAAGCCATCTTTATGTCATCTATGTTCTGTTCATCCTGCTTTCTTGTTTCCTGGTTGGGCCCCCTTTTCTCTCTGCCTGCCAGTCCTCCTATCCCACCTCTGCCTAGCTATTGACCATTTAGCTTTTTATTACATCAATCAGATGCCTTAGGCAGGCAAGGTTAAACAGCAACCTAACTCTGCATAGTTAAACAAATGCAGCATAAACAAATGCAACACATCTTTACATAATTAAACAAGTATTATATTCCACAAAGTATTTTCATCAAGGACATTCTCTCAGTGACAACAAATCTCTTAGTAGATCCAGTTTCCTAACCTTTCTGTCTCCTTCTAATGATGCCACACTGGGTATTAAAACATTAATATCTGGACAATTAAGTGACATTTAATGCTCAAAATATAGCACATATTGAATGTTATATTTTGTACTTCATCATGAAAGATTTTGTAATGTATTTTAAATTTCTAAACATGCATATGTATCTGTATATAAACACATTTATATAATAATTTGGATTTAATAATAAGGATATTAAGAGTCTGACATAGACTTATTGTGGGAGTATACATGAATTGGTTATACAACACCAAATTGACAGCCTTGAAATCGTACATACAGGTAACATCATACAGACTGAGCAGGTTATATTTAGGAATGTATATACATATACATACATATACATATATATATATATATACACACACAAGAGCATCTATAAGACAATTCATTATATTTTTAAAACTATTATGAGAATAATAGTTTAAATAATAAATTAAAGTTAGGATTTCTTGTTTAAAAATAGAGAGACAGATTTCCACACAGAATGATAATGTACTTTCTGATAAGAAAATATCCAACGTTCCACCTTTGTAGATTAAAATCTGAATAATTCTCTTGTACTCAAATTGGTGGAGGGCCATGAGAGAATTGTTTTGATGGACCATGTGTTTAATTATAAACATGTCTCAAGAATACCAGAATAACCTCAAATAATTTATGCTTTAGTTTTCATAAAATGTCTACAAAATAAGGCTACTATGTCCATTTTTCAAATAAACTTTTCACACTTTAGGTGATTAATTTTCTTTTTATTATATACACAGAAGTTAATGGGATTTAGATTGATATGCAGTTCAGTCTGCATCACATGAATTAAGATCACATTATTTTGAAGAAATGAGAAGGTGGTTTGTTCTTACGTTTTGTTTAGCAAAGTTTAGCACAGACACAGTCTCTGCTCCCCTGCTCCTCTTGAAATACTATCTTAGAATTTCACTCTCATTATAGAAATCCACAGTAAAAACTCATGTTCCTTGACAGGTAGTAATAGGAATAATTAAAAAACATGTATAGATTCTAATAGTAATAATTTTCTTTTAAATAAAATTATAAACATAGAATATAAAAAGAAATAAAGTATATCTAACCAACTTGGCTTGCTCAGAATATAAGTCTGTCATCTTTTGATTTTGGATATTATTTCAGATATTTCAGTATGCCAAAGCAGTTTTGCCTACTTAAATAACTATATCTACTTGCCAAACTACACAACACATATGAATATTGATTGAGATCATTTTAGTCCCAATCATTTAAGTAAAAAATGTTTATGGTATCACAGCATTAAAATCAAATGTGGCGTTTTTTCCATATTGATATTTTTATATCCCATAACCATGTTTGGAAAGAGTCAAGGAAAAGAACAAGCTCTCTTGTACCAATGACAATGAAAATGGTCACTTACTCAGCATGTATAATAGACAGTGTGAAGGTCTTAATATTGGATAGATCCAAGATTGTTTCCCAACAGAAACTCCCTGAAATTTTTTTTGAGAAAACTAACTTCACCTTCCTCCCACCTGTAATATCAGTATAAATGTGAACAAATAAATAATATGTTGTGAAGACAGAGTGTGATAATAATCATAAAATCAGTAAGTGCAACATAAAGCCAGAATAGGACAGGATTAGCCATTACTTTAAGCATTGCTAATATTTTGTATAAACTGGATAGCTAATTGATTTTAGAATTAATTGAAGGTCTTTATTTCAAACTTAGTTGCGTGAAAATCCAGCTACTTGTATAAAGGTGAGAGAAAACACAAGCTCTCATATCGCACACCTAAACTATCATGGTCATTAAATGGAATTAAATTCTTTAGCTAACCTTATTCATGAAAGTGTTCACGTGCTTTAATATATATTCTCATTGAAATTACTTGAAGCTTTTTACAGATAAGTTTCTACTTAAAAACAATGCATTAGGAAAAACAAAATTGATTTTCATGCCTGGGTACTTTTCTGGGATACTACATAAAAGAACATCTGTGGAAACTTTTGAATCTTTTATGCTTTATCAATTTTGTACAGCCATACACCCATTGTGTCAGAATTTGAAACTTGGCATCTAAATTCTAAAAGTTTCAGAAAAATGTTAAATATTTCTTGACAACCTATGCATTATGTAAACAAAAATGCTTCATGAGGCTATTACACTAAAATAGAAAATATTGTCCATTCAAGCATGATAGTAACTGAAAATATTTATTTTCAGCATTCTTTGGTTATTTGATTGTGTTTGTATGTGTGCATATATGCATGTGTGTGTGTGCATGTGAGTATGTGTATTATATTTTTGTACCTGTGGAAACTAAGAACGGGCAATAGAACCCCTGGAGTTATTGACGTTAAATGGACTGGGGTTAAATGGAATTAAATGGACTGGGGTTACAATGGAGTTAAATGGACTGAGGTCCACTGAAGAGCAGCAAGTACAGGTGCTTTACAAAACAAAATTGTAAGATGCATTTGTGAGTTTGTATAAAAAGGTTGTGTTTTGTCCTGTCACCCCATTTGTATAAGAAGAACTGGTTAAATGTGAAAAAGAACCATCTGACAGCAAATGATACCCCGCCAGAAACCAGTGGCCTTCCCACTCCACAGGAGAGGATGATATCAAAGCTTGTGTTACTTCCACCTCAGTATCACCTTCCTGGGTGTGTGCCCTGGAGCAGTGATTGAGGATCCTGCTATCAGAAGAGCCTCAGGTTCCATCTAATATGTTGAGTCCTTAGCTTGTAGTTCTTAATTTTGATTGTGAGCCTAGCCTTTAACAACTGATCCATTTCTGCAGCCCATATCTCTTAATTTGATAAGAAGTTTTAGCCAGAGCTGTTACACAGAGACCTTGTTTTGAAATATATATATATATATATATATATATATATATATATATATATGTATATATATATATATATATTCTCTTTAATACATCTATTTATTATAAGAATTTTTATTTAATTAGATAGCTCTGCTTGGTGACATAGAATGTGAAGCATGTCATTGGTGGCTTTCAAAATTTATTGTCATGCCTCATTTAAAATTTGGGCAAAATATATCAATCTACATAGTAAGCAATATTAGGTACAGCTATAGGAAAGGAAATTGTACATATAATCATATGTGATATACATTAACATATATATTCATTTCTAGTACAATGCTATTCTCATAATAATTATGCACTCTAAATATATTTTTCTTAATAATAGCTATAATGTTTTCCTTTATTTCTTTAATGTGGTGAGAGGTATATCTCATCTTTATTTATTTAATAGATATTTTGGAAAATGTATTTTTTGAATCTGCAAATAAGCAGGAAGAAATATTTTAAATACAGTATTTGAATGGCAAAATCATTAGAGAAAATATAAAACTATAATTGTGTTAATTTTAACTGTATTAACATTTTCTAATTATTGTACTTATAAGAAAATAAATATCTAAAAGTTATCTTTTCTATTAATTTCCTGTCACTTCCAGATGGGTTTTTAGTTGTCAGCATTCATACAAACATGAATTTTTTAAAGTTGTTTTCTAAAAATTGATATTTTTACAAAATTACAATTCTCAGTGGAAGGGCATTGATAAATCCATCCAAGTACAATTTAGCTTATAGTTATAATTTCATAAAAGTAATAACTCTTTGAAATGTGGGTGGTGTTATGGTGGGTGGTATACTGAAAAGCATGGAAATATTATAGTATAAGGGTAGGGTAAATTATACAGAAAAAACTGAGTGAGATAGTTATGCACAGGAAACAATAGCAAAAATATTTTGGATATTTATTCTGTTAGGTGATATCAGTAATTTTTGTGTTTTCTCATTCTTATATGTGTGTGTTTGTAGATTTTATTTGATATAAGATCTTGTGTTTTATATGTATACTCAATTTCTGTAACTGTGGTCATTGTCTGTCCTACCAGAACCTAGAAGAGTTAGCTGCTATACTGAGCAAATAAGCAATATATACATATACATTTATCATTATGTGTGCTCCTGTTGTTTTAATTACAAAATATTAAGCATTTATTTGTTGCTACTTGTATTATTTTTGCCTCAGAGTCAGTGATATCTTTTGTACAAAATGATTTCTAATTATGTTAATTTTGTTTTAGCACTCAAGACCAGGAAAGAACTCCTAGAAATCAGCATTAATCCTCTGAAAGATAATATGCTTTTTAAAAGAATAACTGCTCTCCATTTTTTAGTTTTGTTTCTCATGCATGAAAAGAAGGACCAGAAGTGACAGGCTCTCGAATGGCAAGTTTAACAAGTGCCACAGTGAACAGGGATGTCCTGACACTGTAAAAATGAAAAATAAATCCCTCACCAATAAAACATCAGATTTATTTATTTTTTTTATAGGAGGAACATGATCCTAAGAGCTAAAAGGACATTGGAAATAAACATCTAATAGAGTTGCAAATAGGGCAGTGAAAACCAAGGTGTCTTATTCATTAAACCACCACCAGCACCACTCAAAAAATACTTGGAAATAAACCTAGCCAAGGAAAAGGAAAATCTTTATAATGAAAATTTGAAGAAACCAAAACTGAGAAAAGAACACAGAACATTTTTTAAAAGACATGAAGCTGGGGCGGAGAAGTGTTGTGTGATTAGAGAAGTTGGAAGGAGACAGTCAGTGTTGATAGGACCTAGACATCATGCACACATGTATGAAATTTTCAAACAATTAACACAAGGAAAACAAATCTAGAAAAACTGGAAATAGCTGATTTGTGAAACTTATGGAGACATACAAAAGAGCATTGTAGTTTCTTTCTCTCCAAACCCACAGTTATTAATATTGGTGTTGAATGCATATCCTCTCAAAGCAGGAAAGGATCTATGGCTCACCTGTGTGAAAATACAAAGCTTAAATTATTTCACCATATGACCCATGTAACTAAACCTCTTTCAAGAAATTAGATTTCTTTTTTTTCTTTTCTTTTCTTTCTTTCTTTTTTTTTTTTTTGAGCCAACATATGAGGGCACAGAAAATGATGTGGGTAAATTAAGGTTTGCTGCCATCGACTTGAACTACACATGACTTTCTCTGAAGGATCATTTTATAGAAATAAAAGAACTGATCTCAGAGCAACTGAACTTTGTGTGGGAAAGGTATTGGTTTCCTCCATACAGATGGGGCGTGTGATTGTTTTGAGGTTGAGTTAGGCACACAGCTACTTATTTATTATGTATGCCTCATACGAAGTGCTCTGTGCAATGCATCAAATTAGTATTCTCCAAGATTATGAGAGGAGGGATAAGATTTGAAATAAAGTGAATAAATAATATTTTAGCAAGCCTTGATTTCCCCAAAATACCGTGAAAACTTTAAAAGTATAGTTTAACTCATATATTTTTAGGGAAAATTTGTACCTTAGCTTACAGTAGGAAATACTTATTTTAATAGAAAATGCATGAGAGAAGTTTTTTTAAGTTTATTTTTCCCTTACAAACTGAAATCAAGGAATGTGAAAGTTTCACAAAAGTTGCAATTGAAAAGGGAGCTGGAGACTGGGGTAGCACATGTGTCACAACAGCACAGGTAATAATTTCCTGTGCTGTTACATAGCCTTCGTGGCTCTGGCTGCAACAGTCATCAATTCAAAAGAGGAAATAAGATTTGAATGAAAGGAAATGGAAGAAGTCAGATATGCAGGCAGAATTCAATTATTCAAATTAGAATTTAACCAAGATACCTTGGCAAGCTCCTGCAGGTTGGGGAAAGCATTGTTGGAATATGTGATGTTATCAAGAAACCTCTAACTGTTGCTTATTTCATAAAGATTAGGAGAGATTGAAACTCTTTACTGAAACCACACTCTTATGAGCTCCAGAATGACATAAAATTTCATTAAAATATTCTTTGAGCATACCTATTTTGTTTATTGAACAGTTTAATAATTTTGTCAAAAAAATGAAATTACATGTATATACATATTCTTAATGGATAATGTTTAATATAATTTATATTATTAATGCATTACATCGATCATTAATATATAAATGTATTTATCTTTTCATAGATAATAAGACCAGATCTTATTACCTCATGTTTTTGGCAACACTAATCTGATATTATGCCATATTAGTGTTGGAGAGACATAAATATATAAATATCCAACCTCTAGAATAAAAAATGCAAAATTGTGGCATATTGACTATGAAGAGCACTAATGCAAAGCCATGCTACCTCCATGGAAACTATCAACTGGACAGTGATAGAATAGATTGTAAGCTGATAGAAATAGTTGAAAAGAGTCAAGATTCCAGTCAAAACTGCAGAATAATACAGAAGTCGCTAAAGAAAATGTTAGCAGAGTTCTTACCATCCTGATAGTCTAGATATTGAAATAAATTTAACACATTGGACATTATGAAAGATTTTCTAAATTTACTTTTATATTATTACCTACCAATAATAGCATAGGGAGAATATGCACATACATGCACCCCCAGACTGCCAAATGCACTAGCAACTGTGATTTATTATTTCCATAGTTGTGAATGACTATAGGTTTCATGGTTCTATGCAAAGAAATGGTAGCTGAGTAATATTTTCTGCTTTAATATATGATTTATGTCTCCATTTCTCAGACATATGACATTAATCCACTAATGTTCAACATTCATTTTATTCACTGCAACCTTACTTTCAAAACTACCACAAATATACACAAGTCAATGACAGATTAATATTCAAACATTGTACAAAAACAAGTCTTTCCTATTGAAGTATAAGTCATGTTTCATTTTTCCATATGTGATATAATAGCTAATTTTTCTCAAATTGGTAGGAAAATTACTGTTCATAAAAATAACTATTACTATTTGTAGAAAATATGAAATATTGTAAAAATTATATTTATATGTTCAACAAAAAGTAATGCTACTGACTATAAACTAAATATGAAAGTAGGAGAGAAAAATTTGCTAAAGATGACATTCTAAGACATTCTTTCATTGCTAAACTGGAACTCTAGTTTTAGATAGAAATATTGTACTAATCTCCAAGTTAACTAAGTAGGAGATCACTGGATAACTTGCATATTGGTTTATAAAATTTTAAATTATTTTATTGATTCTAATACTTCTCTAAAATACTTTATACAAGGTTGGTAATTTGATTTCAAAAGGTTTGTCAGCATCAACATTATCAATCTTTAGTTCCAGTTTCCATATACCCAGATAATGTTATGGGAAGTAAGATGTCAGATAGAAGAACAAACATTTATTTTTTTAACATGTAAAAATATAATAAAGTAAGATGTAAGAAGATAAAACAAAGACCATCATATCCAAGTTGGACAAGGCAAATCAACAAAAGGCTTTTATCCCAAGTGAAGGCGTAAGAATTAGAGACCCAATTGTTCTCATGCTCATGAATCCCCCCCCAAAAAAAACACTAAACAGAAAGCCATATATAAATGCAGAGGACATGTTATAGACCCATGCAGTCCCTGTCCATGCTGCTCTCATTTCTGTGACTTCATATGAGCTTTACCTGGTTAATTTAGAGTGCCTTGTTCTCCTGGTGTCCTCTATCCCCACTGACACATTCTTTCTGCTTCTTCTTCTGGCAGTTTCTCTGAGTTCTGAAGGGAGGAATTTGATGAGATTATTCCATTCACAGCTGAGTGCTCTGAGGTCTCTCTTTCCCCGTGTGTGTGTGTGTGTGTGTGTGTGTGTGTGTGTGTGTGTGTGTGTATAGTGTAGTGTAGTGTAGTGTAGTGTAGTGTAGTGTAGTGTAGTGTCCAGCTGTAGATACTGATTGGATGTTTGAGGGGCAGGTCTAACCTTTGACACTGAGGCATAACATTGTAATCCACAAAGTTTATGTCAATAACTGTTCAACTGAATTACAAAAATTAATAAAGAATATCATATTTTTTTAAATTTCATCTAAGGAAAGTAGTTTCACACTGGGAAAGGTTAAATGTTCTCACATCTCTAATGAACCCCCTAACTATGATGTAAATTGTTTAAGATAACTAGGATAGAAATAGTTATATATTTATCCCAAAATATCCATATATCTTTCAGTCATACAAAAACACTGCAAATTAAAGAGTATCAATATGTTTCAACAATGTTTTAAGTATAAACTGCTAAGGCATTACATCTACAAACGTTTTAAGTATAAACTGCTAAGGCATTACATCTACCAAAGTAACTGCTGTGTTAACAAGATAAAATGTCGCTGAGCGTATGAAGTAACACCAGGAATTTGTCTTTGGGAATGACCCTTGCATATAAAAGACAAGGTTTTCCGGAGTTTGTTTGCTTTGCTCTTTTCCCTGGTGCATTCCTCACTATCATGTAAAATTTTGATTAGACTTATAGGCATCACTATTCAACCTCTGAAATCAATATTACTAATATGTAAGTGTGCTTTGTCAGTATTTCTAGTATGTGGTGAGTGGAGAGAAATTGAAACAAGAATTCAGAATTGTCCAAATGAGTGAATGAATTAAAATTATTCCACAGCTGTACATCTGTAGCATTGAAATAGTGCCTATTGTCCCATCATGATGAATGAGGGCCTCTGAAGGGCAGTATGGCTTTTAATGAGTTCCTCCAATGATGAATAGAAACAGTGACAAATCAACACTCTAGTGTAAGCATACTGATGGGCTCTGTGAAATTTCTGATGATTCTGACATATAGGGTGAATTTGAAAGAGTGTGACATAAAGAATGTGAATGGGAAAGTTTATACCTATGAAGGAAATTTGAATCTCAAATTTATAGAAAGTAAACAGAAAGAAAGAATCTTAATATCATAGGAAGAGGACACTACCACAAATATTCCAGAGCAGTTAGTGAGGATGCTGATGTTACCTCAGAAGAAGGAGAAATAGTCTAGTTAGTCATAGCAGACTGGAGACATATACTAAATTTATATATTTATTGATTATTTTATTTTATTAGTTTTTACCATTTTAGTTTTTCACTTCCCTCCTCTCCTCCAAGTCTCTCCCTCCACCACCACCACCACCCACTCCCACCCCTGGACAATCCACTCCTCCTCTGTTTCTGTTTAGGAAAGGGCAGGTCTCCCATGAATATCAACAGAACACTGCATACCAAGCTTCAGTAAGACTGAGCACCTCCTGCACTATTAAGGCTGGGGAAGGTGAGCCAGTATGAGGGTAGGGTCCCAAAAGCCAGTACAAGAGTCAGAGATAGGCCTGTTCCCAGTGTTAGGAGTCTCACAAGAGGACAAAACTACACAACTGTAACATATATGCAGAGTACCTAGTTAAGGTCCATGCAGGCTCCCTGGTTGTCAGGTCAGTATCTGCGAGCCCCTAAGAGACCAGGTTAGTTGATTCTGTGAATTTTTTTATTGTATCCTTGACCTCTCTGGCTTCCTCAATCCTTTCTCCCCTTCTTCTGCAGGATTCCTTGAGCTCTGCCTAATGCTTAGCTGTGGCCCTGCACCTGTTTTCATCAGTTACTGGATGAAGCCTCTCTGATGACAATTAGGTTAGGCACAAATCTGTGTGTACAGAATACTGTTAGGCATCATTACACTAACATTTTCCCCCTGGAGTCATGTTTGGTTTTACCCTTGCTCTCGGGGTAGTCCAGCATGTGGATCCTCATGTTCCAAGCAGTGTTAGGGATGGGCTTACTTTTCTGGCATAGGTTTTAATCTGGACCTGTCATTGATTGACCATTCACTCAATATCTAAGCCATTCTTACCCCAGCACATCCCATAGACAAAACAGACTGAAGGTCAAAGATTGTCTTCCTGGATTGATGTTCCACTCCCTCTACTTGAAGTCTTACCTGGTCATAGGAATTAGTTCAGGCTATTTATCTTCTGTTGCTAGGAGTCTTAATTGCGATCCTCTTTGTAGATTCCTGGGAGATGCCACCCCTTTCTAGTAGTCTCTTTCTGTACTTTCCCTCCTACCCCCAACATGATTGCTCATGTTCCCATCCTCACTATCTTCAGTCGGCTTAAGATTTCAATTCTATTTCCTCTTCCCAGGGAGATCTGGCAGTACCCCCATGAACCCTCTTTGTTACTAAATCTCCCAGGGTCTGTGAATTGTAACATAGTTACCCTTTATTTTACAGCTAATATCCACTTATATTGCGTGTCTTTCTGGGACTGGGTTACCTCACCCAGGTTGATTTTTTTTTCTAGTTCCATCCATTTCACTTCAAATTTCTTGGTGTTCTTGTTTCTAACATCTGAGTAACACTTTATTGTGTAAATGTACCACATTGTCTTTTATCCATTCCTCAGTTGAGGGAGACCTAGGTTGCTTCCAAGTTCTGGCCATTACAAATTAAGCTGCTATGAACATAATTGAGCAAGTGTACTTGTGGTATCATTGAGCATCCTTTGGGTATATACCCAAGAGTACTATAACTGGATCTTGTGATAGATGGATTCCCAGTTATGAGAGAACCCATACAAAGAATCAACAAAGAAATATTGGCAAATTAAATACAAAAACAAGTAAAAAAGATCATCTACCATGAACAGGTAGGCTTCATCTCAGAGATGCAGAGATGGTTCAACATACAAAAATCAGTCAATGTCATCCACCATAAAAGCAAACTGAAAGGAAAAGAAACATGATCATCTCATTAGAAGCTGAAAAAAATACCTTTGACAAAATCTAACATCCCTTCATGAAAAAAAGTCTTAGATCAGGGATACAAGGGATATACTTAAACATAATAAAAGCAATATACAGCAAGCCAATTGCCAATATCAAATTAAATGAGAGAATCTCAAAGCAATTACATTAAACCAGGAGCAAGACAAGCTTGTTCACTCTTTCCATATCTATTCAATATAGTACTCGAAGTTCTAGTTAGCACAATATGACATTTGAAAGAAATCAAGGGGAAACAAATCATAAAGGAGGAAGTCAAAGTATCAGTATTCACAGATGATATTTTAGAATACATATGAGGTCCCAAAAGCTCTACCAGGGAACTCCTTCAGCTGATCAACACCTTTAGTCAAGTGGCTGGAAACTAGATTAACTCAAAAAAATCAGTATGTGCTGAGAAAGGAAAAAAAATCAACACCCATTACAAATACCTCAAATAATATTAAATATCTTGTTGTAACTCTAACCAAGAAAGTGAAAGATCTCTATGACAAGAGCTTCAGGTATTTAAAGAAATAAATTGGAGATGTTATCAGAAGATGGAAAGATCACCCATGCTTATGTATCAATAGGATTGACATAGTAAAAATGGCCATGTTACCAAATTAAACCAAAATCCCCATTAAAATTCTAGCACAACTATTACAGACCTTGAAAAAGGTCAACTTCATGGTAAAACAAAACAAAACAAACAACAAAATACCCAAGATACCTAAAATAATTCTGTATAATATGAGAATATCCAGAGCTATCACCATCCCTTATTTCAAACTCTACTATAGAACTATAGTAATAAAAACTGCATGGTATTTTATGGTATTTGCATAAAAACAGGCAGATGTGTCAATGGAATTGAATCAAAGACCCAGACATAAATGCACACACCTTTGGACAACTGATATTTTACAAAAAAATCTAAAATTATACAATGGAAAAAAGGAAGAATTTTCAACAAATGGTGCTGGTCTTATCATGTGTTAGCACATAGAAAAATGCAAATAGATCCATATCTATCACGCTGCACAAAACTCAAGTCCAGGTGGATGAAAGACCTAAACATAAATCCAGATACACTGAACCCGATAGAAGATAAAGTGGGAAAAGGCCTTGTGCACATTGGCACAGGAGACAAAGTCCTGAACAGGATAACAATAGCACAGACACTAAGATCAACATTTAATAAATGGGACCTCATGAATCTTAAAAGTTTCTTTAGGGCAAAGGACACCATTAAAAGGACAAAATGGCAGCCTATAGAATGGAAAAAGATCTTCACCAACCTCATATCTGAGAGAGGGCTATTTTCCAAAATGTATAAAGATATCAGGAAACTATATATCAACAATGCAAATAATCCAATTAAAAAATGGGGTACAGCTATGAACAGAGATTTCTTAACAGCATATACTAATTAAAAAATGAAAGCTATATTTTTCATAAAACAGTATAAACTTACCCAAATACTATTACAAGATAATTATTATTATTTTTAAAAGAAAAGGTGCTTTGAATTAAGGTGAGACAGTCCATTCTTGGAGAAGAAAGTAATACCCCAAAGGCTTTAAGACCTTTATACTACAGAAGATTATATATACACACACACACATATATAAATATGTGTTATACATATATATATACATGTATAACATATATAATTATACATATATAATTATGTATATGTATATATACATGTAATTACATGGGCAAGTCAGATATGATAATTTCATTTTTTTTATTATTGAGAAGTAAATTTGATATGGTCAGTCTTTTAGAGGCAGAGAAACCTTAAGTGATACTTGGAATAATTGGGCATTAGTATCCTTAAATTCCATCTTAATATCATAAACAATTGATTAAGTGAAATTTTAGTGCATTCTGGCAGTAAAACACATGTGTTGATACAGAGTGTGATGAAAATGTTGGATGAAGAAGAATTCCAACTGGAACTATGAAATTGTGTGACTTAATGGCTGTTGATACAACTTTTTTATGAAAATAGAGAGTCCATGTGTGAGAGCCACTCATAGGCTCTTAAAAAAAAAGTATGGCAGGCTTTTAAAAATTACCTGTAAATCTGGAAATGATCACTCATTAGTAGACATTTCAAGATGTATAAGACCAGGAAAATATAATCACTGTCTCCTTTTTAAATATAGGACTTATAGCAGGTTCAGGGACTGCCAGTGTGCCTGCCCCTCATGGCAGAAATTCTGTAAACAGGGAGCTCAGAGTCCCAGCAAAACAAACCTAAAATTAATATGCCCCATTTGGAAACTACTTGATGTTCTTATGTGATTTATTGAGGACATAAATGTGATTTTTGAGACTGGATATCATTATTTAAAGGCAAAGTTTACTAGTCCAATTACTGCTGAGGTGGCATTGAAATATGAGAAAAGGTAAACCCTTAGGCAAAGGTCTTTGAAATTTCTGTTGTTACTAGTGATATTTTATTATTTCTACTGAAAAAAGCATTCATTCAAGAATTGTTTTCATGTAAGCACAAAGTCATGAGGGATACCTGTAGTGAAAATACTGTAGCTTGTGTATGAACTCCTGTTAATGAATGTGTGTAGTAGAATATGAAAACCAGCAACCTTGTGTTCAGAATGACCAATGTGCATATAGTTCCAATGAATACATGCTTATGGTAAAATTTTTAAAAAGAAATAACATGTTTATCAAATGTTTGTTCACCTTATAGGTACCTCTAAAAACACTCTTAACTGACAGGAAAAAAAGAAAGTAATGAAGCTTTATGTGACCAAAAATGGGTTTAGGAATTTTTTCACAAGTAAATAGTGAAATATAGTTAATACAATAATATATATATACATATAAATGTATTTTATAAATAATTTAATTGAGATTGCAACACATGGAGTGATAATGCTTCCCTAAGGAGCTCTGGACTAAACCATAATAATCACAATAACAGACTGGGAAACTTCCTATCAAGTTTATCAGGAGAATTAAGTAAATCTTCAAAATGTAAGGGGTTTTTCTGTTGCCCTCGGTGGCCTCCTAGAAGTTGAAAGTAAGTCTTTACCTATTGTAGGAGACATCACACACTCCTAACACAGGACTCAGAAGATCTGAGCAGGATCTGACCTCAAAGCCTCTTTGCTGAGATCACTGTCTTATGGTACTTGGATGTCTATGTTTCTTGCATTACCAAGTCATCATTCATAAACATGCCTGTCTTTGGATTTGCCATATTCATAAGTAGGCTTTTAAATCACAGAACAAAATTCATAGCCATTTATGGTTTCCAAATCAAGAACTATACCATGAAATGCTTTTTTTTTTTTTTTTTTTTTTTTTTTTTTTTTGTGGTTTTTCGAGACAGGGTTTCTCTGCGAAGCTTTGCACCTTTCCTGGAACTCACTTGGTAGCCCAGGCTGGCCTCGAACTCACAGAGATCCGCCTGGCTCTGCCTCCCGAGTGCTGGGATTAAAGGCGTGCGCCACCACCGCCCGGCTGAAATGCTTTTTCTTAAATGATTTTTTTTTTCTAAAACCAAAGCGTAATTTAGAGATGAATTTCTAAAAGTTTTGTAATATAATGTTACTACTTTCTAATGTATGATACATGTAACTTGAAGATATATGACCTGAGGAAAGAATCTTATCATTTGATGCCAAATAATTTCAAGGTAATCGAATGCGAGTTGTAAATTTTTTGTAATCCTCTACAACCACTTTTGAAACTGTAATATTCATCAATTACATGATCCACTTTTTTATTGAAAATAGATTCTTCTTTCATACATTACATTGTGAGCACAGTTTCCCTTCTCTCCACCCTCTGAGCCAAAACCTCCTCCTCATAACTACCCTCTCCCCTAGATCCACCCCCAGTTGTTTTCTTTCAGAAAAGAGTAGACCTTCCAGTTACTACAGCCAAACAAGACAGAACAAGATAGACAATGAAAAATCCCTCACTCTTATCAAGGATGGACAAAGCAACCCAATAGGAGGAAAAGAGTCCTATGAGCAGAAAAAGGAGTAAAAAACACAGTCTAGAGTAAATTTCAAGATGAGACATGTTATGAAAGTCAGTTAATCTAAAATTTTATTTTATTTTTAACTAAAATAAACATTTTTGGTCTTACCCCTCCTGCTCCTCTTTCTGTTCACTGCCATGACCTCCCTGCCCTTACTTTCTCACACATTCATGGCCCCATTTATTTTTATTGTTATACACTCACAATTAGAGTCAGTTTAACATTGTTTGTATGTATATGCATTGAGGCCTCTTGTTATTGGATAAGCAATTAAGGAGCTCTTGCATGGGGAAGAGTGGTTTTCCCTCTCTCACTTGTCCACAATTCCCTATAGCTCTTAGTCTAGGCCCAGTGATGTGCTCTCTTTCACATCAGCATTTGCATTGACATTTCATTATTCAGGTTATGTTTTAGGCAACCATATTGTTGAGATTTCCTGGATATAGCTTTTTTGAAGTTTATAGGAGAAATTTCAGCAGTGGGTTACCAAGTACTCTTGCTCTTTTGATCTTTTTGATCCCTCTTCCATGATGTTTTGGAAACTTGTTTTAGGCATTTTTTTTTTTTTTGGTAAATTATTAGTAGGAGCTGGGCAACCATCCTCAGATGTCCTGAACATTTTGAACAGTTATGGCTTTCAGTTATTAGTTCAATCTGCTACAAAAAGAAACTTTTCTGAGTGATGGGACATATACTTGTCTATATGTAAAACATATATACATATGTAATTGCCTTAGTTCCGTTAAACGGTAGTAGCTATAGATTCTTGTGAAATACTATCTTGTGATATATACTATCTTGTGATTAAAAAATACTGTACAAATACTTATAAGTTGAAAGCAAGAGTGTGTAATAAGTAAGTATATATCACCCATTTCATTTGGAGGATGAAAATCATTTCACTACCTGGGAATCCACTAATGTACTCTACCTTGATAATCAGAAAAAGAAAAAAATTAATCCTGTCATTTGACAGTGAGGAAAATTTGTGAAAGAGTCAGTGATGGAGGTATTCTTCCATTTGGTTCAGCATAGTGGTGGCCCTTCTGCAGACATTTCCATCATTCATATTATTCATAACACATTTTAACACTCTCATAAAATTTTATATGTTCCTAATTATGGCTTAAATGCTTTTTATCATTTACCATAAATACAAATACACACAATTTATGTTGTATATAACTTTAGGACCCCAAACATGCTCCATGCAAGAAAAAACTGTAAAAGTATTAAATTCATATTTACAACACAATTAATTATCATAGATTGTTTTCTTGATGAAATTGAGTTGTTTCTTCTTAATACATTCATAGGAAGAGTTGCAGTATTCAATCTTTGAGTTATCTATTACGGTTACTCTCTACACTCCACAAAGAGTTTATAGTTCTAGCACTTAGGAGTCTGTACTAATCCTGAATTATCTATTGTACAGCACACACTGTAATGAAATTCATTCTTTTCATGTGAATCTGATTATTTCATTATTAATTCAGGACATGGCAATACAAAATGTGTACATCATACTGATTCATGATGGATAATCTTATTATTCAAAATTATCTTAGAATTGAGAGATATTTTAGTAGGAGGAAATAGAGTCAAAGAAAATTTTTATATATTGCATTAGTCAGAAAAGGATATGACACAGTGATGTCAAGTGAGTATTAAACAATGAAGGTGACTTCTGATTTTAGTTCCAAGATCATAAAGGAAAAAGAACAGATGGAGTCACAGAATAATACTAATGAAATAACTTCTGGTGTAATTAACTAACAAAAGCAATTTCAGAACATAGAGACTTAAGAAGAATAAAAGTAAGAATCAGTTAATGATAAAAGGTGCTAGTTGAAAGAAACCATCTTAAAATACACACTAGAAAGTCACAGGTAATGTACTTGCAATATCAAACACTGTTTCTAACTCTCTGTTGCTTTTCTACGTGATAATGATATCAAATGGTGAGAGCAGACTATGAGAAAGGTTGGACACCTAATTGGTCTTGTGGTTTTTTTTTTATTTATTTAATAATTCCTGTAATTATATTGGCAATTGAATTTATAACCACACACAAGCAATCTACTATTGAAATACATTCTCAGCCACTTTGCACATTTTAATGAAATGTCAGAATCATTTTTATTAACCTAAAAATTGTGAAAATTATGAAGAGTTGGTTAGATAGCTTTCATTCACTTTTAAGAAACTCAGAAATAAGAGACCTCTGCAAATTTTTTTGTTTTTCTTTGTCCAAATATATGTTTTCATTTAAAACAAATATGAATATTATATGAGTACTGTTGCTTTAGTTTTCCTGCCTTGCCCACAGTCAGGACAAATCTTTGTCACCCTCCAGTCCCACAGCCGCTCTGACCCAACCAAGTAAACACAGAGACTTATATTGCTTACAAACTGTATGGCCGTGGCAGACTTCTTGCTAACTGTTCTTGTATCTTAAATTAATCCATTTCTATAAATCTATACCTTGCCACGTGGCTTGTGGCTTACCAGAGTCTTCACATGCTGCTTGTCATGGCGGCAGCTGGCAATGTCTCTCTGCCTCAGCCTTCCACTTCCCAGAATCCTCCTCTCTCCTTGTCCCACCTACTTCCTGCCTGGCCACTGGCCAATCAGTGTTTTATTTGACATACAGACCATCCCACAGCAGAGTACACATTAGATAACATTGACGTAATTCAATTTTAAACATGTTTTATAATTTAATGATACTTGAGATACAAAATATGAAGCATATATATATAATATATACTTTTCCTCAAAACCATATTTGTAATTTAATAAGCACAGTCCTTTAAAATAAGATTTAACAGTGAATTTTTACCCTATTGAAGTTGAATTAAAATTGGATTTATACAGTCTCAAGCATTTATAAAACCTAGAAACAATAAATCAAGAAAAAGTTTCAAAATTTTGATATCAGAAAACGATTCAGTCTGTTCTCCAAGAGAAAAGCCACAAAAAGATCATAAACCCACCTCTTTTTCCAACATGACTTTTCAGGCTTCCAGTGAGAAAATGAGTCTTTATTGAAAAGACAGCGCTGGTGGTCTAAAGAGGCCAATGTAGCCAGTTTTCCCTAGTCTAGCAATGTGCATAGGTATTCAGGGAAAGAAAGGAAGTTTTGCTCAGACGAACAGCAGAAGGTCCTTGCACAACTCCAAATCATTAACACAATTCTCACTGCGCGGAAAGAATCTCTAAGTGTTAGAGTTGTCTGTGAGAGGCAACACATCTTGTTCCCCACACACTTCAAAAAAAGGAACACATGAGATTGTCAGGAGCCCATGTGGAAAACATCATATGCAAATTAGCTTTAACAGATGATCAGAGATGGTTATTAGCCCAGCAGGGGCATCCATTGAGCTTGAAAATATGGGCCCCTGCAATGCCACACACAAGCACTAGGAAGACTCGGGAGTAATCTGTTTCCAATTCTGTGTAAAGAAAAACAGTTTAAAATTAATTAATTAATTAATTAATTACTAACAATAACAGCAGCAGCAACAAATGGGCAAACATTAAATAAAACAGTCATTAGTGCTTGGTTTATTTGACAGAACAATTCTAACAAATGCAGCTACTGATGGACATCAGTGCAGTTGTTTCCTGGGGGGAGAAGAGAGGGGAACATGGAGACACAAAAGAGGTATGAAGCTGAAGGTGAGCATGAACATCATTGTTCTAGAAGAGCTTTACAAGTGTATGTATAAGATAACATTTAATAATTTTCACATATTAAATGTGTGAAGTTAATTATGTGTCCTTTTTCTCTTAGTACAACTTCAGAGGTCCTTACCTTTAATACATGTTAAGAGCTTAGAAGAAATTTAGGAAAGAGCCAAATGTATTGGATTAATAATGAGATATACATTTGACTTCATCAAATAATTCAACTTGACCATGATTTTTTGTTAAATTTAAAAAAAATTTTCTCAGGATAATGTAGGAAACCTAACCCAACTCATATAAAACTTATCAGTGTGGTGATTCTATGAAGCAAACTACATACAACACAAAATACAGTAACAGTTTTAAAAGAGAAGGCAAAATTCCTGTAAT
Organism: Peromyscus maniculatus bairdii; assembly: GCF_049852395.1. Classification (NCBI taxonomy): domain Eukaryota; kingdom Metazoa; phylum Chordata; class Mammalia; order Rodentia; family Cricetidae; genus Peromyscus; species Peromyscus maniculatus. The sequence continues at coordinate 57,424,831 of NC_134862.1, forward strand.
AATTCCCATTGAAATTCTTCTTTTTTTCTTTTTAAAACCTTTATATATTTATTTTGAAGAGGCATGTGCAAAAATGAACAAACAACTAGTGGAAATTTTCTTTCCTTCATACAAGAACTTCGGGGATGGATCTCAGATTATGAGGTTCAAAAGCAAACTTCCATACCATCTACTTAAACATCTTGTCAATCCTGGCTTTTCTAGTTTGTTTGTCTGTTTATTTGCCTTTTGAGTTCATGGATTATATTTCATGGTTAAATAATCACAAATATAAACTAAGGACTAAAGTATTAAGAATTTAATACATGGGACTGCCCTAGGCCCTCTGCATAAGGGAGACAAGTATGTAGTCTGATCTGCTTAAGGGATCCCCTGGCAGTAGGATTCAGATGCATGTAAAATGAATAAAACATTTCCTAATTTCAAAAAAAGATTTTTTTTTCATGAAGCAGATTTTAAATCAGATGGACTGAAACACCTCTTGTGTTACTTTAGGGCAGTGGTTCTCAACTTGTGAGTCACCCAATCCTGCATATCAGATATTTACATTATGATGTATTATAGTATCAAAATTGCAGTTATGAAATAGCAATGAAATCATCTCATAGTTGTGGGTGACCATAACATGAGAAATTATATTAAAGAGTCAGAGCATTAAGAAGACTGAGGACCACTGCTTTAAAGTGATATGCTAACAGCCGCTAGTGTCCTCATACTCAAAAGGTTTTTTAACATATGCTTCAGATGTATGATTTATTACTTTGCTATGTAGGCATTGCTACAGTAATTATGATATCATGTATAAAATTAGATTTCAAGCTGAAATATTTGTTTCTATTTCATGTGAATACCTCAATGTAGTATTACTAAACAACAGAAAATAAAAATAATAATCATAAATTATGCTGCATTCAATGGCTCTCCCAGGGCTGGAAAGCTTAAGTAATAATATTCTGCTTCTTTCAAGAGACTCTTTTCTTTTCTCTTGTGTATCATAAAATTGGACTTCTTAATATATCTAATAGTTCTTAATATGCTTAGTACAAAATAGTACCCATGGGAACAAGTGTAAGAATTAGAGACTACCATTTCTAATCAAGAGAATACTACTTAAGAAGGTATAAAGACTACAAAATACCAAAGAAAATTTAAATCCTAACACAGATAAGCAGATTGGTGAATTATCAGAATTTTCAATCATTATTCTTTCAATAATATTAAAGAAGTACTATAACTTTATTAAAATCTCTTCAATACAAAAAGGGCTATTGTGAGTTTTATAGTTCTTTCATTAATGTAAGTATTAAAATGGTGTCAACTTTTTCAGAAACCGAATAAAGCTATGTATAGCAAAAGAGGACAATAAACAGACTATGAACAGATATGCTCAAAATAATATTTGACAAATAACTCAAATAATTTATGTGAATTGCATCTGCATCATTTCAAGAAAAAAAAAGAAAGATAAGGCAAAGGAAAAGAAATACATAAAAGATGGACTAGAAAATGCACAGGTGGTATATACCTACTCTAACAAAAGTGAGCCCTAGTTTTTGACAATACATATTATTATGTAGGATTATTCCAAGGGAGAGCTGAGCATATGTCTACTCACCTGAAATAAACAAGGGCAGAACAACGTAAGTTATTAAAGTCCCAGTTGCTGAAACAATGAGTTTCATTAAGGCTACTTGCTAGAGTAGAAATTACCCAAAGAAATCTACATTAAAAAAATGTCACCCCAGAATATAGTTTAGAGTACATGAAAGTAGGAAATCTGTAACTCACAGAACAAGTTTCGGGCAGATTGGCAGGATAGAGAGTATTTCAGGAAGTATAAATATTTCAGTTCTCTTCCAGTAAGACCAGACTCTCTAGGAACCTTGTTTAGACTGTCATCATTATTTATTGCTTATATAAGTTTGAGGAAGGAGAGTGTCAGTGAAGCTATTTGGTCTTAGTGATTTCTTGAAGTTTCTTAATGGTTTGTTTCTTGAGTCTCAAGCAATACCCATTTAGAACATCATTAGACTAAAAGAACTACCTGGAGGATGGAATGCATTATCATAGTGGAAATTGTCATACAAAATATATGTTTAAATTTAAATAGCTAAAATATTTAATAAAAGTATATAATAGACTATATGTGTATAAATTCCAGTACAGATACCATATTATGTGTATTTCGAATCACCCAACTTTTTTTCTTTCTCAAAAATCAAATGTAAAACCTATACAACAAAATACTACAAAACCATGAAAACAAAATATAAACATAACTCCCCCCTCAAAAAAAAAAAAAAAACTAAACCATAAGCAAACAGGAGAACACACATAAACAAACAGACAAACAAAGAAAAAACTGTTGAGTCCATTATATGTTGCTCAACTACTCTTGAACATGAGGCCTGCACTGGAGTGTTTGACATACCTAGTTTCACTCCACTGGAGAAAGTTGACTTTCCCTCTCTCAGCAGCTATAAATGAGAACTCAGTTGTTAACCTTCACCCTAGTAGATATTCATTCATTCATTTTTTTTAATATTAACAAAGAAGAATATAATGAGATACAATAAAAAACTATCATATTGAGGACCAGACAAACCAACAAAAGGAAAATGGCCCAAGAATCAGATACCCGTTTTTTTTGAGAATTCAGAAATCCCATAAGACACTAAACACTAAAATAGAAACCAGAATGTAAGTGCAGAGGACCTGATGCAGACCCTTGATGGCCCTATGTATGCTGCTTCATTTTCTGTGAGTTCATATGTGCTTTGCTCATGTTGATTTAGAGGGCCTTGCTTTCTTGTTGTCCTCAGCCCCTCTAACTCTTACATTCTTTCAACCTTCTCTTCTCCAGAGTACACTGGACACTGAGGAGAGGGATTTGATGGAGACACACCATTTAGGGCTGAGTGTTCTAAGGTTGCTACTCTCTATGCAATATCTGGCTGTGAATATTCATTCCCTTTTGCTGCATAAGGAAGCTTCTTTGATACTGATCTATGAGTATAGAAGAACATCATTAGGAGTTATTTTTTTCACTACATTTTTTTTTTCATTTTTTGAGACTAGTATTATTTGTTTTACCCCAGGTCCACAGGTCTCAGGGTCTTGGTCATCCCAATAGTATCAAGTGTTCCATCTCATGGATTTGCCTTAAGTCAAATCATGTATGTATGTGCCTCAAACTAAGACACCTACATGTTATAGATTTGTTAAATTGATATTAAATTATTAAACAATTAAATTTGCTTCAAGTAAAAATAAATCAGTTAAATAAGGAAAAATTCCAGGAGATAACATACAGAATAATACCCATGATTAAAACAATGGGTTGTATTCTTGGAAATTGTGAGGAAAGTATATTTTAAATATTTGTGAAATAGAATCTTATTATTCAAGGCATTACATATTAATTAGATTAATTTAATCACTTATATATATACATATTTCAATGTCACTTTTACTTTATAATTCTATATAATCATTGAATTTAAAAATAGGGCAAAAGTCATAAAATTGGAAATATAACAACAAATAAATCCAAAAATATTTTCATATCTAATCACAAGAAAGGCTTGTCTGAATAAGTGAAATATGGGAAGTAGCTTTAGAACTATTCAAGGCCAATCAATATATTAACTGTATTACAATAAATTACTTGAGTTTAAATACCAACCTTATTGAAGTGACATGTCAGTATAAGTATTAGTTCAAGATGATAGTGGATATATTAATAGAAAATAATTTTATTGGATATCTATGAATCACTTTAATAAAATTTCAAAAGATACATAGGGTCATAGAAACATAAAACAGATTTATGGCGGTACTGTGTTTCCCAAAATATTGTACACCCTAATAAACTTATCTGGGGTCAGAGACAGAACAGCCACAATATTAAACATGAGGATAGGCAGTGGTAGCACACAGCTTTAATCCTAGCATTCCAGAGGCAGAAATCCATCTGTTCAAGGATACAGCCAAGCATGGTGGCTCATGCCTTTAATCCTAGAAAGGAAGCCTTTAATGCCAGGGAGTGATGACAGAAAGCAGAAAGGTATATAAGGCGTGAGAACCAGGAACTAGTAGCATTTGGCTGGTTAAGCATTCAGGCTTTCGATCAACAGTTCACCTGAGAGCCATTTGGATGAGGACACAGAGGTTTCCAGTCTGAGAAAACAGGATAAGCTGAGGAATTGGCAAGGAGGGGTAGTTGTGGATGGTTCTGCTTGACTGATCTTCCAGCATTCACCCCAATAACTGGCCTCAGGTTTGATTTCATTAATAAGACCTTCTAATATTCCTGCTGAACAGATTTTTAATATAACTTTTAAATCAAATTTTAAACTATTTCTTTTACTATCTTTTTTTTCTGTTGCGTTCTGCAGATAATGAGGCGAGAGAACTGCCAGTAGCCACCCTATGGCACATGGAATAGTTATTCCAAAGAGAAAAACACAATTTTCTTTCAAGTTGATTGTGAAAAAGTAAAAGTTAATTTTTCATTCTTATTAAGTCTGATGTCAAAATCAGTATTGCATTAAAGTCCCAAGCATTACAATGTTAATTACAGAACAAAACCATATACAAGCCAGTTTTATAACAATAAATGAGAAAATATTTATGTAGAGTATTAAATTTTCACTGAATATAACAATTAAAATGTGTTTATATGCATGTGCAATATATATGATTATATATGTATATATATATATCACTTCTTGCTGAAGAAATTTCATATTTCTGTACCATAATTACTTCCTATACCATTAATAAAAATTTCATTTAAGAAATTTCACTTTGAAATATGAGAATATATTATATATATATATATATATATATATTCATATAAACAAGCATTAATTATTACCTTAACAAATTCACATCAGGGAAAAGACTTCAAAATATTTGTATGCAAAATATATTACTTTACACATATTTTTAAACCTTTTATTCATACTTGCTATAAGAATTTTAAATAAATGTCATTATTTAAATAAATAATAAATAAATGGTTCATATTTCAAACATCTGCGAATAATGAGGATCTGAGTTTTGTCTCTATAAAACCACAAAATCTTGGAATAATAGCTCACAGCATTTGCATTTCCAACACTGGGGAGGAAGAGAGAGATGGATCTAGCAAGATCACTGTCCAAGCCAACCTTATATACTTCGTGAGCTTCAGGCCAGTGATAGTCAGTCAAAAATGAATAAAATAAAATAAATAAAGTAAAATAAAATAAAGTATGGTTCATGAACATTGACACTAGAGTTTTTAATCTCACCTGAACAGGTACATGCAAACATGTTCAAGACCACCCCACACACATGCGCATACACATGGACAGACATGTGCCCCTCTCCAAATACTATGATGAAATGAATGCATTTTAAAGTAAGAATCAAAACTATAATTAGTTGCTTGATAATGAAATGTAATTATTAAATTATTAATAGAAATAAATGAGTTAGCATTTAGTTACAACGATAAGTCTCAAAATATCTTGACAGCATAATCATTTGATTTCATGGAGTAATCCTTCATTACATCTAGCTATTAAACTCTTCAAAGAACAATAACAACTTTCCAAAATAGTATGTCCATTATTGCAATATTGGCACAGATGTCCTAGGAGTAATCAACTGCTCTATGATTGGATTGTAGGGCTGCTCCATAAGATGGCACAGCTGTTAGTGTCAAACACCTGTGGCTGTCAGGGCTTGGACCTTTCATAAGAACATCCACTTTTTTGTTGTTGTTGTTTAGTTTTTGTTTTTAGAGACAGGGTTTCTCTGTGTAGTTTTAGTGCCTGTCCTGGATCTCACTCTGGAGACCAGGCTGGCATCAAACTCACAGAGATCCACCCGGCTCTGCCTTCCCAAGTGCTGGGATTAAAAGCCTGTGCCACTGCCACCCAGTCCAGATAAGCTTTTTACATAGAGATAGTAACTAACACAGCGTCCTATATCTGATTAATTGCTGGTGACTGTGGGAAGTCACTACTAAATGAACTCTCTATTATATACCTCCCTCCTTCCTCCCATGGCTCAGGAATCACTGTGGAAAAGACAAGGAAAGACTGTGAAAGCCAAAGACAAAAGGCTATAAAGAAACTGTGTTTTCTGAATAGAATAGTTGCACATATTAACTCATAGCAGCTGTGACAGCATGCAAGAGCCCTGAACAAACAAACTAAAAAAAAAAAAAGGTTCCAGAGAAGAGGGAAAAGGTGAACATGAAATCATATTGCTACCTGAGGAAATACTGGTAATAAACAGCTTCGAGAGAGGAAGACACATTTTACTTTAAGGTATTGGCCCTGGTAAGTCTAACACACTCCAGTGATTGACCACACACCCAAGAGTATATAGACAGCTCTACTTGTACTCATTGTGTTAAAAAATAAATGAAGTATTTAGTGAATATATTAAATGACAGGGAAGATTTGAAGAAGATTAGGGACAGGGCTAACTATGATCAATATAATGTATGAAATGCTCAAAGACTTAAAAATATAAGATAAAAAAACTCAAAAAGTAAACTAAAAAATATCCATGGTATTCAGAGACCACACATTAGTAAAGAACGTAGGCTAACATTTGGTTAGATAAAGTTTACTCTTATAAAGCCTTTAATTAATAATCTCATGATATACTTCATTTAACCAATGTATTGGAAAACTTCAAACTATTACTACATTATTTTTAATTCCATTATTTGAGTGTATTTTGCAAATGTTGGTTAAAAAACTTCTTCTAAAAATTAGTTTACTACAATGGGTAGTTAAAGCAGTAGTGGCATCATTTATATATTAAACATTATCATTCCTTTCTGGTACTAGGAAAATAGAAGACCTTGGAAATGATAATCAAAAACTTTAATAATATTATATTCTTTTCTCAATTCCTTTCTTCATGTTTTAGATGTCATTCATATAACATCATTATGAAAAAAGTTCATGTCTCTTTTTTCATTCACACAGCTCATTTTTGTAATCTTTGCTTCTTCTTATTGCATTACACTTTAAATCAATTTAAGTAAAGAGTTTTAACAGGAAGCCAGGGATAAGATGGTGTCTTAGGGATAAGATGTGTCTTATTTAACATTTCAAAGGAAATACAATACATTGCTATTGCTATCGGTGAGAATCATAAAAACTGAATCTTTACTTAAGACAGATAATAAATAGCCTCTTCAAAATTGAATAAAGAACCAAAACAGAAAGATACAAAGGTAAAACTAACCTCTTGCTGTGGGCAAAGTAATTCAGAGAGTTAAATCATATATTGTTAACTATGCCTAAGGGTTAAAAATCACTCTAAGATTATGCATTATCTTAGTTCATAGACAGGTGTTTTAACAATATTATGCACCCATTGAATTCTAAATGTTTCATCCATGACCAAAACTAATTAACCTCACCAAAAAGATAATTGTTTATGAAAATTATATGAGTATGATGTTTTGGTGATCATATATAAATAAACATGTATAAATAACAACACTCTTGTAATAAATAAATGAAATACATTTCTAATATAATTGAGAGGCCAGAGAACAAGTACAAGCAATTCATCTGCTGCTGGAACAGTGACTGTCTTCTAAAGTTCAGACATCATGCCAAATTGTCTTCATCTACCTTCCATAGTACCCTTAAGCTAAAATGATTATTACATTTTGTATGTTTTTATTTTGTCACACATACAAATAATTCTCTTTTATGTTATCTAATCAGTTCTTAATTCTGAAAGAAAATTTTAAATATCCCATTTTGTATGTTTGAAAACACTAATTTTACCTTAAGATGAAAATCTACTACTTGCAAATTGTTGCTGTTCACCCTGTGTCACCGGCTTGTACCATGCATGTAGCCTCGTAGATCATGACTGACTGTAGCTATTCTGGCTAAAACTGACTTTCATCTCAATGAAAATTAAAGAATCTCAGGTAAGGATACTTCCAAGCTATTCAGTTATCTTTTATATTCTCTAAAAATTTCTGTTGAGTGAGATACATTTGTTGAATTAATTATTTCCCAAGTTGAATTCTTTCTTCCACCATTTATTTTACAAAATCTCATCTACATTCCTTTCTCTTCCTGCTGCAAACATAGGGTGGCCGATTCTTACCACAGGTTATCTCAAATCACCTGATTGGTAAAAGTTTTAGATAAACACACTTTCTGTCTCTAAATTTATTTAGTTTTTTTTCAAAACTGCAATTTTGAAAAATATAGCAGTTTTTTTTAGTGCTATTCAATTTTCTTTATTTTTAGCTGTGATATTTTATTGCCCTTAAACACACATTCCAGGAACATACTTCAAAAATTGCTGTCCTCTCTGATTTCTGGATTTCTCTGTTGCTCTTGCACATTCCCTCTGACTTTCAGCTACATTGTTTACTTTTTCCTACAGCAGCTCCTGCTCTTCCCCATTGTTAGTCTGAATAACTCATGCAGATACTTTAGTTGTTTGATTAAATATTACTTGCTAGGTACATCATTTTAACCTAAGTATTTTAGATTGGACATGTAACAGTTTATGGACAGGCTTATGTTTGTACTTTGAATTCCCAGGCTTTCTTTGTTTTGCTGTGTGCATGTATATGTGTGCATGTGTTTGTACATAAGGACAAATTTTAAAAAGGAGTTAGATATTATACTGATTTAGGACTGTGACAGTAGTAGGTTCTGTTCTAATATCCTCCCATTGCTCCATCTATGGTCCATTTCTATTTCCCTGGTTTCTGTGTTACTCCAGGTTTTATACTCACATTTAAATAGTGAGTGGCATGTCCACAACTATGATCATATGCAGCATTTGTCTTTCTGGGTTTGGCTATGTCACTCAATATAATATGTTCCACTTTCATCCATTTACCTGAAAATTTTATGATTTCACTTTTTTTACATATGAATAGACTCCCACTGTATACATAATACATACATATATATATATATATATATATATATATATATATATATATATATATATATATATTTCATTGCCCATTCATGACTTGGAGGAAATTCACATTTTATTCTCAGTTCTTGTAAATGTGAACACAGCTAAGCAAGTATGTAAGTAAAGTGTGACATACTAAATAAAGTATGACCTAGAATCTTTTGGGATAACCTAGTGTATCTATTGTCTAAGAAAAAGAGATCATATCTCAAATGAGGATGAAAGCAAAGAGCAAAATATGAGGTTCTTTGACCTTAATATGCACACACACACACCACAGGCATGCACATGTACACACATTCATACGTATAGACACATGAGCACACACAATAAAAAGCAGGTAAATACATGTCATATGAGTAACTAGTGATTTTTTCAAAATTCTAAGTAATAAAAAATATAGAAATTGAGATAGGCTGTAGCATGAATCCTAACGGATCTTATTAATAAAAACAAACCCGGAGCCAGGTATTGGGGTGAATGCTGGAAGATCACAGAAGCAGAACAAGCCACAGCTACCTTGCCTTGCCAATTCCTCAGCTGATCCTGTTTTCTCAGACTGGAAACCTCTGAGTCCTCATCCAGAATGAATCTCAGCTGAACTGTGCTGCTCAAAAGCCTAAAAGCTTAATCAGCTGTAGTTCCTGGTCCTCACGTCTTATATATCTTTCTGCTTTCTGCCATCACTTCCTGGGATTAAAGGCATGAAATGACCATGCCTGGCTGTTTCCAGTGTAACCTTGAACTTACAGAGATGCAGATGAATTTCTGCCTTTGGAATGCTAAGATTAAAGGTGTGTGTGCCCTGTTTTCTGGCCTCTATATTTAGTGTCTTTTCTGTTCTCTGACCCCAGATAAGTTTATTAGAACACAATATTACCACAACAGGCATCTTGGAATTCAACAGAATATGCTTTAGTAAAGTGTGGCAAAGTCAACAAGGCATTGAGCATCTGAAGACTGAGAGACATATTGGGTTTCTTGGACATAGTAAGACCTTCTAGATACAGTCATATTCAAAATTCTAAGATAGGAACAATATCTTCATTAAGAACTTTTAATTTATATTCTCTGTTAATTTTGTTAAATAGTTTCTTTCCTCATACAATGTGTCATGACTATAGTTTCCCTTCCCCCTACTCCTGTGAGTTCCTCCTTACTTCACCTCCCCTCATGATCCACTCCCTTTGTGACTTTCATAAAAAAGAACAGACTTCTTAAAGGTAACAACCAAATATGACAAAATAAAATATAACAAAATGAGGGAAAAACTTTCCTATCAAAGTTGGACACAGCAACCCACAGGTGTCTCATGAAAATGCTAAGCTAATAGCTATAACATATACAGTGTAGACTGTTGTGGAACCATGTGGGCCCTGTGCTTCCTGCTTCAGTCTCTGTGGGCCCATATGTATCTTGCTTAGTTGTTTCAGAGGGCCATGTTCTCCTGGTGCCCCCAACCTCTCTAGTCCTTATAATCTCTCTGCCTCCTCTTCTGTATGAATCTCTGAGCTGTAAGGGAGGGATTTGATAGATATATCCAGTTTAGACTCTCCATGTATAATGTCTGGCCATGTATCTCTGCATCTGCTCTCATCTGCTTTCAGAGTAAGCCTCTTGATGGTGACTTTATATGGCACTGATCTGTAAGGATAGCAGAATATCATTAGAAATGATTTTAGTGTGGTGTGTGTGTGTGTGTGTGTGTGTGTGTGTAGTGTGGTGTGGTGTGGTGTGTGTGTGTGTGTGTGTGTGTGTGTGTGTGTGTGTGTGTGTGTTTCCTTTTTGATCAGTTTTACTCTTGGTCTTTGGGCTATGTAATCTCTGGTTCATGTTTATTCAAATATTGTCAAGTATGAGTTCCTTCTTATGGAGAGGTTCTTAAGTCAAAAAGGTACCCTGAAGGCTACTGAAAGAGAAATGGAAATGTTGACACCAATCCAGCCACAGAAAAAATTGAACTACAGTCTGTTCTGTTTCATGTAGAAAAAGCGTGGTGGTATTGTGTTCCCTAAAATATTGTGCATGTTAATAAACTTATCTGGGGTCAGAGACAGAATAGCCACAATATTAAACATAGAAGAAAGGCAGTGGTAGCACAAGCCTTTAATCCTAGCATTCCAGAGGCAGAAATCCATGTGTTAAAGGATACAGCCAATCATGGCGACTCATGCCTTTAATCCCAGAAAGCAAACCTTTAATCCCAGGGAGTGATGGTAGAAAGAAAGATATATAAGGCATGAAGACGAGAAACTAGAAGCATTTGGCTGGTTAAGTTTTTAGGCTTTGGAGCAGCAGTTCAGCTGAGAACCATTCTGGATGAGGACTCAGAGGCTTCCAGTCTGAGGAAACAGGACCAGCTGAGAAAATGGCAAGGTGAGGAAGCTGTGGCTTGCTCTGCTTCTCTGATCTTTTAGCGTTCATCCCAATACCTGGCTCAAGGTTTGATTTAATTAATAAGACATTCTAACAATTCATGCTACAAACAAGTTTCTAAAAATCTCTGTGTATTTCACACTTAGTTTTTGAAGCTGCTATTATACTTATAATAACTGAAAATACACTTACGCTTTGAAGGAAAACTGGAGGAATTATGGTTTCCTTAGGAAGGTATACCATTGTTATAAATTATAGGCTATACTTGAAATCTGGAAATAGAGATGAATATAGAACGATTGTTACCAGTCCAAAAATGCAGGAGTTTAGGTTGGCAATAGCATTTCTCTTAGGCAGTAACTGAATCATCTATAAAGTGTTGTTGCTTGGAATAACTTAAAAACATTATAAACGACATGTGTTAAAATATTAAAGACCTTTTTTGTTGAAGTAATTGAGATGTTTATAATTTTCTGGTAATAAACTTTGCATAGCCATTGTAGAGTAAAATGCAAAGAATGCTGGAGAGCCAATGCCTTCGGTTCTGTGTCTCCTCCCAATGTCCTTGTTGAATATAAAAAAAATAATTTAACATAACATTAGGTTTTATGGTGTTATAAAAATTATATGAGAGGCTTGTTCCAGTTTTGTAAAAATTAGCTCATGTTGCGAATTTCTACAAGGGGCACTGATTATGTTCACCTTAGACTCCAAAAGACAAAATGCAGGTCCCTTCAGCCTACCTGCTGAATTCAGCATTTAAAACTGGCAGGACTTCTAATTAGAAGAATAAATAAAACATGAAGCATAAATAAGAAGGGTTAATGAAAACCACATCCTGTGACTAATCTAAAAGTCTGTTTCAGAAATAACATTCACAGGTTAACCATGAAAATATGAGGACAAAAGTAGGTGGAACTAAACTTTGAGAACAAACAAAATATTTCCATGTAAAGCACTGACTAAATCGTGCTACAAAATCATGTATCTTATGTTCTACTTCATGGAAAGCATCATTTTACAATCTTGAATAAAATGTGAAAGAAGCTTTGCTGGGTTTCCCTGTTAGCTCTAAAAGTGTGCTCTGTGTTATTCCTCAAGATAATTTTAAGTACACTCCTGTGCATCATAAACTCCTTAGATATGAATGACATTGGACAGAATTTTGTACTAGCTATTTGTCTCATTGTTGAGACCAAATAGCTCAAGAAGAAACAAATTATTTTTTTGTTTATTGGGAGAATGAGTTTATTGTGCATTAGCATTAAAAAAAGATACTATTGTCATGTTTGTAAAGACATGGTGACAAGAATTCCAGGCAGCTGGTCATACTGTGTTCACACCCAGGAAACAGAAAGAAATGAATGCTGTTGCCCACCTCGGTTTCCCTTTGCTCTCAAACTGAGACTCCAGCCTGTAGGATGGTGCCAACTACAGTCACAGTAGTGCCTGACTCTTGCTGAACCTCCCTGGGGGGAATATACTGTACACATAAAAAGAAATGTTATATTCTTTTTATAACATTTATAAAATAATGATTATAAATCTGGGTAATCTGAGAATATCAAGCATCACCTAGTCATAACCTATTATTAAAAAGCATAAAGAGTAGATTTCAGAATGTGTGGTTAACAAAGGCAATCATACTAAGACCTTTAAAATTTAGAAAACTAAAGCTGAGTGGTGGTGGTGCACATCTTTAATCCCAGCACTTGGGAGGCAGAGCCAGGCAGATCCCTATGAGTTTGAGGCCAGCCTGGTCTACAGAGTGAGATCCAGGACAGGCACCAAAACTACACAGAGAAACCCTGTCTCAGACTGCCACCCCCCAAAAATCATAAAACTATAAATAGATGGTGAGTTATACTTTGGAAATCACTGGCTTTAAATTACAATGATGTTTTCTGAAATTAATGTGTGTGTGTGTGTGTGTGTGTGTGTGTGTGTGTGTGTGTGTTGTAAACTTCTATAGTTGTAGGTTTCCTTATAATTTTATTAAAAGCTCTATAGTGTTAGTTATCCTTCCCCCATATGATTTTCTCTACTTTGCCCTCAGAACCATAGCATCTGTGAGATAAGTCTATTTTTCTATTAATTAACATTTTAAACTTATTCCTTAGAATTTATTACTATACCCACAGTTGGTGTAACTTCTCACCAAGAAGCATCTTTGTGCAACATATGGTAATTAAACAGAGTTCTGTGACTAGTCAAGAAGCAAAGAGTTATAGAATACAAGACTCTGCCTTATATAGAATATCTGTATCACATACCTTTACCCCAGGGCTCAGGGATTATTTCAAAGAGGGAATAGATATATTGTAATAGCCAGAGGTAAATGACTAAAAAGAAAGAGTATTTCCATGATACTTAAGGACTGTTGTATATATGAGTGCACAATAGTTATGACATCATTCACAAGACCTGTGTAAATACAGAACATTATTGAAAGAATAGCAAGGAGAGGGAAGGTTGACACAAAGACCCACCTCTAACCCAGGTGTTATTGAATACTGATAGATGGTCAAGAGGGCAATCTGTTTCCTTTAGCAGTGTAGCATCTGGTATATTTACTATGCTTCAGTGGAGGAAACAGACTCAAGGGTGTATGGGAAACATAAGTTGGAGCTGATGTGTGAAACAGAGAAAAGGAATAATATCTGGGAATAGTTGGGCAGAAGTAAATTATGATCAAAATATGTACAATAGTTTAGCTACCTAATTAAAATATTATATACTATTTTCTATTTCTTCAGTATTTTTATATGGAAATAGGCTCAGATTAAGATTCAATTACATTATTGTATATATTAATATTTGAGGTAACATTCTATGAATTTCATATTCAAACTCAATAAATAGGTAGGTTATATTCCATATATCTGTCTATTTTTTGTCATATTGTATAAATTTTAAAAATTTTCCAAATGAGTAAGTCTATAATTTATTAATTAAAGTTTTTAATATAAATATGTTTTAATTCTCTTATACACCTCAGTGTTATGTGAACATCTACTAAATACTTATTTAACTCTTTAGCATTTAGACATGATTAAAATGGCTTGTAATTAATAATATTTAAATGACCTCATCTAGACATGCTATTTTAAAATAACAAGGCTATTAAAATTTATCACTTTTCATTCATTTTATACCTATGGTACTATATAATAGATTCTATGAAGCCATAATAATTTATGTAATTTCATGATTATTTAATTTTTAACATTATAAAGTACATATCCATAGTTATGCAAAATATACACTATAAAAAAAAGGTTAATAAAAACTACCAAAGATTGATTTCATAAAAGAAATATAAAGACTCTGTTTTGTCTCTATTGTTCATTGAAAATTATGTTTCTACAAATGTTATACAAATTCTCATGAATTTGCAGCTTAACAAGAGATATTAAATTCTGAGAATAATCATATACCAAAATATAAAGCATTATCTAATTTTATATTCTTCAAAGATGTTTGTTGACTTATAATAAAGGTTATTCATTATATGAAAATATACATAGTCTTCTAAAATATCAGAAGATTTTTGTAGAAGTAAAATTTGGGTTAAAACTATTCTAATTCTTAATTAAACCTGAATTGTAGAATTTTGCAGTACAGTGCAGCAGATATTTTCATAGCATTTTTTTTTTGAGCTGAGGATCAAACCCAGGGCCGTAAGCTTGCTAGACAAGTGCTCTATTATTGAGCTAAATCCCCAACCCACGTTTCTTATGTTTGTGCTTTTATGTGTTGCTCTTATAGACATTTATACTGGACATTACATTGACTTATCTTATCACTACAAAAATCACAACTGCTTTTGAATTTTCCAACTAAAATTATGTGTAGAAAATTTAATCAAATACCGCATGTAAATAAACAAAGACTTAAGTTTCATATCTTAGCCTCATTGGATAGTTCTGCTTTTCAGTGATTTGTGGACATTCTGTATTTGGAATAAAATCTCACCTTGAACTCTCCCTCTTTTCTCAGAATGTCACAAGAAATAATATGACAACTGCTAAAATAACATGATTTTAATAATGTAGCTGTAAATGTCCAATTTTATTAATATAAAATTTTACATTTTGAGCAGAATGTTTTTATAGCCTTATGACTATAACTTTGTAAGTACAGAGGACATGAATAAATTGTAAGCATATAAAAGATTTAATAAACATCAGCATGGAACTATGCAAGGAGTTGGTGAGGGAATGAAGGTGCTCACCCTCCTGACTATTGATCAAAAAAAAAAATCAAGCAATGTATTTTTTTTTAACATCTTAGGTGTTTTACTTTCCTGTGGATTCTGTAATATATTTCTACAAATGTAGTTTCTTGTAACAACAGAGATTTATCATCTTATACTTCTACAGGTTAGAATTACACCATGAGTCGCACTGAACTCAAATCTAGGTCTCTATGGGACATCTATCTTTAAAACACTTTTATAGCACAATCTTTTACTTTTCTTCCTGCGGGTTCTAAAGGTTTCCATACTTCTGGGCTCATTATCCTTCACCCATACTTTCCTATTGCCATTGCTTTCTAACTTCCTTCTTTGTGGTTAAAATCCCATGTCATACAATTGGCTCAGTGGACAGTCCATGAAGGTATTTTCATCTGTGTGATACCTTCAAATCACAATCACAAAATTCTATCTTCCACTTTAGGAGACATAATGAAACATAGAAATAGACATACAGGAATCGTTCACTTCATTACTCTGTCTACAACTGTCTTTTAAAAGAGACAGCATGATAAGAGATAAAACCATCAAATAGAACGTAATTGGTCATGTGAACTGGGCACAGTGCCACATATCTGCAGGTATAAGGAGACCGCGAGTGGATATTAGGATGATTAAAATACGACATGATTATATTTCATTGAAAATGTTCAGTCTAGACATTCTGTACCAGCGTTAATACAGAATATCAGACAAAAATGCAAGAAATAATACTTAAACAAACTATATAATAAATGATAAATGCTCAATAAATTAGGAGTAGCAACAGCAACAGAAATAAGAGAAGGTGACGGTGGACTGCCAACTTTTTATTGTACACTCACATGGAACAACAGAGATAAAATAGTTTTATGTACTTTTGCAAAGATAAATGATTTTGAGACCTTTAAGTTTGGGAAGATAGATAAACATCCATTCCACTTCACTGAGCTACCGAGGACAAGTATAAATGGATCCCATTTAGACTCTGAGATAATTCATTCATAGCTATACATTTTATTTTAGATGGTTTCATGAACTAGAAGTGAGGAACTAAGTTCAACCTGGAGGTGGTTTAGCTTTGCTATGATGGGTAGGAAACTTATGACAAAGAAATGAATGTTACTCTCAATAGAAAGATTAGAAGACTATGTAGAAGTACATTATATAGTACACAAAAGTGCAAAATTCAAATATAGACTCTCACGCACTGAACACTACGGAAGCTGAAGACTGATAAGTCCTTATCTAAACTTCTTTCATTTTTTTCACTGTAAGGTGAGCAGATATTTTTAATGCCAAGTGATAGGCTAAATGATGACTAAATTCCTTCCCCTGAAAAATACTAGTGTCCCTTCTTTATCATTTCCCTTTTTTGATCACTTTCTCTAGATTGTTGATGTTAGAGATAAATACGTGTCTTGGCCATATGACTCCAAACATACGATTTACCAACTCTTCAGATCTTGAGAAAAATTACTTGAGCTCTCTATACCTTCTTTATTTTTCTTCTATAAAGCATGAGTAAATATCCCTTCACTATAAATGGTCATGGGAAAGATTAAAAATGAAGCATATAAAGAACATTCATTTGTCATACTTCCTGACCACATGACACACAGCTATTAAATGTTGTTCTGTTACACCCTTCTGTTAGTCATTGTTTGCCTTCTTCAGAAGCATGTTGGTCATTTTCTCCCATTTGACAATTAATGGCAAATTTTGATATGAAGACAAAGCCTCTGAAATGCAGAATACCTCATTTTTCTTTTGCTGGACAAGATTTACCTAAAACCTGTTTACCAACCTGCTATGAAGCTCTCATGTATTGGCACATTAAAAAAAAAAATCAAACTGTCATCATTGAACCTTCATCTAGTAACTGGTGGAAACAGAAGCAGAGATCCACAACCAAGTAACCTGGCCAAGATCCAGAAATCCAGCTGAGAAAGAGAAGAGGGGTTTTATAAGCAAGGCACATCAAGATTATGATGGGGAAGTTACAGATACAAATGAACCAAGCTAGTGGGAACTCATGAATTTTAAACCAACAGCTGTGGAGCCTACCTGGGCCTTGACTAGGCCCTGTGCATAAGCGAGACAGTTGTGTTGCTTGGTCTGCTTAAGGAGCCCCTGGCAGTGGAAATAGAATCTACTCCTGGTGCATGAACTGGCCTTTTGGAGCTCACTATTTATGATAGGCATCTTGTACAGCCTTAATGTGTGGGGAGGAGCTTGACCTGCTTACAGGGAATGTACCAGGTTATGTTGACTCCCCATGGAGTCTCCTTACCTTTTAGGAGGAGATGAGGGTTGGGCTCAGAGCAGGCAATCTGTGGTTGGTATGTAATATGAATGAAACATTTTTTAATAAAAAAGTTTAAAAAAATCCAGCTTTCTATAAGTATGACCTACATAATCATATATAAACTGGTGAGCTTTGATGATTACACCCCTGTACAAAATAACCATGACACTCTTCTTAAATTAAAGTCAATGTTAAGGATAGCTCTATAGAGTAGGCAGGCAGATTGACACTATCTGAAACGGTAATATTAAGGTATGCTTGATGATAATATTTTCCAATAAGCATGTATATTTGTTGACTTTCTCACTGCCAGGCAACTGAATGCATATAAAGAAGTGGGAATATCATAGACAGCTGCTCACTTGAGTTTTCTATTTTCCTCAAAGATGGATATGCATATCTAATACTAAATAGAATGGTTGGAATCAAGTACGTAGTCGGCTCTCATATAATTCTAGACTTTATTTAACTTTTAAAACTTTAATTAAAATTCAATTACATCAACCTGTCTTTTCTTTCCACCCTCCAACATCATATGTTCCCTTCACTCCCACTCAAATTCATAACTTTTTTATTATTCTTACATGTATAGTGTTTCTCATTCTCTATTTCATACACACATACACACACATGTATATGTAGTTACAATGTAATTATTACCTTTATTGTTGCTTGAGATTAAGAATCATCATATAGATTAAGAATTATCATATTTTTCACAAAGTAATTTAATATCAATAATGTTATTCATATTAAAATTAATACTTGCTAAATCATAATTTCTTCACCTACAAAATTGAAGCAATAGAATTTATATTAAGGGCTTGTTGAAAAATCAAAGGCTGTATTTATATATAAGAAATGCCACATAGCTTCTTCATAATTATGTTACTGAATTTTATAATTTATTATCAGGAAATCATGACATTCTTTTTAATTACATCTCCTTTTTTGATATTATAAGTAAATCACTTATGCCTTTCCCTTTTCCCTGCTAACCACCTCACTCCTTGCTTTCTTTCAAATTCATTGCTTTTGTTTCTTGATTGTTGTAATATACATATGTATATGTTTATCTACATATGTATTGATAAATGCATAAACACAACTTGCTCAGTCTGTATAATGTTGTTTTAAAATTTGCTTATGCCCGGGGCGGTGGTGGCACATGCCTTTAATCTCAGCACTCAGGAGGCAGAGCCAGGTGGATCTCTGTGAGTTCAAGGCCAGCCTGGGCTACAGAGTGAGTTCCAGGAAAGGTGCAAAGCTACACAGAGAAACCCTATCTCCAAAATAAAAAATAAATAAATAAATAATAAAAGAATGAATAAAGTTTGCTTATGACTATTTGTCCCTGTGCCAAACTAGTGGAAAAACATAAACTGTGAACCAATAGCTCAGGAACCCCCACGGAACTGGACCAGGGCCTCTGGATAAGTAAGACAGTTGATGAGTTTGAACTGTTTAGGAGGCCCCCAGCAATGGAACTGGAACCTGCCCTTGGTGCATGAGCTGGTTTTTTTGAACCTACAGCCTATGCTGAGACACTTTGCTCAGCCTTGGTGCAGGGAGGAGGGGACTGGACCTGCTTCAACTGAATCTACCAGCCTCTGCTGACTCCCCCGGGGAGACCTTGCCTTGAAGGAGGTGGGAATAGGGGGGTTGATTGTTGGGGAAGACTGAGGGAGTGGGAGGAGGGAGGACAGGGTAATCCCTGGCTGATATGTAAAATAAAAATATATATAAAAAAAGATTTGCTTATGAGCAGCTCTGCCAGATCACATTGAATAAAGTAAAAGAACTACTTTTAATGGACTGAATGAGAAAAGAATATTAAGGTAAAGAAAGGCAGTACTTCGAATACTACTGCTGTACGGAAGATATGTTGTCTTTATATTTGCTATAATTTTGTCCTGTATAAAAGAAAACTTGTAGGTGTGTGTAAGTGTGGGCTCAATAATTGTAGATGTAACCAACCATCTTATTAAATAAAAAACACAGAACCAATGCATAGAAGAAAGCCAAGAGGTCAGAGCTAAGAGCTAAAACCTTACCCTTCCTCCTGCAGTGGTCCTACCTCTCAGAAAGGTAGCTACTTCCTGTGTTAAAGTCTTTATAAAGACTTTCAGTTCTGCCTTCTCATTGGTTGTAAACATGACCGCCTTGTCACTGCCTGTCTGTACAGACCTCCAGGTCTTCTGTGGTTGGTATTGAGATTAAAGGCATATGTATCAAATGCTGACTGTATCCCTGAACACACAGAGACCTACCTAGCTCTGCCTTCCAAGAGCTGGGATTAAAGTCCCACAGCCCAGCTTTCCTATGGCTTGCTAATAGCTCTGACCTCCAGGTAACTTTATTTATTAACATACAAATAACATTTTAGTACAAATAATATATCACCATAAATAATAGTCTGTATTACTGAACAAATGCCTTACTTAAAAATATAGCATAACACTGAATTTTGCTGAAAGCAAGTGATTTTTTTTAATCTATTCATTTGGTTAAGGATATTTTGTTTATCTGATCTGGATAAGGCACTGATCAATTAGTACAGAAACAAAAAAAAAAAAAAAAAAAGAAAAAGAAAAGAAGATAATCTTATGGAAGAATAATACCAGGGTTTGAAAGATGATTTAATGCAAGTACTCCTCAAATTATTTCAAAATATAGAAAGAGAAGAAATGTTGAAATTCATTTTATGAGGCCATAGTTACCGGTATACCCAAACAACATAAAGAATAAACAAAGAAAGATAATTACAGAACAATTTTCATCATGACCCTAACATAGATGTAAAAATACTCAATTAAGCATTTGCAAATAGATTCTAAGAACTCATCACAAAGCTAGTCCAACATGATCAAGTAGGCTTCATCCCAGAGATGCAAGGATGGTTCAATATATAAAAATCAGTAAACATAATCCACCATATAAGCAAACTGAAACACACACACACACACACACACACACACACACACACACACACACACACACACACATGGAGATAAGTCCTTTGACAAAGTGATAAAAAAATAAAAACTTAAACCTTAGGAAGAAGGAAATTGAAGACAGTATCATCAGGTGGAAAGACCTATAATATTAATATATAGAAAGTTTAGCATCCTACCAACAGCAATTTCCAGTTTCAAAGCAATCCCCATCAAAATTCTATCACAAGTTCTTTAAAGAACTTGAAAGAAAAATACTCAACTCTATCTGGAAAAAAAGAATCTCAGGATAGCTAAAACAACCCTATATAAGAAAAGAACTTCTGGAAGTAACTATCCCTGATTTCAACAAGCTATACTACAAAGCTATAGTTGAGAGAGAGAGAGAGAGAGAGAGAGAGAGAGAGAGAGAGAGAGAGAGAGAGAGAGAGAGAGAGAGAGAGAGAGAGGAGAATAGTATTGGCATAAAAATAGACATGTTAATCAGTGGAAATGAATTCAAAACCCAGAAATATATCCAAGCACATATGGACACCTTATTATTGATAAACAAACCAGAAATACACACTGGAACAGGGATTGCATCTTCAACAAATAGTGCTGATCTAACTGGATGTCTGCATGTAGCAGAATCCAAACTGATGTAAAATTTTCACTCTGCACCAAACTAAAGCCCAAGTGGATCAAGACCACCAGATATATGGAGCCAAATAGAAGAGAAAATTTGGGGAATAGCCTCCATGGTATTGGCATAGGAGACAATTTATTAAACAGAACACTAATAGCATAGGCACTAAGATCAACAATTAAGAAATAGGGCCTCATGAAACTTAAAATCTTCTGTTAGGCAAAGGACATCAAAAATCAAACAAAGTAGCAGCCTACAGAATGGGAAAAGTTTGTTACCAACTTCACATATGATAGAGGACTAATATTCAAAATATATTAAGAACTCAACAAACTAGATATAAAAAAAACAAATAGTGCAATTAAAAATAAGGATCAGATCTGAACTAAGAATTTTTAATGGACAAATCTCAAATGACCGAGAGAAACACTTAAAGAAAATTTCACCACTCTCTTGCCATCAGGGAAATGCAAATCAAACTCATTTGCAATTCCATCTTACACCTGTCAGAGAGCCTAAGATCAATAACAAAAATGACAGCTTATGCTGGCAAGGATGTGGAATAAGGTGAAGACTCCTCCATTGCTGGTAGGAGCACAAATTTTTACAGCCAGCCACTATGGAAATCAATACGGCAAGGCCTCAGGAAGTTGGGGATTCATCTGCCTCAAAACCCAAGTTAACCATCCTTGGACATATACCAAAAGGGTGCTCTATCATATCACAAGGACACTTGTTCAACAATGTTCATTGTGTCTTAATTCATAATATCTATAAGCTGGAAACAACCTAGGTATTATCCCTCAACAGAAGACTAGATAAAGAAAATGTGGTACATTTACACAATGGAGTACTACTCAGCTGTTTAAAAAATGACATCATGAGCCGGGCGGCAGTGGCATATGCCGTTAATCCCAGCACTCAGGAGGTAGAGCCAAGTGGATCTCTGTGAGTTCAAGGCCAGCCTGGTCTACAGAGAAAGATTTAGGACAGGCATTAAAACTACACAGAGAAACCCTGTCTCGGAAAAAAAAATGACATCATGAAATTTGCAAGCAAATGGATGGAACTAGAAAAGAGCATCCTGAGTAAGGTTACCCAGACGCAGGAAGACATTGCGGTATACATATAAGGGGATTTTAGCCATTGAGTAAATGATCATAAAGCTACCATCTGTAGAACCAGAGAGTTTAGGTAAAGAGGAAGGGTAAAGGGAGGACTCGGAGATCTCTCTGAAAGGGATACAATATATTTTGTGGGTGAACTGTGCTCAGCAGGGGACCAGAACAGGGGAATTAGGTGGGTCGGATTGGGTAGAGAAGAGATTGGGCAGACAGATGGCAGGAATTGGAGGGGGAGAGCATTTGGTGGTTGGAAATGTATGTCAGTAAAAACTGCCTTGAACCTATGAAGGTAATCTTAATGGGGGAAATGGAATCAGAACTGGCCATCTCTTGGGCATTCAATTGAGTTGGAGGCCAAGGGGAGCCCATGGAAATCCTCAAATAATCCAGGCTATATGCTAAAACAAAAGGATACTCTTTGCCCACTGACTATAGGGCCCTATTGCTGACATTATTACCCATACAACTCATTGAACATGGAGAAATCCAGAAGGTACCTACACGGGGCCCTCATGCCTAAAATATAGTCTCTTTTTGGTACAGGAAGGTACTTTGTAGGCTACCCAAAAAGAAATGTGGATATCAACGCAGCCAGACAACCTTTGATTTACAATCAGTTCTGCTTACCAAAATATGCTAAGGAAGTTATGGCACAGAACTCCTGGGAATAGCCAATCAATGCCTAATTTGAGCTAAGGACCATTTCATAAGAAGGAACTCATACCCAACACTGCTTGGATAACCAAAACCAGAGAATTGATATCCCAAAGACCTAGGGTAAAACCAAACACAACTACTCAAAAAATTAATAACATGATTCCTAGTGATATTCTGCTGTACACATAGATCAATGCCTTATACCAGCTACCATCAGAGAAGCTTTCCCTTTCAGCAAATGGGAAAAGACAGAGACTCACAGCCAGATATTATGTGTAGACAGAATCTAAATTGGAGATCACCATTACATTCTTCACCTCAGAGCTCAGGGAATCCTGTGGAAGGGAGGCAGAGAGACTGTTAGTGCCAGAGTGGTTAGAGGAAACTAAGAGAACAAGGCCCTCTGAATCAACTAAGCAAGTTCCATATGAGCTGACATGGACAGAAGCAGCAGGCACAGGGACTCCCTACATGGATCTGTGCCAGGTCCTCTGCATAGATATTATAGCTATGAATTTAACATTGTTATGGGACTCCTGACTGTGGGAATGAGTGTATCTCTGATTCTTACGCCTCTCTTAGGACATTTTTTCCTTCTGTTAGGCTGCCATGTTCAATTTCATTATAAATTTTTTTGCTTCAACTTATTGTGTTATATCTTGTCGTGTTTGGTTGTTAGCTCTTCGAAGCCTGTTCTTTTCTACTGAGAGAAAGAAAGAGGGTACATCCAGTGGGGAGGGGAGGGGGAGGACTTAGAAGAAGTAGAGGGAGGAGAAACTATAATCGGGATATTTTCTGTGATGAAAGAATCTACTTTTATTAAAAGAAAAAAATCTTGTGAATAGGTATCTCACTGTAACATGAGTTAGATTATACATTGACTTTGAATTGCTGCTTGGAATTCTCTGAGACAGATAACTCTATGCAATGAGACAACTATGTGAATTTTATTATGGAAATTTTGATAAATGTATTTTGAGTTCACAGTTATTTATTTCTTCATTGTTAAATCAAGAAATGTTGTTGAACTTGTAAGTATTGTAATTAAATTGAATTAGCAATGAACAAAATTGTGCTCAATGTGCAGTAAGATAACAATGTATGCTAACTAACTTGCTTCTTCAAAGCAAATGCTCTCTGCACAGAATTGGAAAGCCCCAAGTTCTTTTCAAGTGGAAACAATTTGCATACACAATAAGAAAACAGATTATGATAGTACCATTAATAATGTGGACATTTCTCCTGTGACTTCAGGAAGTTTTAAAAATAGTTTAAAATCAGATGCTGAAATGGTAGTTACTCTTATGCTTAGGCAGGTTATTTTAACAGTTTTATGATTATAGGCTTCCTATATGTCAAAAAGCAACATTTTTCATGCATAACACAAATTTTATTAGATAATATTTTTCTGGCATTTTTGGGGGAAGCTTTTGATCTACAAACTTTATTTAAACATATTTTAAAAATCTACTTGAAGAAAAACTGTCTTTTATCACAATGAAGATTTCAGGGTAGTCCATGGAACTGTTTTATAATTGAAAATCTTGCATAAATCAGAGTATTATATCAAACCTTGAAATAAGACAAATAAAGCATATAAAGGGAACTTAATTTTGAATCTCAACACCAGGGAATGATAAGCTTTAATTAGTTTTGAAGAACATCATCTGGTCCATAAACCTGCAACTTTAAACGCCCTCGATTAAGGAGACATACATTTCTTCTAGGTTACAAAAGGATAATGCTTAATTAAGTCATGTGTCCAGCAACAATAAATCTCCCACCAACATTATCTTTTATTTTTATGAAGCTATTCTTAGCTCTAAAATCTTTATATTTATTATGATATAGAAAACACCTACCCGTGAAATAATTAGTTTTTATAATATACCTTAAAATCAGTTAGATCATGTGATCATTTATTTCATAAATCTTCCTATTTAGTAAGAAAGAAAAGAAAAGAAACACATTCATCCTCAAGGTCAGGGCATAGGTTTTAGTTGTGATGAACAGCTGCCTTTCTTTCATGAGATACAGATTACAATCTTGGTTTAGACTTTATAGTCTGTGAACTTTAGCAGGATGTGCTGCACTTTACTGCTCAAATCTGTTGAAAACAATTCCCCATGGCATCCCTTCATGTTTTGTGACAGTCTTCCCTAGCACCCACTCCTGCCCCCTCTATTTATTCTGCTTTAAAATAAGACCCTTGAAGAAAATATGTATTTACTATTTCCCTTTTGGGCAGAAGACATTTAATATCCCCTATTGGGCTCTAGAGATGTTGCCATCTTACAGGACAAAGGCTGAACTTATTTATCAACATGCTCTGGGTGAAGGTGAGTCTTCTTAAACCTTACATAAATCACCAGAATCATAGAAGAAGCAGGTTGAAGAAATTTCTTGAACACTTGGTATCATTTCACAGAATTTTGACAAAAAACGAATAACTGATTAGTACGCTCCACTTAAACTGCAATGTAGATGTAACCAACAGTCTTATTAAATAAGAAACACAAAACCTATGTAAAAGAGAAAGCCAAGAGGTCAGAGCTCAGAGCTAAAATCTTACCCTTCCTGTGGTGCTCCTAGCTCTCCAAAAGAGAGCTATTTCCTGCATGTATGTCTTTAAATAGTCTTTCTGTTCTGCCTTCTCATTGGTTGTAAACCCAAACACATGACTGCCTCGTCACTGCCTGTAAGTACAGCCCTCTAGGTCTTAAAGGCATATGTCTCCAATGCTGACTGTGTCCCTGAACACACAGAGATCCATGGGATTAAAGGTGTGCGCCACCACCGCCATGCTCTTTCTATGGCTCTAATAGCTCTGATCCCCAGGCAATTTTATTTATTAACATACAATTAAAATCACATTTCAGTACAAAGAGAATACCACCATATTGTAAGACAAAGAAACAAGTTTGAGAACTGTAGCATCTGTAAAGGGGAATGTCTTACATTTTATCTGTAGAAAAATAATTCACCCTCATTGGATTCACACCCATTTTCTTGGTTTGATTGTAATTTCATAATTGCACACACAAAGATGATATGTAAACTGTTAAATAGAAGTGAAAATACCAATCTATATATTTTACTTAATGCCTTCAGGATATTAGGACACAATAATAATCTTTAATTTAAAATATGTTCCAAAAAAATATATCTCTTTGATGATTCCAAGTTTGCTGCCCTGAGGTTTTCTATGTATATAATATACATGTATACTGGGAACTGATTTATTTACAGTACATACCGAGAACTTACTCAGACTTATGTTTTCTTTTGTGTTTGTGTGTATCTTTGTGTGGTCATGCATGGCCATATAGATTACATGTGCTTTAAACTGTAACATTTGCCCTAGGAGGCTATATTGGTATATGTGGTCTGTGCTTAGGACCAAAGTTCATGTGGACATTTGTGGACTGGGCTGCCACTGTAAGCCTATGTTTCCAGTGGCCATGAGGGTTGGAGTTGCCTGTTCTTCCACCTGAGGCCATGTTGATGCCTGTGGATGTGCATAATGATCCATGCCATGTCTGAGGGCCATGTTGGGGTCCAAGATCATACTGCAACCAGGAGCCCTGGCTGCGTCCATGGCTCATGTTACTGCTGAAGGCCCTGCAGATATCCGTGACCTCTGCCACAGCCTGATGTGGTCTTAATGTCCATGGGTCATGCTACCACTGGGGGCCATGTTGTTGTCCATGGCCTGTGCTGCCAATGGAGGCCATATTGATGTTTCTGGTCTGTCCTGTCACCAGAAACAATGTGGAAGGCCAAGATCCATGCTCCTACTGACTGTAAAGGGAAAGGAAGCCGCTTTGCCATGGCATTGGTAATGGCAGGCTCACAGTTGAGAAAGAGTCATGGAAGGCTTCCATGACAACCCCTACCCCCACCACCCCCCAAAAAGTAACAGCCTAGACAGGAAGCCATGTAAGATAACTCTTTAAAATTGTTATAAGATTGCTGAGGTTCAGCTCTCCACAATGGATGTCTTCTGGCAGGTGTGTGGGTAGGGAAGGAGTCAGTTTTCTTTAAGGGGCTGGAGTTTTTCCATGTTGCAATGAGTATACGAGCAACATAAATTAGACTTGTGTTTTCTTTTTCTTTTCTTTTTTCATTTTCATTTTCATATCTTTTTTGGAGGGGAGGCTCACAAGGGTGAGGGAGTGAACTTGAGAGGACTGGGAAGTGAGTGTGGTCAGGGTGCATTATGTGAAACTCTTCAATAATCAATAAAAATATTATGTTGGAAAAATAAATTGTAACATTAATCCAGTGACTACTAATTTACACAGTATAGTATAAACTCTGAAATATATCATTAAATTTTTGTATATAATAATTTATTTTCAACATAAAAACATGTAATAACAACCAATTTATTGGGCAAATTATAGTAAGATATTAAAAACTGATAACTTAGTAGTCGACTGGGAATTTTCTGTATTATTCTGTAACTTCATAACATTTTAAGTAAATTTTGCATTTTCTTCAAGGTAAAAGAATGTTACATAATCCCCACATGAGTGAAAATAAACATGCACACTTGTCTTACCTTGCTTACTTGTTATCAATGAGAAAGAGAGCTAAGATGTGGCCTGAAAATTTTCTGTTGATAGTTTTGTGGGAGACATTATAATTTGTGATGTTTGTTTATAAAAAAGCAATACTACACACTTTGAGAACAACAGAGACCTTTATTACCAAGCGAATGTCTTGCTCATTTGTTTTGATTTCTGGTTCTGTGCTGCTGAGGATAAGCACAGGGACTAGTTTATCCTAGGGATGTCCTTTACTACAGAACTGCTTATTAGCATTAAGTTATCATGGTGGGTAGTATGGTGCGTTTCAATTTATGGGCTATGGTAAATAAAAAGTATAAGTAGTTTACAAATTAACGTTTCCTGGGCAACATTCAAAGTTAAGAATGAATCTGTAGTAGATTATTGAGAAGATAATTTTTCCCATTAAGTTTTAAGTTAATTGTTCCATTGTGCAACCATATATTATGACCCATGACCAATACTTTTGAATTATTACCAAAAAAGTCTACTCTGCCTACTATATATATATATACTGGAGAAAGGAAGTCCATTAAAACAACAGGACTGAAGCATCCTTTTACTAAGAACACTTGAGCAAAACAGCAGCATTTAGACTCCCTTGGAACTAGTAGTTTAAATGTATACATTAATCAAGCTGTCTAGTTAGTGAGCATACCATCTGGTTTTAGGACCAAGTGAGATCAGGAGACACACACTGTAATCTATAGACGTTTTTCTCCTGTTGCATTATAATAATGGTTATTATTTTGTATTCTTATGATTTTATGAGGTTAGAATTAGAAAATAAGAAAGGAATATTCAGAGTGTACAATTCGTATTTTTTATATGACTGTGTACTGTGAAATAATCACTACAATAAAGAAAACAGACATCGTCACCCCACATCATAATAATTCCCATTACTGTTCTTTTTTATGGTACTATGGGAGTACCCTCCAATAGCAAACTTGTAGTACAATATTTTCCACTACTGTCACATTGTTATACTTTTGAGTTCTAGATTTATTTGTCTTTTACAGTGAAATCCAAGCATCCCTTATCCAAAATTTTTAAGTTCTCTTGCTTCTACTTCTACTACTGCACATTTGTGAGACACTGGCAGTTTTAGAGCAAGATCTATCAATCAGGGTTTGCCTTTCTGTGTGTTACTTAGTTCATTCAGCATCATGTTCTCTGTGTTCCTACTTGCTGTTCCATACCAGAGAATTTAATCTTTTTATGAGCCTGAACAAGATTCTGTTACTAGATCTATCACATTCGCCATATATTCTTCTCTGCTGCTTAGATACTTTCTACACCGTGGCTACTGAAAATGATTTTGTACTGAAATGGGACACAGGTACTTCTCTCAGATGCTGACTCCATTTTTTGTTAGATTATACCCAGAGGTGCAACTGAGGCATAACATGATACTTTCATCACAAATTGGGGAACCTGGTCTTTACTGCCTGTTATATTGTCCATGTCAATTGATTTTCTCATCGGGTGTATAGAGGGTTATTTTTCATTTCATCCTCAACAAAACATAAAACCACTTGTTGTTTTTATATTAGTGATTATAAAAGGTGTAAGGCAATGTTCTATTAATGTTTTAATTTGCATTTTCTTGAAAATTAATAATGTTTGGTTGTTTCAGAGATATGTGTGTTGTATCCTTAAGGAAATTTCTTTGAGACTTTTTCCATTTTAAATTGTGGTTTGTCAACTATAGGATGTATGAGCTCTTCATACATATATTTGGGTTATTAAGCTTTACCACATGTACCTTGCAAATATTCTCTGACAGTAAACAAATTATTTCTTCCCTTTCTTGATTATGTGATTTGCCAAAAAACAGATAATTTAAAGTAACATATATATATTTTCTTCTTAACTCCTTCTGGTTTTGAAGTCATCTGAAAAAAAATCTTTCCACAGAAGTGTACTAAATAATTATTCATTATGTTTTCTTTAGTTATATATTTTAACATTCCAAAGCTTTCATTTAATTACTTCACATATGTTTAGTTTATTCTTTACTTGTTATACAATAAGTTCCCGTGTTCATTCTTCTGCATGTGAAGAAATTATCTTTCCCACATATTTTCTCCTGACTACACTGGGTAAGTGCCCAAGCCATCATATGCATTGACTTTCCTCTCTGCTTTCTCTTCTTCATTTAGTTTATGTTTCTATTTGTTTTGCAGATGTAAAATATTTTCATCATAGTAGATCTGCAGTACATTTTGAATACAGAAGTGGAGCATCTTCAGCTTTGTTCATCTTACTCAAAATGACTTTGGCTGTGTACTGTCTCTTGTAATTACCCATGAACATTCACGCACACACAAACACATATGTACATACACAAATATTGTATTTATGCCTTATATATGTATATGTAATTATATATATATAATTTTAAACATATACCCCTTCAAGCCTGTAGATCATTTTGGATAAGTTACACAATTAATCATTATTAATTACTCCACATATAATCATTGGCAGTTTTTCTTCCTGTTTGTGTTTAGTTTCTTTCACAGTTTTCATGATTTTCAGTTTAGATGTCATTTGCCTTTAGGCAGTATTATTCCTACAATTGTTATCATTATTGTTACTAAAATAGAACTTTTTCTTGAATTGTTTTACAAGCTGTTTACTGACTATAATAAAGTAGGCTGAGTTTGTAAACTGAAACTCTACTCAATTCATTTACTAGCTCAAAGATTATCTTATTGCTTATGTTTTCTGATGTGTAATACATTATATGAAAACAGATATAAGTTTACATTGGTGCTGATTTTAGTAATTTTAAAATTATTCTGGCTGGTTTCCAATGCAACATCAAAAAGAAATGAAAAGAGATGACACCCATGTTTTGAGGCACACATTTGTTATTTGAAAGGGCAACAAGTGTGTACACATGTATTCCTAATCACACAAATATTGTTGTTGTGACTTTATTTCACTCAAAAATCAATGTTTCAGAAAATGACATCACTTTATGTCATCATGAAGTTATATATTTTTCAGTATATTTGTTAAAGAATTAACAAAAACTGTAACCTAATCTGTGGATTTTAATCAATTAAATGGAACAATTTTCAACTGTTTTCATAACTTATAGGATTTACATATTATAATATACGGATTTTTAATACTATTTATACAAAATGGTAAATTCATGGTGCTTGAGAGAGAGCTCAGATAATCAGAGCACTTGCTTCTAATGAAGTCGATCTGGGTGTGGCTTGCAGTATATACACAGTAGCTCTAAATTAACTTTGATCCATTTTCAAATGATTGAATACTTTCCTCTAGCCTACATGGCTGCCAAACATGTGTGCGATACACATAAAGTATTTAAAAACAATTTAAATGAAGTATTAATGAAGATACTTTAGTATAAATGAATACACTACTTTTATCACATACATCCCCTCATTACATTATCTCATTGAATTTCTGCTTCCTCTTTCTATTGCTGTCTTCTTCCTTTTCTAATATGTCCCTGTGTCTATTTTCATATTTTTTAATCTATAAACTATTCATGACAGAAAATGTAATAATTCTCTTTATGTGTATGCCTTATTTTCTTTACTTAATCTTCAGATTCATACATGTTGCTGCATAAGATATAATTATTCTTCAAGGCTATAGTACATACTCTTTGATATAGTAGATATACTAAATTTTCTTTTGCCATTCATCCATTGATGAGTTCCTCATTATATCCCATCATGTGGCTATTATGAACAACTCATGAAATAATCATTTGAGTGCAACTGGCATCTTTGTGTGTACACTCAGGGATAAATTAAAAGGATCATACAGCAACTATCCCTTTAGTTTTTGGATGGACGTCTGTCCCACTATCAGTGATAACTAGCCTAGTTCATGCCTCAAGTGTAGAGTGGAGGAATTCTTTTTCTTTCACACTCTAACCAGTATTTCCAGCTGCATTTCTACATCTTTGTAGCATTCTGATTTTATGAAATGAAATCTCCATGTAGATTTTATTTTCTTTGCCATCTTCACTAAAGACATTGAACAATGATTTTTTTCAAGGATAGGCTGGCCATTTCTGCATCTGTCCTTAAAAACTGTTTATTTATTGACCATTTGTTGACTCATTCAATTGACATTTTGCCAATTAAGTTTTGAGGTCTTTATATATTGTAGGTATTAATCAAAGTTAGGTGACTGATGGACAATGTGTCTCCAGCTCTTTAGATGTGTCTTATCTTTTGTGTGTTGACTCCTCATTTATATCTTTAGCTCAGAGGGCTCTGTATTCAGTAGCTTGCCAAGAAGGACAATCATGGAAACAATTTTACTTTTCTCTTTTCAAAGTTTCAACTTAAAAATTAAGATATTTGGTGTATTTTGGATTTAATTTTTACCTATGACCCTAAAATCAGTCTTTTTATGTGATTATGGTATGCTTTCTGCACCAAATGTTGATGAAGATGTCTTTTCTCTTTCTGTAAAATATGTTTATTTTTAAATTTTTATTGATTCTTTGTTGATTTCTCATATTTCGTGCTGATCTCCCTCATCTTCCTGGTCTGTCACCTGCACCCTCTGCCCTTGTGACACTCCCCAGCACGAAAAAAAAAATAGTTAGAAGTGTAGCCAAAAAAAAGTAGGCATGGGTGCTGTGGTGTGTCCCAATGAGTAACCCAGTATACCCCACAGTACGTACATTTTTACTTGTAAGTTTTCTTTGCAATGCACTGTTAATCTATCTCAAGTCCTCTGGCTTCTGCTACCCTACCAATACTGTGCCCTCCCTGGGACTCCATGTGGTAGAATGGGTGGGGGAAATAACCCTCAGCCCCCCACCCCTTATCAACTGTGGCAGGCTAGAGAGCAGACTTGGGCGGCATGAGGAAAGCTGTCCCTGTCCCTCACTAACTGCAGCAATTGGGATAGTGGACCATATACTTTGCCTGGGCAAAAAACATAGAGCTGTCCCTAATGATGTGAGTGCAGAAGAGCCTGACCAGAAATCATGAGAGCAGAACTGGCCCTGCTCCTTTCTGCCTGCAGCATTGGGTGAGTTAGCTAGGGCAGTGCTGGAGAGCTTGCCCTGATGGTAAAGATGAGGGAAATCTGGCAGGCTGACTAATCCAGCTACCACAGAGGCCCACAACCAGGGCTGTAATTTAGCCCACCCTACATCCACCTCATCTGTGAACTGCTGTAGTAGGTGAAGGGGCTGGCTCTGTAGATCCAAAGCTACAGGATCCCCATGACACAAGGTAAAATATGTTTTTATTATCTGTGTCAGATTTCAGAACATAACTTTGTCCATTTATTTCTTGTGCTTTTCATGCTAATTTAAGAGCAGTGGACTGTAGATCTTCTCTAAAGTCTTCTAGATTTATGCTGTGACTCCATCTTGTCCTGATCTCTTTATTCACAAAGCTTTTTGTTACTGTTCAATCCCCTCATGCATCATGAGTCTGTTTAGATTGACAATCCTTTCTGGGTTTAGCATTGGTGGTTTGAATACATGCAGAAAATGATCCATCACTTTTAGATTTTCAACTTAATAGATAACAATTTTAAAAGTATTTCCTTATCACATTCTGATTTTCTTTGGTGTCTACTATGGTTCCCTGTTCAGTTTTGATTCTGTTAAACTGAATCACTTCTTCCGTTTATTCTGGTTAGTTGGGCCAAGTATCTATCGATCTTGTTTATCTTCAAAAGAATCAGTTCTTTGACCTTGTGTTTTGTTTTCATTTCATTAATATCTTTTCTGTTAATTAAAGATTTTATTTCTTTTGTTAATTAAATAAATAGAGTCCATGATATTGAGAGGATGCAAGGCCGCTTTAAAAAAAAAGCTGCAATAATGTGTCTCTTAAGAAGATGTGGCATTTTATTAAGAACAATTCTCCCTCAAAGGAGGAGAATCATGTCTGGTACTGCAAACACAGCCAATTACTTTTTGCTAGTGAGGTCATGGACCTTAGAGAAACTACTATTTTCACTTTCCTAAATGAGCAAAATTCCTAACTGCATCCAAAGTGCTGTCCTTATATAAACAGTGTAGCTCTTATCACCCATCGAAGCAGAGGGAGCCAATGATAGAAAGTCACAGCTGATCAAAATGCAGAGAACAGCTTACTGTGGAGTTCTTAATCCCACTTCAAAGATTTACAACATAACTATACATTAAAAACATGGATTGTTGAGAAAGAGGGCTGAGCGACTATAAGAGCCAGACTAGAAGTCTTCTCTGAGATAATGTCTTCTGAATATGCCAAGGAAGCTGTACCTATGAAATCTCATCAATACCGCTGTCTAAACAGGACATGAACAATGACAGCATCAGTTGACATAGCAAGGTGGATGGGAGAAATTTAAATCAACACTGAGCCCCATTATTGATTATCTAATAGTAAGCAACAATAAATGGACTCAAGATGTTGTATTAACATATTAATTCACACACACACACACACACACACACACACACACACACACTAATACTAATACATATATATGCAACCATAACTAAAGAAAAGGAAGACAAAATTTGAGAGGAAGTAGAGATTGGCATGGGAGAACACGGAGGGAGGCAAGGAGAGGAAATGATGTAAGTAGAGTTCATATATATGATATTAAAATTGTTATTTAGATAGTAAAATCAAGGTGTATTCTGTCTGAAGAACTGCAGCGATCACTCTTTTCTGGGCAGTGATGCATTCATATCCCTGTAATCATATATGTATGAACAGGCATTTAAATACACACACACACACACACACACACACACACACACACACACACACACACATACAAGTGATGGAGAATGTGCCCCTCTGATATTTATATAAGACACCTTGCATGGGAAATTTTTATTCTGCTTGGGAGCTGCACAAAAGACAGTCATCTTTAGTTACAATTTTCTTGAAAAATGTTGCATGTGGAAATAAGCCACCTACACAAATTTCACAGAATTATGCTAAGCCTTAATTAGTAGTACTGTGGGCAATGTTTATGGATACTTTAAAATTGAATGGTATACTTGCATATGTTGCAATGTAGTTGTTTGTGAAACACATGATACAAAGACAGAATAATTTCCATGACAAATGATTCTCAAATGGCCTGGCTGTTCAGGAAAACTGACACATATTTCCCTCTAAGAATATAACAAAATTAGCAGGAATATGGAATATTCAAATGCTCAATGTAGTCAATTTGCTTAAAACACTAAAATCTTATCCATGTAATTATGAGTAGTATTCAATAGAATTATGACAATCAAGAAAAAATTTGCAAAACATTTAAATATTAACAAGAATGGAAATACTATGGAAAAACACAAAATTTTAATTATGATTTCTTTTGTGTGTGTGACAGGGTTTCTCTGTGTAGCTTTGCACCTTTCCTGGATCTCGCTCTGTAGACCAGGCTGTCCTCGAACTCTCAAAGATCTGCCTGGCTCTGTCTCCAGAGTGCTGAGATTAAAGGTGTGCACCACCACTGCCTGGCCCTTTAATTATTCTTAGATAAATGAATGCCAAGAAAAAGAAAACATGTTCAAATAAAGTGACAATTAATTGATGATAGCATTGTCCATATCATATTTATTCATTCTCTTTTATAGACAAATAATAGAATTTGTATTAAGATTTAAAATTGAGTCCCTCTATGCTCTATGTCATTCTCCATCTCTCTCTCTCTCTGTCTCTCTCTGTCTCTCTGTCTCTCTGTCTCTCTCTCTCTCTCTCTCTCTGTCTCTCTCTCTCTCTCTGTCTCTCTCTGTCTCTCTCTCTCTCTCTCTCTCTCTCTCTCTCTCTCTCTCTCTCTCTCTCTCTCTCTCTCTCTGAGCTTGTTCTCTCCTTTGGTTAGGCAGCAAGGTCCTGAACCTACTGTGCCATCTCATTGGCCCTGGATTAGCATTTACTTAAAGTGAACAAAGAAACTTTCCCTTCTCTTTCTTCAAGTACTAGGCACTTGGTTCAAAACTATTTAAAGCAGAAGTCTCATAGGGACACAAAAGCAGTTGCTGCATAAGACGGGAACAACATTTTCAAGGTGGAGAGACAGATGGGTCAGTGGCAACATCGAACCACATATGTGAAGGCATGGCTGTTCTGGAAGGAATTAAAAATACAAAAACTAAATCATGAAGACAGCCAGATGTTTCTAGAAGGGATGTTAAGAGGATTCTTGAAAGAGGAACATCAAGGGAAATCTATTGAACAGTAATTAATGGGCCTAATGTCTCCTTCTCTGTGATGGATGGTCAAGGACCCATTTTATGAAAACAATGACAAAAACCAAAACGTGTTTGGTTTTTCATTTAAGGAATTTTTGTATCACTTTACATACTAACCACAGTTCTCCCCTCATCCCTCCTCCCACTTTCCACTAGCCTCCCAGTCCTGACCCACCATCCATCCCCTCCTCCTAAAGGGTAAATCCTCCCATGGGGAGTCAGCAAAGTCTAGTATAGCTGAGGCAGGACCAAGGCCCTACCCCCTGCATCAAGGCTGAGCAAAGCATCTGACCAGAAGTAATGGATGCCAAATACATTGTAACAAATTCCACCTAAGAAACTAGTCATATTGACCTATGCTTTATAGCATTCTTTACAATTCATTGTGTTCCTTGAGATTTAGTCTCAGAATATGCTTCACACTTACATCTAGCCCAAGTTCTAGAAATATCTGTGTATGGAGGAGGTACTCTTTTCACACACACACACACACACACACACACACACACACACACACACACTGCATTGTATTAAAATAAAATGACACAGCAATGTATCAACACTGATATCACTATGGATTGTGATTTAATACAGTTATTGATTTCAAAATAAAACAACAGGCCTGGAGGGATGGCTCCGCAGTTACGTACAGCAACTCATCTTTCAGTCCAAAGCTCAGTTCTCAACACCTACATGGAATGGATCAAAAATACTTGTGATTCTAGCTCCAGAGAAGCTTAGGACTTCTAACTTCTGTAGGAAGCCCAAACCTCATAAACACACACACACACACACACACACACACACACACACACACACACACACACACACGAATTTCTAAACAATGTTATTAAATATGAAACACAGAGCAAAATACAGGGCTGAAAGCTGTAGAGATGAGAGAAATAGTTAGAGCCACCAGCTAACCTTAGCTCATCATACCGCCCTAGCTTCCCAGGCGAGAGCTTCTTCCTGTCTAACCTGCGCCTTTATTGCCTTGCTGTTCTGCCTTCTAATTGGCTCTTTGCCCAGCTACCTCACTTCCTTGTCACTGCCTGTCTCTACAGACTCCAGGTCTCTATGGTTGGTACTAGGATTAAAGGCGTTTGTGACCATGCTTGGCTGTTCCCTAGTGTGTCCTTGATCACAGACACTCTGCTTGCCATGTGATCAGATGAAGGGTGTGCGCTACCACTGCCTGACTTTTGTTTATGGCTGGCTATGTCCTCTGATCTTCTGATCGCTAGGTATACTTTATTTATTAACATACAAATAAAATATCACCACATTTCAGCACAAATATATATAAAATAAATTTTTCCAACAACAAATATAAACATTGTCTTGGGTCATAAACACAGTTTTAAATATGAATGAATGAATGAACAAATTAATGAATGAATTGTCTTTGTTCCTTCTTGGTTGCAGTAATTTCAAGATCATTTCCTCTATGGTAAAAAAAAATGCAGTAACACATTAGATGCATTTCACATTTCATTTATTTACACAGAAAATGTCTCTCCATACTTTACTGTGACAAGTACAGCAGGTGATAGAGAATATTACCTCTATATAAAATACATTATGGATATAACTGTTAGAACACCTATATTTAACCATGTGACTACATACATGTTCTCTATTTGGATCTCATAAGCTGTTAGATGTTGCTGGATATTTGAGCACTGTGAAACTCTGAGACTGTGTTAATAAAGTTAATATTGGTTCAGGGCGTAGAACCAGTTAGTAGTTGACAAGAACTACCCATAGAAAGTACAGAGGAACCAGGAATGCAGATAAGGAGACACACAGAAAGGAGCAGGTAGGGAGGAACTAAGAGATTCAAGATCTTTTTGTTTTAGGAGGAATAGAGAGATGCTTCTCTTGCTTGGTCTCCAGCCAAAAACGATGGTCAATTGGTTGCTTTTCAGTTTCTATGAGCTAACAGGCTTTTACCCCAACATCTGACTCACAAGTCTTTATTAGTGAATAGAATGATAGAGATTTAGTAAAAACCTACATTTGGTGGCCATGACTGAGAGAGCCTATGCCAACAGGACAGAAGTACATGTCTGTTTGAGAAGAGAGGTGCTGACACTGGGGCCTTTGGGCACAGATTGTTGTTAAAAAATATCAGTAGATTTACATACAGCTGCAAAGCTGACAGAAAAAAATCAGTTATCAAATAATCATACTGCTATTTTCCAGGGCTCACTGGTAAAACCAGGCTCTTGGCAAGGCTGGGTCCTCTGTCCTTTGCCTTATTTACCACCACATTCTTTGAATCATTCTCTCCAGGGTGAGTATGGAGGGTTTGGACTTTGCGTCTTGTATCTTTTTATCTTTCTTCTTTAGTTCTGTTTATACAATGGCATTTTTTTCCAGCTCTAATGTTGTGTCTTCACTGTGAAATACTTATTCTCCCTGTTTTAGCAGTCTTCAAATTCCTGTTATTTTTCATCTATGGCTAGGGCTCGGGAGAAGCTACAAATGTCACTTCTATGTCACATTTAGATGACACCATCTCACAACAGATTCCCTGGTCCTCTGACTGTTACAAACTTTCCCTCCTTTTTCATGCCAATCTCTCTGCCCTCATTTAATTGACAAACTTTAAATGTAGAGATTGTGTAGTAGAGGTTTCAAGTGGGGAATAGGAAACCCCCAAATAGCTGCCCTTGTTTATTTTATTATTACAAAACAACAAAAAACCCCTTCTATATATGGGAGGACATGAGGTCAGTAACACTAGCACTGGAGAAAATGAGGTGTCTGGATGAAAGACAGTCCAGAGCACATTGTAAGATCCTCCGCTCTCAAAAATAATAAGACTAATAAAAATTAAAATAATATATAAGAGCAAAATACAGCATAGACCATAAAACTTAAATAAATAAACACAATAACAACATCGCTTCAGTATACACTATATCACAATTTAGGGAATAAGTATACCCAAAGGCACTATCTCAATACAAATCACTGTATTCAGAGTGTTTTTTAAATATAGTCTCTGAATTTTAAATCGGTATATTTGAAAATGTAAGTACATAGATTATGGATGCACTTTTATATCCCAGTAGTTGTGACTATTATAAGCTAGGTCTGAAATATTACTTTTGTAATGCTCAGTCTTCTGTATCATCTATAAACTCAGAGTGATTTTTTTCCCTTTTCCTTTGATTCATAGCCTTTTGCAACTAATTTGTTCTATGCAACAAAATTCATCTAACAATGATATTGATTGGTATTTAAAGGGTAGAGAAGGTTAAACTTTGATTATCAATAGCAATTACGCACATAGATATTAAACCAAATACCACAAAACTAAATGCTGTGTTTGTGTTTTCCTTTAAGAAAAGTCTGAATTAAAGTGAGTCATGGAAACTTTTCTGTGATTTCACCACTGTTAAAATCTTTTCAGTCACATACAAAAGCCAAGTATAAAGACGACAAAAACTGCATTGCTGTGTTTAGAAAGCTCATGACATGTCTCTTTTAGTGAGGTCACAGTAAAGAGTAGATGGAGCTGTCATTCAGTGTCATGTGGGGGCTTACGTTCAGTTTGATTTAGGTCTTCATGACCTAATCTCCACAGCTACATCAGGACATGCAGACATCTCATTGTAGTGATGAATATGACCATAACAAGTATCTACAGTGTGACACATTACTAATTAAATATAGGGTTATTGAATGGAATTTAAATAAACAGTATATTTTGATAAAAGAGTAATGACTTTTCTATTTATTGTCAGTTTTATTTATCTTAAATATAAGCCATATGCAATTATTTCAAAAGTTTTAACTTCTAAGCCTACTGTTCTTCAAGGTATGGCTAATAAGTGAGACATATTGTAATTGGATCTGGCAAATTGTTTTTATTGCTTAAGATAAAGAAATATGCCATGCTTCTAACCTGCATTAACCATGGGGAAATGCAGCATTTAACAGCAGTAGTGTAGCCTTTGGGTAATACTGTTGCTCAGGAGAATTTGCCTCTGTCTCAGTGAGCAGCTATCTGATTGGATTATTATGTGTCATGTTAAAATTTAAGAGCATTAAATGCCTCAAAACAGAGATATTTGTCATTTTAAATGATCATAAATAAATCCCAGTTCATTGAATTTCCCCTAATAAAACAATATTGCACATAAGTAGAAGGCTCTGTTCTACACAGCAGCATTTCTGGAATCTGGGACACAACTAGTAAAAAATAAATCTCCATAATTGAATTATTTGTGATAAAAAGCAATATTGCATAAATGCCAGTCTCTCTATGATGAGATCTTTCTACACAAATCTGACTGTAGAAGTTAGTTCAGCATTTAAAAAAAAGCTAAAGAATATATCAAAGCAGTATGTATTTATGTATTTACAAACACCTAAATCAGACATTACCAGGACAAGAAAGCATTTGGGTAGCTTGAAACACGACTTTAAAGAACAAGATGAAGCCAAAGAGGTAAATAATAAAGTTGGAAAAAGAAAAAAAGTGATGTCTGCATGTTGTAGGATTTTTTTTCACAGATCATCATTTTGCACATATAAGAAATGTATGACATAAGTTTTATTTCACCCACATTTCTCCTTCCTCGTTGTTCCCATATACTCTATATGTCATATTCTGGAAAATGTCATTCAGTGTTTTCGCCTCATAGGTAATGTAATCTCTCTAATTCTGCCTTCACAACTTTCTCTTCTTAATCTTGCAGAAGAATTCTTTGGAACATTGCTAGCATTGTTTGTTTGTTTATTAAGAGGGCCCTTTCACTATCTATAACTAAATTTTAAAATAATATAGGTGTCTCTTTGTCAAAAATAAGTTAAAGAATAAAACTTGCATGGCTTGAAAAAAATTGATTATCATTGTGTGGTATCTGAAGGGAAAAACCTTGAGTTAGTGGACTGATAATTCTAAGTTAACCAGATATGTGATTGGAAGTCCAGTTCTTCTAAAATTAATTGGGCAGACTGTAAGAACTCAGAAATATACCAATTGCATTTTTGGACATCTTGTTCAGATTTGTTTGTCAATAAAATGTGACTATACAAATTTAAATTCAAATTAGAACCAATGAGCATCGATAACTCTACTTTCTTTCTTACACCTATTTGTTCCACAATGCACACACACAAAATAAAACCCCACAAAACAGTGTTTAGTACAAATACAAGCACCTAAGTCTCAAATTTAAACTTTTTAAATCATATGTTATTTTATTCCATATTATGTTCTCAAAATTAAAGAGACACCTGACTCAACATTAAGTTGTGTTTGTAACTAGTGGAAACACATGAACTGTGAACCAATAGCTGAATGAGAGAAATTGTTTTCTGTGGATACTATGGATATAAGGTTAAATTATCTTATGATTTTTTTTAACGAAATGGATGTATTTTGAACGGTACATTTATTATTTCAAGAATGGTTGGCTATTTCATGGTTGCACTTCTACAGCCTATGTCTATGATAATGGGCGTCATGTACACAGTACTGATATTTACTCTGAAGGCTTGACAAATCCTTCAATGATTATCTGAATTCTCAGTGACAACAGCTAAAAATTAAAAATGGTAATGCTATCAATCTTGTCCTTTGCAAGACTTTTGAAAAAACATGGGAAATAATTTATGGCATTCTTCATATATTCTCTGGCATATAGAGCATGATAAAAAATAAACAATACTTTCTATTATTTTATGAACAATTATATATGAAAAGTGATTTTCAGTAGTTAAAGATAAGCCATAAATATAAAACATACTATAATATAGAGAAGAAGTTTCTAGTTTTCTAAATTCTTACCCCATCAAAAACAGTGTTTTCTATCAGAACACATATGTATATTCCTCTTATTATGGGAAAATAAAAGACACATTGCATTGTAATAAACTGATATTTTTATAATGTTGAGGAAGATCTTCTTGGTTCAAAATATGCAGTCATATTTTGAAATACACTTTTTGAAATACACTTTTCTTACTGTTAAAAATTTTAATAGAATAAAGTAATTATAAAACTGAATATATTCAAAAGTATGGTATGATAATGTACAACTTATGTTTAATATTTAATTGTAAAGTGCAGATAAACTTTAGCAAGTATAGACTATGAAACAAAACAGTTCCATTCATAAAAAATTCATAACATAAGGATTATATGTGTATCATAATCTAAGCCATTTTCTTTATGATATTTTATTTGAAGTTTAAACTAATAGTATAATAGATGGTTACCTAAAATATCAACTTCATTATTTTTTCTTGTTTTTATTTAAATTATTTTACATTTAATTGCATATGTGTGTACATATACACAATGGAGTACTACTCAACAGTAAAAAAAAGTGACATCATGAAATTTGCAGGCAAATGGATGGATCTGGAAAATATCATCCTGAGTGAGGTAACCCAGACTCAGAATGACAAACATGGTATGTACTCACTCATAAGTGGATACTAGATGTAAAGCAAAGG
This sequence comes from Peromyscus maniculatus bairdii, assembly GCF_049852395.1. Taxonomy (NCBI): domain Eukaryota; kingdom Metazoa; phylum Chordata; class Mammalia; order Rodentia; family Cricetidae; genus Peromyscus; species Peromyscus maniculatus. The sequence goes on from NC_134862.1 coordinate 57,467,366, forward strand.
ATAACCAGACTGCAACCCTCAGCTCCAGAGAAGCTAGCTGACAAGGAGAACCCTAAGAGGGATGCATGGATTGCCCTAGGAAGGAGAAATTAGGGTGGTATTCTATTTGTACTGAAATGTAATTTTAATTGTATGTTAATAAATAAAGTTGCCCGGGGGTCAGAGCTATTAGAGCCATAGCAAGAGCCGTGGCGGTGGTGGCACATGCCTTTAATCCCAGCACTTGGTAGGCTGTGTGTTCAGGGATACAGCCAGCATTGGAGACATACGCCTTTAAGACCTAGAGGGCTGTACTTACAGGCAGTGACAAGGCAGTCATGTGGTTGGGTTTACAACCAATGAGAAGGCAGAACAGAAAGACTATTTAAAGGCATACACACAGGAAGTAGGTCTCTTTCGGAGAGCTAGGAGCACAGCAGGAAGGGTAAGGTTTTAGCTCTGAGCTCTGACCACTTGGCTTTCTCTTTTACATTGGTTCTGTGTTTCTTGTTTAATAAGATGGTTGGTTACATCTACAGGAAATAGATGAGATCTCCATGAGCAAACTGGGGATGAGTCGGGGACAATAGGGGATGAGAACATAAGGAAATGGAATGGTGTAGCTGAAACAAGGATGGGGTAAAAGAACAATGAAGAAGATATCATGATAGAGGGATACATCATGGGCCTAGGGAGAAACCTGGTGCATGGAAAGTTCCCAGGAATCCACAAGGATGATCCCAGCTTAGACTACTAGCAATAGTGGAGACGCTGCTTGAACTGGCTTACCCTAGTAATCAGATCTGTGAATATCCTGCCATCACAGAGCCTTTCTCCAGTAACTGATGGAAGCAGATGCAGAGATCCACAGCCAAACACCAGGCTGAGCTTCAGGAGTCAAGCCAAAGAGAGAGAAGAGGGATTCTATGAACAAGAGGCATCAAAATCATGATGTGGAAACTTATAGAGACAACTAAAACAAATGAGTGGAAACTTGTGACATTTAGACCAATACCTGTGGAGCCTCCAAAGGACTGGACTAGAACCTCTGCATAAGCAAGACAGTTGTGTAGCTTGATCTGCTTAAGGGGTGCCCTGGCAGTAGGTTCAGGATCTATCCCTGGTACATAAGCTGCCTTTTTGAAGTCCACTACCTATGGTGGGATGCCTAGCACAGCCTTGAGGCATTGGGAGGGGCTTGCACCTGCCTCTACTGAATGTACCAGGCTCTGCTGACTCCTCTTACCTTCTTCTTCTCCTTATCTTCTTCTAGGAGGGAATGGGGAGTCGGTTGGGGGGAAGGCAGAAGGGGTGGGAAGTGGGAAGAGAGGAATCTGTGATTGGTATTGAAAATGAATTTAAAAATTCTTAATTAAAAAAAAAAAGAGTAGGTGTATATTTGTTCGTGTGTTGGTACGTGTTATACTGCCTGTGTCCATGGAGGCCAGAAGAGGTCAATAGATATCCTAGACCTTGAGTTATAATGTTTGTGAACTACCTGATGTGACTGTGAGGGACATAATTGCAGTTCTATGAAAGAACAGTAGATGCTGGTAATCATCTCTCCAGGAACCACTTATTTCTTTAATTTTTCCCCATAATTTTCCCCTATATCATTTTGTATATCATTTATTGAAATGAATATTTCAATTTTATCCTTTAATTTGTCTATGTACTAAGAGATTTTGATGTACTAAATAATTTTAAATGATTCACTGATTCATACATAGTTTGCAATGCTTACTCTGTGAGTACTTAATATCAGCTATGGTGAAAGATACCTACTTTTGTAATTAGATGTTCAGAAATTTCTGATTCAGATGGCAGTTGGCTTTCAGGTGCCAGGATCTCTCTTCATTTGTTTAAAATGAATGGGTATTTGGCAATTTGTTTTTCAGTCTTATCAAGTTCCTAGAGTAATTCCAATGAACAATGCAAAACTGGTGTTTTGAATAAATTAACATCTAGCTGAAATAGAGTTGCCTGTGGCAAAACTATCAAGGCAATTATTATCTCCTAGAATTAGCCACCCTGTTTCTGAAAACCCACCATAGAAACCTTGGACACTAAGCTTTGGATTCTACCAGTACCAATCAACTAATTTTAAGTCTCAGACCTCTAATCACCGAGATCCCCTCTGTAACGTGGTGTTAGAAATGTTTTCGGAGAGTGGGATTGCAGATCTCTGCTGCTCATCAATGGAAGAACAGGACGAGCAGGCGATGGCAACAACCGCTGTGCAGAGTGGAGACTCCCACGGGTAAATGGCTGTAAGTAAGGGCAAAGAAAACACAACCCCGAGGCAATGCTGGCAGACAAAGTGGTTCTCAGCATAGGACATTGGCTCCAATGTTTGGGTCAATGCCAAAAAACCTGGAAACAATGTTCAGGGGGGAAAAAAGACGCACTTAATCAAAGTACAGCAGAGCCAGGAGATGAAGAACTGCCAGAAACGGGGAATTGGACTGGGAGCCGTGAGCATCGCCCTTCCCTTCTGTTGCAGCATTGAAAATAGAATCTGGAAACCATGCCAGATGATGGGAAGTAGAATTCAAGGTCAGGTCCCTCACACTTCCCATTAAGACATAAACTGTGGATCCTTCTAGGTTGAGGAAGAAGGAGAGAAAAACAGTAAAAGTTTTTCTGGAAAATAAGGAAAACTGAACAATGTCAGGACAACTTAGAAGATGCATGCTTAACTAGTTGTGAGTTCTACATGAATCAATAGGGATAGATAGGAGAAAATCAAAAGCAGGCCTGTTCCTGTACCATTCTGTCTATAGAATGATACAAATAAACAAGACAAAAATGTAAGCTATTTAATGAATCAGAAATGTAAATGTTAACAAATGAGATTTAACCCCACTAAGAGGCAAATGAATTAAAACAAGAAATGTTTTCCAGAAGACATTGAAACCTGTCTTGCGATTTGCTACTGTGTTTGACAAAAAGGCAAAAAATATTATAATTGAAAATATTTTTGAAACATTGTTCGCGTGCTGAAATGATTTAAAAATTCAAAACTCAAAAATCAAATAAAATTTAAACAATGAATGAGGTTGGTCCTCATATGGTTGTGACAAATAGAAGCCAAAAGATTATTATAATTAAAAAATAACATAAAATCACAAAAGTATTAGCTCTCATGTCATTGATTATAGAAATACATATAATGCATAACCACCTTTATATATGCATGTGTGCACACAAAAATCTATGATAGCTGCAAAATTTATGGAAGAAGCATTATTTGAATATCTGAAAATGTACTTCAAGGCAGTAACATAGCACTGAATCCTTTAATGTTATAGTTAAGTTTCACATGATCCTTTTATCTTTATTTTGTTTATTTTCAATGCTGAGGATTTGTCTCAGGGCAATGCACATGCTAAGCTTTTTTATTAACATGGACTTATAATCAGAGTTAAAGTAGTATGAAATATGCAAAAATACAGTTTACATATAAGATTTATTGGACTTAAAAAGCTCAAACATAGTCTAAAATTGTATTTAACAAAATAAAACAAGTTGTATCTAAGCAATCTAAGAAAGTACAATGAATTGCCATAGACAGAAGTTAATATAAGAGAACAAAATAGAACTGTCATAGAAAAGGCAAAAGATATTTTTAAACCTCAACTATAAAACAGACAATCTCAGTGAAACAAAAGTTATAGCTAAATTTCACCTGAACAAAATTTAATATGGAAAATACTAATGATGTTTCAAAGATGATTTGGTCGGTGTCTTAGTTACTGTTTTAGTGTTGGGAATAGGCACCATGACCAAGGCAAGTCTTAAAAAATATTTTATTGGGGGCTTGCTTACAGTTTCAACGGATTAAACGATTTTCATTATGACAGTAAGCATGTGATAGGCAGGCAGGCATAGGAAGGAGGGATTACATCCTGATCCACAGGCAGTGAATACACACACACACACACACACACACACACACACACACACACACACACACGAGACAGAGACAGAGACAAAGAATGAGAGAGACACACGGAACCTTACTTGGGCTTTTGAAACCTCAAAGCCCATCCCCAGTGACACACCTCCTCAAGCAAGGTCTCAACTTCTAATCTTTTCCAAACATTTCCAGTTATTGGGGACCAAAGACTTAAAGCTACGAGCCTATTGGGAGACAGTCTTATTCAAATCACACATTCTACTAACTGGCCCCATAGGCTTATAGCCGTAGAAAAGTGCAAAATATATTCAGCCCAACTTCAAAAATTCCCATTTTTCTGTTATCTTCCACAGTCTGAAGATATTTTAAAAGTCTTAAGTCTTTCTGAGATTCAAGGCAGTCTCATTACTGCAACACCATGTAAAACAAAAACAACAACAACAACAACAAAAAAACCAGATCACATAATTGCAACATATATCCCAGAATATGAATAACCATTCCAAAAGGGAGGGAAAAAGGCATCAGGAGGAAATACTGAACAAAAGTAAAGGCAAAATCCAAAAGGGCACACTCTAAATTCTGTTGTCTACATACCAGGATGTAAAGTTCTCAGATACTGCTCCAGTGCCAAGCCTGTCTGCTTCCCACTATGATAAACATAGACTAACCCTCTAAAACTGTAAGCAAGACCCCAATTAAATGCTTTTTTTTTTGTATAAAGAGTTGGCTTGGTCATGTTGTCTCTCACAACAATAGAGCAGTCACTAAAATGAAAATTTTTGACAGACCTGGTCATGCTGCTGTTTGGAGGAACACAGAAGATTTTTGCAACTTTGAAATAGAAAAAGTTATTGAATACTTTAAGTAGGAGCATGACAGTGGCGAGGGTGGGCTAGATTGCACAAACCAGTCTCAAGGTGTTTCCAAAAAGAAGAATATTAATAAGTGTCCTGCAAGCAATTCTTCTGACATTTTTGTCAAAGAAGGAGGCTGCTTGTAGCTTGATTTTTCCGCCTCGCCCACAGTCAGGACAAACCTCTGTCACCCGCCAGTCCCACAGCCGCTCAGACCCAACCAAGTAAACACAGACACTTATATTGCTTTCAAACTGCATGGCCGTGGCAGGCTTCCTGCTAACTGTCCTTATCTTGCTAACTGTGCTTTTATCTTAAATTGATCCATTTCCATACATCTATACCTTGCCATGTGGCTGGTGGCTTACTGGCATCTTCACATGCTGCTGGTCATGGCGGCGGCTGCAGTGTCTCTGGTCATGGCGGCAGCTGCAGCCTCTCTGGTCATTGCGGCGGCTGCAGCGTCTCCTTCTGCCTTTCTGTCCTTTTATATCTCCTCTCTGTTAGTCCCGCTTATCTTTCCTGCCTAGCCACGGCCGACCAGGTTTTATTTATTAACCAATCAGAGCAACTTGACATACAGACCATCCCCCAGCACAGCCAAGTGCAGACCATCTCAAACACCTGCACTCAGGCCCATGGTCCTAATCATCCTCTATACGGACCTGCTGGGTAACGCCACAAAGAACCTGAGAATGGGCTCCCACAGGACCTACAGAACATCCCACAGCAGCTGCTTTTTGTTCTTGTCCTAAAAATATGCCCAAAGCTAAATTGAAAAGTTTGCCTAGCATTGATTTCCTGTTTTCTGCACTGTATGCTGCCTTTATATTTGGTGGATGGCATCTGATGAACGAGCTAGCCAAGTTTGAACTGTGGAAGCTGTTAGTGCTCTGGTCACCGACTCTTGCAGTCTTCAGTATATACAGTGCTCTTCAAACTGGTGCTTACATGGTATACATGTTGATGACCAAAGGCCTGAGAGGTCAGTTTGTGTCCAGAGTTTTTACAATGGACCTGTCAGCAAATTCTGGGCTTATGTATTTGTGCTCAGCAAAGCACCTGAACTAGGAGATATGATATTCATCATCCCACAGAAACAGAAGCTCATCTTCCTATACTGGTACCACCATATCACTCTGCTGCTTTGGAATAATGCTTTGTACACTGGTTTAATAAAACACTGACTGCCCAGTAGCCAGGCAGGAAGTATAAGGGAGATAAGAAAACAAGGAAATTTTGGGAAGAGGAAGGCTGAGTCAGTAGATACCAGCCTGTCTTCCAGGGACCAGCATGTAATGGCACACAGGTAAAGCCTCAGAAAATGTGGTGATATATAGATTAACAGAAATGGGCTGGGTTTAAATGTAAGAGCTAGTCAATAGTTAGCCTGAACTAATGGCCAAGTAGTTTTAATTAATATAAGCCTCTGTGTATTTACTTGGGTCTGAGTGGCTGCAGACAGGACAGGACAAAGGAAAACCTCCACCTACAAATGGTGCCCAACATGGGGCTTGAACCCACCACCCTGAGATTAAGAGTCTCATGCTCTACTGACTGAGCTAGCTATATATATTTCTTTTTTTCCTAAAACCTATTCTTTGAACTTGGATTAAGCCAGTTCAGATTGACTTTCTGAAAAGTGAAAAACAAAACAAACAAACAGAAAGTCCTCAAACTATTTCTAAGTGTCATCTTACACCTGATTTTGAGCACTTTTCTTTATTTGTAACTGATTCAACCAGGCAGAAATAACTTCTCAAATTAAAAATTACTCTTGACTACTTCAAATGAATAGAAACATATAAAGTTACATTGAATGTCACAATTGAATCAAAGTGTAGCAGTCTGGGAGAGCCCAAACTTTGTAAAAGCTAATAATGAGGCAGTTAATATCTAGTTGGCAAAGAAAGGAATGCCTTTTAGAGTAACTTAGGAATGGTGGAAACTGTCAGACATATGATGACATTCTTCTGATTCCAATGGGACCTACTGCCATTAATTTATTATTAGAGATTTTGTCATCTCTCTGTTTGAAATTCAGGTCTGGGCTATCAGATGTCTTCTTTACCTGTATTATTAACAAGTAATACATTCTACTCTAAGACCAGCTTTTGGTTTAAAAGTCACAAGTCTGTTTCACAACTCCAAGCAATGCTATGCTTGTGCTCACAACCCAGACACGTTTTCCTGCTAAGCAAGCAGAACCATAAAATCAGCATTATTGGTGGGCCAAGAAAATCTGCCCCTCAAATAAAAAGTAGTTTGCATTATGAGGAATGTTCTTTAGCATGGACTATGTTAGTTTTAATCTTTGAAATTAAGCTATAATTACATTATTTCCATTTTCTCTGCTCCTTCTGGCTTCTTCCATGCACACCTGCCCTGCTCTATCTCAAATTTATATTCTCTGCTTCCTTAATTGTTGCATAGATACCGTGTTTGAGCACGTGTCATTTCTTGTTCAGGTTAGACAGCTCAGAAACGTATAAAGCCCTGTAGCTTGAGTACAAGTAATATGTTCTCACAATTGACAGGTGATAAAACATCAGTATTACTATGCTTTTATTATATTGTGTCAGATCCCCACCCAGAAAACTCAGGAAGAAAATCAGATTGTCAGAAGTGACAGCAGGGAGAGGCAACTCAGGTTGCCAGGCCACTGGGGGTGACATTAGTCATGTCCCAGCAGGTGCCAGCTGGTTTAGCAGTCAGGGGCTGCCAGGCCACATAAGGATCATATCTTTGTGAGTGCCAGCAGATGAAGCTCCCAGGTCATTAGGAAGGAATTCTGTCACTGATGGCAAAGGCCAGAAAAGGACCTTAAATTGTGAAATCCTTTTTAAGAGGTCTAAGATGAACTTATTTTTTAAGGATCAATGTATTAGGTTTTATTATTATTTTTCCTCCTTTTAATATAAATTGTCCTCTAATACGTCAAGTTGTCTATTTTATGAGCAATGTTTTGGTAGGTACCCACAATCGTAATGTGATTTCCCCGAGTGTTTTTTTTAAATTTTTTATCTGTTTTACATACTCACCACAGTTTCCCCTCCCTCCTCCTGTTCCCTCCCCCACCTCCCTTCTATCCTGCCCCCATGGATGTCTTATCTGTCTCCATTCAGAAAGGGTCAGGCCTCCCATGAGAGACAACAAAGCATGGCACATCGAATTGAGGCAGGACCTAGCTCTACCCCTGCAACAAGTTTTGGGAGGAAACCCACCATGGGAATTGTGTTCCCAAAAGCCAGCTCAAGCACCAGGGAAATGTCCTGATCCCACTAGTACAAGGCCCACAAACAGACCAAGCTACACAATTATCACAGACATGCAAAGGGCCTATGTTGGTCCCATGTGGGTTCTCTAACTGTCCATACAAGGTTGGTGAACTCATAGGAGCTCTGTGGGGTCTCCTGTCCTAACTTTGACCCCCCTGGCTCTTACAATCCTTCCTCTCTTTCTTCAACAGGACTTCTGGAACTAGGCCCAGTGCTTGGCTGTGAATCTCTGCATCTGCTTCCATCAGTTACTGGACGAATGCTCTCTGATGCCAATTATGATAAATCATCAATCAGATTAGAGAAAAAGGCTACCTAGATGCCTCTCAAGCAGAGATTGGATTAAAAAAAAATGTGTTATATTTACACAATGGAGTATTTCTCAGCAGTAAAAAACAAAGACATGATGAAATTTGCAGGCTAATGGATAGAACTAGAAAATATCATCCTGAGTGAGGTAACCCAGACCCTGAAAGACAAACATGGTATATATTCATTCATAAGTGGATATTAGATAAGTTGATAAATCAAAGAATAACCAGGCTACACTCCAAAGCCCCAGAAAAGCTAGGTAACAAGGAGGACCCAAAGAGAGATGTTTGGATTTCCCCAGGAAGGGCAAATAGAAGAGATCTCCTGGTAAAACTGGAGGCGAGGGTAGGAGGGGTGGGAGGTAGAGGTAGGGGTGTGGAGGGTGGTGTTGTGGTGGTGGTATGGTAACATGGGGGATTAGGTTGGGCGGGTTGGGGGTAGGTGGACAGGAAGAATAATTAAAGAGAAATTTTGATGGGAAGGTGACATTTTAGAGTAAGGGTATGGGGGGGGGGTGGGAGGAAACTCCCAGTAATCCTCAAGAATGAATCCATCTGGGACTCCCAGAATCTTAGATGTGGATCTGGTTCCCAAATCCAACAAGTGGAGAAGGTGCCTGAATTAAGTTTAAATTTTATTAATTTCTAGTTTCTATTATAATAACCCTAATAGTATTAATAAAGTACCAGAAATAAGAGCATATATTCTAAGCACAGGATATGTGTAATTATGTCAAAAGATCCCAGGTACTAACAGAGATCTGGAAAAACAAAGTAAAAAAAAAATTAATACATGCAAAAGTTATGATAGGCCAGTAAAAATTAGTAAGCAAAACTTTATGCCTTTTAGAGTGAAAGGGTCATCTAAAGGCTCCAGAATCAACTGATATTCTCACCATTAAACTAACAAATTCGATTGGAGATAGAGCACTATAAACTATCAGATGCATAACTATAAAAAATACTAGAAATTACAAAAAATTAACTTCACAGCATAAGATGGGCAAATGCTGAGATCCATATCAAATGCACTCTGTTGTAATATATTGTGTACCCTAATAAACTTGCATGGGGATCAGAGAAACAGAACAAGCCACAACCAACCTTGCTGGGGGATGGTCTATATGTCAAATTGCTCTGATTGGTCAATAAATAAAACACTGATTGGCCAGTAGGCAGGACAAGGAGAGGAGAATTCTGGGAAATGGAAGGCTGAGTGGAGGAGACACTGCCAGCCACCACCATGACAAGCAGCATGTGAAGATGACAGTAAGCCACAAGCCATGTGGCAAGGTATAGATTTATAGAAATGGATTAATTTAAACTATAAGAACAGTTAGCAAGAAGCCTGCCACGGTCATATAGTTTGTAAGCAATATAAGTCTCTGTGTACTGGGTTGTGTCTGAGTGGCTGTGGGACTGGCAGGTGACAAAGACTTGTTCTGACTGTGGGCCAGGCAGGAAAACTCTAGTTATACAATCTCACCTCAACAGCTCCTCAGCTGATTCAATTTCCATGAATCCTCAGACTGAAAACCTCTGAGTCCTCACCCCAGAGTCTCAATCCAACAGCTGTTAGTTCCTGTCTCTTCATGCTTTATACACTATTCTCCACCCAGCCATGTCTCTTCCTGGGATTAAAGGCATATGTGCTTTCCAAGCAAAGGCATGAGATCTCAAGTGTTGGCATTAAAGGCTTGTGCCACCACTGTCTGACTGTGTTCCCAGTTTGGCCTTGAATTCACAGAGATCTAGATGGATCTCTGCCTCCCAAGTGATAGGATTAAGGGTGTGTGCCACCACTGCCTCACCTCAATGTCTAATCTAGTGGCCGGCTCTGCTTTCTGATGCCGAGACAAGTTTATTAGGGTACACAATATATCACCATACTCTGTAGATGCATCTTATTAAATAAGAAACACAGAACCAATGCAAAGAAGAAAGCCAAGAAATCAGAGCTAAGAGCCTTACCACCTGCTGCAGCTAGCCTCTTAAGCCAAGAGACCTCTCTGAAAAGAGAGCTACTTCCTGTCTGTTTGTATAGACTTTCTGCTCTGCCTTCTCATTGGTTGTAAACCCAAACACATGACTGCCTCATCACTGCCTGTATGTACAGCCCTCCAGGTCTTCTATGGTATTGAGATTAAAGGCATGTGTCTCCAATGTTGGCTGTATCCTTGAACACACAGAGATCTACCTAGCTCTGCCTACCAAGTGCTGGGATTAAAGGCGTTCATCACCACCTCTTGGTATGGCTCTAATTGCTCTGACCCCTGGGCAACTTTATTTATTAACATACAATTAAAATCACATTTCAGTACAAATAAAATACCACCATAATACTCTGTATGTAAAATGGTCATTTTCTCTTAATCTAATTACTCTTTAAAATTCCAGAGTAAATTCATTGCTAACTCAATTTTGTGACAAATTGGCTAATGGAAATAATAGATATGGTGTCTTATAAAATATTTATTAAGGAATTCCCGACTCCCATCTATACATTTACTTCTTTAGGTACCCATGCAAAATCCTCCCAAACCAAAAAGGAAATGGAATTCACTTCCTTCCTCAGCTTTCATGTTAAAATTCATGACAAACACTTAAAAAAGCAAGTGATACTATTAAACAACAAATGCTAAATAATATCATGACAGTATGTACACATAGGTGCATTTATATGTGTATATGTTTCTCTGTTACACAGATGAAATCTTGGCTTCATATATAACCTTGACTTGTTTTTTATAGCTAAATTTTTCTTCATAAAATAAATTTTGATCATAATTTTGCTTTTGCATCATGTTTTACTTTTGTTTGTTTGTTAGAAAGAGAGAAAAAGAGGGAGGGAGAAAGAGAGAGAACACAATTGGATGAGTATAGACCTTGAAATTTGATGGAAGACTTGGCATTCTGACTGGGATATCAAAAAAAAAAGGCATACTAAATGTTTTTAAGTTAGAAGATCCAATCAGTTGACAATCCACCTGGCCATATAAAAGAAGTTGCTCTTACAAGGAAATTTTCTGTTTTCAAAATATGGCTAATCAGAGCATCATAAAACCATGTCTTCCTTTTTTCTTTTCTTTTTTATTTCATCTTACATATTCCTCATATCTAGCAATAAAGACAACTCATAAAATAAATTATCAGTATTATTTTTGCTAATTTAATACTAATTTTACTTGAAATTTTATGTTTTTCTTCATCAACGTGTACTTAGAAATTTTAAGACATGGTAAGGTATCAGCATAAACTTGTCATTGATCAATTTTTAACAAATATTTTGTGCCCAGAAATAATTAAAATTAGACTAATGAAACATTAATTTTCAAGATCTGGTTCTGACTCTTTTAAATAGTATAAGAAAATTCACTAACCAGTGACATACAGCAGATATCTATGTGAAGCTTTGTCTGCATCATAATTCTTTATTCTGTACCTCTTTTGTACTTGTGATCATTTACTTTTTTACATAGTATTTCAGGCTATCATTATAAAATATGGCATTATGCTTAATCTAATCTCATCTCTTATATACCTATGTATGTTTAGTGAATTAATAAAATTAATTTTAATTTTGTCTTCTTTATGTTTCAATTTAGCACAGAAAATGTGTGCTTACATAATTAAGTCATACCCTGTAAAACACCTATCTAATTCATACTTGGATATGTGTCATCACTAAAAAAGTAATTTTGTCCAAAAGAGTCATCTTGTAATAGGTAATATGTTATTATAAGATTTTTCACTTATAGCCTATAGGCAGTGTGCTTTATCAATTTCATATTTGTTATATTTTTAATCATATTTGATTTGTAGCATGTTTTAATCAACATATCATATACATACTATAAATTCACCCTTTAAAAATCAAAACTAAGCATTTTTAGACTTAGCAACAGTCACCACTATTTAATTTGGGATTCCAAAAAGAAGTGCAGTACTTTGTATCTGTCACTGCATTTCTCTTTCTGCTACTGGAGTTTACCAACTCATCGCCACTCGAGGGTGTGAGAGATGACACTTCCAGAGCAGAGATTCAAAAACCGTTTCTGCAATACCATATGGGGAAAATAATTGACTGTGGGGATATTGAATATTTTACAAGAGAGAATTTAGTTTTCAGCAGTCAATAGTGGATTCAAAATTAAACATGTAATAAATCTGAAGTGTTTTTAGCAGAGCTACCAGGTGTTATGCCATGGGACTTGATTGAGGTCTTGGATCTAAACACACAGCCAGGACACTTTTCCATTTGTTCTGCACATTGATGCCATAACGTACAATGCCAACTGTGACTATCAATGCCACTAAGTTTGGGACTGTTATATTGTAAGACTTAGAATATTTTAATGTACACATGAAGTTTTCTGTGTTAAAGAAAAAGAATGCTTTAGTTATAAACATTCAAGTGTTAATACCAGCCAGCATTCCCCATCACAGAAATATCAAATCTATGCATCTTTGGATAAGATGGAGTCTGAGTGTTTGATTTTACAAATCATTTGAGTTGCTGATTTGAGTTTCAGAAATGTAACTCCTTCCATGAATTTGGGTTTGTGATTGTGGCAGAATTTCCAGTGATTTCTGAATTGGCCCTCTTATTTCTGCCACATTGAACTACATATTTATGTGTGGCAGTACTCTCAGCCTTGAGATGAAATAACAAATTAAAAATATTAATTATGTTGTGTATCCTCCAGTACCATATGCTTAGTCAACTTCTCATTCTTCATGTCAAAAATAAAATAAAACAAGCACATTCATTTTACTGATTTGAAGATATATTTTAATCTTCAATAATACAATTATATGTGTACACAATATTTTAAGATTTTCTTTTGTTTTTAGTTTTTTGAGACAGGGTTTCTCCATGTAGTTTTGGTGCCTGTCCTGGGTCTCTCTCTATAGACCAGGCTGGCCTTGAACTCAAGAGGTCTGCCTGGCTCTGCCTCTCCAGTGCTGGGATTAAAGACATGCACCACTGCTTCCCAGCGGTGATAATTCCCAGCTTAAGATAATTTTTTTTATGATTTTTACCATCAAAGCATGATATAAAATTTTTCAGGTGCAAGTGGAAAAGTATAGGAAACCTCTATAAAGAATCGAAGAGAAGCCAGAAGAAAGTGAACATAGGCTCCTAACAACATGTATATACCTAGATAAAAATGTCTATGTTGGGAGACAGAAGTGAACCAAGTGCTGTAAGTCTTTGTCTTTTGAGACACTTTACAAGGTAGGCAAAGAAAGTATTCTGCTTGGATGACATGCTCCTTTGGTTGGAAACCTGTACTACATCACCGAAGAACAGAGGAGGAATAAATTCTGACATCTTACCGCTGTTAAATTCTGTGGTAAGTAAAAGCCATTCTCCAAGATTTGAGCACTAGAGTATGTTCTTCAGATAGAAGGAAAATTAAAGGACATTTATTTGGTTTCAGTTTACCCTTCATCTCTGAATCATCAATGAGCTCACCTGTCTGTTCTGATCACCATTAGCCTCATACTACCTTTCCCAAGATATCCCTGATTCATTTCTGAGAAGTAGTGGCAAGAGTATAAAGTTGGTTTTTTGAAAGTTCAGTGTTTGATGATTTTATCAGCCTCTTCAAGAATCTATCATGTCTTCTAATTTTCTGAGTTCTTGTCTACTTCAACATTTCCTACAGTCTCTGACAAGGATTATTCTATTTTGATCTCTAGTAGTATTTATGGTCTAACATTTCCTATATATTGAGTCAAAATCTAATAATGTGATAATTTTGAAGTTTATAATTGATAAGTTAATACTTCATTCCTTTTAGTGGTTGATTGTGGTGATATTTTATTTGTGCTCTAACAAATAAAACTTATCTGGAGATCAGAGAACAGAGTCAGCCACTAGATTAGACATTGAGGCCAGACAGTAGTGACACACACCCTTAATCCTATCACTCGGGAGCCAGAGATCAGTCTGGATCTCTGTAAGTTTAAGACCACACTGGAAAAAGCCAGGGAGTGGTGGCACACAACTTTAGTCCCAGGATATGAGATCTCATGTCTTTGCTTGGGAAGGATACACTCCTGTAATCCAAGGAAGTGATGACAGGAAGCAGAAAAGTATATAAGGCATGAGAATTAGGAACTATAAGCCTTTTTAGCAGCAGTTCAGCTAAGACTGTTTTGGGTGAGGACTCAGAGGCTTTCAGTCTGAGGAAACAGGATCAGCTTAAGAGTTGTTGAGGTGAGGTTGGCTGTGGCTTTTTCTGTTTCTCTGATGATTCAGCTTTCACCCCAGTATCTGGCTCTGTTTTTTTTTTTTTCTTAATAAAACAATTTAAGATTCATGTTATAGTTCATTAATAACAAATTATATTTATATGTAAATTCTATCAACATATCAGGTAGAAAATACAGATTCTTTCAACTTTGAGGATCTAAAAGTAATTATACTATGCCTATTTCCTATGGGTATAGTTTTAATTTTCTGTGTTTCTAGCTAGCAGGGAAACTGCATCATCATATTTTGGCTGATAATTTTTCAGAATTATGACTATATCTCAGTTAGGTTCAAGTAATTAATCTATTATTTTAAAATATTTTACTGAACATTTTGGTGGAAAGGAAAACACAGATTAAAAAAAAAAAAAACTAAGGCAAACAGAGCTCTGGTATGTAAACTGTTGCCTGGCTCTGTTTCCCTTTACTACCTAAACTGGTTTCTGGTAGAACCTGTTTATTAAGCTCTTATCATCTACGTTTTCATAAGGAGCTTGTTTGGTTAGTATGTTATCTTTTCCCTTCGTGTGTCATAAATGTGCTCCTCACAGCAGCCTTGTGAGAGATGATGGGCTACTTATGAGTTTAGAGAAGGAGATTGGGTCTTTAGGAGTGATACTGTTATTAGAGTGGATTAATGCATTTCTCCTAGTATGGTCAGGTCATTCCCATAAGAATGAGTTATTCCAGCCGGGCGGTGGTGGCGCTCGCCTTTAATCCCAGCACTCGGGAGGCAGAGCCAGGCAGATATCTGTGAGTTCGAGGCCAGCCTGGACTACCAAGTGAGTCCCAGGAAAGGCGCAAAGCTACACAGAGAAACCCTGTCTCGGAAAAACCAAAAAAAAAAAAAAAAAAAAAAAAAAAGAATGCGTTATTGCAAAAGAGCAGGTCTCATCCTTCAGCCTACCACAGCTTTCTTACCAAAGTGAGATCCCTTTGAAGGTAGAAATGGACATCTCATCTATTAGGTCTTTCTTTTAAGCTTTGGTTAAATTATTCTTTGTCAACTGCAATTCATCACTTCAGTTAGCATACAGCTGCAATGGTCAACATTTCTGTGTTTGGCTCCATTGATAAGACTATTTACATTCAGGAAGCTCTGAGTCTTTTAAAATTAAGGCAGCTTTCCAAATAGAGTCTTCCAGGCAAACACCAAAGCTATAAAATAAGGAAAATCCTTGAGGACATAGGCTGAGAAGGAACCTTCTTCCAGTATGCACACCCCTTTTCCCCACTGACAAGCTGATGGATGTGTGCCAAGAATTCAAATGTCTTGTTTACAAGGAAATCACAGTTAGAAGGGGAGGTTTGGATACAGGACAAACTTAAACACTAGGAAATACACCAGTGATTTTAGCATTCAATTTTTTCTTGAATGAATATGTTTAATTCAGCTGAAAGAGGTGGATAGTTAAGAATTCTGAAAAGTCAATTTTGATTTTTGGTTTTTGTTAGTTGAAGGTTTTACTGTCGTATCTTTGTGAAGGAAAGATTTCTCAGAGCTTTTTACTCTGGCCTGCTGGTGATATCAGGCTATGTGTTTGGGCAGTACCAAAATATATCCTTATGACTCTGCTTAATTGTTTTTATATGCAGCTGTGTCTGGCATTATCATTTTTTTCAGTACCTATTATATTGCCCAGATTTTATTTTACATGTAAGATTGCATATTTAACTTACCTAAGATTTACTTACCACTTACTATGCACTTTTTCTTTTAAATATTTATACTTATATATATTTTTTCTTTTAAATATTAGTATTTTTATTATTCTTAGGAAAGAGAAATTATTTGACTCATAACACATATTGTATTTTCCTTTAAAATAATTAATTAAATCCAATATTTTCAAGATACACAATATTTAACCGCAATTGCTATTTATTGCAAATTTTAGAATTTTGTTTCATCTTTGGTGAGGATTATTTGAAGGTATTTTGACTAACTTTAGCATTTAGTATTATACAGTATTGGGAACTTGTGTACTCGGCTGAAAGCCTAAAGTTGTAGTTTCTAAAAATAAGCAGAAACCCGTGTAGAGCAACTATAGAGGAAAAGAAATCACATTAGTGGCAGGTCAATACTGTGCTGATCTGGATGTACTCTTTTCCTTACTATCAGCCACATTTCCTATTCTTATTTTCTCTCCTCTTATTTTTTTTCCATTTTATTTGACAATTTTTAGTATAATATGAATTTTCAGATCTTAATATACTAATCACATTAAATGGCTATTTTCTGTTTTATTTTTTATAATCTATGCAGTCAATATATTTTGACCAACGTTTTTAAAATTTGTGTGACTAATTAGTTGATTTCCTTTCTTTCCCCACTGGGTACTTTTAAAACCTGTTAAAATAATGTGATATGTATCAATTTTAGTATCTCAATTTTTGTAGGCACATAACAATAAATAAGGGGAACCAGGATAAAGAAATGTCAAATAAAGAATGCCTTTAGGCCGGGCGGTGGTGGTGCACGCCTTTAATCCCAGCACTCGGGAGGCAGAGCCAGGTGGATCTCCGTGAGTTTGAGGCCAGCCTGGGCTACCAAGTGAGTTCCAGGAAAGGCACAAAGCTACACAGAGAAACCCTGTCTCAAAAAACCAAAAAAAAAAAAAATGCCTTTCTTCTCTGCTATTGTTAATTTTCTCAAGAAGTCTAATAGTTCTTGATTGTTATTTTACAGGGCCAGTGTTTTTGTTCTCAATCAGGTCCCTTTTCCATACTGTTTTACCTGAAGAATTGTTTTGCTGTTTAGATTGATTCAAGATTGTCCTTCCTCTTTTAGCTTAGATTGCAATCATGACATTATTATTATTAATAATTATTGTGATCATTATTGTTCTGTTTAAAATGACAACTGTGAGGGGTAAAGAGCTAGAGTTTGGTTCCTTGCACTCTGTCAAGACACTCACAACCACTTGTAACTACAAATCCAAATTACCTGATGCCCTCTTCTGGCCTCCAGGGGAATGCACTTGATACACAAATGGACACACAGACACACAGACACACACACACACACACACACACACACACACACACACACACACACACATATACACACAGACACCTTACAAACAATGGAACATAATCTCTTTTATTTCAAGATGACAACTGTTTATAGAAATTATGGATTTTATTTCTTTGTAAGACCCTATGATGGTCCAAAGTCGTCTCATCAAATTTCAGCACACTTGATTCAGTGGTCCAAATCTATAAGACTGAACAAAAGACAGACTCCAAGTGCCTGGAGCAATCATGTCACCATGAAAATCAGGGGTAGAACTCAGCACATATTATCTTTCACTTTGCTCAGAACAGAAATTAAGTTACATATATATCAGGTCTTCCTGTGGACCAGGCAGCTTTGAGCTGAAGCTATAAGTTTAGTTCCTCTCTCTCTCTCTCTGCTTTTCTCTCTCCTTTCCCATTTTAGTTCTAATTCATTCATTTTTTGGTAAACTGTGATAAAATTATTTAACTCATTATATGGGCAATCAGTAGATTAAGATAGTTAATAATACAGTAATAAAGAATCTGAAACTATTGATAATATTTTATATAAAGAAAAAACAGGGAATTTAAAAAGTAACCTTAATTACTGTGCCACAAGATTTAGATACAATTTCCAATACTACAAAATAAATAGCTCTAAATTTATTCCAGGATTTAAATTCATCAAACTCAAGTTTTATCTTCATGAACTAATGTAGCTGCAAGGCAAAATTTAAAACAAAAATTGTATTGCTGCTCTCAAGTACTTAAGCAAACGTCATAGATTACATAGTAAATATTATTTCCTGATATGTATACCATACTTGAATTTACTCTGACATTTCAAGGAACATGTTGTAGAAAATTATAATGCAAATTTAGCTTAAATGGACTACTGTCATTATTCACTCAATTAAACTGTATTAGTATATATACGTATATATACATATACATATATACATATACATACACATACACACACACACACACACACACACACACACACACACACACATATATATATATATATATATATATATATATATATATCCTTCACACACACCCTAATCTCAAATTATTGAGTACTTTTCCTGTGTTTCTGAAAATAATTCAGGACATACATATCCCTTCTTTAATCTAAGCATGAATACAGATTATTGGCAAGTTAGTTTTGCTTGTTAGTTGTTAATGAGCAAGTGCACTCAAACCAAAGTCCCACAAAGAAAGGATGCTTTTTGTAGTAAGTGCCTCTGCTGCCTCTCAGTCAACCCACAGCTCCGACTAACTACCTCACTGGGATGTCTCTTGAGGAATCTCTTCTCTTTAGTTTGGAACAAAGCTATTTCAGTGACATTCATTGCAATCTCAGATTCAATGTCAAGTTTCAATTAAATACCTTGCCTCGGGGACTGTCATATGACTCAATTCTACCATAGGTAATTTTAAAGATGTTACATGGGGGACTACGAAGAAAATTTTTCACTTTTCTCACATTTCAGCCACAATATGTTCTCTTCCCTCTGGGCTGTAAAGTTTTAGATAATAATAACTCTAGCTGCCAATTAGGTTTTATGAAAGAAATATGAATTTTGGACAACAGAGAAAAATAAATATGAATCTATAGTTTATGCAACATTGCTAGCAAGATCAATACTTGAATTACTTAACTTTGATTTCTTGTGTGTTGAAACTAAATTAATTTCAAATACAACTCATTTTACATTTTTATGATCTTTAGATAGATATAATTTTATATTACATAACAAAAAATGCTTTTGATTTAGTAATTATAAAATCAATGATGTATGAATTTTACATATATAAATGTTTTTACAGGGGTGGTTAATTTCTGTAACCACAAAGATTTTAATTGTCTATCTTTGCCTTGCTTGACATACTTTAACATACTTTTAAATTTATGTATTAATTAGTAGTATCTAATTTCATTAAATATTTCCTGAATTGTATTTGTACTAGAATATATATTTATCCTGAGAAATTTGGTAATGAACAAGGATGAAAGCTCTGACTTCTTACTTTGTTTATTTGGGTGTGAGGATGAAAAGAAGCCAGCAGAAACCATGTAGACCATGGAAACATGTTTTCTATAAATGGAAAGAAACATCATAACCAACCCCATGCTTGGTACAATCAATACACAGTAAGATGAAAATTATAAAACGTGGAAAAGTACACTATGTTAATTAGTTTGACATGATAAGAAAAATAATATAGAGGTTGCTTAGAGGCATTATTTTCTAAGTAAGGAAAACTTTACTTTGGCTCATAGTCTGAGAACACAGGGTACCATGGCAAGGAAGCCATGACAGTAAGAGTGTGAGGTGGCTGTCACACTGCCTTGTCAGAACACCAAAAGGACATCAACACTAGGAGGAATTATTTACTTTTTTTTTAAATGTTTTTTGAGGCAGGATTTCTCTGTGTCGTTTTGGTGCCTGTCCTGGATCTCACTCTGTAGACGAGGATGGCCTCGAACTCATAGAGATTGCCTGGGTCTACCTCCCAAGTTCTGGGATTAAAGGCATATGCTACCACCACCTGTTTCATTTTTTACATTTTTAATCATTAAGATTATAAGAGTTTAATAATAGTTTAATGACACATGGAATGTCATATAGTAGTTATTTTAAAATATACAATATACATACTAATAATTTTACTCTAATACTTCAATATATATATATATACATATGTATATATATATATGTATATATATATATATAAAACTTTTCTTTTCATTTACTACAAGAAATGTATCAACATCTCAAGTTTTGGTTTTTGCATGCAATACACCCATGAAATCTATAATAAAATGCGTTTTTATCTGCAGAGAATCTGTTTTCTTCTGTACTACGGTTGATGTCACACTCCCATGAGCACAGTAGAGATATTTATGTGAGATAAATTGAGAATTTTCTCATTAGAACTCTATTTCACCAGATTAATTTCCACAACACCACTGACAAAACAGAAGTCTCATTAAAACCGTTAATACAAAATGTTAAATATAAAAGAAGACTCAGGCGACACACTGTCATCTGGCCGAGCCTGTTTGCCGTTCACCCGGCTTGGCAACGGTCAGTTGAACGCTGTGTAGTTATTCAAGGTGTTTTGAAACTCAGTGTGTCCCTTCCTGAAGCACCGAATGCACTTTTCCATTAAGTTATTTTCAGTCGTTCACGCGGCGTTCCAGAGACTAGATGTTAATTATCTGTTGCTACAACTTGGCTCATAGCAACTTTTGACAAGAATGAGAATATCATCCAAGTATGAGAAGCTAATTATCACAGTCAATATCCTGTGGGTAAATCAGAGGTAAACAAATGTCTGTGATGCCACAGTAAAATTGCAACCTCTTTCATTACAGTAAGTCAGTCTGCTAGTGCAGATATTTATTAATTAAAAATATCTCTATAAAATCTACCTGCGGAGCTTAAAAGGAAAGGGACATAATTTCCCTGTAAGTCCTTCACCAGAATGTAGAATGACCATGATTCTAACAGATAACTAGTCTTCACAAAGTGAAATCATATCTAATCACGTTAAACTATTTGTTTTGTCTTTTTCATTTATTTTTGGCAAAGGTATATAAAATTTAAACAGACGTCTTATCATAACAATTCTATAAATGTATTTAAAACTATGCATAATCACTGATAAAGTTTCTATTTTTATAATGTATGGGGATATGTTATATCAGTTTACATATTCTTCTAAACTATACTAGTCAAAAAATTATACCTTTTAGTTTTTAATGTTTAATAATTTAGATTATTAAACAGTAGCAATTAAATGAATACAAACTGTTAATGAAACTCTGGTCTCCACACTTACAGATATATGCTCACACATCCACATACACAGGTATATTTGTCCACACATACAACACTTACAAAAAATCTGTAGTGTGTAAAATCTCTAAAACATACAAAGTCATTCAAAGTGGTGTCATGCTGGAATAAGCACCAATGTACAAATCATGACATATGATGGCATAAGAAATTCTGAAGAGAAAAAATATCCCATAGTAGGATAGTATTTTTTTTCATTTTTTAAATTTATTTATTAAATTTAATTTTACATATTAGCCATGGATTCCCTTGTTCTCGCCCCTCCCACCCCCACTCCCCCGCCTTCCCCCCAGCCCACCTCCCATTCCCATCTCCTCCAGGGCAAAGACTCCTCCGAGGATTGAGTCCAACTTGGTAGATTCAGTCCAGGCAGGTTCAGTCCTCTCCTCCCAGGCTGAGCCAAGTGTCCCTGTATAAGCCCCAGGTTCCAAACTGCCAGTTCATGCACTGAGGACAGGACCCGGCCCCACTGTCTGGATGCCTCCCAAGCAGATCAAGCTAATCAACTGTCTTATTTATCAGGAGGGCCTGATCCAGTTAGGGGCTTCTCAGCTATTGGTTCATAGTTCATGTGTTTCCTTTCGTTTGTATATTTGTCCCTGTGCTTTTTCCAACCTTGATCTCAACAATTCTCACTCATACAAACCCTCCTATTTTTAACCATTTTAAATAAAGGAAAACCATTACAATTTAAAATTAATAAAAAAACTAAAATAGTAAAAAAACCAAAAATTTCAGAGATTTAATTAAGAGTTTAAAATATATGTAAATAGCCTTGTAACCTTTTGCATGTTTGGTACTTTAAATATCCAAAGCAAAATCAAGAATAATTGTGATAGAATGAACATATGTGCCTTATAAAATATAAACCAGATGTCATTCTCCCATTGCTCAATAGGAAAATACAAAAATATCATTGGAAAAAAGTTACTTGCATTCAAAATTACAAGTCAATGGTCCTCAGAATATTTCATTTCTGAGATGATTTTCATAGTCGTTATCAGAATATGAATTCTTCATAAAAATTTTAAAATTAGGATTTAGGTTCTTTTCTTATTTTTCTAGTTACCCTTTTGCTGCTCTGATAAAACATTGAGACCAAAAGCAACTTATGGTTTTATTTAGCTTACAATTTCAGGTCACTGTAACCATTGAGAGAAGTCAAGACATAAATTCAAGGCAGACACTTGAAGGTAAACCGGCTTATATTTCACACAGTTTTAGTTCTAAATGAGGAACTCCATTCACAAGCAAAGATATGAAGCAAGAGAACATGATGACGCTGCTGGCTGGCTCATGCAGGCTTAGGCTCAGCCAGTTTTCTTGTATTGCCCACGACCACTCAGCTGGGGAAGGTCACTGCCTACAGAAGGCTAGCCCATCGTATATCAATTAAACAAGACAATTCTTCATAGACGTTCCAGATATGTGCACACGAGTTGAATCTCGTCCATGCCTCAGTGAAGATTCTCTGCTCATGTTGTTTGACTGTGTCTAGTTGATAGTTCAAGCTAACCACAGCATGAATGTGTTTTAAATTGTTACTGTCTTTTTAGTTTCTGTGTCAGGGTTGGTGTGGAATTTGTCTTTATGTGTCAGGATTCTGCTTCCTCTATGTATTTAACGTGATTTCTTTTCTATTTACATGAAGAAACAACAGTGGGTGCTAGGGGAGAATATTCTGTTTGCTCCTGTGAAAAAGTGCTACTCAAAAAGAGTGACTAGCTTTAAATATCTGATAATTTTCAACTTCCATATTTAGTTAAAATGACAATTTTTAAAATAGATCTAATTAATATGCTAACTCTTTATTATGAACATAAACACAACCTAGGAACAGGACATTCAAACTCAGATTATTTACATTGCATCACACACACATATATATGTGTGTATACGTATATTTATACATATATACATTAGTATATACATTTATATATATACATATATAAATTTATAAAATATAATTTAATAATATGCATGTGTGTATCTAATAATAAACATGTGTACACATAGATATTTAATTGAGGTAGTTAATTAATATAGATAGTTTAATCAAGCTAAGTGTGGTAGTGTATGTTTTTTGTCACAGCACTTAAAAAGCAGAGGCTAGCAGATCTCTTTGAGTTTCAGGCCACTCAGTAAGTCCATCTCAAAAACTAACAAAGGAATAAATATATATATTACAAAATGAAAATTATTTTTGGTTTAAAACATGTATTCCTGTTTCAAAGGAGAAACACAATGTATTTTGTATTTTGTGAAGTGATCTTTAAAACTGTATTATGATCATAGTTGATAATTTTCAAAGAGTTACATATTGACATCTTTAATTCAATGTATATATAGTCACCTGATTAACCTAACCCAGGAATACTTACATTGTGGGGTATAGCTTAATTTATTATGTTTATATGCAAACACAAGCTTGTAAAAGTACAACTCTATAAGCATGTGTTTATATGGAGGCCAGTGAACAACATTGGAGAATTATTCTCAAGAATGCTGTATTCTTCCTTTTCAATAGCATCTCTCATTGTCCTGGAGATTGCCAGTTCGGCCAGACTGGATGTGCCCCAAGCCCCAGGGATTCCCTTGTCTTTTTTCCCCAGCACTGGGGTTGTAAACACATGCCACAATATCTAACTTTTTTGCATTCTAAAGATGGAAATTTAAGTCCTTCTGTTTGCAAGGTACATACAGTTTACTGGGGTCATTCTCCTAAATATAAAATAATCTTTATAATTTGCTACAATATCCTAACATCATTTTTTAAAATGTATTTCATTTTATTCCTGAAAAGTATTATAGTCTGCCAGTTATTACTGCTGGCCAGTTTATAAAAAGTTATGACTTTTTACAGTGTAAACTTAATGATCATTTCTGCCTCATTAAGATCTGATATTTTTGGGGAGACAAGACTGTACTTAGGTTGATAGTTTTAACAAGTTAGAACTAAAATTGGGTATGTATCCTAGGTATATTTTATGTTTAATGTGGCCAAAGTTTTATTGGTTCCTATTATAAAATTACTTTTATCTGAGATGATTCAAATTCCAAATAAAGAATCTAATTCTATAGAGCTGGTTCTATGGACTGCAGATTATACTCTCATTACATTTTATGAGATCTGTTCACAGGGATGTTTTATACATCAACTTTAGTTCTTCAGTTTACTCAACTGTTTAAAATGCACTAGGAATTGAGAAGTAAATTATGTATGAATTACTACAAATAGCATTGATAGTTTATTATTTTTTATTAAATCTATTTTACTCTATTAAACTTGAAAGCTATGACCTATCTAGAGATTCTGCTTCCATTAAACTAATTAAAGCATAAAAATAGCAAAGGTGAAGATGGTATGCATGTAAGTTGAAATTAATTGATAAGATGAGAAATGCTCAATCTTTAGAAAATTGATGCAGATTTGTCCTATTGTTAATATATAGAGGAGTCACAGTTATCAGGTTCATCCAAAGTAAATCATTTAATTTTTAATGGTAACTTTAATACAGTATATTCTTTTGGATTTGTATAATTACTGTTAGTCTTACATACAGCTATATAGTATAGATTTTACAGTTATTTACATTATTTATGAATTCCTCATCTATGGATTTATCCAACAAAATGTAGTTCAAGTTATTTTTTCAGATGTTTCATTGTTGTGGGCATGTGCCTGACATTCTACTCGGCATATCTGTATTGGACATGAGCACATGTACATTTTTGCCATTTTATAAACTAGGGAATATAATAGCTATTTACATAGCATTTATCTTGCCTTTTAAAATAAATAGTAGAAAGATAATAATCAGAGTAAGAGGATTTGTAATAGATAGATATTAAGCTATTTTATTTGTGCATGGATGGAGGCATTCTTGGATTTGAGTGTCTCCAAGGGTCCTAGACTTCATTTCCTTAAGGAAATAAGGGAGATACCTTTATTTTGTTAAATAGTTTTGGCTTCATATTAATAGAAGTCACCCTGTTTAATGTTTCACAATATTTTATTCATTCATAATATATATGCATGCCTAAGGTACTATTTCACAAAAAAACACAATTAGCTTTTAATATAAGAACTTGTAATAAAGAAAAGTTGTACAATAAAGCTAGTTAAAAAGTAGAATAAAACATATTTAATTAAAAATTACAATCTTGTAAAAATTTTATATACCAAAGGAGAATGAGAAAAACAAATCAATTTTAGAGTTAAAGATCTATTTAGATTTTGGCTTCAATATTTAAAATTTTCAGCTATTCCTGTCAACATAAATTAAATACATTTTTACAGCCCAGATATTTTTGTAAGTATTAATTCCTGAAATCTATAAATACTATGTAGGCTGATGACAATAAAACATAAATTTCTTTTATCATTTTTTTTATTTAAATTTAATCTGTATTTTTGTCCTCGAGACAGGGTTTCTCTATGTAGCTTTATGCCTTTCCTGGAACTCACTCTGTAGACCAGGCTGGCCTCAAACTCAGAGATCCACCTGCTTCTGCCTCCCAAATGCTGAGATAAAAGATGTGTGCCACCACCGCCAGCCTAATCTGTATTCTTAATCACATAATTTTCATTACAAGACAGAAAAAAGCCCCTAGCACGTGTGA
Source organism: Peromyscus maniculatus bairdii (assembly GCF_049852395.1). Lineage (NCBI taxonomy): Eukaryota > Metazoa > Chordata > Mammalia > Rodentia > Cricetidae > Peromyscus > Peromyscus maniculatus. The sequence continues at coordinate 57,493,466 of NC_134862.1, forward strand.
TCCTTTTGTCATGACCTATCTGGATAATTACTTATTTTCAATTGACCACTGAATTCTAAACAAACTGGCAAGCATCCCTTTCGGGCAATCACGTTTCAAAGTTGTCTACTTCACTGGCCAGACAGTTCAAAACTCATCACATTTTAGGACAAATGAAACCATTACTCTTTGCTTGTTTTCAGTTCTAAATGATCATCTACTGTCTGAAAAAAATAAAGTGGTAATTGAGAAATATATTACTTATATGTTTGTAACTGTGTGCCCTTCTTAAATAGCATAATGAGATCTCATGCCATCCCACTCCTTCCTGTTGAGAAAAAGTCAATCCTTCCAGCACATCCATACAGATAGTGTATGCTCTGCCTGCCATCGTCACTTGGTAACCCTTCTATAAAGTAAGGTTAATTTTACTTTACAGTGGCTCCAATGAAACAAAATAGAGGTGATGGTCATTCTTATATGTCACAGAGAATTACACGGTACTTCCTTGATCCACATCTAAAAGTTATCACAACACAAGGGAAAATAATCAGAGCGATGTTGCTGATATTTTTAATCACAGTGTAACATGATAATAGTATTATATTCATTCCATTTTATTATTGTTGGTCACATACCTTGTCTAGATGAAAAATAAATCTATTGCAGGAAATACACTGTATAATATAGCAAAACTATATTCACAGTTTTGGGTATTCACTTGTGAGTGTGGCTGAGATATAATCTCACAAGAGGGAGAATTTATTTACTGATTAGATTGGTGTGTTCACCATTTTTTATTGTACAGATTATTGAAATATCATGTTTTCACTACAATATCACATATTGTATTTGTTCTTAATTGAATTTAGGTTCATTACTCTTAGCTATTTTTAGTGCTTTATTATTCCTTGAAACTTTGTACACAGTTCCAATGAAAATCATCGAAATGTTATAATTCTGTGCCATGAATTATCTAATATTATTATATGCCTATTCATTTTATTTAAGGTTGAATATTCAGTGTGTCTATAGATTTGTCGGTAATTACATTACTGTCAGTTGAGAATTAGATGTTTCTGGTGGCAGTTATTAGTTGTATGTAGTTCTTTCTTCAGAAGAGAGACCTTCCCAATTTCCCCTCTTCCATGTTGTCAGGTCCATTGATTTGCCATTGTTCCCATCATTTTGATGCAAGCCATTTCTAACATAGCAGACATGTTGATATTCTGAAGCTTACAGTCTTCTGCCATCTCTTCCTTGAGCCTTGCCAGAGCTGTGATATACATAAATCTTGAGCTGAGATTACTTCCGTCTCTGTACTGTGTTTAGTTCTAATTTTATGTGGTGATAAACCATTTTCTATATAGGCAGGCTTCTATGATGAGAACTGGTAGCTATACTTATGTGGTGTAAGCTTAATATTTAGAATGTAGTAAATGATTATGCTGGTCTAGAAACATGATGATAACAGATTGTTTTCTAAGGTCCATGGCATCACTAGCAAAAGGAAGTGGGCTATGTTTCCAGAACAAGATATCTTTTTCTTCCTGTTTAGTAGGAGATATGTCCAGTTGTTGATCACCACTGTATGGTGGTCTTTTATTTGTACTGAAATGTGATTTTAATTGTATGTTAATAAATAAAGTTGCCTGGGGGTCAGAGCTATTAGAGCCATAGAAAGAGTGTGGCAGTGGTGGCGCACGCCTTTAACCCCATAGATCTCTGTGTGTTCAGGGATACAGCCAGCATTGGAGACATATGCCTTTAAGACCTGGAGGGCTGTACTTTCAGGCAGTGACGAGGCAGTCATGTGTTTGGGTTTACAACCAATGAGAAGGCAGAACAGAAAGACTATTTAAAGACATACACACAGGAAGTAGGTCTCTTTTGGAGAGCTAGGAGCACCGCAGGAGGAAGGGTAAGATTTTAGCTCTGAGCTCTGACCTCTTGGCTTTCTCTTTTATATTGGTTCTGTGTTTCTTATTTAATACAACAGTTGGTTATATCTGCACCACTGACATATGAAGGACAATCAGCCCTTACAAGAGATGAATTCCTTTACTGGCTTCTCTATGCAGTGGTCACACCAACAAAAGTGGAATTAGCAGATTATATACATATGTGTGTGTGTGTGTGTGTGTGTGTGTGTGTGTGTGTGTGTATATATATATATATATATATATATATATATATATATATCATTAACAATAAATATCATCAAAAAATAGGCTGTCATGTTGAGAGTGTGGGGCATGGTTGGAGTTCAAGGAAGAATATTTGAAGAGTTTGGAGAGAAACAAAAGAAGGGGAAATAATTCTATTTTAATTTTAAAAGATAAATCAAGTTTTCTAGTAAAGATGTAGGAGCATTTTTTCTCATTTGTAAAAGACAATCTATACATATTTTTATTAATATATAATCAATAAAATGTTGTTCTCTTTCTTCTTAAGTCACTTTAACATAGATGTCATATGTTAATAATTTCAAGTTCTGTTTTGCAATATCTATCTATACCATCTTCAATTTCTATTATTATTACTGTCTGTTCAATGCAAAATATTTAATTTTGATGTTAGAGAAACTCAAATTTCTCTAATATGATTTTTCCCCATGATGGCTAAAATATAATGGGAAAAGCAGATGATGATAGACATGAAAACATAAAAAAATCCTTTGGTAAGCTGGGTGATGGTACATGCCTTTAGTCTGAGCATTTGGGAAGCAGAGGCAGGATGATTTCTGTGAGTTCGAGGCTGTCCTGGTATACAGAGTGAGTTCCAGGATGAGCTCCAAAACTGTGCAGAGAAACCTTGTCTAAAAAAACAAAACAAAACAAAAAATACTTTGGTGTAGATGAATTTCTAAAGTGTGGTGATAATTTATTTGTGCTGAAATGTGATTTTTTTGTATGTTAATAAATAAAGTTTGCCTGGAGATCAGAGGTTATAGCGAGTCATAAACACAGTCAGGCAGTGGTAGCACATGCACTTAATCCGATCACATGACAGACAGCGTCTCTGTGTGGTCAAGGACAGAGCCAAGCCTGGTTATACATGCCTTTAATTCCAGTACCAACCATAGAGACCTGGAGGTCTGTATAGACAGGCAGTGAGGAGGAAGTCATATGGCTGAGTTTAGAGCCAAATAGAAGGCAGAAGAGGAAGATAATAAAAGCTCAGTTTAGACAGGAAGAAGTCTCTCTCTCTCTGTGGAATCTACTGAGTGGTGGTAAGTTAAGGCTAGTCATGGCTATTTGCTATTTCTCTGATCGCTTCAGCTATTACTCCTGTATTTGGCTCTGTATTTCTTATTTAATAAGACTGATTAGAAATTCATCTACATTAAATGGTCTTATTAAGAGAAAACATGGATATAGGGGTAATAACTTGAGGGAGATCAAAGGAATAGGAACAGCCACATGCTAACCTCACCTCAACGACTCCACAGTTTCCAAAAGGTGAGATACTTCCTGTCTACCCATGCCTATATGCCTTGCTGTTCTGACATCTGATTTGCTCTTTCTGTCCAACTACATCACTTCCTCTTTCTGCTCAACTCTGTAACTTCCTGTCTGTCTGTACAGACCTCCAGACTTCCATGATTAACTAGTGCTGGAATTTAAGGCATGTGTCATCATGTCTGGCACTGTCCACGTAGATCCAGACAGATCCATACCTTCCAAATGATAGGATTAAAGGCATGTGCTAACTAACATTGTGTAATTTTGTGTTTACTTATAGTGGCTGGCTTTTTCCTCTGATATCCAGGCAAGCTTTATTTATTAGAGAGCAAATAAAATATCACCACACTTTGGGTCAAAACCTTAACAAAAATCCAACACTTTAATCATGTGTCCATTTTTTTCTATTATATCTATTGTTTCCTGGGTTGTGGGATCTTCATAGGTAAAAGAGTCTCAGTTAATTCTCTTCCATGATAAATCACATATTTCCTACATACTAATAATTAATAACCCATTGCTGTGGGATGGTCTGTATGTCAAATTGCTCCGATTGGTCAATAAATAAAACACTGATTGGCCAGTGGCGAGGCAGGAAGTAGGTGGGACAAGGCGAGAGGAGGATTCTGGGAAGCGGAAGGCTGAGGCAGAGAGACACTGCCAGCTGCCGCCATGGCCAGTAGCATGTGAAGACACTGGTAAGCCACCAGCCACGTGGCAAGGTATAGATTTATGGAAATGGATTAATTTAAGCTATAAGAACAGTTAGCAAGAAGCCTGCCACGGCCATACAGTTTGTAAGCAATATAAGTCTCTGTGTTTACTTGGTTGGGTCTGAGCGGCTGTGGGACTGCCGGGTGACAGAGATTTGTCCTAACTGTGGGCAAGGCAGGAAAACTCTAGCTACAACCCATCTCTTGTTTTTCATACAAAATATAATTAAATATACTCATATATTGGCTATTCATTTCATATTCAGTTTTTTTTTACTATGAACTTCTTATTGGAGAGTTTACAATTATACATAAATCTAGTTACCTAAATGATAAAGTGGAAGAGATACTGAAATTGAAAAATGTTTCTCTTTATTTGTGTTTGGTGTGTGTCTGTGTCTGTGTGTGTGTGTCTGTGTGCACAATGTATATTCACAGAGTGTATAGCTACAGTTAAGCATGTCTACATGGAACAGATAAGATATCGGCTCCCTCATTAATCATTCTTCAATTAATTCCTTTAAGATAGATTCTCTCACTGAACCTGGAGCTAAGTTGGTAGACAGAAAGCTCCAACACTCTTACTAGTTCCATGTCTCACAGATGTGCACTTCAACACACTTTGCTTTTAACAGGGCTTTTGGGGTTGGAACTGAGATCTGCTGCTGCAGCTAGTGTCTTTATGTGCTGAGCCACCACTCTGTTTCCATTTCCCCCCTTTTCTTAGAATAAGAAGATTTTGTAAAAAGTTGAAGCTTATAGCTAAATACCAAAGGATATTCATCCAATATATCATAATCAGTATTTATTCTTAATTTTTTAAAAAGTTGTTTGTCAAGTGAGAGGTTTCATATGCTTTGCTGGGCGATTAAAATTTCATTTGGCAAGTTTTAAAACCACCTGGTAAAAATAGCTAAAAATAGAAGCCAGTCACACTTCACACCTTCTATCTCAATTTGGAAAAATGCATTTGACTGAAATGTAGAAATGGAGCAGAAATCTTACATTTCCGTTTGCTATGCAGAGGATAAGGAAATATATAAAGGGCAGAACCTCAGGCATGCAATGCATTTCAAATTGAATACAGGTTTGCTTGGTGGAAAATGAACAGAACTGACCCACTATTCCTTTAAGCTTGCCTTACATCTAATAAAAATTCAGATGTTTTATAATATAGAAAAGTAACTATCCTATCCACAGTTTTCCATCTGCAATTCCATCACGCTAGTTACTCACTTTAAAAAAAAAATATTTCAAATTGTATCCACTAGACCAAAGAATAATGGTTTTTATCATCAATTATTTTATTTACACTTCAAGCCTCTGTTGTGTCTGTTAACTCCATCTGACAGTAATCAGACAAGTAACCATAGTTTGTCCAAGGATGTTCCTCTGCAAATTTGTTTCATTTTTACATAGACTACATCACAAATTTTATTTAAATGTTTAAAAGTAAATGCATATGAATGGAACTTAAAAGCATTTTAGTGTAATTATTTCACATTTTAGGGATGGGCTTTTGTGTTTTCCAGAAAATGTGCACAGTATATTTCCTCACAATATTTTTGGAAAACTACATAAAGAAAGCAGCCATTACCCCATTGGAATGATTATCATCATTGCAAAAACAATAGGTTTATGTGACGAAGTCAAATTTGCACATGTTTAAGTAGTGGATGAGCATTTCTGCTATCATTCTTTTGAAGGCACTGCAGTAAAAATAAAGAAAATATTTTGTCTAAAATGTTTAATGTACTAGGTATTCTAAGTAGTAAATAAGGACAAGTGAGATACACAATAGTTTCTTTATCACTCTTGGATCTATCATACATTTTACATAAATGAATGTAGCATAAAACAGCAGAGTATTTTATCAGTTAAATACTGTGGAAATATAGATGTATAGGTAAAGATTTGAGCATTGTAGAAATTAGGTTAAAAATTATTAGAAGTAATCTATACAAATCTATAATAAAGTTCATACTACTTTGACAATAGTTTTGTCAATGAACTACATACCAAAATTAATTTATTGATTTTTATTCAGCAATTCCAATATAACTCAGGACTTTCAAGAGATTTCTTTTGAGTTAAAAAAATATGTAGCTAGCCAATAACATGGTATTTTTAATATTTATATTATTGTATATTTGTATATACAAATATAAAAGTAATTGGCTAAGCCAGAAAGAAAGGTGAGCTATTGACAGTTCTGTTGCCCAAGAGTTCTGCAAAATGAAGCAACATAAACTCTCCATAATTGCAGGAGCATCAGCAGGCAGATTGCTTGCTCAAGGGATTGCTGTAAAGAGTTTGATGCCTCAGCTTTTCTTCCCTCTGTAGAGAGGCCTATGCTTGAATTAAAGCTGGCTAAACAGATAAAGTTTGAACTTTTCAACCGCAAGGTGGGTATAGGAATTGCTCCTTTTTCTACTGAGACAAGCAATAAAATTTTACTACACATCACCAATTGGGTTTTTCAGCACTAAATACCAGAAAGAGCATTGTACAACTGTCTGCAATATAAATGAGAATGAGAGAGATAAATAGCCATCTAAAATGTTCCACGTGAAAATCTCCTATCAAGTGATAAAGCACTTGTTTTGCTTTGGTGAGGTTTCTGACCCGTTGATATTTCTACTTACCTGGGACGAAAGCACCCTAAGTTAAGGAAGGAGAAAACAATACTTGAATGGAAATTACAAACGTAAAATTTAGAGTAAGCATGGCTAGGCCAAGTGTATAAAATCATTATATTTATCTCAATAATAGAATGTTATGGTAAACAGTAAAACTATATAAGAGAATGCTAATCAGAATCACTTCACATTAGCATCCATGCACACGTGTGTTAGAGTTTGCACCAGGGTAAAAGAGTATGCAGAAGTGGTTTTGTTGGTGGTATTTTTTTTTCAGTGAAGTTAATGGAGTTGATAAATGGAATTGTGGCACTGACACTAAGTGACAGTCTGTTTTTTTTTTAAATCTGCTATTTCACTCTCGTTACTTCAACCTTGAATCTCTAATGTGCACAGCTATTACATTTAATAGTTGTCTTTGGTGATTTTATGTGATTCCAAAAGAATAATAAAAGAAATTTCACTTTTGCCTGAAGGAATAAAGCTAAAACACATTAGAGAAATTCTGGGTCCACCTCTGCACATGATTTTTACAACTTTTCCACAAAAGCACTAATTTGATCCATTTCTTTAAAAAGAATGAAAGTCAGAAAGGACAGTGTTGTTAATTCAAGGAAAGAAATTTGCTTGTTTTTGAAGCATTGTGTTACAATATAAAATTATTATCTTACTATTTGCTCTTTTTTTTGTTCCTAGAGGGGAGAATGAAACACAGCTACCTGAACATTTTTTCAGAAAACAGTGTGGAGATTTTATATGCATTTCCCTATGCATTGCATTGTAGCAATGTATATAACTTATATAGCTCAACATTGTCTGCTAAATATTTTAAAGTAAAACATCAACTCCCACCTCCATAAATCTTATCACTTTACCTATTAATCACATCTACTAATCTCTCTCACATATTCATGTTTGTTTTGTTTTGTGAGCAACTGAAATTAACTAGATCCTCAATGTGAACATTTGTTCAGAGTTATTTATTGATTCTCGTGGACTCAGCAGCGGGTACACAATAAAATATGGTTGCCCTCTCATAGAATTTATGAATAACCAATATTCCAAAAGATAAAAAGTAGGGTAGGTGAGCCTCTCTTCAATCTTTGACTTATTATTCATAGAGTTCTTCTTGGGTGGGCCCAAGGCATATAGGTAAAGTTGTAAATTGATAGATGTAATAGTAGTGTGCAGTCTCTAGGATAGCACTCAATCCTCCCTTACTCTGTCTTCCAGATCTTACATAATTTCCACCCCCTCATCTGTAAGTTTCTAAGAGCTTTCAAAGCATGGAATAAACACCTATTTTAAGGATAGCCCCACAACCATTGCTTATTTATTTACCGTGGGCAGCTATGAATCTCTGCATTCATTGTAGGGGAAATCTCCTCTGATTAAGGCTAGAGGCTGCTTTTATCTTTGGATGTAAACATGAATATTTAGAATGTAGTTTGCCATTATGACAATTTAGTTAAAAAAAAAATGCCAGTAACATATTCCCTGCCTTGGTCTAAAAACCTCCTCAGGCCAGGCTTGTTACCTTAGTTTACAGTGAGTCTAACAATCTCCTCAGGCAAGGATTGTTCCCTTAGTTTCCAGTGCCAGACACAGGTCATCCCTTACCCCTTCTGACAAGGTGGGAAATCACAGAGTAGATGTTTATTCCCATTACAGGCAAGCCACTATTGCACAGAGGAGCATGTCTTTCTCAGCAACTTTAGACTATTGAAAAAGAAATGACAGTTGGGCAAGTTCCATTTTGTCTTTTCTCCCTCAGTAGTCCAAAAAACACTCTACAGGAGTAAAAATTAAGGAAATCTCCTGATGAATTTGAGCCTGCATCCTATGTATCATATAACAAAGGTGTGTGGTGTCTTCTCAAGTTGGAACATATCCTCTAGTACTCATGGGAAGGCATATGGTTTAATTTTAGTGTCAGTTTTTGGTTTAGTTGTAAGGGAAAGTAATAGGGAGAGTGGAGTGCTGTAGGATGGTCTGTATGTCAAATTGTTCTGATTAGTCAATAAATAAAACACTGATTGGCCAATGGCTAGGCAGGAAGTATAGGCAGGACTAACAGAGAGGAGAGAAGAAAGAACAGGAAGGCAGAAGGAGTCACTGCCAGCCACTGCCATGACAAGCAGTACGTGAAGATGCCGGTAAGCCATGAGCCACATGGCAAAGTATAGATTTATGGAAATGAATTAATTTAAGCTATAAGAACAGTTAGCAAGAAGCCTGCCATACAGTTTGGAAGCAATATAAGTCTCTGTGTTTACTTGGTTGGGTCTGAGCAGCTGTGGGGACTGGCGGGTGACAAAGATTTGTCCTGACTGTGGGCAAAGCAGGAAAACTCTAGCTATAGTGGAGTATGCTGAAATTCATATTAATATTTAAAGAATGATGCTGATGTCACTTAGGGGTGCTGGAATGGGTTCCTTTATCTGCTGATTCAGGAATTAAAAGACAGAACAGATGAGTTACCAGGAATCTTATGGAGTCAGAACAAAGCCAACATAAAGTGCTGGGGAACCTTGAGCTTCTTAGTCTCATTGTTAAAAGAAAGCTAAGAATGGCCTCAAATGGGACATTGGGAATGATTTATTAAAGTTAGAAAGGAAAATGTCCGGACAGATAAGCTGCAACTCTCACAGCTTCCCAGTGGAGGACACTGGAGAACAAGCAGATATGGTGACCAGTAACATGGTTGTATGGAGCAGGGAGAGTCTTAGCAAATGATGACAGTGATCCAAATGATTAGTTATAGAATTTAAGACATACTTAGAATCTGGCCAGTATCAGAAATAAAAAAAATGACATAAGAAAAATAGTTTTACCTTTTAGAATCCTGAGTCAAATGGTGGACTAATCTAGCCAAACCTAATGACGGAATTTAGGGACTCCAATGGCAGGGTGCAAAGAACCTGGGAAAAACTTTATCCTTGGGAGAATTTGCTTTGCAGGAGTGGTTGCCTATTCTGGTACCTGACATTCCCCATTGGATTAACCCTTAAAAGGAGGAGAAAAGGGCATTGGTCATCTCCTCACCTAGAGGTAGATTTCAATTCTTTATAAGATCTATTTAAGGAAACCAACCAACCAACCAATCAATCAATCAATCAATATACAAACAGATTGAAAACAAGTGTTTTTAAATGTTTAATTAGGGTACATTATAAAGTCAAACATAAACTTTTAGAAGGTTCAAGTTCTTAAAAACAAGAAAATGACTGAATAAATAATTAAAGGATACTAAGTAATGTGAACTTAGGAATTTACCTAAGAATGTTACCTACTAAAATCTGTATTGACCATACCAAGAAGGACAGAAAGATGTGGGACTATTTTGTGACTATATATATATGCCAATGATTATTTTTTAATTTAACCCTTATCCAAAGGAGAAATTGAAAGCATTTATCTAAGTGTTATAACTGCTAGTGAGTAGGTTATATTGTCATAAACATTTTATTATGCTGCATTAAATAAACAATAGCTACTGCTGGCAAAGTTAATCAATAAATAAATTTGTAAGTCAAATTGACTAACGACATAATTGCTTCTTTTCAGAGCACATTTTAAAATAACTGTACTCCTTGATTGTAAAATTAGCTAACAAAAACAGATGACTTAACAAGTTGACTCTATTGATCACCTGTGAGGAATAGAGACTCACTGTGGTTGATTATGTTGCTCCTCTGATTTTAACAGTGCCCTCCTTTGTGGACTACCCAGTTAACATATTATAAACACCGAGATGCTGCTTGTTCTTTTGTTCATTTAATCATTTGTTAATTTAGACTCAACACGAGTCTTTGTGGATTGTCCTAGTCAGGGTTTCTATTGCTGTGAAGAGACACCATGACCACAGAAACCCCTATAAATGAAACTATTTAATTAGTGTTGGCTTACAGTTCAGAGATTTAGTCTATTGTCATCATGGCAGGAAGCATGGCAGGGTGCAGGCTGACATATGCTGGAGAGGTAGCTGAGAATTCTACATTTGAATTGGCAGGCAGCAGCAAGAGAGAGAATTGGCCCTGGTTTGGGCATTTGAAATCCCAAAGCCTACCCTAAGTGACAAATTTAATCTAACAAGGCCATATATACTCCAACAAGGCCACACCCCCTAATGCCACACCCTAAGCATTCAAGTCTATGAGTATATAGGAACCATTCTTATTCAAACCACCACAGTGAGTGACGGTAATTTTAAACCTGCATTTCTATTATATATTGCTCTAGAACAGAAAAGTCCAAAGAAGTGTGATACAACAACTGGTTCCTATTTTCTGCTATGATTCCTTAGTGGAAGCTGACATTAAATGGGCTCCTGCTAGATGTGTCTGAATTGTGACAGACAGACAGAGCTGACATCTCTAAGAAAGCTACTGTACAATGCTGTACAATATCATCCCAAACTTTGGAATGTGAGCTCACATGGAAATAAGTTTCTTTCAGGTATAAAAATGTTACAATAAGTGGGTTTTAGTCCATTTAGAGAAAGAGGCCATTCATTTGAAACAGAACAAGGAGGAGAATATAGGAATATAAGTTTAGGAAGCTGTGAAACCAGCAGCTCACATGTTCAGGGGTCTTGAGTCAGGTCATTGAAATGGGCATAGTGTTATTTCTTCCAAATTTTATTAGATGAAACAAGTCTCATGCCACACTGAGATTGAGTGGGAGAAATTTTATAGATAACATGCAGAGCATGTCACTAGTTAGTGCTAAGGCTTCACAAGGGCCAGAAAAAGTGATCAAAATAATAATTTCCCTCATACTGCTAAATCAAAACAAAACATTACACCTAAGAGTTATGAATACAAATATCTTGCAGAAGTTCAAAATTTTATAAATTGAAATATCCAGAAAACTGTCAAGTTATATAAACAATCAACATGGGTCATTTCCTCTGTAGTATTTCTGCATTGTTAAGGTCTAATAGGATTAACAATTGTATTTGCTACACATGTGTGGAAATTCAAAATTATACAGTTTCAAGAGACAAGCCAAGTTCAATGGAACTGTGTTCCAGTTGGGGGCATCTTTTCATGAGATCCCAATCAAAGAAAGACTAAGTTGCATCCTAAGAATTTCACTACAACTGAAAAATAAATGAATGATCACATAATATGAAGTTTTGCTGGGCAATCTAAATAGCATATTAAAAAACAATTCCCTTAACTTTGTGATCTTTCAATTGATTGAATGAGGCAAGATTTAAACTTGTCGCAAAATATCTGACATTTTCTATAGGAATAAAGGTTATAAAAATTATTAAAAAAAATAAAAATTTTTGCATCTTTAATTAAGATCTCATAATTATTTTTGAGATGCTAAGTTGAAGAGAGGCATCAGTTAGAGAAGTAAATAAGCTAACTGCTGATTATTTTAGAAATAGCCTAGAAAAGAGTGAGGAACAGAACCTAGAAGCAAGAAAAATTCAGGAACAGTTCAGCGAGTTTTGGTATTGGCCTCAATGATAACTTTTAATACAAAAAGAAGTAGCTTTGGGTCAACCCAAGACAAGGAATTCTATTGGCTCTATTTTTATCCAGTGATAACCTTTGTCTCTGGGACACATTTTAAGTATTCTAAATACTTTACCTTATGTTATATCTTTTATGATATATAATGATCTGTAACCATTAATATTTGGTGCACACATTTTAATTGTTTTGAGTATAACAAACCAAGTCAATACAGGATAAAAAAGTAAAATAATAGATGTTGTATGAGTTCACAGCTGCAGAACTCAATGCCCCCTTCTCTCCTATCACTTAGAACTTTCTGTTCTGTTGTTATTATTAAATTATTTAAAATGGGATAATTAATATTTATATAATGGCCCTAAATCTCAAGTGGAAGGAAGAGTTGTGCTTCTCTAAATTTTAACCTAAAACTAAAACATAAATAAGCTTCATGAGGAAAGACCTCTATGAACGTGAGGCAGCAAATAGTCATGTTATAAATACAGAACTTATTCCAATAAAAGAAATTTAAAGTGTTTGCATATCAACAAATTCTTGGATGAATAAAAAGAAAACAACCTGGTTACTCATATGGAAAAAATATTTGGTTTTCTAGATAAAATGTTACACTCTTCATAACAATCACCCTAACCAAAGTCCAACTCAGACCACCATCTTTCCTGAGTCTACTTAGTGATATAAAGGGAAAGAGAAAGAAAGAAAATGAAAAAAAGTAATAGTAAAAGTTGATTGGTGAGGGTCATAGAAAGAAGTCATAAAAGTTCAAAATGAAATAAGAAATGAGGACATAGAATTGGCAGCAACTTTAAGAAGATCCAGTTAGACTCTTAAAGGTAAGGTGCATGCACAACTGTAGATGGCCAACAGAAAATGAACTCATTGGCAACATTGGAGGTTCCTTGCTTCATAATATTTGTCCAGGCACTTTGTTTGTTTATTGCTATTTTTCATTTTTATTATATGTTTTTCTCTCCTTTTGCCACCTAAAGATCCTTTGCAAGTGTATTATGTTTTCTAGCTTAGTGTTTTCATGAGATTCTTCAATGTGCAAATGAGTGGGTCTCTGCACCTATATCTGTTCCTTGTGCTCATTTCCTTGTTCATTTTATCTTATTTTGATGTGTTTTTTTGTTTTATATCACGTTATTATATTATTATAACCCCTTTGAAGCCTCTTGGTTTTCTAATGAGAGACAGAAAGGCAATAAATCCAGATGGAGGAGAAGTGGGGAGGAAATGGGAGTAGTAGAGGGAGGGAGATTTTCATTGGAATATATTGTGTGAGGAAAAATATCTATTTTTAATAAAATGAATAAAATTTAACTAAGATAATGGATGAGTTTTCAGGAGCAGTTAAGAGCATGTACTGTTCTAGCATAGAAGTCAAATTCAATAATCATTACCCACTTCAAGTGGCTCACAATCTCCTCTAACTCCATCTCCATGGTATCAGATGTTCTCTTCTGGACTCGTCAGGCACATGCAGTCACACACACACCCAGACACAGACACAGACACACACACACACACACACACACACACATATATATATTACAAATGATATCCAATAGGAGACCCAGTGAGGGTCCAGCATCAATAGTGTAGCAGAAACCAGAGGCCTTGAACCATGACTCTTTGCAATGAACACTTGAAAGTAAAGATATTTTGACAAAAGGATTTACCAGAGGGCTCACTGTGTCATACTACAGTTTCCATGACAAGATTTTTTTTCTTTTTCTATTCTTTTTTCTTTTTTTTCTCTTAAATTTTATTCTATTGGTTGGAGTTGCAAGGGCAGATACAACAGGACAGGGAAATGAGTGGGATCAAGATGTGTGATGTGAAAGACAGTGAATGAATGAAAAGAAAGATAAAAATAATAAATATAAATTCTAAAAAGATAACTGATAGCATAAACATACCAAAGACCATTATTTTCAATGTAGATTAAGCAGCCTTGTAGGGGATATGATACCACCTAGGCTTTTCATAACTAAAGTATCACTTGAAGATCAGTTATTTCTCTCAAGATTCATCAAAAAACAGAAAGAATGAAGGGTTTCTTCTTCTGGATAAACAAAAGTAGTTTCTTGAGATGGTATCTGTTTATGGGGATAATTCTGTGAACAGTGAGAATATGACAACCAAGAGTTTAGATTGCTACATCAATTTAATTGATGAAGAAATGATTGAGTATAAGATGATTTATTTGCAATCAGATCTATTACATATAAAATCAAAATGCCAACAAGTACCACAATATGTCAGAAAAATGTTAATAAGTCAATTATTTCCCCAAACTTTGTTCTTGTTAGTTCCTGAGAATTTCCCAAACTTACATTAAGCTACCACTCTCATCCATCAGTAGACATCAATTACTAGGGAATATTGTTTACTAACAAAACTATGATGACTCACTGAAGCCAAGATGATTTTTCACACATTGATCAGATTGTCAGCAGTTTGCTTTAAATTTAATGCATAAATTTAAAATGTATGCATTTTTAAACATATGATTTGCCTACTTAATCAACTACTCTATTATGTATGTCTTGCAGAGGTCATATAAACTCTCACATAACTCACTTTATTGCAATACTTGCCTTATGGTGGCAAACTGAAGCTGAATGTGTAATATCTCTGAGATGTGACATATTTTTATTTTCTAACTCTCTCACTTTGACCCTTACTTGCCTCGGTATTAAAGGCTCGGTTCCTTGAGAAGAATTCATGGCATCTGGTAGAACTTTGGAGAAGATGGATCTTATGGAAGTTTCTTTAGTCAACAAAGGTAGATTACAAAGAAAGTTATGAACATGGTCCCCTTCTCTTTTATTTTGCTGCTGACAATGAGGTGAGCAATTTGAAATGCCATGAATATTCTTTATTATATGCTGCTTTATTAGGCCCCAAACAGCAAGTTGTCTACTCTGGACTACCATTAATGAAGCCATGGTCTAAAATAAACCCTATCTCCTGGAACTCATTACCCTACTTTCTATCATAGAAATAGAGTAACAGTGGTGAACAAGCTGAGGAAACTAGCAATAAAGACTTATTTCTCACTTGATTTTATTGTGATATATCTCAGGTTTAGGGATTTCATTAGTATTGAATAAAACATTCTGCCTTACTTGGATATATGTGTACTGTTGTTTGAAGAGTAATAACCTTGTTAAACACTTGAATTTATATTCAAAACTTACCTCTAGAAAACTATATATTATTCTTACATTTTTTCTTGTTTTCCTGTTAGATTTTATTTAATTTATTTCCCTTTCATGAAAATAGATTTTTTTCTCACATGATATGTCTTATTTTTTCTCTCTTCCTACTCCCCCTCAATTCCTCCTCACCTCACCTCCCATCTAGATCCATTCTTTTTCTGTCTCTTATTAGAAAACAAAAAGGGTTTTTAAGAAATTGTAGTAAATATAAAAAATAAATTATAATAAGATAAAACAAAAATATTACATCAGTGTCCAACACACATAGGTAAAAGAGACCCAAGAGAAGGCCGAAAAATGAGAGACCCATTTGTTCCCACACTCAGGAATCTCATGAAAGTACAAACCTGGAAGCCATAATATATATGTAGAGAACCTGTTTAAAAAAACAGGGCAACCAGTTCAAGAAAGCTAGCTAAAAAGGAGAACCCTAAGAGGGATGCATGGATCACCCTGGGAAGAGAAAATAGATGAGATCTCCATGAGCAAACTGGGAGTGAGGGAGGGCAATAGAGGGTAGGGGATGGGGGATGAGAACATAAGAGAATGGATGGTTGAGCTGGAACAGGGACAGAGTGGGAGAGCAAGGAAAACGATACCATGATAGAGGGAGACATCAATGGAACAGGGAGAAACATGTTGCTAGGGAAGCTTTCAGGAATCCACAAGGATGACCCCACCTTAGACTACTACCAATAGTGCAGAATGTGTCGGAACTGGCCTACTCCAGGAATCAAATCGCTGAATACCCTGTCATCATAGAGCCTTTCTTCAGTAACTGATGGAAGGAGATGCAGAGATCAACAGCCAAGCACAAGCCCAAGCTCCAGGAGTCTAGTCAAAGAGAGTAAAGAGGAATTCTATGAGCAAGGGGGTCCAAGATCATGATGGAGAATTGTACAGAGACAATCAAACTAAACTAGTGAGAACTCATAGACTTGTGGACCAATAGATATGGAGCCTCCATGGGACTGGACTAGGTTCCCTACATAGGCAAGACAGTTGTTTAGCTTGATCCAACCACGGACAGCTATCCTGGGGCCAGTGAGAGAAACAACTGACTCAGGACGGGTGTTCAGATATCAGTAGGGATAGTTCCTATGACCCCGTGGTAACGGAAGCCATAAACATCAGCCCAGGTTCTGGCTGCTCTTGGGCAATAGATGCAGACATGACCATGGTCAGCAACCTGGGCAAACCCCATGGGCTATACAGGCCACTCAGATTGACATTACCCTTGGGGCATCTAGGCCCTCAGATATCACATGGCAACAGGTAGTAACATAGACCCCTGGCATCAACATTGCTTTCAATGGTATCAATAGTCATGGACATCAACACAGACCTTGGATGCGGTAAGGCCATGGACCCAGACATGGCCCACAGCAGTATCCTTGGCCTGGATGATACCATGTCTCCAAGGAACTGCACAGACCACTTAGATTTTTATGGCCCTGGTGGTGGTATGGCTCACCAGCATGTCCTGGGCATAGATGTCACCTTGGCCCAAGTGGCAGCACAGGCCATTCCTATGGGAAAGGCTCTAGTAGCAGCATGGCACTCAGACACCAACACAGCCCCATGTGGTAGCCCAGACCCTTGGTCTCATCACAGCTTTCAATGGTATCATGAGCCACAGACATCAACAAAGACCTTGCCTGATAGGATCACAGGCCCAGACATAGTCTGCAGAAGCAGCCCTTGTACAGTGCAAGCCACTCATGTGTGTATGGCTGTGGCTGCAGCATCATTTTCAGATCCCTACCTGGCCTCAGATGACATCCCAGACCCTGGGATTTAGCATGGCCTTAAGTGGTATTGCAAGTCACAGATATCAACCCAGACCCTGACTGTAGTAGGGCCACAGACCCAAACATGGCCTCTTGCCACATCCTGGACTTGGATGTCACCATGACCCTGGGTGGCAGTAGAAACCATTCATATTACCATGGCCCCAATGGAAGCATAATTCTCAAAGGCCAACACAGACTCAGGTATTTGACCAGACTCTAGTCATCTACACAGCCTTCAGTGGTTACTGAAGCCATGGACATCAACAAAGATCCTGCCTGCTGAAGGGCCATGGACCCAGACATGGCCCCTGGCAACAGCTGAGGCCCAATGTCATCATGTCACCAAGTGGGAGTACAGGACACTCGGATCAAAGTGGCCACAGTGGCTGCAAGACCCCTGGACACCAAAATGGTCACAGGTGGTGGCACACATCTCAGGCATCCCTGTGGCCTAGGTAGAAACATGGGTCGTGAATGTCAATATAGACCTGGCTGTCACAGATCCAGATCTAATCATAGGCAGCAGCAAAGGCCCAGCATCACACTGGTCCCCAGTGGCAAGCAGGCCACCAACATCAGCCCTTTCCTCCCAGGCCTTACTTTTTCAGAACTGCCTCATACCACGGTAAATGAACCATTCTGCCCCTCCTTCTCTCCAATTTCACCGTCATATACTTGCTCATCATATTAGCTCCCTACTTCCAGTGCCACAAGGTGCTGACCAGGCATGTGGATGCTTCAGGCAAGCTGGACCATGAGGACCCAGGGTGCCCAGTGGCTGTCTTTTGCCCTCCTGAGCGTCATGGCATCAGGGGGCCTGTGGATGCTTTGGGCAGCCCAGACTGTGAGGACCCAGGCTGCCCTGTGGGCTTTATAATTAAATTTTTTCTTGACATAAATTTACTAAAAATATTGTTGTTATTCTGGAACATGTTATAAAATTGTCATATACTCTCTTTCTTCATTACTCTATAAATCACATTGTATTCCTATATTCAGTTTTATAGTGGTTTACATCAGAATGATGCCCATTGCCTCATATGTTCAAAAGCTTTGTCCCCAGTGAGTGGAACTGTTTGGAAAGGATTAGGAGGTGAAGCACTGTTGGGGTAGGTGTGTCACTGGGGGTGGGCTTTGAGGTTCAAAATCAATACTGGGTCTAACCGCTCTCTGCCTACTGCCTGCAGATCAGGAAGTAAGGTTCTCAGCTCTGTTCCAGTGCCATTCCTCTCTGCTTCCCATCATGGTGATTATGATCTGACCCTCTAAAACTGTTAGCAAGACCCAATTAAATACTTTCTTTGGTAATGTGTCTCTTCACAGCAATAAAACAGTAACTAAGAAAGAACTAAATATCTGTTATGTTCCAAATGTAAGAAATGCTTTTCCTTTTCACAAAGTTGTTAGCATTGTTACCTGTTATTCTATGTATTCGATCTCTCATTATCAACATCACACATTTTCAGAAATTAAAACAAAATACAAACATAGCCTAACTCAATAGTAAATAATATGTACACAATGGTGCTATGGGATGTTCTGTATGTCCTGTGGGAGCCCATTCTTGGGTTCCTCGTGGCTTTACCCAGCAGGTCCGCATACAGGAGGATTAGGAACATGGGCCTGAGTGCAGGTGTCTCAGATGGTCTGTACTTGGCTGTGCTGGGGGATGGTCTGTATGGCAAATGTGTTGCTCTGATTGGTCAATAAGTAAAACCTGATTGGCCATAGCTACACAGGAAGTATAGGCGGGACTAACAGAGAGGAGAAATAAAAGAACAGGAAGGCAGATGGAGTCACTGCCAGCCGCCCACCAGGACAAGCAGCATGTGAAAATGCAGGTAAGCCACGAGCCGTCTGGCAAGGTATAGATTAGTGGAAATGGATTAATTTAAGCTATAAGAACAGTTAGTAAGAAGCCTGCCACGGCCATACAGTTTGAAGCAATAAAAGTCTCTGTGTTTACTTGGTTGAGTCTGAGCGGCTGTGGGACTGGCGGGTGACAAGGATTTGTCTTGACTGTGGATCAGGCAGGAAAACTCTAGCTACAAATGGTGCCCTATGAGTTGGCAAGAGTTTCCACCTAAAACCTGAGAGAAGATTCTAAAAGGGAGCTAAAAACAGCTTCCTAATTATCTCTCTCAAATGAGCGGCAGCTGCTGGTTTGAGCTACTTGTGGGTTGCTGGAGTGTGTGTGCACTCGACATGCAATATGGCGGGAATGAGGCCTCTGCAAGTGGCACATTAAGCTGTGTGGTGGGTTTACCTTTGCTAGTACAAAACAAAAATGGTTTCTGGGCTACACACTGCTTGGATAAAAGCATAGATCCCCAATAGCTCACAGAGCTGGCGATAAACTACCACAGCCATGTTGGGAAGCTGAGGTGGGTGGAGCCAGCAGCCACAGAGCCATTTCAGCTTATAAATGCTGCAGTTTAAAGCAATAGATTCACAATAAGACAGATTCAGATGGAACAAGACTTTAAATGCTTTACAATGTGTGTAAAAATATATATAGGCTTGGAAGAGAGAGGAAAAGGAACATAGACAGTTATATAAAGAAACAAAGTTTTAAAAAAATAAAGTCTTTAAAGAGAAAGTAAAAGTAATATAAAAAATAATCCATGTAAAGATGGATATCACACAGAGAGTCTAGATTATATTGTCTTTGGGATTTTTAACTGCAGAAAAACATTTGATCATAAAAGATGTTGAGTTAAACTAATATGTATAAATTAAAGATACCTTGACTTTAAAATTTGGATGTAAGGATCTGTTACTTTGGAAAGGAGACTCTGCTTTTGTTCCCACAGAAATCCAGAGGCTATGGACTTTTTCCATATTAAGATACATCAGGTTTGATCAGCCAAGACCCCCTGAAAAGTCTCTGATGACATCATGGCCCAGATGATCCAACGTCCAGATCGGATTCAAGGCAACTGGCTCAGACAATACAACCTCATGGACTATTCCATAATCCCAAAATTTTCTTTGTATCCCCATAACATACAGCGCCCCCCTCCAGCAGGAAGTAGTAAGAGAAGCTATGCCCAAATTCCCAAATTATATGTATTTACTTTGTTAAGGTTAAAACCTTCCTTTAAAAAAAAAGGGAGGAGTGCTGTGGGATGTTCTGTACGTCCTGTGGGAGCCCATTCTTGGGTTCCTCGTGGCTTTACCCAGCAGGTCCGCATAGAGGATAATTAGGAACACGGGCCTGAGTGCAGGTGTCTCAGATGGTCTGTACTTGGCTGTGCTGGGGGATGGTCTGTATGGCAAATGTGTTGCTATGATTGGTCAATAAGTAAAACCTGATTGGCCATAGCTACGCAGGAAGTATAGGCAGGACTAACAGAGAGGAGAAATAAAAGAACAGGAAGGCAGATGGAGTCACTGCCAGCCGCCCACCAGGATATGCAACATGTGAAAATGCAGATAAGCCACGAGCCGTCTGGCAAGGTATAGACTTATGGAAATGGATTAATTTAAGCTATAAGAACAGTTAGCAAGAAGCCTGCCATGGCCATACAGTTTGAAGCAATATAAGTCTCTGTGTTTACTTGGTTGGGTCTGAGCGGCTGTGGGACTGGCGGGTGACAAGGATTTGTCCTGACTGTGGGCTAGGCAGGAAAACTCTA
This sequence comes from Peromyscus maniculatus bairdii, assembly GCF_049852395.1. Taxonomy (NCBI): domain Eukaryota; kingdom Metazoa; phylum Chordata; class Mammalia; order Rodentia; family Cricetidae; genus Peromyscus; species Peromyscus maniculatus. Next base: position 57,514,411 of record NC_134862.1, read on the forward strand.
GCTACACAATGGCATCATGCCAGCCACAGAAATCAGGTTCTTATTAATTCTTATTAATCCATTTGTAAGATGAACGCAAGATATAGTCCATGTATGTGAATAATCCTATACTGGATGTAGTTCAATGGTAAAGTAATTGGGTAACTTGTGTGAGGCCATGAATCCAATCCCTAACACTACCCCAGTAACTATAGTAAAAAAGGAGAAAATATTTTAAATTTGACTGAAAATACCCTTTTACACTTTATCATGGTTTATTTCAGTGTGGTGCATTTTAGTTAATTTTTTTTGAGGGGGAGGGGTTAGGATCATATTATAGAGCCCAGGCTGGCCTAAAGCAGTTGATTCTCTTACATGATTTATAAGATGCTTATTTATGTGATATGTTAGTTTTAATTGTTAGAAACTTTACGTTCTATAGTATTTGTTGTTAATAAATGTAGATAAATTAAAATTAGTCCCATTATAACCACGGGAAGAATTAGTAATTTTATTCAAGTATTCTGTATGAGTATAGTTACTCTCAGTATTTAAAAAAACAGGTAATTCGGTTGCATTGTCTAGGGATAATTATGGCTAATTATTTCTGACCATAAAATCAATATGGAAGCTGTACAAGTCATCTTCCACAGCTCTCTGAAAGGTTGAGTAAATAGTTCATGTACAAGTGTTAACACACAAACTCACAAAAGGATTAAACACAACAACATTCATACTTAGAAGACATTTAAAAGAACAATAATTTAATACATGGAAGTTTCTTTAATGTTTTCTTCTATCTTTCCATGTAGCTGTTTTTTTTATTGTTCCTTCAGTACGCACCAAGAATATTATATCATAAGAATAATAGCAATATCCATAGTGCCATTCAGAATTCCCAGGTACTGTTGCTTGGAATGGAACCAATTTATAATAAAACTAATAATGTAAGAAAGAAAATTAAGCATTTGCAAAGCTTAATAACTGCAATTAAAAAGAGAATATTAATTTTTATTTAATGAGCAAATGATCTTCGTGTTTGTATTGCTGTTGCTTAAACTTGTATAATTGGTATCAATAGTATTAGATATAAATCATGGTTTTCATATTTTTAATAATTTTCATTACTAATTAACATTGATATTAATTTGTTATATTACTGATTAACACACTGAAGAAAAGTGATGTGCATTCAACAGACTTTGAGGTAGTTTTCATATTTACTGGTTGAATACAGAAAGGAAGTACACCTAACTAACAGCTAACTACAAATAAAAATTAACAAGCAAGTTAAGGAAGTAAAGCAGATTAGAAGGGAAATGTGATGGCATGTTTATTTTTAATCAGTCTTAGATTTTAACATGTGTTATATGTCTGGTTTCCCATAAGTTCCTACTTCCCAGAAACTGGATTCACTCGGAGCTGCTCTTTGGTTCTGGATGTCATTTTAGGCCTACTTGGCTAACACAGAATTCTCCAGACTTCTCGTGTTTAAATCTACTTATCAATCTTTTTGGTTTTGGTTAAGTGATCTAGATTGATATCATTTGGCTAACACTGTACACAGGCTTCAGTTGTGACTCTGAAAAATGAGGCCATTTAGGAGATTATTTTCCTTAGCTTCATGCCACTGTAACAAATAGCTGATGTACTTGGCCCAAAAGAGAAAGGGAATTTCAGTTCCTATGTGGTGGATTTTGATTGTTTTTGTTTGTCACAGAGCAGCACGTAATGAAAGCAGCATGCAGCAGTGTAAAGTGACTTAACTTCTTTACCAGGAAACAAAGAAAAGAAAGATGGGCTGAAATGTCACGTTGCCTTTTGAAGACACTTTCAAGATCCAAACTGTAATGTGCATGGCCTGAACTACATTGGACAACACTAACTGCCACAAGGGAGGACAGTCACATTAATAACATTTAAAGTATTTATTTCAGATGCTGGAAGATAGGAAGGAACCTAATAATAATTAATCTTCCATCTTCACAAGATCACCACTATTACATAACGACCACTATTAAAGCCTTCTCTTGTATGAGAATACACACAACTGGAATATATATATATATATATATATATATATATACACAAAGTCCATTACATGACAAAAGTTAGAAGGAATCCAGATAAGAAAATATTGGTGTTCTGTGGAAATATAATTTAAAAAGAAATGTATTAAATAAACAAAATTGAAAAACAGCTTTTGGAAGAAAATCCTGAACATCGTGACCAGGCTAGGAGTAACACTACGTAGGAAAATATGGCATCTGGTAAAGAGTGCAGAGGTTCACCATAAGAACTGTAAGTTTTAACATGTGTGCAATTGTGAACCACAGGGGGATGTTTGTTATTTTATGATTTGTTATTTAGGTTTGCTGTTTGTTTATAGAAACATATTATTCTGAACAAGAGACTTGAATATTGCTTAATAAAGCAGCTAACATTATTTTTCCTGAATAATACACTTGTTAAATATCCTTTTTCAGTGAAAGTACATAGTTTATTGACATTTTTAAACTAAATAGAATATGATTGTGAATTCCATGTAAGTTTAAATCTTTTTATTGTTAGAGTGTTTGTAAAGATATGTTTGTTAATGTATGCTTTTAATCTCAAGGTCTTGAGAAATGAGAGCCAAACTTATTTGTGAATATAAGGAGAGGCTTTTAGAATGCAGTTAGGGATTATATTAGTTTAGTAGTGTTAGAAGTAGGGTTTCCTCTGATCCCTGAACTCATAAGTCATGGGTTGTTGGCTAATTTCCCAATAACAGGAATGAGTTTCCTCTTCCTGAGAGTGTCTTGAATACAATTACATGGCTTTTCATTACTTCTGAGGTATAAATGCTACTATTACTCCATTGATTGTATGTTCCCATGCTAGTCTTTGTTATGCTTTATGTTATACTAGGTATAACTATTTACTTACTTTTCTACTTTGATAGTTTGAGAAACATCATCGTATACTATGAGACCTAGTCATTAGGAGGGAGCTTCGAGGTCAGTTCTAACTTCATATCTCCAAGTCCTATATGAAAAATATGTGGTATCTTCAGAAATAAGGTTTTATCTTCAAGTTCTAGAAAGCAAACGAGGGCAACAACACTAGATGTATAATTTTGGTAGTATCCTAGACTACCCTGATTAATAACACTATGGAGGATTTCTTATGCCTAGAAATGGGTGTTTTGTTACAAAGTTTATGGCTCTTTGGGGAGTGTTATTACCCTAAGTGGTCTAATTTCTCTAAATTTTTTATATACACACATACAATTTGCATTTTAATTTATCATAAAATAGTATATTTTCTGGCTTTTCCCTCTCTCTATCCCTCCATCGTCCCTCTTACCTAAGGAATCTCCCCACCCACTCCACCCCTTTCTCATATCACTGGCCTCTGTCATCCTACTGTTCTCCTCCCTTGAAATTATTATTCATTGCGCTCATTAAATAGGCAGGACTGGGAGGAACATGCTTCTATGTAGATGAATTTCTGAGCAGTCTTATTAAATAAAAAACACAGAGCCAAATATAGGAGTGAAAGCCTTAGAGATCAGGGAAATAGGAAAAGCCACCAGATAACCTTACCTCACCATGCCACAGCTTCCAAAGTGCCACTATTTTATGTCTACCCAAGCTTTTATTGCCTAGCTGTTCTGCCTTCTTATTGGCTCTTAGCCCAAATACCTCACATCCTTGTCATTGCCTATCTGTACAGACCTCCAGGTCTCTATGGTTGTTACTGGGATTAAAGGCATGTGTCATAACACTTGGCTCTGTTCTTTAATGTGGCGTTGAACACACAGAGACCCTACCTGCCAAGTGATTGGATTAAGGGCGTGTGCTACCGCTATCACTGCCTGACATTTGTGTTTACTTATAAGGGCTTGCCGTTTCCTCTGATCTCTAGGCAAACTTTGTTTATTAACATACAAATAAAATACCATCACATTTCAGTACAACTAAAATATCAACACACTTATACATAGTAAAGGCTATATGTGACAAACCATCCATGTGTACCTATTGTAGAACATCAAAGCCATCTCAAGAAAATCAGGAATGGGGAAAAGCTAACTCCTCGCTCCTTGCCTTTCAACATAGTGTTTTGAGCAGTAGCCAGAGCAATAAGACAAGAGAATGTCAATACAGGGAAACAAATAGGAAAGTAAGTCAAATTATCCCTATCGGCAGAAGACATGGTATTGATATCAATGCTTACTTTGATATATTCCAAAATTTCCATCACTCCATTATATTATTCCTGTCAATATAGGCATATTTAGTGACTCTCACACACATATGCACAAATGAGGGTGGGACTAAGGTAATACCTTAATGACAGATAACTTTTAATTAAGCATTATTTTATTCATTATTTTATTTTAATATATTTTCCCTATGCTGAAAATAGATTCTTTTCTCTTACACATTTCCTGATTATAGTCTCCTCTCCCTCTACTCTGCCCAATTTTTCCCTACAGCCCCCCCATTCAGATCCACTCCTTTTCTGTCCCTCATTAGAAAATAAAAAGGCTTTCAAGAGAAAGCAACAAAACATAACAAAATAAAATGTAAGAAAACAAGACAAAAACCACATTGTCCACACTGAGTTAGACTAGACAAACCAAGAGAGGGAAAAGAGCCCCAGAGAAGGCACAAGACTCAGGGTCATAATTGTTAACACTCCCAGGATTCCCATAAAAATACTAAACTGAAAGCTATGATATGTACTCAGAGGAGTTGTTGCATACCCATACCTGCTTGGCGCTGTACTTGATGTTTCAGTCTCTGTGAGTACATATGAACTTTGCTCAGTTGATTCAGAGAGCTTTCTTTTCTGGTGCCTTCCATAAATTCTGGGTCTTACAAAATTTCTGTCTCCTCATCTGTGGGATTCAATGAGGTCTCTGGTGGAATTTGATGGAGACATCCCATTTAGATATGTGTGTTCTAATCTGTCTCTCTCTGTCTCTGTCTCTCTCTCACACACACACACACACACTTTCTTGCTGTTATTGATCTATCTATAGATCTTATCATCTATCTCTCTATCTGTCACCTATTTTTCTGTCTATCAATGTATATATATATGTATGTATCTATATAGTATGTATCGCTATATATCCATCTGTCTATCAATCATCTTTCTCCTCTTTTCTTCTCTCACAATTCAGTAAAAGGACAAGTACAAATTATTCATTTTTGTTCAGAAAAGTGAGGGAAAATAAATAACAAGGAGAACTGGAACAAAGAACAAACCCAGCAGGGTAAAAAGGAAATAGTGTATTATCATGTCTGTTCTCTGTGACACTTGACTGTAGAATTTGGATCAGAAGGCTTAAAGAGCCCCATGTGTTATGACCTTTTTTACTACATTCTCTTTGGACACTCTCAAGGGATAGCTAAGCTGACTGACTGCAGCTTACCCTGGCAGGCACACATGCTAATACTTGGGGTCTCTACTATTACAATGCCTTATTTTTGTAACTCCAAACATCACTTTGTCAAGTTTTTCAGTGGGATTTCGGTACTGCCAAACACTTCCTGTTTGCCAAAGATGTCCTCTGGAGTGCCAGAGCAGGGCCCCATTACTACACAACTTTTGCATTTAGCCTTCCTACAAAACAGATATGAAAAACATACAAAGGTCTACTTCCTGAATAAGAGATCCCACCAGGTATAGCTTCACCCTTAACCTCAAGGTGTCTATGTGTATTCAAGCAGGACAGGGATACAAATTTCTTCAAAAAACAATTCCTTACCTGGTCATGCCTGAAAAGGGAATAAGGCACTATGTTTCTTTTACCACAGGATATATTGAGAACACTTTTCATCTTTCAGTGTGTGTTGGTGTTCTGTTGATACCTAAAATATCCTCAAGTTGCCTATGGTGGTACAAATTTATTAGCTTCTTTTCAATGGTTCCAGGCTCCTTAGAAATTATATTTTCCTTGGACTCAATATTAAGCCTTCTTATCATCTGGTTAAAAGGCACACTTTCCAAATCATTCTGCTTAGGTTTTCTGTTTCCAATTGGATCAATGTTATCCAATAATATCCATGCCATTCTTTGAATGCTGCATTACCTTGAAGTTTTCTCTGCTCAGTTAGTAAGTCTGTCACAGTTAAACTCAGCCTCCCCCAGTCTTAGGTTGTGAACAAAATGTGGTTAGGTTTCAGAATGGCGGCTCAGATGGTAAATTAGGTAGTGTTTTAGGTTGATAATCTGGGTTTAGTCTCAGGGACCCACATGATGGGAGGATAGAGCTGACTACTCTAAGTTGTACTCCGACATCCATGTGACACCAATTTATGTGCATTAGCACACACACACACACACACACACACACACACACACACACACACAAAATAACAAAGAGGATTTCTAGTCCAATTCCCCATAGATTGATTGACTTTCTTTTCAGCTGATAACTCATGAACCTGGCCTTTGAGGTTCACATTTCAGTCACCAATTTGATCTTATGCTTATACCAGAAATATTCATTAATCTTTCATCAAAGTATTAAAGTATTATATGATTTCCGTAGTCTATTTTCCAAACATTCCTACTCCCTAAAAACCTATTCCAAAGAGGTTTAAGCCCCAATTTTCTTTCCTAGTCAGCTTGTCCTGTCTGTGACAAAATAACCTCACATGATGAACTCTTGGGGGGAAGAAATATGCCTTTTAGCTCATGAGTGCTTGTGTTTCAACCTGGATCTTTTACTTATTGTGCCAGTGTTAATCCAGAATAACACATGGAGAGGGAGAATGGGTTTCAGGAAAGCTGACCAGAACGATGCTTTTCAAAAGGAGAATGTGAAAGTAAGAGTGCTAGCAAAAATGACCAAGGGAGTGAGCAACCAAGAGAGCGAGACAGCAAGTGAGAGCGAGAGGAGCAAGCAAGAGCAACGTTGTGCGTGCGCGTGTGTGTGTGTGTGTGTGTGTGTGTGTGTGTGTGTGTGAGAGAGAGAGAGAGAGAGAGAGACAGAGACAGAGACAGAGACAGAGACAGAGAGACAGAGAGACAGAGACAGAGAGAGAACAAGTGAGAGCTAGAGGAGTAAGAGCAACAGTGTGTATGTTTGTGTGTGTTTGTGTGTGTGTGTGAGAGAGAGAGGGAGAGACAGAGAGACAGAGAGAGAGAGAGACAGAGACAGAGAGAGAGACAGAGATGGGGAGGGCTTGCCATTTTCAGAATATCAATCTCAAAATTACTGTTTTGGCCCATTGACCCAACTTTCCTCTATTGTTCCCCATAATATGATAAGTTGGGCAGCATTCCTTTTCTTATATGAACTTTGGAGTGACCATAAACATTAAACAACTGTTTGTAATTATGAATTATATTTTCAATCTCTTTTAGACATAAATCTTTTTCAAAAGTTCTTGCCAGTTTTCCAAACTAGGGCTATTTCTCTCCATCTCCTGAGTATCATCACTCAAATGCCAAACAATCAAAGAAGGTGCCACCCCACAAGGCAGGTTGTCACTTAACTTGAGGCCCCACCTTGTTGCTCCCCCCCCAGCCCTCATTTTCAACTGCTTGCATTTTATTTTGGGGAGATTAATACTAACAATGCTGTATTTTTTTCTCTGCTGTTGGACAAGTCTGGAGCAAATGCTTTATCTGTTTACGTTTGCTGCTGCAACTTTAATTGTGACATTACTTCATGGAATTTTGTTTCCCAAAATAACACTTTTGATTTCATTTTTAAAAGGGGCTTTAGTATAGAAAATACAAATGAATAATATCAATCAAAAATAAAATGTATTAGAATAGTCTCTTCCTGTTTTCTGTAATATATCCTGAAGTGAGTGTCCATATACAATTCAGTTCTAAAGCTCAATATAATGTTTCAAAAGCTTAAAATAATAGAAAACGTTTACCTCACTATCACTGGCTGATAGCAACTGTGTTCATTTTAATACTTCTGTTTTAATCATGATTGCTAGAATTTGCCAGGAATATAAAACAAATGCCTTGAAATGAATATCAATAAGAGCGGTATTGAAAATCACATTCTATGGATATGATTCTGCTTTCAGAATCAGACTTGGCCCACAACTTGAAACTTTAAAGTAGAAGGAAAACAGTTCACAATTACTGTAATTGAGAATTTAACTCACATTCAATTTTGGAATGGGTAGAAAAATAGATGCATGCATGAAACTGTCCTCACTGTAAGTGTTTGGAAGTGTCTTTTAAAATGTAAAATCAACATTGCTATTCTAGTCACAGCAAAGCATTTTCCAAAATGTCATATTAAACTCATTACCTGCAGAATGACAAGGCTCTCCAATGTGATTGTTTTTTTTCCTCATAATAAAGGCAAAAATTGCCAGCACTTGTGAGCTTAAAATAAGATGTGATTAGAGTTAGATGAATTTGTTCTGATGAATATGCATTTCAAATGGTTATGCTTAAAAGTATATGTGAGCAATGATGCTTTATCTCCATTTTAACCTGCACTTAGCAGAGTAAATTATTATTTTGAATATATTTATAATAACTATATACATTAAAATGGTCACTAAATTACAATTTAAGTAAAAGGTTGACACAATATAATAAAGCTGAAAATGCCTCTTTTAATATTAGCTGTGTACCTAAATTATATTTTTAGTTTTTTGAAAGTTGTATCACATTTTTGTCATAATTTTTATCAGCTTTCATTAAACCTTCCATATTCCTGGTCCATAATTCCTTAGCCTACCATAGGAATATGGTACTAGATCTTTTATTTTCCCATTAAGAGATGGTGGAAATTTAGTGAAACAAGTGGTGACTACTGGAAATGCACTTTGAAATGAATTTTAAAGTGAAATTCTATATTTTAAATAAATTATAATCATTTTATTATTATTATTTGTAATACATGTTCACCACAGTCTGTAGGTTGCAACAGCTACTGCTGTCTTTAGGTTATGTAAATCATTTTCTCATAGCAGATGACACTACTGTTTCACAGCAAAAAATTTAGGCAAGTTACATAAAATGTTGTAAAGTCAGCTAAATATTTAAAGAAAATAGAAGTACTTTAGTTGAAAAGGTTTTGTTTTCAAAGTAATGTATTTTTTTTTTACAAATTTAGAGTTCCCTTCAATATATGAATGAATAATTGCACATTTTTCTTTATCTCCAATCTGTTTTGAAATTATTTGTCATGGGCCATGACATAGTCACAGCAGATAACAATTGATAATTCAGATATCAACCCACCAGGCAAATAATTCTCTGATGGAGGAACCCTGTCAAAGAGGCTTGCAAGGCCATAGACTCTGGAAAAACTATATCTCTTCTATGTGTAATTTCACATGTCCAGAAACAGCTATGGTATTTCCCCAATACTTACACTGATTATATATATAATATGTATATATGTAATCTCATGATTATATCTCAATCTTATGGGCACATATATTTGTGGATGGTCAGGAGGATGACTTCTCCTTGCACTGTGTTATTCTGTTATATAAAACAAGCTCTCATAGTTCAGTCTTTGTTCCACACTATGGTGATAAACCTAGAAGCCTCTTCTCTATAATAATCCAAGCTGACAGGGCAAACAAGGACAGACGAAATGTCTCTGTGGTTAGAACACACATGGGACTTTCCCAGATTATACTCATGGATGAAATTACATACTATATGGCTTTGTTGATTCAATGTCCTTCAGAGACTGAATTATGCTGAGCTCCCCCTGCTTGCAGCAGATAATGGATTCACAGAATTCACTTGCTCCAACTCTTTAGCAAATAAAATTTTGTAAGAAATTTTAACCCCAGTTTATGATATAAAAACTCAACCTTCAGTTAACTATTTATTATTTAGGTCTCAAATAACAACTAATCAATTTGTCAGCCAGATCCAGACAGAAATAGTTTTATGCTCAGCTAACTGCAGAAGCCACTGCCCGAGAAGATGCCAAGTACCATGCCCCCACCTATGTGTTTCCATGGTAAATGGCCTTGCTCTTTATTGTATCTCAAGGAATGTGCTATGACCTTTGATACCTTTATAACTTTTCTAGGTATTGCAAAGAGTCTCCTGCTATTTAGCCATGTAGAGCAGAGGAGCTAGAAAAAAAAATGAGCTGAAAATAAGCTACAGAATCAGAGCTGAGGAAGATGATAAGAAAATGACACTCAGAACATATATACTCTTTTTTCCTTCAGATAGACAGAAACTCACATCTAAAGACCCCCAGATAAAAAGGTTGGATGTGCTAGAATCATTCCTCAGCTAAAACAGACTTGAATCAAGCTTTGCTGTGCTGTGGATTTTTTTCTCTGAACTCTGTTGTAGACTTGGAGATGGACTCCATGGACAACATTAATTATTCAGCATTTTTGCATTTCTACCCATGATAAGACTGCATGTGGCCTTGCTCATTTCATTCCTTCAGATTGCTAATTTTCATTCTTCACTTTGTTGTGTTTTTAAGCTGTATATATACATATACATATATATGTATATATATTCCTTTTTCACAAAATTTATTTCAATTGTGGTTTGCACTTCACTAACTCCTCCCAGATGGTTCCCTTCTCCCAACTGCACAACCTTTTTCTCTCTCCCTCTTCCTTCCTTCCTTCCTTCTTTCCTTCCTTCCTTCCTTCCTTCCTTCCTTCCTTCCTTCCTTCCTTTCTTCCTTCTTTCTTTTCTTTCTTTCTTTTAGAAAATAAATAACCGGCAAACAAACAAAACCAAAGAGAAAAAAGTTAAAATAACACAAAAAGCATACATGGACATTCACACATGCTCATAAAATACTCAAATCAGAAATCATAATATTTAAGCAAATGCAAAAAATCAGTGAGACAAAAATGCCCAGACAAAGCAATATGAGAATAAAATGTCTACAAAAATACCACAGTTTTAGTCATTTACTGCTAGGCCTATATTCTGTCCCTAACTTGTGGTTAATTTGCTCAATGAGATTCCACTAGAAAACACTTTTTTTTCTTTTGCAAGCAGATATTAACTGGAGATAGCCTCTTGGTTAGAGATGGGACCTCCTATCAACTTTCCCTTCTTAGAGCTGGGACTCTGGCTTGAGTCTGTGCAAGCCCTGTTCATGAGGTCATGGTCTCTGAGATCATATGTGCAAGGTCTGATGGTGTCTAGAAGATGTCTTTTTTTCCTCTTGGACATATATCCCTTCTGGTTCTTATAATCTTACTGCCTACTCCTTCTACATTGCTCTCTGACTCTGAAGGGAGGGGTTTGATGAGAGTATCACATATAGAATTGAGTCATATAAAATACATGTATATATTTTTTATATTTACATCTAGTTCTTCATAGTGTGTCTCATGCTATACTAGTGCCTTCAAAATACATTCATTGTAGGGCCTTAATCCAGTATTGATAGCTGATATCCCTTACAGATCTTAAGGTACTTTCTTTCTTTTCCATTGTTTCCTCTACACTTATCACTTTTAATAAATACAGTCTATTTCATATCACCTATTAAGATCTGGAAATCAAAGCCATCTAGTGATACACACACAAATGGTTATTGTGAGAACTGCTCTGTGGATGGACTGCTGAGCTCTCAGAGGTAGTGATGAGATGTAGGAGTCCTAACAGAGTGACATAAATATTTAGGCTACAACCTTCCCACTTGCAGAGTAACAAGGAGTTGATTTCGAGAGAATTTTTTTCTCACCTAAGACAATATAATGTTTAAGATCAAAACTTCAGGCAAACTTCGGTTATTGGAAGTGATAAGATATAACTCGTAAAGGGTTATCCTACTCACAGACTATGTTTTTTTGTTTAATATTCCATGGCTTCTAAGTAGGGCCTTTTTCACCCACACAGGGTATCTACCACTCAATTTCCATTATAAAATAAATTGTATTTTTTGTTTGTCTATATGATAGAAGGATTATTTATACTCCTCTCAGTTTGGTTCCTCTACATCCCATCTACTCTTCTATACCACCATTAGTCCCTCATTAAACACATCCACTCCCAATACTTCCCCTATTTTTATTTTGTCTGCATTTTACTATTTCCTCTCCTCTGACAATGGCATTTTTCAGGATTTCTGGCCGTTACAGAACAAGGTAAGTTCCTGCTAGTCCCCTTGTTTGCCAACCACAGCTAGATGATAAGGCCCTATTACTAGAGACAACACACACCTTGGCTGGATGACATAGTGAAATCAAACTGAAACAGAGCGAGAAGATGGCCTCCTGCTAACTAGTTTTCAAAGTGATGAAAGTGATATAAAGACTGTTGAGGGAGAGAGGTATCAGTGGTTTTACCGGACTATGAACTATATGAAATATGGATGCCAACCTTCCAGGCAAAATAAATCCACTGCTATTTTATTGACAAAAAATCATAAATAGCCAGTTGTTGGTGGTGTACAACTTTAATCCCAACACTTGGGAGACAGAGCCAGGTGGATCTCTGTGAGTTCAAGGCCAGCCTGTTCTACAGATCAAGATACAGGAAAGACGCAAAGCTACCCAGAGAAACCCTGTCTTGAAAAACCAAAACAAACAAAAAAAAGTATTAAATAATAGCATGACTATTATGAGGCTAACATATCACTCCATTGAGTGAGGCCAACTTCACCAAAGTGAATCCATGCATGATACTTACTGTAAAGCCACCCAAAAGACAATGGTGGGCATTATTTTTAATTTAGGAGCTTCTTTCCCTTTTATATTTTACCCTCTAATCTAAAGGAGGTCTTAATTCTGTAGTTTAGTTAAATTTACATGACATGATACTGCCTTCTTAATGTATGTATGCTTATGCCTTTAGACAATTTCCACTCCCAATGTTATTGGGGAAACCTTTCCTTCCAGTGAATAGTAATAGATGCATGGACTAGTGGGTCTTCAAGATGAAAGAATAGGTAACAGTTGAAGACTTAGACCTAGCAGGACATATAAATAACCTCCTATAGTGTTCAAACATAGCTCAAGAATGAGGAGTGTGAGAAGACTGGCTGAAAGTGCCATCTTCTAGATTTAGTTCAACTCAGTTGTAGTTACCTTGCTACTACAAGCAAGGTCTTCTGTCTCCTCTGGCCCTTACACTCTTTCTGTGTCCTCTTCCACAGGGTTCCAGAACCTTGAGGTGAGGGATTTATTGAAGACATCCCATTTATCACTGAGTGTTTCAAAGTCTTTCATTCTGAGTATTGTCTTACTGTGGGTCTCTGTATTTTTTCCCATCTGCTGCAGCAATACACTTATCTGATATTGGCTGAGCAAAGCACTGATCTATGAGAATAGCAGAATGTCATTACAAGTCATTTTATTACTACATTGTTTTCATAATATAGTAATATTTGATGATAATCTAGGTCCCTAGGCTATCTAGTATCAGCTTCTTGGTCACCCATGCAGCATCAGAAATGGGATTTATCACATAGAGTGGACATTACTTCAAATCAGATATTGGTTGGTTACTCCCACAAGCTTTGTGCTATCATTGCACTAGTGTGTATGGTAGACAGAAGACATTTGTAGATTGGTTTGTAGCTGAGTTAGTATTTATGTTTCTATTTTGGCAGTGTGCAGAGTTCATTCCAGTACCAACAATACTAGCTCATAGAGGTGAAGACACTAGGTAGGCCTCAGTTCAACTTATTTGTGGTCAATGAATTATGTAGGTGTTGTCTTTAGCAATAAGACCTTACTATGGAATTGTGGAGAGTTGCTGGTAGCCTTGGAACCAGCCTTAAAAGGCCCTTAATATTGCTTTTCTATTCATGTATTTGTTCCCTTTTTCCCCTGTTCACTACCCTACAAAATTCTTCTTCTGGGTCTGGGTTATTCTATTCAAAATTGTTTTGCTGTTGTTGTTGTTCTGATCATTTACCTGTGCATTTCATTTTTTTTGACTGATAAATAACACTCTGTGTACCATATTTTCTTCATCCATTCTTCTGGTAAGGAACATCTAGGCTGTTTCTGACTTCTGAAAATCATGAATAAAACAGTAATGAACATTATTGAGCAAAGTGTCTCTGTGATAGATTGAAGTATCATTTGAGTATATGCCCAAGAGTGATATGGATGGATTTTGAGGTAGATAGATTCTTCTTTTCCTTCAAAACCACCATGTTAAATTCCATAGTGGCCTTATGAGTTTGTGCTCCCACCAGCAAAAGGTGAGTTTTCCCCTTACTCCACATCCTAGCCAGCATAAGCTGTCATGACATTTGTTGATTGATGTTAGCCATTCTGTTGGGTGTGAGATGAAATCTCAAAGCAGTTTTGATTTGATTTTCCATGATATATAAGGATGTTGACTATATCTTTAAGTATTTCTCAGCCATTTTAGTTTTCTCTTTTGATAATTCTGTTTTGATCTGTATGTGATTTTTTTTATTGGCCTTTGGTTTTTGATAACCAGTGTTTTCAGGTCTTTATCAAATATTTAGTACTTTGTTATTAGTACTCTATCAGGTGTGTAGTTGGTTAATTTTTTCCCATTCTGTCAGCTGCTGCTGTCTGAATGATGGTATCTTTTACTATGCAGAAGCTTTTTCAGATTGGTGAAATCTTATTTATTAATTGTTTATATTAGTGATTATGTTATTAATGGTGTTCTAAATCTTTTTTGTGTGTCAATGAGTTCAAGGCCATTCCTTACACTCTCTTCTATCATGTTCAGCATATCTGGTTTTGTGTTCATGTCTTTGCTCTACTTGGAGTTGAATGTAGTGCAGGTTGATAAGTATGAATCTATTTGGTTACTGTATCATATGTAGCCATCCAGTTTGAACAGCACGATTTGTTGAAGAAACTGTCTTTTTCTAGTGAGTATCTGTGGCTTCTTTATTAGATGTCAGGTGTCCATAGGTGTGAAGATTTATGTCTGTATCTTAAATTTTATTCTTTTAATCAACATGCCTGTTTTTGTGCCAATACCATACTCTTTTTATTACTATAAGTCTGTAATACAATTTGGGGTCAGGTCTTGTGATGCTTCTTGCAGTTCTTTTATCATTCAAGATTATTTTATCTATTCTGGATTTATTTTTTTCATATGAAGCTAAAACTTGTTCATTCAAGATTTGGGAAGAATTGCATTGGAATTTTGACGGGGATTGTATTGAATCTGTAGATTTGTTTTGGTAGGATGGACATTTTATTATGTGAATCCATGAGCATGGAGGAACTTTCTTCTGATTTCTTCAATTCAGTGTCTTAATTTTTTTAGCATACAAATCTTTTATTTGTTTGGTTTGAATTACCCCAAATATTTTATTTGAGGTTATTATGAAAGGAGTCGTTTTATGATTTATTTCTCAGTGCATTTTTCATTAATGTATAGGAAGGCTACTGATTACAGATTTTTGTGAGTTAATTTTGCATCCAGCTATGTTGCTGAAAATGATCATCAGCCGTTTAAGTTTTTGGTGGAATTTTTACAGTCACTTATTTATAGCATCATGTCACATGAAACTAAAGAGACTTTGACATCTTCCCATCTAATTTGTGTCCCCTTTATGTCCTTCAGTTGTATTTTTGCTCTGAGTAAGAAATTAAGTACTATATTAAATAAGTGCAAAGCAAGTGGACAACCTTCTCCTGTTCCTGATTTTAGTGAAATTTCTTTTAGTTTCTTTCCATTGTGTTGATAAAGGCTATACGTTTGTTTTGAACTGTTTTTTATTATACTTTATTTAGTATGTCCCTTATATCCCTTATCTCTCCAGGACTTTAATAATGAAATCAATATTGGATTTTATCACAGCATATGTTTGGTAACAAGAGTACCATCTTATTTTTGTCTCTCAGCTTGTTTTCATGATGGGTTACATTTAACATTTCACATATGTTAAACAATCTCTTCATCACAGAGATGAAGACTTCTTGATCATTGTGGATGATCTGTTTTATGTATTATTGGATTTGATTTGCAAGTATTATATTAAGAATTTTTACATCTATGTTCATTGATTCTATCATCGAAGGCCATTTTTATTCTCCATCTATTATGATTAAAGTTTTGATAAGTATAGTATTCTGTGTGGCATCTGTTGTCTCTTAGAGCCCATAAAACATCTGCCCAGACCCTTTGGCTTTTATAGTCTCTATTGAAAAGTCAGGTGTTAGTCCAATAGTTCTGCCTTATATATTATGTGATCTTTTCCCCTTACAACTTTTAATATGCTTTCTTTGCTCTATGTATTTTGTGTTTTGATTATTATTTGGCAAGGAAAATTTCTTTTCTTACCTAGTTTATTTGATGTTCTATATGCCTTTTGTACTTTGATAGGCATCTCCTTCTTTAGGTTAAGAAATTTTTATTCTATGATTTTGTTGAAAATATTTTCTGTGCCCTTGACCTGTGTTACTTTATCTTCTTCTATTCCTATTACTGATATATTAGCATTTTCATAGTTCTATGTGTTCTGGAAGTTTTATGCCTTGATTGTTTTAGACACAATATTGACTGAAGAATCCATTTCTTCTATCTTTTCTTCAAGATTAATTGCTTAAGATTCTTTCTTCCATGTTTTATATTCTGTTGGTGAGTCTTACCACTGATGTTCCTGCTTGAGTTCCTAAATTTTTCATTTTCAGAATATACTCAGTTTGTGTTTTCTTTATTGATTCTATTTCCACTTTCAGGTCTTGAACTGTTTTGGTTATTTCCTTGTGTATATTTTTACATATATCTTTAAGGTATTCATTTATTTCTTTTTTAAATATTTCTACCATATTCATGAAGTGTATTTTCACGTCTCTGTCTTGTGCTTCATCTATGTTTCAGTACTGAAGGCCACAAGTAGTAGGGTTGCTGGTTTGTAGAGGAGACATTGTCCTAGCTGTTCCTGATAGTATTTTTATTCTGGAATGTACACAAATCTGAGTTTGGATGGTTATTTTTAGGTGCTAATTTCTCTTCTTGTCTTGGTTGGGTGAATTTTTGTTCCTTGGATTCTGTTCCAGTCTATGGTTCTTAGAAGGTTATGGTGACTGTATCTTGCATGATGGGGAATTCTTCTGGGATCCTGCCAGTTGTGGCCACTGGGTGTTCTAGGCAGAATTTGTTTCTAGGTATCAGTAGCTGATATTTAAAAATGAAAATGGATTAGAAAGGGCACGGATTGTGTGCTAAGGCATACATACTAGAGTTGAAAGCTGGGCATTCTATCATGATCTGCTTAGTCCCCTGGGAATTGCAGGAGAGAGTGAAGCAAGGACATAACAGGAAGTCTGCAACAGAAGTGGGATGAGACTGACTGATTATATTTTAAGAAGTCAGAGAGAGAAGCTCTGAGGGTCTTCTACCTGCTTTGCTTGCTTATTTGCTTCTGTGGTGGGCTTGGCCGGGAGATTATTAATTTGTCTGATGGAGTTGGGCATGGTGACAATGGGATGAGTGGGGAAAATGTTTGGAGAGAAGTTTTAAGTGAGTGCCCAGAGATTAAGACTGGAAAGGAGGGGAGGCCACAGTCAGTAGTCTGCTGCAGTGCTGCGGATGATGTCATCTTTGTTTATATCAATGGAATTTAGAGTTTCTTGCCTGATTATCAGAGTGCTAATGTACTGGGGTATGGGTAACATTACTGGATAGTTCTCAATGATTAGCCAACTTGGTTTACCTGCTGATCTCCAGGCTAGTAGGATACCCTGTCTCAATTAATCAAAGTTGTTGGCTCCTGTAGAATGTCATTTAAGGTTGACCTTTAGTACTCACATATATGCACACATATACACACATATACAGTAAGCCACATACACATATCCTCATAGATAAAATTATCAAATGGTAATTATTTAGCCAAAAGGTTTGTTCCAAGTTTGATCATGTGCTGAAATATATCTCCTCAGAAAGTTATTTATATTATTTTCATAATTCAACCATGTTCCAAAAGCAAAGACATATGCAATTCTCCTTATTCTCATATCTTGTATTAATGAAATAAGAGAAATTGTGTCAAAGTCTTTGGCCACTTCAATAATAATGATGGTGTTGTATGAAGACTTTCTTAACTGAAAAATACTAAGAAGTTTAACTAAACTTTTAGGCTTTCAGGGACAGAAATATGTTTGTCCTGTAAAACACATGAAATAAATTAATCATTATTTTCAAAACTGCTTGGAGCAACAGAAAGAGTAATTTATAAATTTTACTGTGATAATAATCTAAAGATTCAATATCTCACCATTGAGACAAAAACAATATAGGCAGCCTGTAGCGTGGTATATCTGACACTGAGCTCAGAGAATAGTAATTGAAAATACAAATCACAGTAATTGTTTCTTTTAGTTTTTTAAGCAATCCACTTTTCTTAAATGAAGAGAGAGATTCAGTGAATCTACTTTATATGTGTGTTTCTCTTTCTTCACTTTGAAATATCTCATTTCCCAAACTGCAAGTCATTGAAAATTATTTATCGTTTTATATCTATTACAGTTTTGTGAAAATCATCTTTCTATTTCTAAGTTTCAGTGGGTAATTAACTAAACAAATTATTGTCAAATTCATATATTCTAATCAATCACAGAACTATTCTTTTCTTTTGCCCTTTATAATTATCTATAAGTACTTAGTGTTATTATACTTGGGAAGTACTATCATCATGTCAATCTGTTTAGATTTCAGTGTGTGCACCTTTTTGACATAACTAGTGCAATTTCATTTTAAAATGTGCAATATGAATCATTTATAATCACATGCACCTATTTTAGACAGCACTTGCTTAGGTATGTTAAATGTTGAATGAATAGATAAAGGAAGGTTAAAATAAAAAGTCATTCCAATTAAATTTTGTAGCACCTTCAAAAGTAGACTTGAAAACTTCTATATTCAAAAGTGTGGTATTTGCATATTTAAAAAGGATGTTTAAAAATGAATATTAGTGGCTTTTCTCTAAGAATTTGCTTTCCCAAGTAAAACAAAGAGACCAGAAGTAATTGAGTATCTGACGACATCTCCTATCCAAGAACTCAAGGAAACTTTGTTGAGACCATTGTCACAGGATCCATGATAAGCTATGACATGTGACAATAGGCCTAATATTAAGGTGGCAGTCTAGTACAAAGCAAATTTGATGAATGGCTATGAAAATCTTTTTGATACAATAAATGTTCAATACATAAAATTCCTTTCTTTTTATTTTTTCAAGAATAAAACTTTTTTTCAAAGGTTTGCTATAATGTTGTTTTATTCTAAATAAATGTTTAGGTATTTTAATATTATCTGTGTTTTGGTTTTCTAATGGAACAATTGTTATATCTTATAAATTAATTCCAAATATGCAAAATTATATTCCCGAATTTTGATAGTAAAATTTCATATTCACATATAGATAGATAAATGTGATAATTATTATTCAAGAAAGATCATGGAGTGACTAAGTAACAAATTTTAGAACTAAAAATAGGGCAAGGAGGTATGTGAACCACTTTTCTTGATAAGTATAGCTACCACCCCTCACCAAATAAGCTTCTCCGCACAATAAATTGCGAACTTTATAGGAACAACTGGACACAAGACAAAGATCAGTGGGTCTTGTGATGAGTATCCCCAAATACTTTCATTAAAAATCTTGCATCTATGGTTGAGTGAACATTGCAGAAAATGGGATGGAAATACTGTTAGAGACAGAATACCAGAAAGTCTCTGTGAATCAGTGTCTCCTATAAATGGCTGTATAAATAAAACTGGAACAGCAGCAATATTCAGATATGCTAATATAGAGGGGGACGGGTTTTCATGGAGTCCTATTCTTATATAAAATCTAGACACCTTGCAATTGAATGGGAGGACAATTAGCCTCTCCCATAGATGAGCTCCCTTGTTAGTTGTCTAATTCTGAATATTGAAGTTAAAACCATATACACACAAAAATGGTCTCAGCATATTTTATAAATGTGTATTCATGTATTTATTACTACAAATATATGTAATAAATGTAATAAAAGAGACAAGAGAACATGGGAATGTTTGAAGGAGATTGCTTTGATGAGATGAAGGGAGGGAAAAATCTGATTAATTCTATTTCAAATAAAAACAGTAAGAAGTCAAAATAGAGCCGGGAAATATTGATAAAGTTAACTTTAAACTTTTTAGATTTGCTGAAAGAGAATACAATTTTAAGTAATTTGCAACTAAATGCAAAATAAATAAAAATTGAAACTGAACATGAAATGATTAATACTAAATTGAAACATAGCAGTGGCAAATGATACACAATATTCACAAAGGTTTTTCATACAGTAGTTTTATATTAATTTATTGTAGTCATAGGATTAAGTGGAGAATTATCATTATGAAGCAACCATTCATATGTAATATATCAAATGATATAAGGCACTCCATGAAACATATTGGAGAAATCAGTATATAAATAAATGTATATTGTTGATTGCAAAAATCTCTGGGCTGGATCAAGAGATGAAGAGAGTTGGAAAAATAAATGTAGTGTTGTTCCTTGATTTCCTTTTTATTCTTTCAAAGACAATTTTATACATGTTAAAAATTCATTATGATACTCTGTGAGGGGCCTGCCCTCTCTCACTGGTGTTTGGATCTCTGTAAACAGTTTAGTTCTTAGTCCTTCTCTTGTACAAGTGATGTACTTTGAAGACTGTTAGTGTATAGCCGAATTGATGTTTGTTTTCTGTTTGATTTGAAAGAAAGAAAATAAAAGGAGTGCCTGCTCCTTTTTTCTTTGTTTTTTTCATTTCAAAGTTTCTATCAGTGTATTCAGTGATGGACAACAGACAGACACGCTGTAGAGTGTTTTATTGCCCAGTTGACAAAGCTGCTTTTGAATCCTGGTGGTTTTGTTCCTTTGACACTATGCACTTGTATAATATGTGTTAATGCTCTATGACAAAATGCTATGATTCCTAGTACCAAAGGTTTACTTGAACACTCATCCATTTGTGCTCTTTTTTAAAAAGCCATGCTTAAAGAGCCCATCCTTTGCAAGTCATCCATGTTGTTCCTTAGACATTTTATCTTTGCCTAATTCTTAAAGAATGGTGGCTTATTTCATGGTTTTTTATTTGTGTCTAATGAATGCTTTAACATGATAGACACAATATATCATGTAGCTACAGTTTCATGGAAAAGCCAATCTTGTAGAAGTTGTTGTTCAAATCTTCAATGAATTTTTTTTAAATTTCAAAAAAAATTGATTATGATCACTTTCAACACTCATAATTCGTTTATCCTCATCAGATGCCTGCTGACTTCCTTTTAGACCAACATCACTCCACCTTTTTTATGTTCTCTCTCTCTCTTCTTTCCTCTTTTCCTCTCAGTGTGTGTTTGTGTTTGTGTGTGTGTGTGTGTGTGTGTGTGTGTGTCTGTGTCTGTGTCTCTGTGTGTGTGTGTGTCTGTATGTGTCTGTGTGCACATTCTCAGGTATTGTGTAGGAAGCAACAGTTTACAAGTGTTCATCAGTACAATGCTTATGTCATACCTGAAGGACAACATTTCACAACACTCCTACCAATTCTCTAATTTACAACTAACTATGTTTATGCCCACAGACAAGTGTTGCTCTTGGCCTTTGTCAGAGAAGTTTCTTTTTACTGTGGGCAATGGTTAATGCTGAAACCCATAACAGGTCAAAGTCCTGGGAGTAAGTCACTTTTGAGTTCTGAGCTCTAAATGCACATCTATATTACCTACTCCAAGCCTCAGGGAATGTTGTGGAGAAGGAATGGAAAGATTAAAAACAAGAAGTGCCATTTTCATGAAGTGTCATTTGATGTTGGAGTACATAGTAGAAGTCTTAAAGAACTGAGAGAGTAAGGTTGCATAGAAGGAGAGCTGTTCAGATGCAGGGACCAGCAATTTGTAGGAAATGAGGGTATACTGAGGTACAATTGAAACAAAAAGAAGAGAACATTGCTGGATCCAATTGGATAAACAATTATGAACTCACTATAATTTCAGACAGCTAGATGAAAAGAATAGTGTGCAGAAATGTGAAGAGCTTTACTAAGGACAGCTGATGACATTTTTATGAAGTAATGAAGCATGAAGACTGTGGAAGGCACTCAATCAGGAAAAAAGAATGTTGCATTTTGATACAACAATGATATAATTAATACTTATGATATCAATTGACAGGTATGAGAAAAGTTGGGAAACTATTTTTAGTAAAAAAAAATTGCCTTTATAAAATATATATTTCATGTATTATACATATATATATATATATATGTTCTTATGTATAAATTAGTTATATAACTTTAGCTTCCTGGGAAACACATACCTTAATGAACAAATTTATAATTTTTTTAGTAAGAAATTTTTTATTTATTTTGCCTAACAATCACAGATCCCCCTCTTCCCTCCTCCCTACCCTCCAACCTTCCCAGCCCCCAACCCACCTGCCATTCCCTCCTACAAGAAGGTAAGGCCTCCCATGGCGAGTCAGCAGAGCTTGGTACATTCAGTAGAGGCAGGTCCAAGCCCCTCCCCCTGCATCAAGGCTGTGCTAGGTGTCCCAGGTAGCAGGTTCCAAAGAGCCAGCTCATGCACCAGGGATGGATCCTGACCCTACTTCTAGGGGCCCCTTAAGCAGATCAAGCTACACAACTGTCTCCTTTGTGCAGAGGGCCTTTTCCATCATGGCTGCTCCACAGGTGTTGGTCTAAATTTCATGAGTGCTCAATAGTTTGGTTTGGTTGTCTCTGTAGGTTTCCCCAGTATAATCTTGATGTGCCTTGCTCATAGAATCCCTCTTATCTCCCTTCAACTGGACACCTGGAGCTCAGCCTGGTGTTTGGCTGTGGATCTCTGCATCCATTTCCATCTGCTACTGGAGAAAGGTTCTATGACGCTGGTATTCATTGATCTGATTACTGGGGTAAGCCAGTTCAGGCTTACTCCTCTCCACTACTGCAGTAGTAGTCTAAGCCGGAATCATCCTTGTGGATTCCTGGGAACTTCCCTAGCACCACATTTCTCCTTATTCCTGTGATGTCTCCCTCTATGGTGATATTTTATTTTGTACTAAAATGTTATTTGTATGTTAATAAATAAAGTTACCCGGGGGTCAGAGCTATTAGCAAGCCATAGGAAAGCTGGGCGGTTGTGGTGCACACCTTTAATCTCAGCACTTGGTAGGCAGAGCTAGGTAGATCTCTGTGTTCAGGGATGCAGCCAGCATTGGAGATACATGCCTTTAATCTCAATACTAACCAAAGAAGACCTGGAGTTCTGTACAGATAGGCAGTGATGAGGAAGTCATGTGGTTAGGTTTACAACAAATGAGAAGGCAGAACCGAAAGTCTTTTTTTTTTTTTTTTTTTTTTTTTTTTGGTTTTTCGAGACAGGGTTTCTCTGTGTAGCTTTGCGCCTTTCCTGGAACTCACTTGGTAGCCCAGGCTGGCCTCGAACTCACAAAGATCCGCCTGCCTCTGCCTCCCGAGTGCTGGGACTAAAGGCGTGCGCCACCACCGCCCGGCCATGACCGCCGAAAGTCTTTATAAAGACTTTAACACAGCAAGTAGCTCTCTTTCGGAGAGGTAGGACCACCACAGGAGGAAGGGTAAGGATTTAGCTCTTAGCTCTGACCTCTTGGCTTTCTTCTTTGCATTGGTTCTGTGTTTCTTATTTAATAAGATTGTTGGTTACATCTACATCTCTCCATCATAGTATCTCTCTCATTGATCTCCCACTCCATCCCTGTTCCAGCTTGACGATTCCTTTTCCTTATGTTCTCATTCTCCATCCTCTATTCTCCATTGCCCCCTCATCCCTAGTTAACTCATGGAGAACTCAGCTATTTCCCCTGTCCAGGGCAATCCATTTGTCCCCTCTTTGGGTCCTCTTTGTTAGCTAGCTTCTCTGGATCTATGGTTTGTAGTCTGCTTATCCTTAACTTTAGATCTAGTATCCACTTATAAGTGAGTACATAACCATGTTTGTCTTTCTGAGTCTGGGTTACTACACTCAGGATGATATTTTCTAGTTCCATTCATTTGCCTGCAAATTTCATGTTGTCTCTGTTTTTTTTTTTACAGTGGAGTAGTACCCCATTGTGTATAGGTACCACATTCTCCTAATCTATTCTTCAGGTGAGGGGCATCTAGGTTGTTTCTAGGTTCTGGGCATTATGAATAATGCTGCTATGAACATAGTTGAGTATGTGTCCTTGTAGTTTGAGCATTCCTTGGGTATATGTTCAAGAGTGATATAGCTAGGTCTTGAAGAAGACTGATTTCCAATTTTCTGAGAAACTACCATACTGATTTCCAAAGTGACTGTAAAAAATTTGCACTCCTACCAACAGTGGAAGAGTGATCCTCTTGCTCCAAATCCTCTCCAACATAAGCTGTTATCAGTGTTATTGATCTTATCCATTCTGACAGGTGTAAGATGATGTCTCAGAGTCATTTTGATTTGAATTTCCCTGTTGACTAAGGATGTGGAGTAATTCCTTAAATATCCTTTGGCCATTTGAATTCTTCTGTTGATAATTCTGTTTAGCTCTGTAGCCCATTTTTTAATTGGATTGTTCAGTGTTTTGATGTCTAGTTCCTTAAACTCTTTACATATTTTGAAGATCAGCTTTCTTTCAGTTGTGGGGTTGTAAAGATTTTTTTCCCATTCTGTAGACTGTCTGTTTGCTTATTTACTGTGTCCTTTGCCTTAGAGAAGCTTTTCAGTTTCCGGTGATCCAAATTACTAATTGTTGCTCTTTGTGTCCGTGCTACTGATGTTACATTTAGGAAGTAGTCTCCTGTGTCAATGCATTCAAGACTACTTCCTACTTTCTCCTCTATCAGGCTCAGTGTAACTGGTTTTAAATTGAGGTCTTTGAACCACTTGGACTTGAGTTTTGTGCATGCTGATTGATAAGGATCTATTTGTAATCTTCTACATGTTGACATTCAGTTATGCCAGTATCATTTGTTGATGCTTTCTTATTTCCATTGTACAGTTTGAATTCTTTGTCAAAAATCAGGTTTTTGTTCATAGGTGTGTAGGGTAATATCAGGGTCTTCAATTTGATTCCACTGGTGCACCTGTCAGTTTTTATGCCAATACCAAGATGTTTTTATGATAGGTCTATAGTATACCTTTAGGTCAGGGATGGTGAAGCCTCCAGAGGTGTCTCTCTTGTACAGGATTGTTTTTAACTATTCTGGTTTTCATTTTGTTTTTCCATATGAAGTTGAGTATTGTTCTTTCCAGGTCTATGAAAAAATTGTGTTGGGGTTTTGATGGGGATTGCATTGGATCTGTAGATTGCTTTTGGTAAGATTGTCATTTTTACTATGTTAATCCTTCCTCTCCATGAGCATGAGAGATCTTTCCATTTGCTGATATCTTCTTCAATTTCTTTCTTCAGAGATTAAAATTCTTGTCATACAGGTCTCTCACTTGCTTAGTTAGAGTTACCCCAACGTGTATTTTATATTATTTGTGGCTATTGTAAATGGTGATGTTTCTCTGATTTCTTTCTCAGAACATTTATCATTTGTATATAAAGGAGCAACTGATTTTTTTTAGTTAATCTTGTATCCTGCCACATTACTGATGGAGTTTATTAGCTGTAGGAGTTCCCTGGTAGAATTTTTGGGGTCACTTATGTAAACTATCATATCATCTGCAAATATCGAAAGTTTAAATTTTTCCTTTCCAATTTGTATCCCCTTGATCTCATTTTGTCGTGTTATTGCTCTAGATAGGACTTCAAGTACTATATTGAATAAATATGGGGAGAGTGGACAACCTTATCTCGTTCCTGATTTTAGTGGAATCAATTTGAGTTTCTCTCCAGTTAATTTGTTTCCAATGAGCTTTCAGTGAATTGTCTTTATATAGGTATAGGAATGTTCTTGTATTTCTGATCTCTCCAAGACCTTTGTCATAAAGTGGTGTTGGATTTTGTTGAAGGATTTTTTTAGAATCTAATGAGATGATCATGCTTTTTTTTTTCTTTCACCATGTTTATATGGTGTATTATGTTAACAGGTTGACAGATTTTTGTATGTT
This sequence comes from Peromyscus maniculatus bairdii, assembly GCF_049852395.1. Taxonomy (NCBI): domain Eukaryota; kingdom Metazoa; phylum Chordata; class Mammalia; order Rodentia; family Cricetidae; genus Peromyscus; species Peromyscus maniculatus. The sequence continues at coordinate 57,540,355 of NC_134862.1, forward strand.
GAACCATCCTTGCATCTCTAGGTTGAAGACTACTTCATCTTTGATGTGTTCTTGGATTGGGTCTGCTGGTCTTTTATTATTTTTTGCATCAATGTTTATGAGGGAGATTGGTCTGTAATTCTCTTTCTTTGTTGCATCTTTGTGCAGTTTGGGTATCAGAGTAACTGTAGCCTCAAAAAAGAGTTTGGTAACATTCCTTCTGTTTCTGTTGTGTGGAATAATTTGAAGAGTATTGGTATTAAGTCTTCTTTGAAATTCTGGTAGAATTCTGCACTGAAACCATCTGGTCCTGGGTGTTTTTTGGTTGGGAGACTTTTAATGATTGTTTCTATTTCCATAGGGGTTATAGGTCTATTTAAATTGTTTATCCGGTCTTGATTTAATTTTGGTATGTGATACCTATCCAGAAAATTGTCGATTTCTTTTACATTTTCCAATTTTATGTAGTACCAGTTTTAGAAGTATGGCCTGATCATTCTCTGTATTTCCTTGTTGTCTTTTGTCATGTCCCCATTTTCATTTCTGATTTTGTTAATTTGGATGTTCTTTCTCCACCTTTTGGTTACTTAGATAAGATTTTGTTTATTTTCTCAAAGAACCAACTCTTTGTTTCATTAATTCTTTGTACAGTTCTCTTTGTTTATATTTTATTGATTTCAGTGCTCAGTTTGATTACTTTCTGGTGTCTATTCCTCCTGGGTGAGTTTGTTTCCTTTTGTTCTAGAGGTTTTAGGTGTGCTGTTAAGTCATTAGTGTGAGATTTCTCCACCTTTTTTTTAGGCATTTAGTGCTATGAATTTTCCTTTTAGCTTTGTTTTCATAATGTACCATAATTTTGGGTATGTAGTACATTGATTTGTATTGAATTCTAGGAAGTCTTCAGTTTCTTTCTTTATTTCTTCCTTGACCCATTGGTGATTACATTGAGTATTATTGAGTTTCCATGTGATTGTAGGCTTTCTGTAGTTTTTGTTGTTGTTGAAATATAACTTAAAGCCATGGTGGTCTGATAAAGTATAGGAGGTTATTCCATTTTTCTTGTATCTGTTGAGATTTGCTTTGTGACTGAGTATGTGGTTGATTTTAGAGAAGGTTCCATGGGGTGCTGAGAAGAAGGTGTATTCTTTTTTGTCAGGGTGGAATGTTCTGTAGATATCAATTAAGTCCATTTGAATCATAACATCTGTTAGATACATTATTTCTTTGATAAGTTTCTGTCTGGCAGATCTGTCCATTGGTGAGTTGGGGTGTTGAAGTTTCCCACTATTAATGTGTGGGGTTATATGTATGATTTAAGCTTTAGTAATGCTTCTTTATATATGTGGGTGCCCTTATAATTTTTGAACATAAATGTTCAAATGAGAGTTCATCTTGGTAGATTTTTCCTGTGATGAATATGTTATATCAATCCTGATCTCTTTTGATTGATTTTAGTTTGAACTCTATTTTGTTAGATATTAGGATAGGTATACCAGCTTGCTTCTTGAGTCCATTTAGTTGGAAAGTCTTTCCCAGCCTTTTCTTCTGAGGTAGTGTCTGTATTTGAAGTTGAGGTTGGTTTCTTGTATACAGCAGAAATATGGATCCTGATTTTGTATCCATTCTGTTAGCCTGTGTCTTTTATAAGTGAATTGCATCCATTGATATTAAGGTATATTTATGGCAAGTGATTATTAATTCCTGTTATGTCTTTTTTTTATTTTATTTTACAATACCATTCAGTTCTACATAACAGCCACAGATTCCCTTGTTCTCCCCCTTCCTGCCCCCCTCCCCTTCCCCCCACCCACCCCCCATTCCCACCTCCTCCAGAGCAAGGCCTCCCCCGAGGACTGAGATCAACCTGGTAGACTCAGTCCAGGCAGGTCCAGTCCCCTCCTCCCAGACTGAGCCAAGCGTCCCTGCATAAGTCCCAGGTTTCAAACAGCTAACTCATGCAATGAGCCCAGGACCTGCTACCACTGCCTAGATGCCTCCCAAATAGATCAAGCCAATCAACTGTCTCACCTATTCAGAGGGCCTGATCCAGTTGGGGGCCCCTCAGCCTTTGGTTCATAGTTAATGTGTTTCCATTCATTTGGCTATTTGCCCCTGTGCTCTATCCAACCTTGTTTTCAACAATTCTCGCTCATATTATCCCTCCTCTTTCTCGCTAATTAGACTCCCGGTTCTCCACTCAGGGCCGAACCATGGATGTCTGCATCCAGATTCCTCAGTCCTTGTATGGGGTTTCTGGCACAACTATAAGGGTGTTTGGCAATCCCATCACCAGAGTAGGTCAGTCCCGGCTGTCTCTTGACCATTGCCAGCAGTCTTTTGTGGGGGTATCTTTGTGGATTTCTGTGGGCCTCTCTAGCACTTTGTTTCTTCCTTTTCTCATGTGGTCTTCATTTACCATGGTCTCCTATTCCTTGTTCTCCCTCTATGTTCTTGATCCAGCTGGGATCTCCCGTTCTCTTTCCCTTGACCCTTGCCCTTCATTGCTCCGACTCATGTCCAGGTTGTTCATGAAGATCTCAGCCATTTCTCTGTCATTGGGCAATCCTTGTGTCTTTCTTGGGGTCCTGTTTTCCAGGTAGCCTCACTGGTGATGTGAGTAGCAGTCTAGTCATCTTTGCCTGTTTGCAGATGACATGATAGTATACTTGAGTGACCCCAAAGATTCCACCCAGGAACTGATAAAGCTTATAAACACCTTCAGCAACATAGCAGGATACAAGATCAGCAAAAAAAAAAAAAATCAGTAGCCTTCCTATAGACAATGGACAAAGAAGCTGAGAAGGAAATTAGAGATACATCACCTTTTACAATAGCCACAAATGACATAAAATACCTTGGGGTAACACTAACCAAGCAAGTGAAGGACCTATATGACAAGAACTTTAAGTCCCTGAAAAAAGAAATCAAAGTAGATATCAGAAAATGGAAAGACCTCCCATGCTCATGGATAGGCAGGACCAACATAGTAAAAATGGCAATTTTACCAAAAGCAATCTACAGATTCAATGCAGTCCTCATCAAAATACCAACACAATTCTTCACAGACCTGGGAAGAATAATACTCAACTTCATATGGAAAAACAAAAAAACCCAGGATCGCCAAAAGAATCCTGTACAATAAAACAACCTCTGGAGGCATCACAATCCCTGACTGCAAGCTCTACTATAGAGCTACAGTAATAAAAACAGCTTGGTATTGGCATAAAAACTGACATGTGGACCAATGGAATCAAATTGAAGACCCTGACATTAATCTACACACCTATGAACATATAATTTTTGACAAAGAAGCCAAAAGTGTACAATGGAAAAAAGAAAGCATCTTCAACAAATGGTGCTGGCCTAACTGGATATCAATGTGTAGAAGGCTGCAAATAGATCCATATCTGTCACCGTGCACAAAACTTAAGTCCAAGTGGATCAAGGACCTCAACATAAATCCAGCTACTCTGATCATGCTAGAAGAGAAAGGAGGAAGTAGTCTTGAATGCATTGGCATAGGAGATCACTTCCTAAATATAACACCAGTAGCACAGACACCGAGAGAAACAATCAATCAATGGGACATCTTGAAACTGAGAAGCTTTTGTAAAGCAAAGGATGTGGTCAACAAGGCAAAGCGACAGCCTACAGAATGGGAAAAGATCTTCACCAACCCCACATCTGACAGAGGACTGATATCCAGAATATATAAGGAACTCAAGAAATTAGACATCAAAACGACCAACAGACCATTAAGAAATGGGCTACAGAACTAAACAGAGAATTCTCAACAGAGGAAACTCAAATGGCTGAAAGACGGTTAAGGAATTGCTCAACATCCCTAATCATCAGGGAAATGCAAATCAAAACAACTCTGAGATACCACCTTACACCTGTCAGAATGGCTAAGATCAAAAACACTAAAGACAGCTTATGCTGGAGAGGATGTGGAACTAGGGGAACTCTCCTCCACTGCTGGTGGGAATTCAAGCTTGTACAACCACTTTGGAAATCAATATGGCGCTTTCTTAGAAAATTGCGAAACTATCTCCCCCAAGATCCAGATATACAACTCTTGGGCATATACCCAAGAAATGCTCAATCATACCACAAGAGCACCTGCTCAGCTATGTTCATATCAGCATTGTTTGTAATAGCCAAAACCTGGAAACAACCTAGATGCCCTTCAACTGAAGAATTGATAAATAAATTGTGGCACATATACACAATGGAATACTACTCAGCAGAGAAAAACAATGACATCATGAGGTTTGCAGGCAAATAGATGGATCTAGAAAAAATCATCCTGAGTGAGGTAACCCAGACTCAGAAAGACAAATTTGGTATGTACTCACTCATAGGAGGATAATTCTGTTATCTCTTGGTGGTAGTGTGTGTGTGTTTCCCTTCTTTGATATTTGCTCCAGTGGGGTTAACTACTGGCTGTGTTTTCAAGTGTGAATCTGACTTTTTAGGTTGGAGTTGTCCTTCTAGTGCCTTCTGTAGAGCTGGATTTGTGGATAGGCATTGTTTAAATCTGGCTTTGTCTTGGAATGTCTTGTTCACTCCATCTAGGCTGATTCAAAGTGTTGCTCGGTATAGTGGTCTGAGCTGGCATCTGTGGCCTCTTAGTATGTGTATTACATCTGTATAGCACCTTCTGGCTTTCAGTTCTCCCATTGAGAAGTGAGGTGTTACTCTGATGGTTCTGCCTTTATAAGTCACTTGGCCTTTTTTTCCTTTTCTGCTCTTAATATTCTTTCTTTATTCTACATGTCTAGTGGTTTTATTATTATGTGGCTAGGGAACTTTTCTTGGGGATCTAGTCTATATAGTGTCCTATAAGCTTCCTATATCTTCATAAGTATTTCCTTCTTTAAGTTTGGAAAATTTTCTTTCATGATTTTACTGAATATATTTTCTGTGCCTTTGAGTTGATAGTCTCCTTTGTCTATCCCTACTCTTCATACATTTTGCTTTTTCATGGTGTCCCAAGATTTTAGGTAAAATGTGTTATGACTTTTTTGGCTTTGATGTTTTCTTTGACTGATGAATCTATTTCCTCTATTGCATCTTCTACAAATATTCCTGCGAAATGAATAACTTAATGAACAAATTCAGAATTTATGACCATTTCTTTTATTAAGTCTATAAGTATATGTAAGCATCAAGTAAACATCAAGTAAATATAAGCAAAATTTTGTGTAATTATCAACAGTGAAAACAGATATCTGGAAGAGGCTTGAATCCGGCAAATTGCCATTATTGAGGCAGATTTGAGACACAATGTTCTGTACAGGACACTTTATGAAAATATTAAAATTTGGATAAGTTTCCTTAGACCTCACAGCTTAGAACTGCCAGTTATGATATAACTAAATGTATTTGTAAGTGCACTTACCTATAAAATATATTCATAAAGAAAGTCATTAATTACCTGAAAACCTGAGAGTTTAGGTATAATTTCTTTAGAAAATTGAATAAGAAAAAAGCCCTTTACAGAGTGCAAGACACTAGTAGTCACAATAAAGTTATCTCATAAACATTTTTAAACATCTGTTAGTAAGATTATTAATATTTTTTCACTATTTTATTTATCAAACAGAATTTTCAAATATTTGTTGTGTACAAGACAAATTAAATAAAACTAATACTTAATCATCCCTATTCATACTAGTCATTGTATATGCCTAATACATTTAAAATCTATTTCATCAGTTTTAACCTATAAATTGAGGAAATGCAAATCTAAACTACAATGTTATATTTCAATCTATATGATGAAAAAGCAAAAATTATCAAGTGCTGATCACAATTTAGAGGACAAGAATCCTTTGGAGGTTATAAATTACTGAAGTCATGAGGAAAAACAATATGGAATATATTAAATGTTAAAATAGAAAAATCACATATTAGACAGTTTCACTTCTGAGTGTATATGGAAAAACATGAGATTAATATATTTATGGCATATTAGTACTTATGCTTTTATTCTAATACTATTTGAAATGGTCAAGATATAAAATCTATATCATTATTCATTAATGAATTATTTCATAAATACAAAAAGTTATATGAACATAATATAATAACATGCAGTCTTTAAGTAAAGAACTACTGTCATTTTGGAATAATATGGATGAAGCAAAAGAATTAGCTGCTGAAGTCAGGCAGTGTGTGATATTGGGTTTTCTGAATATAGTCTGAAGAAGCCATGGTTTGGAGCTCTGCTGCATAATACTAATTCTTATTCTTACCTGATAATTTTTCTTATATATAAAAATATATAACTATAATATAATTAGTTATAATCATCCAAATGTAATCCTTACCTGATAATTGTTGTTACTGTATATATATTTACTATGTTAGAGTTAAAACCTTACTTTCTTAATTAGACAAAAAGGGGAAAATGTTGTAGAATATTTGTTTACATTGTAAAGATGTGTCTCTGCCTAAGGCACATACGGATAAGTTAATAAAGAACTAATTGCTCAATAACTAGGCACGAGTGAATAGGCAGGACTTCCAGGTAGAAAGGAAAAAACTGAGAGGAGGAATCTAGGTGTACATTTCTGTCAGCAGACTCAAGACCAGTTGGATGTGTCATACTAAGAAGAGGTAACTGAGCCATGTGACAAAAAGTAGATTAAAAGTATGGGTTAATTAAGGTATAAGAGCTAGTGGGGCAAGTCTAAGCTAAGGACAAGCTTTTATAATTAATAATAAGTCTCTGAGTCACTATTTGTGGGTTTAAAGTCCAACAAGAATGGTTCCTGCAGAGCCCTTTGTAAATCTAAGTGCAATATTTGATGATCTTAGAAATTCAAATACCACAAAATATCCACTAAGGAATCCTGCATAATAGGGAAGCAGGCCTGTAGATATAATTTTGAATGGTTTTATTAAATAAGAAACACAGAGCCAAATTCAGAGTTAAAAGCCCAAGAGGTCAGAGCAGCAGCCAAGAGCTAAGTCAAAGACTGCCTTCTTAACCCTTGCTGTCACTGTCATCCTTCCCCTCAGAAAAGAGACCTACTTCCTGTGTGTCTATCTTTTTATTGACTTTCGGTTCTGCCTTCTCATTGTTGTAAACCAAACCACGTGACCTCTTCATCACTGCCTGTCTATATAGACCTACAGGTCTCTATGGTTGGTATTCAGATTAAAGGTGTGTGTCTCCATGCTGGTGGTGTCCTTGAACACACAGAGATCTGTCTGTCATGTGATCAGAATTAAGGGCATGTGCTACAACTGCCAGACTTCTGCTAAATGACTTGTTATTAGCTCTGACTCCCCAAGGCACTTTTATTTATTAACATACAAATAAAATCACATTTCAGCACAAATAAAATATCACCATACAGGCCAAGACAGAGGGGGATAGATCTCATGATAGAATGAAAGGGTAGATTTCCCTAATTCCTTTGAAATGCTGGAGATACAACACAAACACCAGGTGCTAAAATACTGCTATAAGGTCTGTTGCTGGACTTGTATGGGACTCATTTTGGAACTGTCTTGCATGCTATCTTGCCCTTCCTTCTTTTAGAATTGAAATGCCCCCTCAGTGCCATTGCATTTTGGAAGAATTAAGATTATTTGATAATTTTACAGGGGTTAATGTTTAAGAATTTCAAGAGTCTCAACAACAGGTTTTACACATTCACTTTGGAAGAGTGTTGGAACTGTAAAAGATGATGATAATTTTGAGATCAAACTAAATACATTTGAATTATGAGATGAAAAAGACTTTTTGATGATAAGTGGTAGAATGTTATTATTTTTGAGTAGTAAGTTTGGGTGCCAAAATGATGAGGAATAGATTTTTGATTCTGAATCTTCTCTGTAAACTTGACTGGATTCAGAAATATTTTGGTACCATACCTATGGACTATTAGAGAATATTACTTGAAGATGTGCTACATTCATTTATGCTATGGAATATTTGTTTAATGGTGCAAAGATATGTTGCATTCTTTATCTTGCCTTTGTTTAACTCAGTGAAGCTGTGTTACTATGCCTGTCTAAAATACCAGATTGGTCTAATGAAGAGTTGAATGGCCAATAGCTAGTCAGGAGGGAGAAATAGACAGGGCTGGCAGACAGAGAGAATAAATAAGAGAAGAGAGAAGAAAGACAATGAAGAGGGAGGAGCAGGAAAAGGAGAAGGAGAGGAGGACATCAGGGACCAGCCAACCACCCACCCTACTTGCTATGGAGTAAGAAGGAAAGAAAGGAACGTAGAATAAAGGTAAAAGCCGAGAGGTAGATGGGATCATTTAAATTAAGAATAGCTGGCTAGAAATAAGCCAAGCTAAGGCCTAGGCATTCATAAGTAAGAGTAAGTCTCTATGTGTTTATTTGGAAGCTCAGTAGCAGGCCCCCAACAAGCAAAGTGTAAAAAATAAAACCAACTACAGTGGACAGAACTGTGATTGTTTTTCTTGAGAGGTTTAAAAAAGTTGAGAAGACCCCTTTGGATGTAGGTAGCACCATCCTATGGAATGAACACTGAGACTGAAAAAAAAAGGGTGAAAGGAGTTAATAAATTTGAACATGAGTATTCTCAGTTTATCTTTTGATCTTGATATTAGAAACAATGTGTAAAACTCTGTCATGTTCCAGCATCCAGGCCTCATTTATCCAATGATACACTTTTTTTTCAATCCATGAGATACCAACCCCTCCTGACTTCAGTTGATTTTATCAAGTGTCTTACAATTTCCACTTCAATAATAAGGGAGCAACATATCTAAATTTTAGTTACTTCATGGTATAAAGTTCTAGACATACACATGTTATTCTTGTTGTTATTACTACTTTTTTAAAACTGCAAACTGGTAATTTTCTTTGCTCCAGTGCATAACAAAATATGAAATAAAAAGCACTTGTTGTTTAGAACATCACAACAAATGATCCTTAATAGATACCATCAAAATACTATAAAATTTCTGAACTAGTTCTCAATGTTTATACTCATTAAAAAACTGACAAAGAGTATATGGTTTAGAACTGTTTAAATGATTCATCTCGGTAGTACTGCTTTAATTAAAATGGAATTGAGGATCATATTTCTCTCTAGAGATATAAAATACTATTTAAATGATGTGTTTAGATAATTGATCAAATTTACAATTGTAGTAGAATATTTGAAGGTATGTTACTTTAGTTTATATTGCAATTGTTTGACTCTGTGAAGCTGGCTTACTGTGCCTGTCTAAAACACCTAATGATCTAATAAAGAACTGGCCAACAGCAAGGCAGGAGAAAGGAGAGGTGGAGCTGGCAGGCAGAGAGATTATATATAGAGAGAAATCTGGAAAGGGGAGGGAGAAGAGAGTTAGCAGCCAGAGAATGAGGAGGACATCAGGGGCCAGCCATCCAACTACACAACCAGCAATCCACATTGTTAAGAGTAAGATTTACAGAAGAAAGAGAATAGGATAAGCACAGAGGCAAAAGGTAAAGAGGATAAGTTAAGTTAAGGAAAGCTGGCAAGAAACTAAGCCAAGCTAAGGCTGAGCATTCTTAAATAAGAATAAGCCTCCATGTGTAATTTATTGGGGAGTTGGGTGAAGACCCTCAAAAGAGAAAAACAATAACAACAACAATGTGTAACTATATCCTTTGAAATATCTAACTTTGAAAGACAGTCTTTATGGTGTTAGTGGTGTGAACAAGTTGACCGAAGTTCTGGATGGTCAATGTCTAAAGACAACTATCTGGAATTAGAGATAAGAAGAAAGGAATATTGCTGTTCCTTTTATATTTTAGGTGTTAGATTTGAGAAGAAAAGAAAATAACACAGAAGCAGTCAGAAAGCCTTCAGTAAAGTATTTCTGAACATAGATGTTGTCAGTTAGATCCAAAGTTAAAAGAAATAGAGAAAGGGTAAGAAAATGATAGTAAGGTAATTTAATTATATGTAGAGTTCATATTCAAAAATTGGGAAGAACATGCATGTGATTAGATAATATCTTGGGGGAATGGACAGCAATGACTGGTCCAGTTTGAGACCCATGCCACAAGAGGAAGCTCGTGTCTTACACAGCCTAGACGGCTAGGACACAGAAGCTGGACAACCCAGGGACCAAGGATAGACCCAGCTACAATGATCTTGAGGAAGAGTGGTCAATGAAATGATTCCTAATGATACTCTGCTATACTCATAGACTGGATCCTAGCATAGTTGTTATCAGGAAGGCTTCATCCAGCAATTGATGGGAGCAGATACAGAGACCCACAGCTAAACATTAGCCATAGCGGGGGGGATCCTGATAAAGAGAAGAAGAAGGATTGTAGGAGCCAGAGGGTGCAAGGGCACCAGAAGAGAACCCACAGAGTCAACTAACCAGGGCCCACAGGGCTTCACAGAAACTGAAACAATGATCAGGGAACCTGCATGTGTCTGGCCTAGGTCCTGTGCATATATGCTGTTATTGAGTAGCTTGGTATCCTTGTGGGACTCCGAACAGTGTCTGACTGTGTCTGACTCTTTTTACCCTCTTTTGCGACCCTTTCCTCCTACTGGGTTGCTTTGCCAAGCCTTAATATGAGGGGATGTACATAGTATTATTGTATATTGATATGATATGTTCGTTTGATAAACCTGGAAGGTCTGCCCTTTTCTGAAGGGAAATGGAGGAGGAGAGGATCTGGGGAAGAGAATAACTGGAGGTGAGAGGGACTGAGAGGAGAGGAGGGAGGGCAACTATGGTCAGGATGTAATAATAATAATAAAAAAGAATATGTGCAGAGCTGTTTAGAAATGGTAATGAGGACCATGTAAGCACTGAGATTTCTTGTGGTCATGTGACAGCTATTTAAAGTGCAGATCCACACACTCTAGATAGTTTCTTAATCCGGTTAGGATGTTTATACCTAGAAGTTTTGCCTATATGTCAATAGAAAGATGTAAATAGTTCTCTATCCCTCTCCACTTTCTTGCTTCAGGGAAATCAGTATAGTGAGAGAAGAATAGTTTAAAACTATTATCCCTGCACCTCCTGGTGATGGTTTAGAGACAACTGTGTCAAGAACTGTCCTGCATCATGGAAATGATTTTTTACACTCCCTTGGGCTCTGACACAGAATGAGATAACTTGCCCCAAGAAGTTCATAAGTTATTTATTATAATGATGTATACCTTTTGACAATAATGTGCTCATTTTTATTTAGTTTTGTCTACTTATTAAGATATGGCTTGCTAGCTGTCCAAGCTGCCCTGAACTTATGCTGTAATTCAGGTTTGTCATTAATTTTTAAACCTAATTAAACTTCCCTAATATCTGAGACTACAAGCTTGAGTCAACATGAGCAACTTTTTTTTTTTTTTTTGGTTTTTTCGAGACAGGGTTTCTCTGTGTAGCTTTGTGCCTTTCCTGGAGCTCACCCGGTAGCCCAGGCTGGCCTCAAACTCACAGAGATCCGCCTGGCTCTGCCTCCCGAGTGCTGGGATTAAAGGCGTGTGCCACCACCGCCTGGCAACATGAGCAACTTTTAAGTTTAACATTTTTTTTAAAAAAATGATTATATATTTAATGTCCCTGCTTACTAACAGAGATAACAACATTTTATTCAAAAGAAAAATCAAGTGTATTGTTGTATATACATTCTTGCTGTTTACCAAATTGCCTTAAGGGTCACTGTTTGCCTTGAATTTTTATCTCATATTTGCATCATTATTTTCTCCCTTATTCTTCTCATAATAAACCTCCTTCCCTTTTTCTTTTTCTTTTTGATCTCAAACCCAAAAACTAATAAAACAAGAAAATAAATATCTACTGTTCCTGAACTTAAATAACTTTGAGAGTTTAAGATGAGTCCCTAACACCATTTTTATATGTAAACTATTTTACATCATAAAATTTCAATGAATTAGATCTTACCAATTAACTAGTGTCCTCTAGTGTTCCAACAGAGAGAGGTATAAAAATAATAAAGAGGTAAAAATTTAAGGCATAATTATCATTCTTTCCTATTGGGAAAAGCAATTCTCATATTCTGGTCTGTAAATATGTGGAAAAAAGAATAAGGTACAGCTCCACTAAAAATAAATGTTCATTAGGTGGAGGAAAAATCTAAAGTGAATATTTAAGTTTAGCCTAACTGACAGTTAGGTTAGACAGTTAACTAACACAGTTAGCTTATACACCTAACAGATTACAAGAGCATTCAAGAAAAGTCTAGCTGCTTTCCATGAATATCTTAACAAGTAAAGGTGAATTGAAAGTGTAGATTTTGTATATTACATTGCACATTTGATCCAGGTGTCTTCACACTGCGTGATGTTGCCTCTAGCAGGTGCTATGCCACAATTAATGTAACTAATAACGACCCTTGAGTAAGACTTCGGTGTTCTGGAATCTAGCATTTAAGAAAAAAAAAATTTGTTATTTAAATCTGAAAGGCAATTCTTGCCATTGGAGAACAACATTGTGATTCAGCTTCTTGCCTGCTTATACTAGGACACCAAAGGTACACCACAGCCTAGTGGATACACAGGACCTGACTTTAAAATCCCAACGGATGCAGAAATACTCACCAGCTTTGTGTGCTCCTTCAAGTCGAAATGCAAAGAAAATGAATTAAATAACTAATCCAAGGACAGTGAAAATTATAATCAAAATACATATGGCCACATTTTTTTTTGGCAGCAAATTTCAATATTTTACCTCAGAGCTCTGGGGAAAGAAAGATTTCTTATTCACTCATTGTTCCTAGTGGAGGGAAAAGTTTTACAGTCAAATCAAGTTTGTAATTAAGGGATCAAGAGAGCCTCTTCTACATAGGTTCATGAAAGTGACATCACAAGTTCATGAACTCCACAGATTAAATAGATTATGGGCACAAGTTCCTCTGGGTCTCAGTGGTTAACACAGCCACAGGATATACTGAGGGATGTTTTTCATTGACTAATTTGACTAGTTTATGTATTTTGGTGTATTCTAATCTCCAATACTGGAAACAATCAGGCCACACAGGTGGTAATCCTAAATGACATTTTTGAAAGCCTCCCCAAAGCTGAAATGGGTAAAACTATTGTCTACTGAGATTTAACAAAATAACTGTCTTAAATAAATAGGTCAAACAACATGAAACCTGATAAATTTAGAAAGTTGGAAGACTATAAATGCACAAGAATCTATACTTTAGTCTAATCCAAGGGGTTGTACTATTTGTTTTGTTATCAATGTTGACCATAGTAGGTTGAAATCGAGGTGGTCATCGCTTCTCGGCCTTTTGGGTAAGATCAAGTGAAATTGAGGTGGTTAGAGTCTTTGTCCCTTAGTACACACATAGTAACATTCTATTTTTCATATAAATAGCAGGTGTGGTGATGCAAGCTATTACTAAATCTGTAATATCATTGATTTAGCTTATATTTTGTGTTAATTTTAAACAATTGAAGTCACCAAGTAGATACCAACTCATTCTTTTTCAACAAAACTGTGCAGTTTAATTTACAAGTATAATCCACATCCTTAAACGTGAATAGTTAAAGTAGCACCTTCTTTTGTGTTTATGAAATATGTTTTGATATAGTTTGTGCAGTTAATATTATAAACATAAGTTGTATGCCAATTTATAGAACTCAATGACTACTCTATCAGGATTTTTTTCATGTGTATTATCCATTTTTACATTGATTGTTTTTGATTTGTTCATGATTGCACTCTGTCATTTCCAACTTTATATAAATCTCTGATGTTATGGGAAACAATAGACTGACACATAATTTATAAAGATTATATTTGTAAAATTTTCCTATTGTGAATAAAGTCTTCATATATATATATATATATCCTATTGTGAATAAAGTCTTCATATATATATATATATATATATATATATATATATATATGTAAAATTTGGTATGTGTGGGCACTTTACATGGATCTAATTAATCACCACATCAAGCCATATGGATTAGCACTGTATATCTACTAAAGAGAAGAATGGTTGCTGAATACCAGGGACTTTGCTCCTACAAGTTGTTCTTCATCAGACTCTCCTTTTGGGCAATCATTAGGGTCAGAAAGAGGTCAGTAAGTGTTTTAGATTTGACAGCGCATATCCTCTTGTACTTTCTGCATTATTCTTTTTTTTTTTTTTGGTTTTTTTATTATTATTATTATTATTATTTTACAACACCATTCAGTTCAACATAATAGCCACAGAATCCCCTGTTCTCCCCCTCTCGCCCACCCCTCCCCCCAGCCCACCCCCCATTCCCACCTCCTCCAGATCAAGGTCTCCCCCGAGGACCGGGGTTGACCTGGTAGACTCAGTCCAGGCAGGTCCATTCCCCCCTCCCAGACCGAGCCAAGTGTCCCTGCATAAGTCCCAGGATTCAAATAGCCAACTCATGCAACGAGCCCAGGACCTAGCACCAATGCACAGCTGCCTCCCAAACAGATCAAGCCAACTGACTGTCTCACCCGTTCAGGTGGCCTGATCCAGTTGGCACAGCTGCCTCCCAAACAGATCAAGCCAACTGACTGTCTCACCCGTTCAGGTGGCCTGATCCAGTTGGGGGCCCCTCAGCCTTTGGTTCATAGATCCTGTGCTTCCATTCATTTGGTTATTTATCCCGGAGCTTTATCCAACCTTGGCTTCAACAATTCTCGCTCATATAAATCCTCTTCATACTCACTAATTAGACTCCCAGTGCTCCACCAGGGGCCCAGCCGTGGATGTCTGCCTTCAGATTCCTCAGTCCTTGGATGGGGTTTATGGCATCACTATTTGGGTGTCTGGCCATTCCATCACCAGAGTAGGTCAGTTCCTGCCGTCTCGCGACCATTGCCAGCAGTCTTTTGAGGGGGTATCTTTGTGGATCTCCGTGGGCCTCCCTAGCTCTCTGCTTCCTCCCCTTCTCACCTTCCCATGTGGTCTTCATTTACCATGGTCTCCTATTCCTTGTTCTCCCTCTCTTTTCTTGATCCAGCTAGGATCTCCCACTCTTTCCCTCGACTGTCGCCCTTCATTGTTCCCACTCATGACCAGGCTATTCATGTAGATCTTGTCCATTTCTCCGTGTCTTTTTTGGGGTCCCGTTTTCCAGGTAGCCTCACTGGTGATGTGAGTAGCAGTCTAGTCATCCTTGTTCCACATCTAGCATCTTCCTATGAGTGAGTACATACCATATTTGTCTTTCTGAGTCTGGGTTACCTCACTCAGGATGATTTTTTCTAGATCCATCCATTTGCCTGCAAACCATGTGATGTCGTTGTTTTTCTCTGCTGAGTAGTATTCCATTGTGTATATGTGCCACAATTTATTTATCCATTCTTCAGTTGAAGGGCATCTAGGTTGTTTCCAGGTTTTGGCTATTACAAACAATGCTGATATGAACATAGCTGAGCAAGTGCTCTTGTGGTATGATTGAGCATTTCTTGGGTATATGCCCAGGAGTGGTATAGCTGGATCTTGGGGGAGATTGATTCCCAATTTTCTAAGAAAGCGCCATATTGATTTCCAAAGTGGTTGTACAAGCTTGCATTCCCACCAGCAGTGGAGGAGAGTTCCCCTAGTTCCACATCCTCTCCAGCATAAAGTGTCTTCAGTGTTTTTGATCTTAGCCACTCTGACAGGCGTAAGGTGGTATCTCAGAGTTGTCTTGATTTGCATTTCCCTGATGATTAGGGAAGTTGAGCAATTCCTTAAATGTCTTTCAGCCATTTGGGATTCCTCTGTTGAGAATTCTCTGTTTAGTTCTAAAGCCCATTTCTCAATTGGACTGTTGGTCCTTTTGATGTCTAATTTCTTGAGTTCCTTATATATTCTGGATATCAGTCCTCTGTCAGATGTGGGGTTGGTGAAGATCTTTTCCCATTCTGTAGGCTGTCGCTTTGCCTTGTTGACCGTATCCTTTGCTCTACAAAAGCTTCTCAGTTTCAAGAGGTCCCATTGATTGATTGTTTGTCTCAGTGTCTGCGCTACTGGTGTTATATTTAGGAAGTGATCTCCTATGCCAAGGCGTTCAAGACTATTTCCTACTTTTTCTTCTAGCAGGTTCAGAGTAGCTGGATTTATGTTGAGGTCTTTGATCCACTTGGACTTAAGTTTTGTGCACGGTGACAGATATGGATCTATTTGCAGCCTTCTACACGCTGATATCCAGTTATGCCAGCACCATTTGTTGAAGATGCTTTCTTTTTTCCATTGTACACTTTTGGCTTCTTTGTCAAAAATTATATGTCCATAGGTGTGTGGGTTAATGTCAGGGTCTTCAATTCGATTCCATTGGTCCACATGTCGGTTTTTATGCCAATACCAAGCTGTTTTTATTACTGTAGCTCTATAGTAGAGCTTGAAGTCGGGGATTGTGATGCCTCCAGAAGTTGTTTTATTGTACAGGTTTCTTTTAGCTATCCTGGGTTTTTTGTTTTTCCATATGAAGTTGAGTATTGTTCTTTCCAGATCTGTGAAGAATTGTGTTGGTATTTTGATGGGGATTGCATTGAATCTGTAAATTGCTTTTGGTAAGATTGCCATTTTTACTATATTAACCCTGCCTATCCATGAGCATGGAAGATCTTTCCATTTTCTGAGATCTTCTTCAATTTCTTTTTTCAGGGACTTAAAGTTCTTGTCATATAGGTCCTTCACTTGCTTGGTTAGTGTTACCCCAAGGTATTTTATGTCATTTTTGGCTATTGTGAAGGGTGATGTATCTCTAATTGCCTTCTCAGCTTCTTTGTCCATTGTATATAGGAGGGCTACTGATTTTTTTGAGTTGATTTTGTATCCTGCTATGTTGCTGAAGGTGTTTATAAGCTTTATCAATTCCTGGGTGGAATCTTTGGGGTCACTCAAGTATACTATCATGTCGTCTGCAAATAGGGAAAGCTTGACTTCTTCCTTTCCAATTTGAGTCCCCTTAATCTCCTTATGTTGTCTTATTGCTCTGGCTAGAACTTCAAGTACTATATTGAATAAGTATGGGGAGAGTGGACAGCCTTGTCTCGTTCCTGATTTTAGTGGAATTGCTTTGAGTTTCTCTCCATTTAATTTGATGTTGGCTGTTGGTTTGCTATATATTGCCTTTATTATGTTTAGGTATGTTCCCTGTATTCCTGATCGCTCCAAGACTTTTATCATGAAGGGGTGTTGGATTTTGTCAAATGCCTTTTCTGCATCTAGTGAGATGATCATGTGGTTTTTTTCTTTGAGTTTGTTTATATGGTGTATTACATTAATGGACTTTCGTATGTTGAACCACCCTTGCATCCCTGGGATGAAGCCTACTTGATCATGGTGGATAATCGTTCTGATGTGTTCTTGGAGTCTGTTTGCCAGTATTTTATTGAGTATTTTTGCATCAATGTTCATGAGGGAGATCGGTCTGTAGTTCTCTTTCTTTGTTGCATCCTTGTTTGGTTTAGGAATCAGGGTAATTGTAGCCTCATAGAAGGAGTTTGGTAATGTTCCTTCTGTTTCTATTATGTGGAACAATTTAGAGAGTATTGGTATTAACTCTTCTTTGAAGATCTGGTAGAATTCTGCGCTGAAACCATCTGGTCCTGGGCTTTTTTTGGTTGGGAGACCTTTAATGACTGTTTCTATTTCCTTAGGGGTTATTGGACTATTTAAATAGTTTATCTGGTCTTGATTAAACTTAGGTATGTGGTATCTATCCAGAAAAATGTCCATTTCTTTTAGGTTTTCCAGTTTTGTGGAGTAGAGGTTTTTGAAATATGACCTTATAATTCTCTGGATTTCCTCAATGTCTGTTGTTATGTCCCCCTTTTCATTTCTGATTTTGTTGATTTGGATTCTCTCTCTCTGTCTTTTGGTTAGTTTGGATAAGGGCTTGTCTATCTTGTTGATTTTCTCAAAGAACCAACTCTTTGTTTCATTAATTTTTTGTATTATTCTCTTAGTTTCTAATTTATTAATTTCACCTCTCACTTTGATAATTTCCTGGCGTCTATTCTTCCTGGGAGACTTTGCTTCTTCTTGTTCTAGAGCTTTCAGATGTGCTGTTAATTCACTAGTGTGCGATTTCTCCAACTTCTTTATGTGGGCATTTAGTGCTATGAATTTCCCTCTTAGCACTGCTTTCATAGTGTCCCATAAGTTTGGGTATGTGGTGTCTTCATTTTCATTGATCTCTAGGAAGTCTTTAATTTCTTTCTTTATTTCTTCCTTAACCCATTGGTGATTCAGTTGAGCATTATTCAGTTTCCATGAGGTTGTAGGTTTTCTGTAGTTTTTGTTGTTGTTGAAATCTAGCTTTAAACCATGGTGATCTGATAGAACACAGGAGGTTATTCTGATTGTTTTGTATCTGTTGAGATTTGCTTTGTGGCCAAGTATGTGGTCGATTTTAGAGAAAGTTCCATGGGGTGCTGAGAAGAAAGTATATTCTTTCTTGTTAGGATGGAATGTTCTGTAGATATCTATTAGGTCCAATTGGGTCATGACATCAGTTAAGTCCTTTATTTCTCTGTTAAGTTTCGATTTGGGAGATCTGTCCAGTGGTGAAAGTGGGGTGTTGAGATCTCCCACTATTAATGTGTGGGGTTTTATATGTGGTTTAAGCTTTAGTAATGTTTCTTTTACATATGTGGGTGCTCTTATGTTTGGGGCATATATGTTCAGAATTGAAACTTCATCTTGGTCGATCTTTCCTGTGACGAGGATGTAATGTCCTTCTTGATCTCTTTTGATTGATTTTAGTTTGAAGTCTATTTTGTTGGATATCAGGATGGCTACCCCTGCTTGTTTCTTAAGACCATTTGATTGAAAAGTCTTTTCCCAGCCTTTTATTCTTCGGTAGTGTCTATCTTTGAATTTGAGATGTGTTTCTTGTATGCAGCAGAAGGATGGGTCCTGCTTTCGTATCCATTCTGTAAGTCTATGTCTTTTTATAGGTGAATTAAGTCCGTTGATATTAAGGGATATTAATGACCAGTGATTCTTCATCTCTGTTATTTTTGGTGGTAGTGTGTGTGTACTTCTCTTCTTTGGGGTTTACTGTTGTGGCTTTATCTATTGCCTGTGTTTTCAAGTGTGTATCTGACTTCCCTCGGTTGGAATTTTCCTTCTAGTGCTTTCTGTAGGGCTGGGTTTGTGGATAGGTATTGTTTAAATCTGGTTTTGTCTTCGAATGTCTTGTTCCTTCCGTCTATGATGATTGAAAGTTTTGCTGGGTATATTAGTCTGGGCTGACATCCATGGTCTCTTAGTGTCTGGATTACATCTGTCCAGGTCCTTCTGGCTTTCAAAGTCTCCATTGAGAAATCGGGTGTTATTCTGATGGGTTTACCTTTATAGGTCACTTGGCCTTTTTCCTTGGCTGCTCTTAATATTCTTTCTTTATTCTGTACATTTAGTTGTTTAATTATTATGTGTCGAGGGGACTTTTTTTGGGGGTCTAGTCTGTTTGGTGTTCTATAGGCTTCTTGTATCTTCATAGGCATTTCCTTCTTTAAGTTGGGAAAGTTTTCTTCTATAATTTTGTTGAATATATTTTCTGTGCCTTTGAGTTGGTATTCTTCACCTTCTTCTATCCCTATAATTCGTAAGTTTGGTCTTTTTATGGTGTCCCAGATTTCTTGGACATTTTGGTTCATGACTTTGTTGGCTTTAGTGTTTCCTTCGACTGATGGAACTATTTCTTCTACTGTATCTTCAATGCCAGAAATCCTCTCTTCCATCTCTTGCATTCTGTTGGTTATACTTGCATCCGAAGTTCCTGATCTTTTACTCAGGTTTTCTATTTCCAGCATTCCCTCTGTTTGTGTCTTTTTCATTTTTTCAATTTCCCTTTTCAGATCTTGGACTGTTTCCTTTGTTTGTTTCATTGCTTTTTCATGATTTTCTTTCAGTGCTTTATTGTTTTCTTCCAGGATTTTAATGTTTTCTTCCAGGACTTTATTGTTTTCTTGGAGGGCTTTATTGTTTTCTTCTAATTTGTTTGCCCTTTCCTCTAGTTGTTTACAGCGTTCTTCCAATTTTCTTGTCTTTTCCTCTACACACGCCTCTACCTTCTTCATGAAGTTACTCATAAGGCTACTTTCTTCTGCTTCTTCCAATTTTTGGTGTTCAGGTCTAGATGTTGGAGGCGAGCTAGGTTCTGGTGATGCTGTATTGCTCTTCATTTTGCTGTATGTACTTCTGCTTTGACGTCTGCCCATCTCCTTGTGATTCCTTCTTGGTCTTATCAGTGGACTTGTTTCACAAAGATCTGACAGACTCAGGAGGACTCTCTCTCTTGTCCAAAAGGGAGTTCTCTTGTCCAACTCTTTGGTCCAGAAGGGAAGTCAGGGGCAAGCTCTGGTCCAGAATGGCAGTCGGGGACAGGCTGGGAGCTGGGGGCCGGTCTCTAAGTCTCAGGAAGTGGGTGGGGTCTTGGGCAGATGGGCGTGGGGGCAGGGCGCGGAGACTGCAGGGGCTGCCGGGGGCTTGGAAATGGGTATCCCTCCCGGTGGGGCTAGAAGGGGAGCTGCCCGGTGGCCAGAACCCGGCGCCAAGCTGGGCAGGTCCTCCCGGGGTGGCTGGTGGCCAGGGATGGGGTCCGGGCTGGACCCAGGCACTCACCTCTGGTCCAGAAGGGAAGTTGTCGGGGGCAGGCTGGGAGCTGGGAGCCGGTCTCTAAGTCTCAGGAAGTGGGTGGGGTCTTGGGCAGATGGGCGTGGGGGCAGGGCGCGGAGACTGCAGGGGCTGCCGGGGGCTTGGAAATGGGGATCCCTCCCGGTGGGGCTAGAAGGGGAGCTGCCCGGTGGCCAGAACCTGGTGCCAAGTTGGGCAGGCCTCTCAGGAGTGGCTGGTGGCCAGGGATGGGGTCCGGGCTGGACCCAGGCACTCACCTCTGGTCCAGAAGGGAAGTTGTTGGGGGCAGGCTGGGAGCTGGGGGCCGGTCTCTAAGTCTCAGGAAGTGGGTGGGGTCTTGGGCAGATGGGCGTGGGGGCAGGGCGCGGAGACTGCAGGGGCTGCCGGGGGCTTGGAAATGGGGATCCCTCCCGGTGGGGCTAGAAGGGGAGCTGCCCGGTGGCCAGAACCCGGCGCCAAGCTGGGCAGGTCCTCCCGGGGTGGCTGGTGGCCAGGGATGGGGTCCGGGCTGGACCCAGGCACTCACCTCTGGTCCAGAAGGGAAGTTGTTGGGGGCAGGCTGGGAGCTGGGAGCCGGTCTCTAAGTCTTAGGAAGTGGGTGGGGTCTTGGGCAGATGGGCGTGGGGGCAGGGCGTGGAGACTGCAGGGGCTGCCGGGGGCTTGGAAATGGGGATCCCTCCCGGTGGGGCTAGAAGGGGAGCTGCCCGGTGGCCAGAACCTGGTGCCAAGTTGGGCAGGCCTCTCAGGAGTGGTTGGTGGCCAGGGATGGGGTCCGGGCTGGACCCAGGCACTCACCTCTGGTCCAGAAGGGAAGTTGTTGGGGGCAGGCTGGGAGCTGGGGGCCGGTCTCTAAGTCTCAGGAAGTGGGTGGGGTCTTGGGCAGATGGACGTGGGGGCAGGGCGCGGAGACTGCAGGGGCTGCCGGGGGCTTGGAAATGGGGATCCCTCCCGGTGGGGCTAGAAGGGGAGCTGCCCGGTGGCCAGAACCCGGCGCCAAGCTGGGGAGGTCCTCCCGGGGTGGCTGGTGGCCAGGGATGCGGTCTGGGTTGGACCCGGGTACTCACCTCTGGTCCAGAATGGAAGTTGTCTCTGCATTATTCTTATTTCATTGCATTGTGATACTTTATAAATGCATTATGTGTTAGTACTAATAATTATTTTACCATGTAATTTATAGGACATTTCAGTTATGCTAAGGTTATGATTAATAAAGTAGATAATATGCATATGTATCCAATATTTGTTCATAGATATGTGCTGTTAGTTCAACAGATGAAAATTATTATATGCAGATAAATATATGTAACAACAATTAAAGAAAATTACCCATGTCTTTGAAAGAGACCAAGGGGAATATATACACCTCAGCATTTGAAGTAAGGAAAAGGAAGTAGGAAATAATGCAATTATATTATAATTTAAAAATAATTTAAAAGAATATTCTAATATAGTTCGGTGTGGAAGAAAATGACAATAAGCCCAACACTTGAGAAGTGGAGACAGAACAGGAGTTCAAACTTAACATCTAGTAAAAAAAAAAAAAAAACGGAAGTCAAACTGGGTTATCTTGGAAAATTCTTGAAAACAAAACAAAACAAAATAAAAAAAAGAAAGGTTAAGCATGTAAAAATAACATTTAAAATATTAATCTCAAATTTTTATATATTCACAAGGCAAGCACATAGTTCACAATATGTAACTCCTAATGTAAAGTTTTGATTTTTATATATATTTACCTATTTATTTACTTATTTATTTACTGTGTACATGGGCGTGTGTGTGTGTGTGTGTGTGTGTGTGTGTGTGTGTGACACAGGCATGTGTATCTAGGCATCAATGGTTTTGATTTTTACCATTCATCATTTGACACATGAAAGTCATACTCAGGTTATCAGATTTTGGCATCAGGAAACTTTACCTGCTGGGCCATATCACAGGCTCCCAATTAAAAATCACATATACTTCAATATCTCAGTGAAAGTAAACTCACTATTAATAAACATTTAAACAAATATTTGGAAATACAAGATAAAGCAAAGGATATGAATCTGAGAAAATCATAGGTCGTTGTTAGGCTGTACATGGCCTGCACACAGGCTATTATCTTATAGGAACACCAATTAGAAATAGATTAGGCAAAAGTACTGGGCTGCATGCAGTAGTGATCATCTATTACAATTTAAATGCTTTAAAAGTTACTTCTTATAATTAATAGAAGGAAGGATACATACTTAACATGAAGGGAGGATGTTTTTTAATAACTACTTAAGGGAAGAATTTTACAGACAATTAAACTTAGCAAATCAAACAATATAATCAAGAGGGAGTGACTGTAACAGACTGAACTGTTGATAAAAATATTACTAGTGTCAACATTCTATAATATATATTGATACTGGCAAAATTTTCTATTAGTTGAATTAATAAATTTCTTATTAACTTAAAAATGAGTGTTATACCCCACAATATAATATCAAGGTACAAGTATACATTAAAGTAATATTTAGATCAGGGTAGCCATATACTTCTTCAAGTAATTAACATTTTATTGGAATGAAATATATTCAAATTATTTTCATATCCATTTTCAAGCATAATCTTCAATATTATCTACAATCATTATTACTGGGATATACATCATAAATCTTTTAAAATGTAGTTTAATTTAGTGCCTAATTGTAGACAAATTCCTAGATGGCCTTATTAATAAAAAAAAAAACAAACAAACAGAGACAGATATGGGAGTTAAAACTGAAAGATCAGAAAAGCAGAAAAAAAGCCAGCCATGTTCTCACCACTTAGAGATCCTCAGCCAAAGAGACCTACTTCCTATATACCCACACCTATATGTTTTTCTGTTCTGCATTTCACTTTCTCTCTCTGCCCAGCTACATTACTTCCTGACTGTCTGTATAGACCTCCAGACCTTTATGGTTAACTAGTGTTAGAATTCAAGGTGGGTAACTCCACACCTGCCTCTGTTCCCAGTGTGGCCTTGAACTCACAGAGATCCAGACAGATAGATCCCTGCCTCCTGAGTGACAGGATTAAAGGCATGTGCTACCATTGCCTGACTTCTATGTTTAATACATGGCTGGCTTTTTCCTCTGATCCTCAGATAAACTTTATTAGGGTGCACAATATTTTGGAGGACACAATACATCACTACACCTAATAGGTATGCATTCCCCATACTGCCTACTTCCTACAATCTGTTGCCAATGTGATGGATCTATTCTCAACTTCTATTAGACAAATGGTTTTCTACATTATGGAGAAATCATATGAAGGGGATCACATGAAATTTTTCTTCCATTGACTTTCAGTTGTTAGAAACTTGTTTTCCTGCCTTATCTGTTATAAATAGTGCTGAAATTAATAGAAGAATATAGATATTTGTTTGATAAACTGATCTCTATTCCTTTGGATATGTGTACCTGACTGAGATCGGTAGACCCAACCAAACTCCAAACATAGTTAACCCAGTGCTCACGCAGATGGTCCTATCAAACTAAATGGGGCACAAAAGAAACATGAAAGCCATGAGTCTATGAATAATGATAGGGACGCGCGGAATAGAGAGTTGTTGGTAGAAGGAATAATTGTTGAGGTTGAGAGAGTAAAAAGTGTATGCCAGAGAGATATATTAAATTCTCTCTAAAATATATTTCATGTGTTTGTGTATTGTTTTGTGTAAATTCACATGAAGTTCTTGTAACTTCAAAAATATACCAAATAAAAAAATAAAGGGGAGCATATGTAAATATATAAGAAATTAAACTATATTAACTGTCCCAATCCATGAGCATGGGAGGTCTTCCCATCTTCTAGTGTCTTCTTTAAACTGTTTCACCAGACATTTAAAGTTTTCATTGTAGAGGTCTCTGACAACTTTGGTGAAATATATATATATATATATATATATATATATATATATATATATATATATATAAATGTATTGTGAATGGAAGTGTTTCCACAATCTCTTCACAGCTTGCTTTTAAATTATATATAAGAAGATGGTTATTGATTTTTCTCAGTTGTTTTGTATCCCGAAAGTTTGCTGGCAGTATTGATCATTTCTATAAAATTTCTACTGGAAATTTCAGGATTTGTTATGTATAGTATCATATCATCTCCAGATAGTTATGATTTGACTTATTTTTTTACCAATTTAATTTCCTTCTTTTATCATGTTGTTCTAAATAGAGCTTCACACAAGATATCTCAAAGAAGGAGGAATATTGGTCAGCTCTCTATTGTTCATGTTCCTGTGGTTGCCTTACATAAACTGAAGGTATGACTGTATGGCTGAAAAAACCCCACACATTGCACACAGGTATCAGAAACTTTTAGTCCTGATTTAGACTAAGATAATGTTGCATTTCTTCCCCTATATGTTACTTGTGTTTAAAATAAGATGCTCTTGAGAAGTGGATCAATTTGTAATGTTAAAAATAAGTGCACTGATTGGATCAATTTCCCTGGAACAAAGGTAAAATTTCTGATAAAGTTTTCCATTCATTTCATGATTGTTGCTCTATGATTTATTAAAATGAGCATCAAGAAACCATTAATTCACAAAATAACTTTGCTTTCCCAAGACTGAAGTTTTATTTTCTTGTTAACAAATTTGATATTTTTGATACTAATTTACAGATGATCTAAATCTGATCAGGTAGTAAAGCACCTGGAGTGCCTGCAGGGCTTGTGAGATGAGTCAGTGATTGAAGCACTCACCATACAACCATAAGTACTGGAGTTTAGACCCAAGGACCAACATAAACGCCACATAGATGAATGGAGTAGACCACCTTTCAGCCCAATCCTGTAAAGATGGGACAAACGGGATAGTCAGCCATTGAGACTAGCAATGTCAATGGGTTCTGGTTTGATTAAAACAAAGTATCTCAGTGAATACAGTCAAGCAGAGCAACTGAAAATGATTCCCAACACCTGTCCCATGCCTCCATACATAAAGGAACACACGAGCTTACATAAACTCACAGACAATGATAAACATTTATATACACATACAAACACATGCATATCACATAATGTGAAAGCATGACCACAGGAGTATGTGGTAGTTGTTTACCGTGTTTCTTAAGCCAGTAGATTGAGAGATATTTCTGATGGTGCTCAGCAAAGTTTTGTCTTTTTATGCAGTCTAGGACTCCATTCCATGGGATGGCACTACAAACACTCGGGGTTTTCCTCTCAGTTAAGTCAATCCAGAATCTCTCTCAAACACATGCCAAAGACTTGTTTCCTATGTGTATTTAAGTCCTATCAAGTGAAAAATAATATTTTATTACAAGTCTACCCCTCTTATATTCACACCCAATATATGGCTTTAAGCCAGATCATTTAGCCTCTTTTTCAAATAAGATTATAGACGTGCCATAATAAAAACTATACTTAGCCCAACTTAAAAATTTCTCATGCTCTTTAGCAGCACTGTTCAAACCTTTCCGGGCAGGATGTCTTCTGAGTCTCTGAAAACCAATTAGCTAGAAACTCGCATAGTGCAGCATGCAAAACAAATTGCATACTTACTACATACACTGGCACAGACTCCTCTAAAAGGGGCGAGTAGGCACTTAGCAAGGAAAATTGATAACAAAGCAATAACAGACTTCAGCAGAGTGAGCACCCACGTCTATAGATCCGTGTCAGTCATCATCAGCCATTGAATTGAAAGGGCCAGTACCCTTGTCCCTCTTTCTTGGTCATCTGCGACCATCATGGCCTCTCAGCTGGGCCAGATCCAAATGAAGAGTAGAGATGACTGAGTGGACTACTTGATGGTTTCTTTTTAGGTTGGAAGGTTTTAGAACTTTGCCAGTTTCCATTAGTTGGAAGCCAAATCTCCTTTTTAAAAAAAGCTTTGTAAATAGTTCCTTGAGAATTTATTATACCATGTATTTATTCTGATCCTATTCAACCCCACACTCTTTGCTGCAGATCCACCTATTTTCCTACCCTACCATCTTTATCTTTCTCTTTTGTTCCTCTATCAAGTCCAGTTTGTGTTGTTCATTTTTTTTTTTTGATTCTTTATCGTTCTGAACACTGGCGTGTATTCACCTTGCCAGTAGTGAGTCTCTTAAAGAAAATCAACTCTCCCTTTCCCAGAAACTATCAATTGCCAGTAACTCCTCAGACAAATATGGGATCCTGCCTTTCATATCACTGTGCTGACATTTGGTCTGGCTGAGATGTCAAAAATCAAAAGCCTCACAGCTCTTGATGCTATTACCATCTGATCCCCTTGTTTCCATTTTAACTATGATATTTCCTCTTTAATTTCTGTTTTTCCTGGCTCCTTACCTGCTACATTCAAATACAAAGGTTTGGCAAATTATCTATATATTTTACATCAACAACAAACCCTTAGTCTTGACTATTGCATTTTTTTCTACTCTCTTTTCTTTTCATTTCATTTCTAAAACCGATTTACTTCTTTACTCTCACTTAGGGTATATTATTGCTACATTTTACATTTAGGCTGCTAATTTGAAATTCTTTAAATACAAGCACTTTTATGACAATGTTTCCTCTAATTACTATTTTAGCTGCTTCCCTTTAGAAAGTAGTGTGTTCTTTTTGGTTTTCTTTGATTTTTTTTTTCTAGTATTTTCATTGACACATAGGATTTTAAATTATATATTTAAGTTTCTGAATATTTGAGAGTTTTACAGCTTTAATGGTATTGATTTTTTTATGTCATTTCTTTTTGGTCAATAGGATAATTGAAATTGTTTCATATGACAGTTAATCAGCATACGTCTTTTCTCCTGTTAGGCTGCTTTTACTACGCTATGGTTATCAAAGCTACAACATTGGAATGTTCCAAATACATTTTATATTTGTAGATATTTTTCTTTATCAAAATTTTATGAAAGACCATTACATCATATTTCAGATTAAAAAGTGTTATTTGAAGAATTTCAGTGATAAAATTACAATTTTAAGTTTTGTTGTTTGTTTGTTTGTTTGCTTGTTTTCCCACTAGATGATATCTCCTCTGTTCATTCAGGGTTAACTCATTATTAATGTCATACACAAGCTTCCAGAACATCCATTTGACAAGTAAAAGATTTTTTTACAATGTCCTTAGAAAGTATTTAATATGGTCATTGAGTCTATAAAATAACAGTTTTGCATCATTATTAAAATGATTCCAATTTTAGAATAATTCCCAGTTTCCCAATTATCCAATGCTTATCTGTAATAATGCTTAGATACTAAGTAGAGAAATTAAAATGCTCCCCTGACTGTGAATAATCAGCCACATAGTACTATACAGTATTTGATTCTATGTCCTGTCCCATGAGTATGATTGATTTCCCCAGCTATGGAGATGAAATATGAAATGGTTTTAATGATTTACACCACAGAATATCAACCTAGTTGTATACTTATACACAGGAATCTTATAAGAGAACTTTTTGTATAGTACTCTCTCTACATTAATAAAGATAGAGTTTTGACCCTCCTTTTTCCAGAGATCAAAGTAAAACGCTTGTTATTATAAATCAGAAGTTTATAAGTATACATACAGAGAAATAAACTTTGTTCTCCAGAGGCAAAGATTTCTTTAATTGGGATTGTCTCAACTAGTTTTAGAAATTCAAAGGGAGGAACATAGGTGCAATCATGTTTTCTACTTCTCACACAGAAATCAAATTTAGTTGAAGTTCAAGTGGGTGTCATGTCTCAAGAAAAGGTACTCACTTGCAAAGTGGTAAGTTTAGGCTTGCAGTTTCTTATGCAGCACTGGTGTGGCTTCAGGTAGATTAGGATTGACAAGGGAATTATTATCCATATGTGTAACTATTCATTGCCATATAATATGCTGTTTCACCAGCACATGTTAAGTTGGTTTACAAACAACCAAATACAGAAAAGAGGATTAACTAATTAATAGAATTTAGGTCCAAGAGATGTTAAGAGAACTTGTTGCAGAGCTGTGATGTTATGCCAACTGAAACCTGGTAATTAGAAATGTTCATACTAACTTGAAATATATGTATATATTTAGAAAAATGTCACATTTTAAACACTGAAACACAGACATGTATGTAAAATTTCACTATGAAAAAGAAATCATTTTTTCAACATGCAGATTTAATGTAAATTCTGATCACTGCTTTATAAAACTGTAAATATAAAATAAATCTGTCTTATTTTGTGAAATTTTTATTGACTATAAATAAAGCATTAATGTATTCAAGAAACTAGTTACTTACCTATTTCAGGTGCTATAAACTGAAGAAGGTATGCTAATTTGAACAGTGTAATTTAATGACCAATATTTCCCAGTTACATAAGTTGTAATTTATATTAACACATTTTACAATGTTTAGAGTTTTACACTAAGGGATTCTAATTATTACCAATGAGATACATTTTGTCTACAAGAAATAAAGGAGCTACATGCAGTATTTCAATTTAACCAAGTGAACAGGTGGGCAATGAAGATATTGATAAACTTGAAACCAATTACAGTACTAATAATTTAAGAAATATGATTTTGAACTGTCAAGTGTCAGAATATGAAACTATAATTAAATATAAGTAACATTGATAAATCTTGGATCTCAGCCAAGTATATATTGATGATATTTAGTAATAACTTCAGAGTCAGTATTCACAAGATATTTCTTAAGATTTTTTAATAGTTCCTAACAAATAAATTTAATAAACCTATAGTTATGCTGACTAAAAATTGCTCTAAATTGTCATTTATTGATTACACAGCAATATTTTTCAATGTAATATCAGATGTTTTGTTATCTTTTTATCATGTTGTATATGAAAATAAGTTACTGGTAAATATTGGCAACCAAATAAGTGAGTATGTTCAAAGTAAATGATATTTTTGTATAAATTTTTCTGTGTTTATAACAGTATCATGAGTTGCCTCTCAATGGAAACTCAATAGGCTTACAAAACTTATTAAAATGTAGTCACAGATTTGTTTGCTTCAAAAGATTAATTTCTTTGAGATATGAAATTCATGAATCATCGATATAATTCTAAGTTAAATATAACATTTAATTAATAGTATAGAAAGCACTTGATGAAAACACTGAACATATATTTTGCCTTGAAAATTTCACATACAAGTATGAAAGTACAATGAAATAAATGACATTATTAAATAAATAAATATGGCCTAGAACAATTTCAATTCCAACTTAACAGATTTGGGCCTTGTTTTTAACAATAAAATGGACATTAGTGCAACATGTTTCAAAAATTATAGATTTATCAAAATATGCCATTATTTAGTGACAGATGCAATAATATGAATTGAACAAAATACACAGTATACTTGTATTTTATAGTGAAAACAAACATGTAAAGTGACAGTAATGCTTATATTTAATTTTTATTCTTATGAACATGCAAATGTGATCTTTTGAAATGTCAGGATATCAAAGATATCAATTATATTCCAGAAGTAGTTTAAAGAAATTAAATTTTCACTAATATACATATTTTACTAACCAAAAATTTTAAATACCCTGTTTAGAATATGTCTCAAAGTAAATAAATGAAGAATAAGGAAAATAGAATGCAATGCTTATGATATTTGTTAAAAAAAATCACATCACATTAATCATATGTATTTGACACCAAGATTTTTGGAATTGACAGTCGACATGTATTACCAATAGTAGACTATGAAGCATGGGTGATGATATTCCCACGTAGTTATAAGTAGTAATTTAAAATACTCATTTATACATTCCCAAATGGTGAGCCCTAAACAAATATACATATTAAGCAACATCAGTGAACTCAGCAGGCTGTTTACACACACACACACACACACACACACACACACACACACACACACACATTCACATACTCATGTAGCAATAATATAAGAAAAAGTCATCAATCTGAGAAGGAATGTGGGGCTCATCAGGAACTGGAGAGGACAGAGGTGTAGCTGAAGTTTTCCTGTGTCCCACCTGGCCCATGGTCAGGACAAATCTCTCTCACCCGCCATTCTTGCAGCTGCTTGGACCCAAGTAAACACACAGAGGCTTATATTAATTAGAACTGTTTGGCCATTAGCTCAAGCCTACCACTGACTAGCTCTTACACCTAAAATAACCTATAATTCTTAGTTATGTTTAGCCACGTGGCTTAGTACCTTTTTTTAGTTCTGTCTTTATATTTTGCTTCTTCTGTGTTTGGCTAGTGACTCCTGCCTCAGCCTTCCTCTTTTCAGAATTCTCTTTTCTGCTTCTCCTGCCTATACTTCCTGCCTGGCTACTGGACAATCAGCACTTTATTTATTAATCAATCAGAGCAACACATTCACAACATACAGAGCAATATTCATAACATAGAGGAAGAGACAGAATAATGTAAATATGAAATTAGCAATAAAGAAATACAAATTATATCAATGCTAAGGAAACATTATTAATTCAAAAGAATTTATTGCAACTAAATCACAGCTAAGCTTTATTCTAAAAATGCACAAATATTCTGACCTGAATGAGTAGAAGAGGACACTGAGGTCACACAGTGCATCAAAGGCTTTAAACTAAGATAGTAGGATTAAAAGATTTGCTTACCATCCATTCAATACAGTAATAGAGGCTTTTAAGTATTTACATTTGAAATTAAACCTTCACAACCAATACTTTTAAACATGTATTGAGATTTTATTTTGTTTTATATAAAATTATTTTGTCACTCAAAGGAAAACTTCAAGATATTTATTATCATGCATGTAGATTGTTGAGAACTCTAATAATGAATTTAGATGATTTAACAAATACATGATTGTGATTGAATGCTTAGTATGTAGTTGCTCTCAAATATAGTTGTGTTAAAATATCATCAAATTTAATGTTCTTTAGGATGTAAGGTTGAATAACATACATGTTATTTTTAAATAGAAATACTTTGTCCATTCTTTAGTTGAGGGTCATCTAGGTTGTTTCCTGGTTCTTGCTATTACAAATAATGCTGATATGAACACAGTTGAGCATGTGTCCTTGTGGTAAGATTGAGCATTCCTTGGGTATATGCCCAAGAGAGGTATAGCTGGGTCTTGAGGAAGACTTATTCCCAATTTTCTGAGAAACTGCCATACTGATTTCCAGAGTGGCTATATAAGTTTGCATTCCCACCAACAGTGGAGGAGGGTTCTCCTTGCTCCACATCCTCTCCAACATAGCTGTCTTCAGTGTTTTTGATCTTAGCCATTCTGACAGGTGTAACATGGTATCTCAGAGTTGTTTTGATTTGCATTTCCCTGATGACTAAGCATGTTGAGCAATTCCTTAAATGTCTTTCAGCCGTTTGAGAGTCTTCTGTTGAGAATTCCAGGATTCAATCAATGAGAGAGAGGAGGGATTCTGCAAGCAGAGGACATCTAGATCATGATGGGAATACAAAGCAGAGCTGACCAGCCACACTAGTGGAAGCCGATGAACTGTAGACTAGTAGCTGTGGAGCCCCTATAGGACTGGACTAAGGCCTCTGGATATGGAAGAAGGTTGTTTAGCTCGTACTATTTGGGGGAGTACCCAGGCAGGGGGGTTGGGATCTATCTGTGGTGCATGGGCAGGCTTTTTAGAATTCAGTGCCTGTGGTGTGATGCCTTTTGCAGCCTTGGTGCAGTGGGAAGGGGTTTGACCGGCCTAGGCTCAGTGTGCTGGGCTCTGCTGACTCCCCATGGGATGTGGGATGGCTTGGGAGAGAGGATTGGGGGTGGGAGGAGGGAGGAGGTAAGATCTGTGGGTGGTATGTAGAGTGAGTAGAAAATTTCTTAATAAAGAAAAATGAAAAAAAGAAGTACTTTTTATGTCATAATTATGGCAAAATAAATTACATACATTGACCCTGTACATCACGAGGCTTGTGAAATGGTTAAATAAAATCAAATAACAAATACATCACTGCGATTAGTTAATTTTGTAAAGAAAACCCATAACACCCAATTTCTTAGTATTTTTTCAGAACATATTTTATTGACATTAACAATCATTATTATGCTGTCAACAACTCTCTTAAACTTATTTGCTTTATATAGTCTACCATCAACATCGTTGCTGACAGAAGTCAACAACATATGAAAGTCACCTCAGAGATCAGAGTGAGAATTTACCACATCTATCCTTCAGTTCTCCCTTGAATTGCTCACAGGTGAAGGAGATGTCACCAAACACTGCATAATGATTGACATTCTAGGGGATCAAATGAGCAGATCCTAAGCAAATTCATAAACAAGGCCACTACTCAATATCAGGTACATTTTTAAAATTATTTATTTTTAATCATAATGTAAATTTATCATTTTTCTCTTCACTTTCTCCCTCCAAATGTTCCTATATATTTCTTGCTCTTTTTAAAATTCATGGGGCTTTTTTGTCATTAATTGTTGTTATGTACCTGTATGAATATACAAATACATTCCTAAATACATAAATAACACCTGCTCAGTCTGTATGATGTTATATGTATATATGTTTCTTTGGCTTATCATTTGATATTGGATAACCAATTGGTGGGCTCTTCCTCCACTATTTCTCCTGCTCTCAGAATGCCTTAGTTGCCTCTAGTTCTTTGTGTAATGTTGCTGCCTTGTGGACTCCTCCTCCACACTCCTGTTCACATTATCATGTCTATTTTATACCTTACGATGCTTGCACATTTGTTATTTATATGAATTCTTAAGTGTGGTGGATACTTATGAAAGACAGAAAACAGAACTGAATACAGCAACCAATCATTTAAGTGTCATCTATTAAGTTCTTATCTGCCCTGTTATGTGTTTCAGAACTATGTGGATGTCAGAGAAGCACCAGAAATAGACCTCCCTGTTCTAAAGTGTCTTGTGTTCTTGAGGAGTAGGATGCACAAAATTGAGCCTAAGGAGATACAGAGCTTAATGACACAGACACACACATGAGTGTGTGTGTCAGTGTTTGAGTGTGATTAAAACACAGAAGATAGTAGAAACTCATAGAAGAGAAAGATTGCTGATATATCCATAGGGGAAGAACGTAACCAAATGGCAATCCTACATTAGAGTAGAGTATTAGAGTATGTGGATTACGGACACATCATCATTCTTAACTTTTTGTTTGTATCAGGAGAATATTAAGACAAATCTGTGTGAGAGAGTTCAAATATTTTGTCTGCTTGCAGATTTGGGGGACAGATTGTTAATGCTGTTTCTACAGATATCAGAAAGTTTGTAATTGCTTGTAGGCATTTTAATTGATTCTTTTAATCTTCAAGTTGTCATGAGAAAATAATCAGAATCAGAAGACTATTAACTCATTTGTCCAAGGATATTTCTGGATGATATTCAAAGAGACATGCCAACATGATGACATCATGTTGTGAACTGTTTCTGTTTTATATAACACAGCATTCTTATGAGAAAATTTATGGAATTTTTAGCAAGCATACATAAATATACCCATATCTTTTTCATTTCAATGATTATATATACAAGATTGCTTCTTTTTCCAGAAAGAATATGTGGTACTGTATAAAATTTTTAATTTATGGAGACATGGGATTTAAAGCTTAGCAGGTATAAAAACCATACTTCTAAATAATCTAATTAATAAAGCATGTGATGTTTATTTTCCAAACATCATTAACTTCTAAAAGTATCTATACTTTTCTACTATGTGCACATAGACATAATATAGAAGTAGACAAAATCTACTACAACTGATAGATATTTGTGTCTTTGTGGGAGTATTTTATTGTTTATTTTTTAAACAGAACAGTGGTTATCATTATTGTATTTTCAAATGAATATACAAAGTCATTTAGTACTTCTCAATGCTCTCCAGACTTAATGACCAACTCTATTCCTAATCGTCCCATTGTCTTTTTTTTTTTCAGTTATAGATTTCACTTATGGGAGAAAACATTATTCTTGTCTTTTTGAGTCTGTTTCATATTAACATAGTTATCACTAGTGCTGACCATTTTGTGACTAGCAAGAGGGTATTATTAGTTTTGTTAATGACAGTGTTGTAAAAGCACCACGCTGTTTTTTTGTATGTGTTATTTTCTTTAAAATATGAGTCTATAGAATAATTTTAATGTTGGTACTATAATCACCCCTGCAATTTTATGTTGGTCTTGTATGTTTTCTGTTTTTCTTGTTGTTTTTTTGAGATTACTGTGTAGTTCATCATCCTTTTGTGTTTCAATACAGATTATATGATTTTTTTTAGTTATGTATAGAATATCATTGGTAGCTTCTACAGCTGTAGGTAGGTTTCAATATAGTGTTTACAAAGAGCCTTTAGATTATTTATCCCTACCCACATTGCTTCTACACTGCTTTCTGATCACCTATCACATTTAACCCTTCCTGTTCCATAATTACCATTTAAACGTTCCCTCTATTCTGAAGATAAATCTGCAAGCTGACCACGTGCTTGACAAGAGCCACATGTTCTACTATTGAGCTGTTTATCTAGTTATCGTCATAGTTTTTTTTTTCTGTTTTTTTTTTTCTTTCTGTTTTACCTTTCAAACCAAGTTGGCCATTCAACGCTAGAATTCAGTCTTTAAACCAAACAAACTTGAATCTGTAGTCTTGCTGCCACAATCTTCCAAGTAGCTGAATTACAGTTTTATGCCACTGGGCCAGAATTTCTGATTTTGTAAATATTAACATGTGTATTTACCATCTCCAAACTTTCAATAACTGTACCTTAGAAATCCTGATTTTTTTTTCTTTTCATTTAAGAAATTTTCAGTTTTCCTCAACAACACAATTTTCCAAAAGTGAGTTGACTCCTGGTTCACAATGCTCTAGTAGAAAGCCACATGTCTGACAGTATATGGGCAGTGACAACTGTAACTTGCGAGTTTACCAAAAGAAGTAATAGTAAAATAGGATACAGAGGTGAGTATGAAAGAAGGATTGAAAGCTGGTGCAGGGACAGTAGGGCAAGCATAATGAAAATGCATGCATTAAAATTCCCATAGAATGAAGAAAAGTGTAAAATAATCAAAATACCAAGAGTATATTGATCAATCTCTCTCTTTTCTGTGACTTTTCTTCCACTTTTTTTTAAAAATTTCTATTTCATGACTGTGCTGATTTATTTCTTTGCAACTTGATACAAACTAAGGTCATCAGAGAAGAGGGAGTATCAACTGAGGAATTGGCTCCATAAAACTGGCAAATCTGTAGGGCATGTTTGTAAGTAGTGATTCAATTGGTAAGTCTTATCCCACTGTGTGTGTGGTTTCTCCTTTAGTAAAAGATTCCTGAGCAACATAAGGAAGGTAGTTGAATAAGTCTGTGAAAAGGAGATGAAGTTTTAAATTAATATGTTGATGACATAGACCTGGTTATGTCAAGGATTCTAATTCCTCAGACACATGGAAATAGCAAAGGCTTTCTTTAGTCCCAGTTCAAAAATTTTGAATGATTGACCATATTTGTAGAAACTATAGCCAGAATTTGCCCTTCCTAGATGTTTACAGATTGTGATTGCTCCCCAACAGCAATCTCACACCTAGACTGCCTTATTCCTCCTCCTTGTGTTGTATGTACACAATCTATGTGTGTCTCTCCTTTCTTCAGTGTCTATAATTTCTTCATTCCTACAACATCGTAGTCATGTCATCCAGGACCACACTGCATAGGATGAGCCACAAGCCATGAAAAACAAACTGGGAAGAAATGTTCCTTGATAGCTTTTGCTCAAGTTTATGCTTTCAGGTCTCTACCACAAGTTCCTGCCCTGGCTTCCTTCAGTGATGGAGGGTGACCTAGGAGTTTGTCATGTGAAATAAATCCCTTTCTCACTAGGTTGATATTGTCAGTGTTTTATTACAGCAATGGAAATCTTACCAAGACAATGGCCATCAAACAAAAGAAAATATTTTAAGACTTAGTTTCCTTATTGGCAAAATTTATTCTGTGTCTTAAAATACTATTATCTTAGAGAAAACTCCATGAACTCTTGAGAAGAACTGTAACTTTTAACTTGAATGTTCTATAGATATTTCGTAAGTCCATTTGATCTATATTGCATTGAACTCTCAAATCTCTTTGTTGTAAGTAGAAGGGAGAAAAAGGAAGAATAGAAGGCATAGAGAAGATCATAAATGTATAAATAAAGTAAGAAAACATAAATAAGAAAAAAGACAACAACATCAAGTCTGAGTCTGTGTGCAATGCGCCTTTGTTTCCCACCATTTTATCCTTTTTTATGTTGGTGTCTACCTAGCTACTAGAGGGTTTGCATTATGGAGAAATTCTCTGTGCTTATGACTGGCTGTTCTAGACCTTGTCATAAATGAGTTGGCCAGTCTGAAAGTTTTCTGTTGCTTTGCCCTAGTCTCTGACACCTTGAAATGTTTGATGAGTGGGGAGAGAATGCTAAAGGCTTGTAGCAACCTGTGCTAGAGTAAAACGTAAAAATAATAAAAAATTATGGGTGGCTTCAGAAAACAGAGACCTTATAGGATTTCACTTGCCCCTTACATCTTGGAACTTTAAATGAGATTTATTAATTCAAGGCTCCAAACAAGATATTGTCTCTATTTCACCCTGTGTTCCTTAAATGTTTATACATATTGGTGTCTGTACATCACTTACCCAGTCTTTTTTCTGTAGTTATATCAGATTTGTAGAATAGTATTCATGGGTAAAGATATTATGGCTACATACAGAGGTAGGTCAATGGAGAGGTCATTTCTTCTAAATATGTAGACTTAGGAACAAATACAGCACGGTATATTACCAACTGCTCATATGCTTAATGCAGAGAAGTGATACATTCTGAATGCAAATATGCTATTCATTCTACATAAATGTGCGTGGTCTGGGTAACAATTCTGCCTCATACTAAGATTAGTACTAATTATATTTTCTGAGTGTCTTACCCTTTTTTTTTAATCTCAATCTTCACATTCTGTAGGGTCATTTCAGTAAGTTCTAAATGTGGAAATTATTCCCATTTTGTTCTACTCTGGATTGCTATTGAAATAAGCTTCATCATTTGCATATTTCTTGGAGTATCTGCTTTTATGAATTGGAAGAAAGCCATCATCAAATAAAATTGAGAAAAATCTTAATCCACTAAAATTTTAAATTTAGGTATAATAAAATTTAATTTTTTTATAAACTACAAAAAATGCGCACCTCCAGGCCAATGTAGATGTAACCAACCATCTTATTAAATAAGAAACACAGGACCAATGCAAAAAAAGAAAGCCAAGAGGTCAGAGCTAAGAGCTAAAAACCTTACCCTTCCTCTCGAGGTGGTCCTACATCTCCAAAAGAAAGCTACTTCCTGTGTGTTTGTCTTTATAAAGACTTTCTGTTCTGCCTTCTCATTGGTTGTAAACCCAACCACATGAACGCCTCATCACTGCCTCTCTGTACAGACCTCCAGGTCTTCTATGGTTGGTATTGAGATTAAAGGCGTGTGTCTCCAATGCTGGCTGTATCCTTGAACACACAGAGATCTACCTAACTCTGCCTAACAAGTTCTGGGATTAAAGGCATGCACCACCACCACCCAGCTTTCCTATGGCTTGCTATTAGCTCTGACCCCTGGACAACTTTATTTATTAACATACAAATCAGATTTTAGTACAAATAAAATATCACCATAGGCCAACTTAAGTTATTACTTTGTTTCAAATTCCTCAACAAACTCTAAATAAATTATGACAGTGTTACTATGGCTTGACATAGTTTATTAATATCTTCAAAGTGACACAATTATGACACAAACATTCTTAGGGATGCCATGAATGTTATTAGGAAAAATAAATCAATATTTATTTTTCTGAAAGATAGTAAAGAGGACAATAGCTGATCAGGAATCAGTAACTGAAAAATAAATACAATTTCCAGAGATGTATGACTTTGAAAGTTTGACAGGGTTAGAAATTCTTCCTTGTGGGTAAAATTTCACAGGGTCCCACCTCTAGAAAAAGAACTATATGAAGGTAATAACTGCTGAAAGAAGGAGAATTAGCTTCTCCCAATATGTACCCCCATTGGTTTTCTGAAGCAGAATGTCTAACCATAAAACTACATATTCTCCAGAGAAAAGTGTTGATTCAGCTTTCTGTATTTATATATTTCTGTGTCTACATACTCGTTCATGCATACATATATATGTATATTACAATAATTATTGAAGCAAAAGACAGTCTTAGCTTGAGAGTGGGGGTAGAGCATGAGACAGGTTCCAGGCATGGTTTCTGGGAGAGGCTCTGGGATTAGAGTAGGGGAAAGAAATTAATACTAATTCAATTGAAATCACAATTTAACATCTCTCTTTGTGTGTGATGAACACTGAGCAGATTGATGTCACATCAGCTCTGTAATTTTTCAGATACAAGTTCAACCTCACAGAAATAAAGGAAGAAAAGTTCTATGAGAGAACTACTCTACATATGTTGTGGAGAATATAATATAAGATTTAATCTAGAACCACCAATAAATACACATATATTCTTGCTAAGTTTGACAGTTTGATTAAATCTACAATCTATACAATCTTTCAAAGAAAGAAAGAGCAATGTTCTTTTCAAGGAAGTCATAGAAACCTCCACTAAAGAATATGAGAATAAATTATTAGAATTAATTAAATTTTAAATTATGAAGAAAAATAAGGTTTATCATTTCTATGTAAATATTGTTATGAAGTATTTCTCATGAAAGTTGAAAGACTATATAAAAATTTATAAAACAAAAATTATTAATCTTTTAGTACTTTTTTAATGTTTATATATACAAAATGTTATTTATATTAAAACAAAACCTCATTGATTTTTGTGCTAATGCTGTTTATTTGGTTATTTAGTTTAGTTGAATACAATATGCCTGATTATGCAAAGTTCAAAAAAAAAGAACACTGAAATACAGTAGGAAAGAGATCTCAAAGCAACAAAGTAACAGACTAAGAAAATTAAATAGGCCAGAAGATAGAATTTAGTCAGTTTTAATGTGTCAGGATGACAGCAGTCAGGAAGTTTTGGGAAAAGGTATTATTTTCACAGGCTTTTACATGAAGCATCAGTTGAAACTCTGCAAAAACAAATACTGTATATCCTCATAGGCATTCAGACACTATTATATGAATGATGAGCATCTATAACATTCAATAATACAAAATTAAAAAACCATGGAATGATAGATTTAATGAATGAAAGAAAATGAATTTTGCCAGTGGTATCATGTAAGCAGAGGTTACTGCCCAGTCCCAAATAGCCGACTCAGAGGCTGAATATGAATAATAAATGATTGACCTATAGCTCAGGCTTGTTACTAGCTAACCCTTACACTTAACCGATATTCCTTATTTAAGTTCTGCCAAGTGGTGGTATCTTCATTATCATGGCACATTCATCTTGACTTCTTTTGTCTCAAACACAGTAAAGGAATGAAGGAGAAGCCCAGAGGCGATTAAAAAAAAAAAGGTGCTGAGGGCTGTGGGAGTATACAGCAAGTGACAAGTAGTATTTAACAGGTCCACCCACCAGATGGGAAGCCTTACTTGGAAAAGCTGTGGAGTTACTGGCTGTAAATAACCAGTTTCTCCTGTCTGTAATTTCTCTCATGTACCACTACATTTCTTCCCTAAGAACTGCTATGGATATTTTCCTACTGCTTGTGTTTTTATTCCATGAAAATATTACATCCTTGGGCACACATGTAACTGTGAATGGTCAGGATGATGATTTCTGCTTAAGCAGTATAATTCTGATGGTACTAGAATATTTTTCATAACTGACACAGAAATTAACAGTATTCTCAGTCACAAAAACAGCTAATATTGGACTTTAGAACAAATTCAAAACAGACTAGCTGAGAATACACAAGGACAAATTCCCAGGTGTTTATTGTTAAGTCAAGGTCAGATATTAAGAAACTTTGGTAGACACAAACCTCTACAGTAATTCTCTTTCTGCACATACCTCTACCACTCAAGGTTCAACCTACTAACTTTTATTGTTACGTCCTGAAATTCAATTTCATTCTCTGTCTGAGAATGCTACCCACTCAGGCTACCTGTGTGGCAAAGTGTTATTTACTAACCATTCAATGGGACCTGCCTAGCCTGAGAGAAACCATGTGATTCCTTATGTGTATCTGTTTGGCTCTGTCTCTGATTGTTTACTCAAGAAATGCTTTGTAACCTTGAAAATGTAACTTACATTGGTGCAGAGTTTGGCTGTGAGAAGAGTGATGTGACAGAACTGTATAAAGAGCTGGGCAGAGGTGAGTGTGTGTATGTGTGTGCTGAGTGAGGGACACAGCTGAATGGGTGGAGAGAAGAGTGTGAAAGAGAACTGGAACTAAAGTGAATTAGAACTAGAGAGAATTGGAAACAAAGATTTAGAATAGAGAGACTTGAAATTAATAATTTAGAATTACAAAACTGGAACTCCATGTAGACCTATGTAGAGAGCTGCTGTGAAAAGAGCTAGCAGTGAGTGTGCGTTAGAAAGAATAAAGGAGAATGACCTTCAAATCATGTGTGAATTATTATAGATAAGAATTTTTTCTATCCCTGCTCTTGAGAAGCCTTTCTCTGAGTAACCTTGGGTAGCAGTTCCGGGAGCGGGTCTCCTTGGCTGCTAAAACAGGGACTTCTCTAGTTGTCTTCTAGACAAAAATCAATGCTCTGTAGTCACCTTCATTTTAGCCAATGCTACTCAAGTTTTAATTCTAATCTACAGAACTGTGAAATGCCAAACCTGAAGCAGTTTAAACTAGTAAACTTTTGACAATACACTGAACTGATGTACTTTAAAAAAAATCCATTGTCTTGCTCTTGTAAGTGTTGTTTCACAGCTAAAACAAAAATTTATTCAGTGATGAAGTAATGGTATAAAATCTAAAACAAGTGCTTTCTCGTATGCACTTGAATGTTATCATCTAATTTAGCTCTGAGAAATATATATCTGGCTGATTACATTAAAAGGAAAAGAGACCATGTAATATGATATTTTCAGAATATACTGCGGCTAAAATAATTAATAAAACATGGCAGGCAATTAATAACATCATAAAATCTATTTGATATCTGATACCCTCATATTTAAAATACTTTCATTTGCTATCAGACCAAAATTACCATCATATTAGTTGTAAATAAATGCAAAATTCCTGAAAAAAAAAACCTGTGACTTCAAAATGTGTACTTTCAAGATAAGGTCAATAAGTATAAATTTTTAAGAAAATATCTGCATATAGTTAGTATAACAATTATTTGAGAAAAATCAGAAAAAAATGTTTTGAGTTTTCAATTTATTTTCATCTGTAATCCTTGTATTGTGAGAGAGATTATGATTTCCATATTTTTTTGTAAAGGGGCATGCTTATCTTCTCATACACTGCACTATCATAGATATCAGTAATTATATTCATGGCAACTTGTTCCTATACATAAGTCATATTGAATTGCTGATCTGACACAGTTATACTGTGGTCAGGTAATTACAAAACCATTAGTCAGGGACAATATGCAGGGAGGA
Source organism: Peromyscus maniculatus bairdii (assembly GCF_049852395.1). Lineage (NCBI taxonomy): Eukaryota > Metazoa > Chordata > Mammalia > Rodentia > Cricetidae > Peromyscus > Peromyscus maniculatus. The sequence goes on from NC_134862.1 coordinate 57,582,430, forward strand.
AAGACTAGAAGGAAGCTCTTATTTCTTTAAGTATGCGAAGACACTATCCTTGACATATTAATTATAAAGATGGCTTGATATTTGGAGGCCTCTGATCCTTTAAATGCCCTATGAATATAATAGAAGAAGATTAATAACTATCAAAACTTTAATATCTCCATTAATTTTTGAACCTATGTAGTGCAGGACATGCTGTACAGAAGTACCATAGCTTTTAAATGGGTTAGATTTTTCTCATACACTAACTCAAAATAACTTAAGAAATTACATTGTGTTCAAATCCAATGAAAGTGACAGCAGAATCCTCATAGGTATAGATAAGGAGAAGAATGAAACTGTTTGGAGATGGCCTACCTGCATAATGATTTTACTCTATGTTCACTATTGCACTGCAGGAATTAAGAGCTTTATGTCTAACCATGTTCTTTATCATCCTTTAATAAGACAATACTGGAGAACTTGGCTTGTGGCACTTGGTTCTTCCACGTTGTCAAATCGGCACTGCAATTATCCTCATCTTTAAGATGTATTGATCCTCAGTGACTTCCCAAACTCACATTACAGCATAAATGACACAGTTAAAATCTGAATTCTACTTTGCCTATTATGAAATCCTGTGGTCTTCTGTCATATTTTTCACTTGGCAGAAATTAGGCCTGTGATAACTGCTGGAAAATTTATTCCAAGAAGATGCTAGGACTTGTGAAACGTTTCAACTCTAAGAGAAAACATGGAGGAATGGACCTTTGGAAATTAGAGAATAAATCAGGAAAATGGAAAGAGATGGAGCTAGAAAAATAACTTGGGTTTTGCTAATGAACTGGCATAATGAGTCTGGTTCATATCCAAGAAATTTCAAGTGAGAGATGAAGAGATATATTTTTTTGAGAGCACACCTTGTTTTAATACAGAAAGTATTGAAGTGAGAAAGCCCTGGAGGCAGCATGAAAGCATGCCACAGTGATAATAGCCAGCTGAGAGACATCAATGGTTTAAATTGTGACAGTCACACTGGACCTAAGAGAAATGAATTGATTATAAAAAACAGAAAGTAGGAAATACAGTTCTTAGAACTGTAAGACCATGAGTACTTGAGAATTTGAGATCAGTGAACGAGAGAACTGGAAAATCAGGTCTTGATTGAACCACAATACAGGAGCTTTTAGAAGAAAAGATGAAGTATATTTTAATACCTCATATTTGAGATGACTTTATAAAATTCAAAGAGAAGACCAGTAGGCTGTGAATATAATTTTTTTTTCATCTTCAGGAAAGGAATAGAGACTCCAGCTCAGAAATACATGGGCTGCAAAGGTTATGTTGAAGTACCCAAGAAATTCTCTGAGAGGGCATCAATTTCACTTTTAGTTCTATAATCTAAAATATATTTAGTATGACCCTTTTGAATGCATGCATCCATGAATAATCAAAATAATTCTATGGAAACTCAAAAAACCAAGAAACTAAGCTTGAAGACTAAGGTATAATACAAATTTCATAGCAAACTTATTAACTATTTTTTTTAAATACTGGGAAACATTTAATCAACGTTATTTTCCATATAAAGTTCTATGTTTGTATATTTCACCAGTCCTGTTTTCTCCTGACCTGCCTTTCCTTCTGTAAGAACATTTTTCTAGTTGCTGGAGCTTTCTCAATTGTCAAAATGACATCTAGAAAAAAAAGTAAAGCAGAGCAGTGCTAACAGTAGCTTCCAGAATTAGCTGAGTTCTTGTAGGAAAACGTCAAGTTGGGAGGATACGCTAGAGCTCAACTGATATACTGCAGAGACATGCAACACTACTGCAGATTTAAATTTTTATGAGACTATATTTTTTTTACTTTATTACCACAACACTTCAGGTGAAGCACATGAAAAGTAGCGGTTTAGTTATAAAAATTTTAATATATTTTCTTGTTGAGGCTTGCAGAAATATTGCAATCGCACTTGAATTATTTTTAATAACTAAAATTCACTGAAAAAATTGTAAAATTATACTGACACTGACAGGTCAAATTTATAAATATATCATAGGAAAATAGTCATATTAACTGCAAAATTTTTCATCATGAATAAACTGTAGACAGGAGTAGTGTATTTCCTCAGTGTTTCCAAGGGCAGACCATACTGATGCAGTATAGCCTCCATCAGTTGATAGTACTGAATATCAGCAAATTCCAGTTATTTCTACAGTAATCCTGCTGGGAAAGGACTCTTTCTTGGATATCAAAATTGATACTCTTTAAAATATGATGCTTAACTACTACTCACAATTTTCAAAAGATTACCTACTTGACCATGTTTTGTTATTTAATGATAAACAACAAAACGAGGGAGTATAAATCACAGTAGATATCATATATCTATATTTGGTTTTGCCATATAATAAGTACTTTCAAATGTTAAAACTAGCCAATGAATGATTATGAAATACCATTTTTTCTCATAGGAGACTTGCTAAGATAATAATTTATTATAACCCCATATTTTCAAAACAACTTTAAATCTTTTGTTTTATGCAGAAAAATAGAGATTTCTAACTTTTAGTTATTGAATAGTTCATTGTGTGTGTGTGTGTGTGTGTGTGTGTGTGTGTGTGTGGTGTGTGTTAAGCTTGCTGTTCATTTAAATCTGCTCATGGTATTCTTACAAACTCAGTATGAGCTACCATCGAACAAGGATTCTTTATATTATTAATGTAAAACATCAAAAATATAAAAATGTAAGTATCAACCACCACATTTAAATGTACATCAGTGAGTCTGGCTTAGAAGGGAAGAACATTTGAAGCTTTTGCAGAGGAGCATAGTTCAATTTCAGAGAGAGAGAGAGAGAGAGAGAGAGAGAGAGAGAGAGAGAGAGAGAGAGAGAGACTAGGGGAGGGGAGCTGACACAGAGACACTGAGACAGTGACAAAGAGACAGAGAGAATATATTCCATTGACATGCACATAGAGAAATCAGATGGAGCAATTAATTCCTCAGTTAAATCACTTTGTCCTAGGTGTCTTCAGTTCATGTCAAGTAAACAAAAACTAAAAACTAAACAACATTAAGAAAACAAACAGCAAAATATGATGTGGATGTGGATGGGAACAAGCTCACAAATAATCATAGTCACTAAGTTACACGAATCAGACTAATCACAAGCCCTTACACAAATATAGTCACTTAGGCAAGGTAACTGTTTCCATGTAGCATGCATCTCTAAGATGGAAATGAGATATTACTCGGATTAAGACCTATATTCCTATCACAGTAAGTCTGGAACACTAATTGCTCTTTTTTTTGCTTTGTTTTTGTATTTGGGGACTCCATATATTCAGATAATATACTTTGACATAATCTGCACAGATTCCCTACCCCTTTAGATCATCCTCTATTCCATCTACCACTATTCCCTGACAATACCATGTGCCCTCTTGCTCTCTTTTAATAAAACCACTGCATCCACTCAGGCCTCCCTGTATGTACATGCATTAGGAGAAATCTACAGGAGGGCTATTTTTTTTTTTTTTTATTTTTTTTTTTTTGGTTTTTCGAGACAGGGTTTCTCTGTGTAGCTTTGCGCCTTTTCTGGAGCTCACTTGGTAGCCCAGGCTGGCCTCGAACTCACAGAGATCCGCCTGGCTCTGCCTCCCGAGTGCTGGGATTAAAGGCGTGCGCCACCACCGCCCGGCGTCAGGAGGGCTATTTTTAATTAACTCCAATGTGTCTGCTGATGATCTATATTATTATTCGTCCTTGGATCTCTTCATAAAAATAATATTGATGGCTACAATATAATTGGATAACCTAAGAAAACACAGAAGAAATTAAACTGTAACTATTATATTAGACTTATAGTGCATATAAGGAATTTATTTCAAAACACATTTAAGCCACTGCCTTTTAAAGCTACTTGTTCACCTGACAATAATCATGTATATGTTTCCTTTTCTAAAGAACATTAAGGAAACTAAGGAATATATATATATATATATATATATATATATATATATATATACTCTCCTCTCAAGGAAACACAATGTAACTGGACATTAAAAAATGCACATTTATGAAATAATATAAAGAAGATGATTTTGTGATGCAGAAGTGTCTAACTTTTCGATATTGCAATTTAAGACTGTCAAGTACAAGCATGTTGGACCTCATGCACAGCTACCCTGTGATGCAAAAGGCCCATGAGCATCAGGATATAAATGCCTGGAATAAGGTTTTAAACAAAGGAAAGGCACACATATTTAAGAATGACAATGATGACTAAAGTAGGTTCTTAAGTTTATTTCTTTGTTCTTATCTGATTTTAACATTGTTATATAGTGGGTAAATCACCTAGGTTAAGAAGATGGCGGAGACAAGCAGACGCAGGTAGGCCTGTGGCAGCGGCCCACGGAGGTGGATGGGCCCCGCGGCAGCAGCCAACAGGGACATTTAGGCCCGGCGGCAGCTGGCAGAGACATTCAGGCCCAGCGGCGGTCCACAGAGGTGGACAGGCCCTGTGGCGAAGATAAGTAGACGGAGGTGAACAGCCCGGCGCTGGCGGCCGACAGAGACATTCAGGCCCGGCAGCGGCCCACAGAAAGAGACAGGCGGACGCAGGTCGGCGACCCGCGGAGGTGGACAGGCCTGGAGGCAGCGGCCGACAGGGACATACAGGCCCAGCGGCAACCAGCAGAGACATACAGGCCCGGTGGCAGCCCGCAGAGGTGGATGGGCCCGGCAGCAGTGACGGGCAGGGGTAGGTAGGCCCTCGGCGGCAGCCGGCAGAGATATACAGGCCCGTTGGCAGCCCGCAGAGGTGGACAGACCCAGCGGCAGCTGACAGGGACATACAGGCCCGGAGACAGAGACAAGTGGACGCAGGTGGGCCTGTGGCGGCGGGCCACAGGGGTGGACAGGCCCGGGGACAGAGAGGGGCGGACGCAGCTTGGAACGGGGATGCCCCTAGCCCCAACACCTGGGAAAGAGGCAATCTCCGTGGGTTGGGACCAGGGCGAGTCTGGGCACTCCATCTGGGGACAACCCAGGGCCCAACTGCTGATCCTGTGAAACCCAACAACTTGGAGGTGTTGGTGAGACTACCCTGCTCAGCTGAAACCCATCTGGGAGAGGATTCAGATGCCTACAGTTTGAAGTCTGAAGAAACAAGATCAGCTGAGGAGTTGACAAATGAACAAAACGTGACCTGGGAACACAGAAGAAGGCGCTACCCAGCCACTAAACCAGATCACCAGAATCATAAGTATATAATTCACCGACTGAAATCAGCTGTCCCTGAAGAAACAGCCCAATAGCACCAATTTAACCAAGAACCCCTACTAAACCAAGACTAAAAATTAGAACAAGAGAGGCACTCTCAGACACAGACACCACCTGCACCGCACAGAGGAAAAGATGAGTAGACGCCAGTGCAAAAATACAGGCAACAACATAAAGACCTATATGGCAACATCAGAACCTAGTGATTCTACACCTGCAAGACCTAAACATACCATGACAGAAGAAACAGAAGAAATCAACCCTAAAAATGACTTTAAGAAGATGATAGAGGCCCTTAAAGAAGAAATAAAACATTCCCTCAATGAGGAAATAAAAACTTTCCTTAAAGAGGAAATGAAAAACTGCCTTAAAGAGGAAATAAAAACTTTCCTTAAAGAGGAAATGAAAAACTCCATTAAAGAGGAAATAAAAAACTCCCTTAAAGAAATGGAAGAAAAAACGAACAAAAAATGGGAGGAAATCAAATCAAGCCAAGAAAAAGCAATTAAACAGATGAAAGAAACATTCCAAGATCTGAAAAATGAATTTGAGACAATAAAGAAAACACATGCTGAGGGAATGCTGGAAATAGAAATCCTGACAAAACAAACAGGAACTACAGAAACAAACATAACCAACCGATTGCAAGAGATGGAACAGAGAATCTCTGATACTGAAGACACGATAGAGAAAATAGATTTGTCAGTCAAAGAAAATACTAAAGACAAAAAAGTCGTAACACAAAACGTCCAGGAAATTTGGGACACCATGAAAAGACCAAACCTAAGAATAATAGGGATAGAAGAAGGAGAAGAATGCCAACTCAAAGGCACAGAAAATATATTCAACAAAATCATAGAAGAAAACTTTCCTAATCTAAAGAAAGAAATACCTATGAAGATACAAGAAGCTTACAGAACACCGAATAGGCTGGATCCAAAAAAAAAGTCCCCTCGCCACATAATAATCAAAACACTAAACACACAGAACAAAGAAAAAATATTAAGAGCCGCAAAGGAAAAAGACCAAGTAACATATAAAGGTAAACCCATCAGAATAACACCAGACTACTCAGTAGAGACTATGAAAGCTAGAAGATCATGGACAAATCTCATGCAGACACTAAGAGACCACGGATGCCAACCCAGACTATTATACCCAGCAAAACTCTTAATCACCATAGGCGGAGTAAACAAAATATTCCAGGATAAAACCAGATTTAATCAATACCTGTCTACAAACCCAGCCCTACAGAAAGCACTAGAAGGGAAAATTCAACCCAAAGAAGCTAAACACATCCATGAAAAATCAAGCAATAGATAATCCCACACCAACATACACCACAGAAGGACAACACAACACAACCACAAAAAATAACAGGAATTAACAATCACTGGTCATTAATATCCATCAATATCAATAGTCTCAACTCACCTATACCTGGCGATCTCTGAGCAGGCTTCAGATTTTGACAGTTGATGAAAGATACGACAAGCATTAATGTGTGGGTGAAAAGCTTGGTGAAATTCTGAGTGAAGTTTTAGTTAAAGCTGGTTGAACTTGGGATTGACTGGGAGGCCAAAGATTTAAAAAGCAGAAGATTCTCTCAAGACACAAGTTGTGTGATAATAGTGTGTTTTGTGTGTGTGAATGACAATTTGTAAATGTTGAATTCTAGGCTTTGACAATCATTGTCAGTGCAGATCAAGCTGATGTTGAGAAAGATGCATCACAAGCATAGGCTGGAGGCTGGGGGCTAGATGGTTTTGAGGAAGAGGTCTTGGTGGACTCTTTCATGGAGCAAAGGGAAGCAATGCCTTCTGGGAAATGAGCTAAGTTTTAATCTAGTCTTTAAGATTAGAAGTCGAAAACAAAAATATTAAGGAAAGGAAAACCTAATTGATCTTTGAAGTATTGTTATGTGGAATTGAGTGGGACTTTTGAGGCTTTTCTTCCAGAGAACAGGGACTTGGTTGTCAGGCCTATGTTAGGCCTAAACCTTGGTGCCATGTAGTTGTACTTAAATCATATCAATGGAAAGTGTCTTAGTGATTGGAACTTCTAGTGCAGTTTGGAGTTCTTCCATTTGAAAAATGTGATATTTGCATGGGATTGTTTGAATTTTGTTTTCTAGTCCCTCCCCATCACCACCCTCATAGTCTGAAGGTAGATTTTTCTTTCAATAAAGGAACAAAAAAAGTGAACATCTTGTTTGTAAATGGGTATCTAGTAGCTAGTGGTAAACTTGAAATGGTAGAATTCTTTAAAGCCTAATTCTAGGTAGCCTTAAGAAAATGTATCTTAATTATTTTTGAACCTGTATTCACCTTGTTTTTTTCAAATATCTTAAGCTATATTTTCTTTTTCAGAGCTGCTTCTTATTTAGGGCTACTTTTTTTTTTTTTTTAATTGAGGCGTAATTCATAAAAGGGTATATTGTTTTGATGAGAATTTTTACAACTGTGGCTGGATGTCTTTCTTTAGTCTTCCAAGAAGGGCCATTTTACTTTTTTAGAGTTACTTTTTAAAGTCATGAGGTCAACAACTTGGACTACTATGCATGTAAGTGCTAATGCAAATTAAAGCCCAAGCTGACCTCCAGCAGCAGTTCATTCTTTGTTGACAGTGAGAAAACACTTTGCCTGTTAGGATACTGTTACTCGTGGACTGAAATGCTGAAGAAACCCCTCCCCCTATTTTGTTTTTTGCAAAAATCAAGGTATATTCTAGGGTTTCCTGGTTGACCTCAACAGATAAACTGAGATGATAGTCTTAGTTCAGAATTGATCTGAATGTAGATTTACAGTCTACGTGTACATCTGGCTAAGTGAGATCGCTTTCACAGTTCTGCATGTATCCCATCGGCTCCCCATTAGTCACTGAACTCTTAAAACTGGTATTGTAACATTATCACAATGTTTTGCGCCAATTTTATAAACTTTACAGTGCAGTATGTGTTCGTTTTCTGAGGCAAACCAAAGGTATATTTCTCAAGGTTCTGCTGCTATCAGCAGCGTTGATGGAGGATTTTTTATACATTTGTAATAGATAGAAATAAACCAGAAAAAAAAAGTGGTGGAGGAAAAGGTGAACACTGCAAGAATACTCAAAAGGGCTGAGAGTTGCAAACGCCAAGAATGGCTTTGCATAGTAAATGGAATAGAACAGCTCTGAACTATAGCTTACTTTTCCTGGTTTGGTTTGACAGAATGATTGAATGCTTTTGTATAAAAATCAGAGCCTTAAAAACAAGGATTTGGTGAGATTGTAAAATGGTGTGCCACTTTGGCAAAACAGTTTGGTGGTTGGTCAAAATGAAAAACATTGTTACTCTGTTATTCAACAATTCTACCCTTAGGAATATATCCTCAAACTACTGAAAATGTGCACCTATGAAACATGTACATGAAGGTTTACAGCAGTGTGTTGCTAATAGTAAAAAAAGTTAAAACAACTCAAATAGCTATCAAATACTGGAGAGAAATAAAATGTGCCTTATTCATACAATAGAATATTATTAAGACATAAAAATGAATGAGAAACTGACAGATTAAATGACTTTGGTGAACCTTCATAATTTCATTTGTAGATCTTTCCATTTCTAATTTATAAATACATTTGGGGTTATAAATTATAAATGTACTACCTCCTGTCAACATTGTATACTTCTATTTGATGATTTCTGTGTCAAACATTATATGGAAATGTTTCCAAGTATTTTCTGTATTAACTGTGAATGAACAGAACAAAATAAATTGCCTGTGATGGAAAAAAAAAAAAAAAAAAAAAAGTCAAAAAAAAAAAAAAAAAAAAAGAATATCCCATATTCATGGAGGATAGCACCTACCCATGTCCTACAGTGAGTCTCCTGTATGGCACACGATCAGACTATATTCCTGTTTGTGAAGTAAGATTAACCACAATCTCCCCTTCCATCTCAACAATTAACTCTCATCTAACATGCAAAATAGTCACCTTTCATATACTAACAGATTTAACTACACATCTAAATCTCTCTTGGGTCTCAATGCAGACGCCTGCCTGGCCATTTGTGAATTATGAAAATAATTTTTTCTAGACACACACACACACACACACACACACACACACACACACACACACTACAATGGAAGAGCAACCACAGCTTAATCCTGCATAAAATAGTAAAGAACCTGAATTAGTTAGAACAGAATTATGGAAATCTTGTTGGGTATACTTCCAGTTCCATGACTGTGACTTTATTGTCCTTCCTGGGAATCACTCTCCATGGCTGTGATCTCCTGCTGGAACCTTGGCTCCATCTCGGTCAGCTCTGCTGTTCCAGAAGAACTGTGAAGCTTTTAAATGAGTGACTGCCCCTGGATTCCTATACTGAGTATAGGAATGTGAGGTCTGAAAACCTCATTTTCTTTTTCTTTTTTAATCTATGTTTCTAAGCCAACATATTGGTGTTAAACTATTAACAGCTAAATTGGAAAATTTCTTAGAGATAAGCTTAAAAAATATAAATATAAACTTAATAAATATTGTGTCATAAATCCACAGTTTGATATACTCACTGATTTAAATGTATGATGGGTGAACAAAGCATGGGTAAGATAATTGTTTCCCATGATTTTAGAGACCTTAAAATGTACTCAACACAATAACAACAGAAACAGCATCATGTTGGCATTAGAAAACAATGGGACATGATAGAAACTCTCAAAACAAATCATATGCTTACAGCCAAACAATATTTTACAAAGACACTGTGACACATATTTGGAAAAATGTATTCTTCAATAAATTACTTTTGGAGATATTTATTCTGTGTGTGTGAAAGAGTGAAAATACACTGTCATCATTTTCCAGTTACTAAACAACTCAAAACAAATTAGGACAAAATTCTGAACTCAAAATGTGAAAAAAAAACTCTAGCAGAAACATTGATATAGGCAAAGATATTTTGGAAATGAAAATAAACTAACATCAATGTGTTAAACTAAGATAAGTCTATACAAGAAAAGGAAGTAATCACCAGAACAGAACAAACAGACAAATTAGGTAGAAAATTAAAATATTTTAGTCATGTGAACATATGCCAAGGGGTTGATGTCTGAAATCTACTAGGAATTCAAAGATTTCAATTAAAAAATTGAATTCAAAATAGGCAATAAAGTAAACACATCAAAAAAGTAAATTCTATAAATGTTCATCATGTTTATGACCATTTTTCAGTCTTTCAGTAATTGGAAAGATATAAACAAATAGGTGATAAAACATCATCTCACTCCAGTAGAAGAGCTGTTGAAAAAGAAAGAAAGAAAGAAAGAAAGAAAGAAAGAAAGAAAGAAAGAAAGAAAGAAAGAAAGAAAGAAAGAAAGAAAGGAAGGAAGGAAGGAAGAAATGGCATGATGGTATGATGGTATGATATAATGTGTGTGAACAGAAGATACTACTGCCATTGTTGAAAACACCATGATCCAGGGAATCTTCAACAACCTCAAGAGATGATCAATATGCCGAAGATGAACCAGCACTCCCACAATTATTACAGCATGATTCAATGTAGCCAAGAGATGAGATGAAACTAGTGTGTATGAGTGAATAAAGAGATAAAGAAACAAGTACAGAGACACAAAAAGATGCTCATTCATAAAATCATCTCCTGAGTGGTAACATAGAAGGTATTAGACATCTTTATTGTAAGGGAACTGTAAACCAGGCAAAGATAGAAAAGCACTCCATGGTCTTATCCAGATGGAGGAAGTTGATAAAATGGTGATTAAAGAGGCTGGGAGGAATTTAGTCACTCAGTCTGTCTCTATAATATGAAGATCTGTCTTTTTTTTAAATCAGATTTGCTATTTATTTCTTATTGTTAGGTTTATTTTTTGCTTCCATTCATAACTTCTCTATACTTTGGTATATCATGAAATTTGAAGAAGAGATCAAAAGTCTGTGTCTGTTTACAATTTTCTGAACTGTCCTACTCCATTCCCAAATCAGGGAGGTCACCAAGGAGAGCTAGGTTGAAATTTCATGAGCAGTTTATCTCTCAAACAATTCTCTCCACCTCTCTGACCTTATGGTAAGCACCCCAGTCAAAGTGTACAAAGTGTACTGCTGTACAGCCCAGACACGTTTACTTTGAGTAGTTAATGTCAGTTCTTTGTTGCTTTTCTCCATATCAGAATTCTTCTTGAGAAAAGTTTGTTCACTTTCTTATATTTTACATATTAGAAGTTAAATTGCACTAAAGTGAACTGTTGATTGCATTGTCCTGGTTTACTAAGTACCAATAACAAAAGTAACCTAGCTTCTTGGACTAGCAAATGTTTGGATGAGACTGAAAAACCAAATTCAGTCTTAGTCCAATGTGGAGCTCTTTTAGTCAGATGCTGTGCCTCATGTCTATATTACCAGCCCTCAAAACTCTGATGCAGAGCCTTGCAAATTTTGAGACCAGTTCTGTTCATCAATGTCCTGTCAAAAAGCACATTAAAACAAAAATATACAGTTTCTATGATAAAATATCTGTTCCTTTGTCCTGGCCATCTCCCCACATTGATGAGGTGAACTGTGCAATGTGTGCTTACATTTCTCTTTTGGTACACTTTTTATTTTACCCCATTATTAAAAAGTATCTAAGTCTAAAACTCTGTCCAAATTTTTGGAACTACTTAACATTTTTCTGTGTTTATAGCTACTAAAATGTCATGTATCAGCTCAGTGATATTCACCAACTTCACCTGATAAGTTTGAGAAGCAACTTAAGATTTTTGAATAGTGATGATGAGGTACTATTCAATTCTAGAAATTCAGAAGTTTTGAGACTAGAGGAAAGGTACCTGGTAATAGTTGTTTAGAAAACTTAAAGCAATTCTATTGATTTTTGGAACCAGTGATTTTTTTAATATGAACTTAGAATGTGTTGTCTGATTATTTTATGAAATTCATTCCCCAAAACTCTAGCTATATAAGAATACTCAGCATGTTTACATACTCCACTTATTCCCAAAATGCACATAGCTATTTGTGTTTTTCCAGATCATAGCAGATTAAAATTAGCAAATTAGAATGAAGAGAAGAGCTTCCAAGGGACAGATGGAAATGTGATCAATTCTCAGAAGAGCATTTGAACTGGGCCAACAGAACTTTATACTTTCATGCCCAGGAAGGCACAGTTACTGCCCAGTTCTGAGGGAAGGGAGTTGATGGAGATATCTCATTTAGAGCTGTGTGTTCCAAGATATCTCTATCTGCATAATGCTTGGCTGTGAGTCTCTGTATTTGTCCCATCTGCTGCAAGGTGGAAATCCCTCTAATAATGGCTGAATAAAGCACTGATCATATTTATCTTTATGCATCTGGGTTAATTCATTCAGAATGACTGTTTCTTTCCTATCCTTCTGCCTACAAAGTTCATGATTCCATTTTTTTTTATCAGCTAAGGTATTTTCCATTGTGGAAATATACCACATTTTCTTTCCAATATTCTGTTGATGGATTTCTAGTTTTTTTCCAATTTCTGAGTCTTATGAATAGAGCAATAATGAACATGGTTGAGCAAGTTTCTGTATAGTACTATGATGCATCCTTTGAGTATCTGCCCAAATGGTATAGCTATATCTTAAGGTAGATTGATTCCCATCTTTCTGAGGAACTACTATACTGATTAACATAGTAGCTGTACAAGTTTGCACTGCCACCAGCAATGGATGAGTATCACCCTTATTCCAAATCATTGTCAGCATGAGCTGTCACAAGTTTTATTGATGTTCGTCCTTTTGGCAGTGTAAGAGGGTCTCTTCAAGTGGTTTGATTAGCATTCTCCTTGATGGCTAAGGAACTTGAACATTTTTTTTCATCTTTCTTTATTAAGAAATTTTCTGCTTACTCTACATAACATCCACAGATGCCCACCCTTCCCTCCTCCCACCCCAGCCCTCTTTCCCAAGCCATCCCACATCCCCACACCCACAAATCAAGGTCTCCCATGGAGAGTCAGCAGAGCCCAGCACACTGAGCCTAGGCAGGTTCAAGCCCCTTCCCACTGTACCAAGGCTGTGCAAGGCATCACACCATAGGCACCAGATTCCTAGAAGCTTGCCCATAGACCAGCGACAGATCTCGATCCCCCTGCCTAGGTGCCCCCCCAAACAGTTTGAGACAAACAACCATCTTCCTTATTCAGATGGCCTAGTCCATTCCCATGGGGGATTCACAGCCATCAGTCCACAGTTCAGGGGCTTGCACTAGTGTGAACAGTCATTTCTGCACGTCCTCCCATCATGATCTCCACATCCCTTGCCTTCAGAATCCCTCCTCTCTCTCATCAATTGGATTCCTGGAGCTCAGCCTAGTGCCTGGCCATGGATCTCTGCATCTGTCTCCATCAGTCATTGGACAAAGGCTCTATGATGACAGCTAGGTTATTCACTAGACCGGTCATCAGAGCAGACAAGTCCAGGTACCCTCTAGACCACTGCCAGCAGACCAAGGTGGGGTCATTCTTTCGGATTCCTGAGAGGCTCTCCAGCACCCTGCCTCTTCCTATTCCATGATGTCCTCATCTATCATGGTATCTTCCTCCCTGCCCTCCCACTCTGTCCCTGTTCCAGCTTGACCCTCCAATTTCCTTATGGTCTCATCCCTCACTTCTCGCCCTCTTCCAGGCCCCACACCCAGTCTGCTCATGTAGATCTCATCCATTTCTCCTTCTCAGGGTCATCCATGTGTCACTCCTAGGGTCTTTCCTTGTTAGCTAGCCTCTCTGGAATTGTGGGTTGAAGTCTGGCCATCATTTCCCTCACATCTAATATCCACTTATGAGTGAGTACATACTGTGTTTGTCCTTCTGAGTCAGGGTTATCTCACTCAAGATAATATTTTCTAGTTCCATCCATTTGCATACAAATTTCATGATATCATTGTTTTATACTGCTGAATAGTACTCCATTGTGTATATGTGCCACACTTTGTTTATCCATTCTTCAGTTGAGGAGCATCTAGGTTATTTCCAGGTTCTGACTATTATGAATAATGCTGATATGAACATAGTTGAGCATGTGTCCTTGTGGTATGATTGAGTATTCCTTGGGTATATGCCCAATAGTGAAATAACTGGGTCTTGATGAGGATTTATTCTTAATTTTCTGAGAAACCACTATACTGATTTCCAGAGTGGCTGTAGAAGTTTGCATTCCCACCAACAGTGGAGGAGTGTTCCCCTTGCTCCACATCCTCTCCAACATAAGCTATCTTCAGTGTTTTTGACCTTAGCCATTCTGACAGATGTAAGATGGTCTCTCAGAGTTGTTTTGATTTGCAGTTCCCTAATGACTAAGCATGTTCAGCAATTCATTAAATTTCTTTCAGCCATTTGAGATACTTTTTTTGAGAATTCTCTGTTAAGCTCTGTAGCTTATTTTTTTAAATTGGATTGTTCAGTATTTTGAAGTCTAGCTTTTTGAGTTCTTTATATATTTTGGAGATCAGCCCTCTGTCAAATGTGGGGTTGGTGAAGATCTTTTCCCATTCTGTAGACTGCCATTTTGTCTTATTGACTTGACCGTGTCCTTTGCTCTACAAAAGCTTCTCAGTTTCAGGAGGTCCCATTTGTTAATTGTTGCTCTCAGTGTCTGTGCTATTGGTGTTATATTTAGGAAGTGGTCTTCTGTGCCAATGCATTCAATACTATTTCCTACTTTCTCTTCTATCAAGGCATCACTGGATGTCAACATGCAGAAGATTGCAAATAGATCCATATCTGTCACCATGCACAAAATTCAAGTCCAAGTGGATCAAAGACCTCAACATAAATCCAGTTACATTGAACATTTCTTTAAGTGTATCTCATTACTTGTGTTTCTTCTATTGAGAATTCTCTTTTTAGATATATACCCCATTTTAACTGGATTATTTTTTGATATCTAGTTTTATTAGCTCTTTATTATTAGCTCTTTATTATTAGTTTATTAGTTATTGATCTTAAGTGCCTGTGCTAAGGTGTTCTTTTAGAAAGTCTTCTCCTGTGCCAATGAGTTCAATGCTATTCCCAACTTTCTCTTCTATCAGTGTTAGTGTATTTGGTGTTATGCTTAGTTCTTTCATGTGCTAGCATACATGAGTAACACTAAAAATTCTACCAGAGAGCTCTTACAGCTGATACAAACTTTCAGCAAAATAGCTGGATACAAAATTAATTCTCAGAAATTAATAGTCCTCCTACATACAAATGACAAATGATCTGAGGAAAAAAATCAAAGAATCAAGACCCATTATAATAACTTCAAATAATATGAAATATTGTGGGGTAATTCTAACCAACCTAATGAAAGATTTGTATGATAAAAATTCAAATATCTGAAGAAAATATCAGAAGAAGGAAAGGTCTCCTGTGGTCATGGATTAGTAGAATTAATATAGTAAAAAATGTTCTTCCTATTGAAAGCAATTTACAGACTCAATGAAATCCCCATCAAAATCCCAATACAATTCTTCACAGAATTTGAAAGGAAAATTATCAGCTGCATATGAAAACATAAAAGATTCTAGGATAGCTGAAATAATCCTGAACAAGTAAAGAACTGCTGGAGACCTCACCATTCCCAATTTCAAACTGAACTACAAAGCAATAGTAATAAAATAACAACACGATATTTGCATCAAAACAGACATGTTGATCAATAAAAAAGAATTTAAGACCCAGACATAAATTGTCACACATATCTACACCTGATTTTTATAATTAAGTCAGAAATACACAATGGAAAAAAAATGTAGCATCTTCAGCAAATGTTTTTGGTCAAATGGATGTCTGTATTTAGAAGAATGCAAATAGATCCATACTGATCACCCTCCAAAAAAAACTCAACTCAAGTGAATGTGTTTTTTTTTATTAAGAGATTTTCTATTCATTTTACATATCAACCTCAGATTACCCTGTCCTCCCTCCTCCCACCCCCAGCCTTCCCCCACAACTCACCCCCCATTCCCACCTCCTCCAAGGCAAGGTCTCCCATGGGGAGTCAGCAGAACATGGGATATTCAGTGGAGGCAGGTCCAAGCCCCTCCTCCAAGGCTGCACATAGTGTCTCACCATAGGAACTAGGCTCCAAAAAGCTGGCTCATTCTCCAGGGATAGGTCCCAATCCCACTGCCTGGGGGCTATCTAAGCAGTTCAAGCTAAACAACTGTCTCGTTTATCCAGAGGGCCTAGTCCAGTACCATGGAGGTTCCTCAACTATTGGTCCACATTTCATGCATTTACACTGGTTTTGCTAGCTAGCCAAGAGGACCCTAGGAAGGACTCATGAATCTCCCAGCAAAGGAGAAATAGATGAAATCTCCATGAGGAAACTGGGGGAGAGGGAGTGTAATGGAGGGCAAGGGATGGAGAATGAGGACATAGGAGAACGGGAGGTTAGAGCTAGAACAGGGACAGAGTGAGAAAACAAGGAAAGAGATACCATGATAAATGAAGACATCATGGAAATAGAGAGAAACAGAGTGCCAGGGAAGTTCCTATGAACCTACAAGGATGACCCCACCAGACTACTGGCAATAATTGAGAGGGTGCCTGAGCCTAACTACTCTGTTGATAAGATGGCTGAATACCCTAACTGTTATCATAGAGCCTACATCCATTAACTGATGGAAACAGATGCAGAGATCTACTGCTGGGCACCATGCTGAACTCCATGAGTCCAGTCTATGAGACAGAGGAGGGATTCTATGAGCAAGGTACATTGAGATTAGGATGGGAGAAAGTTAATTTTTTATATAATTTTAATGTATTGAATTTTGACATATATACATCCATGAAAATGTCACCCCAATTAAGATCATGAATTTCTCCACTATCTCCAAATATTTTTGTGTGTCTCTTTTATAATTTCTCCATCTTTCCTTCTATAACAGAACCAGGAAATCACTAATCCTTTCTATTTTTTTTTTTCTTTCAAGACAGGATTTCTCTGTGTAACAGTCTTGGCCAGCTGGGTCTACAGAGTGAGTTCCAGGAAAGCCAAGAACGTTTATTAAATAAAGAGAGTTAAACCAAAGTATAGTGTCACATGAATAATATAAAACATACATAAGGTTTGCACAACCAAATGCTCAATGTGAAGACTGTAGATAGAATAAAAGGCATTGTGACATTAAAATGGTCAAAGTAGTTGCAATGAGTTCACTTGACTTCATGTCCTTTCTGGCTCTGAAGGACATGCTGTATATGTGATCAGACTGGTAATTCTAAGAGAGGTTTGCAAGTAGGCACTTGACAAGTGAGATGAGAAATAATTAGGTAAAAATAATCAACCTTGTTGTGTGAGGCCATGAACAGGTACCTGAGTTGTGAATAAAGTGTAATTTTAGGGCCTTAGGTTGAACACTTTTGAAACACTGAGCAATTACAATTATGGCAATCATCATTTCATGGATGGATTTTGTTTTAATAATTTTGATTACTGACCATCCCAGCAGAGAAATCTCTTGAAATTTATCTCTCACTATCATTATTGCATAAGTCCTTTCTTAGGAGCTGACTGATAGCAAATGATTTTAGAATAACTTGTACTGGAGTTACAATTCTCCAAGCCATGTGGGTGGTTTGGGTAAGAGTGTCCAGAGTCCCAATATGTGTTTTGCTTTGTTGTATTTTTTCTTAATCAGAATATTGATAATGTTGGAATTCTTGTGAATGTCCTGTAATAAATTTATGGCAGCAGCTTTGCAAAATAATGAGTACATTGTTCTATAGAGGGAAAGTTAACTACACTTATTCCAATTTTTAAAAGTTTTCCCTGATGATGAATGATAACTTTTAGAGTGTTAAGTCAACATTTGAGACTGAGATATGAGACAATTTCCTATACCTATATGATTTTTTATAGACTTGGAAAAATCTAAATTAATTGAAGATAAGTAGTAAAGGTTAGAAAATAATAAAAAGGTTTGTTCAAATCTCTGATAAGGGTTAACACATTTGGCTAGATAATATAATCTATTTCAATTAAGAGTTCAATACATGTAAGTAGAATTTTCACAAGGAAAATAAACTTATTATTGGCATTAATGTTTATCCAATACCAGTAAAAAAAACCCAATCTTCTGTGTTTGAGAAAGAATTGTGCATCATGTTAGACCTCCTAGAACTAATCACCAATGAATTTCTGGAGATTGGGTAAGGGACTTTGAAACCATATTAAAACTTTATTTTCTAGTGAGATCAATTTCCATAAAATTAAGGCCATAGTGACATGGATTGTCCTAGTCAGGGCTACTACTGATTTTAGGTAGCACCATAACCAAAATCAACTTGGGGAAGTAGAGTTTATTTGACTTACACCTCCACATTACTGTTCATCAATGAAGCAAGTCAGGACAGGAACATAAGCATGACAGGAACCTAGACAAAAGAGCTGATGTAGAGGTCATAGAGGAATGTCAAGTATGTTCATCATGAATTGCTTAGCCTGTTTTCTTATGGAACACAGCCCAGTGATGGCACCACACACAATGTGTTGTGGAATATTACTTTAACTAGGCAAAGATGTATTGCATTTGTTTTTGTTGCAGAATATTACTTTAACTATATAAAGATTTTACATTTGTTTATGCTGCATTTAACTGGGTAAAGATGTGTTACTTCTGTTTATACTGCATTTGTTTAATTATGTAAAGATATGTTGCTATTTTACCTTGCTTGCCTAAGATACCTGATTGGTCTAATAAACAGTTGACTGGCCAATAGCTAGGCATAAGAGGGATGACTAGGTCTGGTGGGCATAAAGAATAAGTAGGGGGACAGAAAAGAAGAGAGAGGAGAATGAAAGAGACTAGAGAACAGGGGAGAAAGAAAGGAAGGAACCTGTGGCCAGGAATCAGGCAGCAACAGCCATCCAGATACAGAGGAGTTAAGAAAGAAATATAGAATGAAAGAAAGGTAAAAGGCCCCAAGGTAAAACATACATGAATAGAAACAAGTTAATTTATTTATAAGAGCTAGTGGGACAAGCAGAAGATAAGACTGAGCATTCATAACTAAAAGTATATCTCTGTGGCATGGTTTGGGAACTGGCTGGTGGCCCAAAAGAAAGACTACTACATTTGGTGTTCCAACATGGGGCCTAAATTTCACATAGGGCCTGAGAAAGCTAAAATAAAAATAGAAAGAAAGAAAGAATGCAAAAAAAAGGATATGGCTCCTTTAAGAGCCTCTGACATAAAGCAGAGCACATAAACAGTCTTTTTTACACTAAGTGAAAAGAGAAAATGACCAGGAAAGGCGCAAAGCTACACAGAGAAACCCTGTCTCGAAAAACCAAAAAAAAACAAACAAAAAAACAAAAAAACAAAAAAAAAAAAAAAGAAAAGAGAAAATGAGCAAAAACACCTGCCATAGTGCAGTGACCAAGTTCCTAGAGCTTGGGCAGTAGAACACAGTTCCCTGTTGAATGTAGCTCTTGGACAGACTCACAACATTAAGCTCAGCTTTCACTGAACTGGTCAGGGCAGATCCAGCAGCCAGTACAAAGCTGCATAGTAGTTTAAGGTTTGGCTCACATGGTCATATATATGATACACAGTGAAGACAATTACAGATGAAAAAAAACTCTTAACAAGTAACAGTGTGTTTAAAACTGTATATAGGCTTAAGAAAGAAAAGAAAAAGAGTATAGACAGTCATAGGAAGAAATAGTTTTAAAACAATAGTCTTTAAAGAGAGTAAAGCAATGTAAAAAGAATAAGGCACATAAAGATGAGTAATTTACAGAGTGTCTGGGTCCTGTATAGTGTTGTGTTGACTAAGTGACTGCTAAATAAAACCAACCTAGATATTTTACGGATAACTCACTTTTAAAAATAGAATTCAGAAAATGTATTGAATTGGGGAAGAGGTTATGGTTCCTTCAAGATTAATAGGGATCAGATTTGATCAGGGGAGACCTCCTGAAAATCTTGGCTACTGACAAAAAGAAATATACCAAGAAAAAGTACAGGACAGGTGACATATATACTAATCCCTCTGCCTAGAAACAGTTTTGAGACTGGATAACAAAGGTTACAACTAGTTTTCCCAGGACTTGACTATTCTGTGTACCCAGGGTTCCCTAAAGATATCATCACCCCCAGACAATAGGAAATAATTTTAAGAACACAATGCACACATTCCCAAGAGGTAGGGTGGATGGTTTTGCTTATTCAATGGTTTATGGATGTTTGTCATCATTTTGTGGAGTTGGTTACAAATTATTATTGGTCATTGTTAGAGAAGAAACTAAGCAAGGGAGTTTAGATTCAAGGATATTTTTTCTAAAAGAAATAGAGGGATATAGGAACAACAGGATAAAAGGGTAGATTATTTAATCTACTTCAATTTAAAAACCAACTATTCATCTCAGGTGTTTTACATTGCTATGGATTTTTCTGTATTGATGTAAATTTGAGGTATTTTTATTATAAAATACTGTATATATGTTTCTGTTCCTCTTCATAGGATTTTTGTATACTGATACAAATTTAAGGTTATTTTTGTTACAACATACAGTATATACGTTTCTACTCTTGTTTAAGGAATTGCACCTTTGCAGTTCATTTTAACTTTTGTGGTCAAGGTCTAGTCCTTGAAAGCTGTTATTATAAACCTTTTAGGATAAGTATGAAAAGAAGGTTAGTAGTTAGTCATCTGTAACAATCTAATGTGTAGTTAGGTACATTTTCAAGATCATATGGAGATTTATTTTGTATAGATAGATGGTCTTCAAACACTTCAAAGACCTGCAGAATGGGACATATAAGATATTTTATAAACATAGGACTTTTAATTGACAATGAGACATGTTTGCTCCTGGCAACACCAATGTACTTCAAATAAAGGATATGTGTAGGAGCCCACAACTGAGTTAGTTTCCCAGTTTCAATCTGAAGTCTATTCTGAGTCAATAGAGTTCAAGCTTGTTTGCTCCAAGGCTGTGAGAAAGTCTTGATTAGCCCACAGGAAGGAACACACTATCTAGCTAGACACAGGCTGCTGATGCCAACTGGAAGTACATTGAGATAGAAAATGAAACTGCCTACTCCTTGATGCAAGGCAGGATATACAGTGGTTGAATGCCTGTGCTGTGCATTATTCTAACTCTGTCCTTCAAGACTGTATATAAGCTGGTTGTGAAATAGACTCAGGGCTGTCTGGCATTGACTGGCAGTCTTTTGGACTCTTTTCTGTCTTCTTCATTGTCCCTAAAATCTGCATGCCTCTACCCAGCTACCCAGCTGACTATCAGCAGTCTCCAACAGATATGATCATCAAAATACCTCCATATGGAGTTTACTTTCTCTATGTCAAAGCTAGTCATTTAGGCAAGAAACTGTCCTTGTCTTGACTGCTGACAGTATGCTGTACAAATTGGACAAGCAAGACACAAGGAAAAAGACTGCCAAACTTTGCCAAGATAAGGCAGGATAGTACAGCAGATTTGCGGCATCATAGAAAAGTCCCCCAAATTTTATAGACCTAAAGGCTGAAGATGGATGCCCCAATGTTGTAGAGGAACTTTGGATGACTATCAGATCATCCAGATGTGTCTATCTTTTCTATAGGTTTGAAAGTGGCTTGCATGGCACTTTCTGTTTATTCAGATAATATTTTATTCATCTGTGGTCTTTTATGGGGGTAAAAACTAGACAGATATAGCTACAGTTTTTCTTAGTTTTGATAGAAGGTAAATTAGGTAAAAAAAAAATTGGATTCACACAGAAAGGATAAATAATAGAATAGTTTTATTGAATTTGCCAAATACAAATGGACAGACCTCTGTAAATGTAATACTTACTTGGTAACTGTTTTTATAGTATATATTCTTATTATGTTAAAGTTCAAACCTTCATTTTCAATTAGACAAAAAAGGAGAAATGTGGATTATTACTTTAACTGGGCAAAAATGTGTTACATTTTCTTGAAATTGCCTAACTCTTCTAGGAGAGTAAAGGTTCCTTCCATCTCATTTGATCAGACAATGCTATATGAGTTGACTTGTAACTGTAACATTTTTATCATAAAGTTTTAGATACATTTAATAAAATAATGCATCTGATACTTATTCAAGTATACATTATCTGATTATTTGTTTAAATAATTCTGTTATAAATTATTTTTATGTATAACATTATATATCTTATTGTTTGATTATGATATATGTACATATAAGCATTTTGTCACTTATTCCAGTTTAAATTCACTGAAGTAACAAAAGCTTTAATAATTCTAGTAATCTGTTTATCTAATATTCAATATCAATTAAGAAAATAAAATTTTATTCATAAAAGCATTTATTTATTATTGAAAATTTGTTTTTAAATATTCCTTAAGATTTCCCTACATGCACATGATGTATTTGACCCATAATTCCTTCAATAACTCCCCATTTGCTTTTATCAATATCATGTCCATTTTCTTTTAACACAGAGTTCAACTTGTACTGCCAAGATGTGTGTAGGTAATGCCATCCACTAGAGAAAGGGCAACCAACTAAGGATGATATCCCAAAGAAAATGCAAATGTCTTTTTCTGCCAGTATCCAGAAGCATGGTTCTGTTCAAATTTTATATTTACTAACATATAGAAATAATGATTTTTTGTAAATTTGACAAATTGTATATATTGTATATACTCTCAAAATAACATATGTGTTTATATGTAAGTATATATAAATTAGCCACTATATCAATGAAATCCTCTTCTAAGCCACATTTGGAAATATTAACATTAATAATAAAACAGAAAGTTCTGTTTGATGGTCTTTCTGTACACTATGAGTATGTATTGCTAC
The DNA here is from genome assembly GCF_049852395.1 of Peromyscus maniculatus bairdii. Classification (NCBI taxonomy): domain Eukaryota; kingdom Metazoa; phylum Chordata; class Mammalia; order Rodentia; family Cricetidae; genus Peromyscus; species Peromyscus maniculatus. The sequence goes on from NC_134862.1 coordinate 57,605,511, forward strand.
TATTGGTTAATAAAGAAGCTGTTTTGGCCTATGGAAAAACAGGTTATAGTCAGATGAGAAATCCAAGATAAATACAAGGAAAATAAAGGTGGAGTTGGAGGGATGCTGTGAGCCTTCAGGGGAGCAAGATGTGATAGAACACAGGAAAAGCCAAAAGACAGGTGAAAATACATAGATTAATAGAAATGCGTTAATTATAGATGTTAGAGCTAGCAAGCAATAAGCCTGAGACATAGACCAGGTTGTAATTATTATTAAGCCTCCTAGTAATTATTTTATAAAATGGCAGCTGCCCTGGCAGGACGAGGCAGGACCAAGAAAGTTTAATCTACAGAAAAATGTTTAACTTCTATAAGTTATATAAATATTTGAAGCTTAATATTTGAAGGATATCTCAAATTTTTGTTTTTATCATTTACATTTTCTACATGTATTTAATAAATAACTAATATATATTCTCTCTGATTTTTTTCTTCTCATTTTGAAGAGTTTCCATATTTTGAGTATATTAAGCTACAAATCTTTCATCTTATACAAAATAATAAGCAATATAATTTATGCTTTGTATTTTTCAAAAGGAATAAATATATTTCTAGGATACCAAGTTTTATAAGCTGAAGGTATACTTTATTTGATATTTTTGCCCTTTTGAAATTACATACTATAATTAAGCAGTAGATGTATTTGTTTATTTTTTTATCAAAGTAAATTCCAAGACTGAACTGTCTGTCTTTGGCTGTTTTATGTGAAGAGATGTGAAGAACAGACGTTGCACAAATTGCTGATGGCATTATGAAGTTCAGGGTAATTGGAAATATCCACACATTTCCCTAAGGCTTAATTAATAAAAACAACATGAAGTGTAATGCCTCCAATTAGTTACTCAGAATATATTCTTTTCATCCTTAAACTATTCCTCAACAACCACAGTCATCACAACAAAAATGAGAAAATAAATAATCTATTTGATATTGAACAAATTAAATATACAATTTCAATCAAAACTAGATTTATTGTGACTTCCCATAGTAAATGGGAATGACCTCCTCATCACTTAAGATTTACAGCATCCAGAGCTTCTATAAATTGACCATAAACTACTTTTGCTCTAATAGAATAATTAATTTCTAAGCTGACAGCTTGAGTATCACTTGAAGCTCTGTAAAATTTATTTAATTAGTATAGTACAAATAATATTCATTCAAATAATATAGTGCTGTGTGTACAGGAACTTTTATTGCTTATCTCTTGTGTGACAAAGTATGGAAATATAAAATGAAGTATGACTCCTAATTAAGTATGCCTCACAAACTAAGGAAAGGAAAACTACAGGATGCAGTCGAATTTAGTGCTTAAGTGGACTTAAGTAAAATGAGACATTGCATATCACCAACTTACAGCTATCATTTTATTAAAAATTCTGATTATTTCAATCTTATAATTTAATAACTATTATCAATGAAAGTAAAATCAATATACATTATATTTCAAGGATAATGCAAATATTGGTACATATTACATTTTATAGGCATTTTATGCATCCATACAATAACTGTACAAGTTAATTATGGAGAAAACCAAACACTTAATTATTATTTTTTGAACAACGTTGAGTAACATTTGTTACATTTATTACAGTTGTGATAGATAACACTCTAAGTTGCGATTAATTTTTTTTTCAGTAATTAACACTAAAAAAATTTGGTAAAATTTCAGAATTATAATGTATGATTTAGACATTTTGAGTTCAGATGGAAGCCTAATAAAGCCATCATGAAAAAGAGTGATCTCAAAATATGCTTAAAATATTCATAAATTACATTTTAGTGCAAAAAAACCTCTAAGATTTCCCTAATTTTGATAGAAATACTAATTAGTATTATATATATACAGTTATACTTTAATTATTTTTAATTCAAGAAGCAATAGAAACATTTTCTAGCATAGATTATGTTCTTATGGTCCTCTTAGTTCAATATCAATTAAATAGTATATGTTTGAGTACCTGTTATTCCATGCTGGAGATATACATTCATCTAGTTTTCAATAAGTGAAGCATTAAAGGCACAAATAAAACACCAAGTGAACAATGCAGAGGGACAGATATTGATGAAAGAGAGATGGGTAATAGAGAGATGATGAGTTAGAAAATTTGTTTAGGCTTCTCTTTGTTTGAAGTCGCTTAAACTGAAGTCAGTATGCTCAGATGTTGGTGCAGAGGATTTAGAAATCAATGAATTTCTAAATGAAGGAATCTCAAAGTGCAATGTATTAATTACTTTGTTTTTGTTGTGATAAAATGCTCTGATCCAGTCACTGAAGGAGTAAAAAGTTTATTTTGACTTACAATTCAAGAGGGACAGCATTTTATATGGAGAGGAAATCATGTCTGTAGGAGGACAAAGCCATTCTTGGTATCTGGATATGGAGATGGCATTTCATATACACACAGAAAGCTGAGACATCAAAAGAGGAAGTAGTACCAAGCTATATAAGCCTCAAATCCTTCCCCAATTAATATACATCCTCTAGCAAAGATCATGTGTACTATGTCTTGCTACCTATGAAAAGGGTTTTAAGAATGTATAACCAACAGTCCATTAGTTTTTATTAGTGTGTAGAAGATTTCTATCTAATTCATGAATGTAGTTTTACCGTAGTTAGTCATTGTAAGTGCAACAAAGTACATTATCTTTATAGTTCTTCTAAAATGTACATTATGTAAGAATTTTAAATATACTTGATTACTTTGTATGCTGAAATTTTGCAATAATAAGTCAATAAAAATAAAAAAAATTGGCGCCCAATGTGGGGCTCGAACCCATGACCCTGAGATTAAGAGTCTCAACACCTACTAAAAGCACTGACTCCCAATTTTCTAAGAAAGTGCCATATTGATTTCCAAAGTGGTTGTACAAGCTTGCATTCCCACCAGCAGTGGAGGAGAGTTCCCCTAGCTCCACATCCTCTCCAGCAAAAGGTGTCTTCGGTGTTTTTGATCTTAGCCATTCTGACAGGCGTAGGTGGTATCTCAGAGTTGTTTTGATTTGCATTTCCCTGATTATTAGGGATGTTGAGCAATTCCTTAAATGTCTTTCAGCCATTTGGGATTCCTCTGTTGAGAATTCTCTGTTTAGTTCTAAAGCCCATTTCTCAATTGGACTGTTGGTCCTTTTGATGTCTAATTTCTTGAGTTCCTTATATATTCTGGATATCAGTCCTCTGTCAGATGTGGGGTTGGTGAAGACCTTTTCCCATTCTGTAGGCTATCGCTTTGCTTTGTTGACCATAACCTTTGCTCTACAAAAGCTTCTCAGTTTCAGGAGGTCCCATTGTTTGATTGTTTCTCTCAGTGTCTGTGCTACTGGTATTATATTTAGAAAGTGATCTCCTATGCCAATGCATTCAAGACTACTTCCTACTTTGTCTTCTAGCACATGAGAATAGGAAGAAGCAAAGAGCTAGAGAGGCCCACAGAAATCCACAAAGATACCCCCACAATAGACTGCTGGCAATGGTCGAGAGACAGCCAAACCTGGTGATGGGATGACCAAACACCCTAATTGTCATGCTAGAACCCCTGTCCAATGACTGAGGGAACTGGATACAGAGATCCATGGCTAGGCACCGGTGGAACTCCAGGAGTCCAATTAGTGAGAAAGAGGAGGGTTTATATGAGCAAAAATTGTTGAGACCAAGGTTGGATAAAGCACAGGGACAAATAGCCAAACAAATGGAAACACATGAACTATGAACCAATGGCTGAGGGGCCCCCAACTGGATCAGACCCTCTGAATGGGTGAGACAGTCGATTGGCTGGATCTGTTTGAGAGGCATCCAGGCATTGGGACCGGGTCCTGTGCTCATTGCATGAGTTGGCTGTTTGAAACCTGGGGCTTATGTAGGGTCGCTTGGCTCAGCCTGGGAAGAGGGGACTGGATCTGCCTGGACTGAATCTATCAGGTCCATCTCAGTCCTTGGGGGAGGCCTTGCTCTGGAGGAGGTGGTAATGGGGGGTTAAGGCTGGGGGGAAGGGGAGGGTGCGGGAGTGGGGAGAACAAGGGAATCCATGACTGATATGCAGAGCTGAATTGTATTGTAAAAAAAAAAGAAAAAAAAAAACAGTAAGAATAATAAAATGAAGAACTAAGCTTTGGACCTCAGGGGGAAAAAAAAAGCACTGACCATCCCAAAATTATGTCAACAACTAAGGAACAAGTATTCAAATACGTGAGCATATGTCATTCATTTCTCACTCTAACCACCACATTAATAAAGGATGACACTCCTTTATTATTACTCTGTTTTTGCCCTCCTTTCTTCTCAGTTTTTCTTTTTCTTCTTCCTTCTGATGAAGTTCATTTTCAAATATCATACTCAGCATATCTGTCTGTGTTTAGCAGATGGAAATTTATTAAACTATTGTAAATTTCCATTCTTGATAATGTTTCTGGTAGGCAAAGTGTATATATTATTATCCTTGAATATGCTTAGTACTTTTTCATTTTTTTAATATTTATGGTGCTTTCACTATTTGATTCTGAATATAAATAACTTTGAAACTGGCTAGCAGCATTTTAAGTTTCATTAACAAATGGAAATAATTTGTCCTTCTCCAGCTAGCTACTCCTTTATGACTAGAAATTAGCATTTACACAATGGCTGAGAAAACATTGGAGGAATAAATCTTAACTGTATCACTTGATACCTCAAGTGCCTGTTTTTTTTCTTTAACCAACTTCAAGCTTATAAAGAGAATTTATGTTTTTACTTTGAAACTGTGCATCATGCATTTCAAGTCACTAACTCTTGATAGAATTTCCTATGTATGAAGGCAGGATTCTTTTTTTCTTTCTTTCTTTTTCTTTTAATGGACCGAGGGAAATTTTCTTATAGGTTATTTCTTAACACTAGCATGTATTTTCTCTAAAATCCACAGATCCTTTATTATTAATACATGTATGATTTCAGGAATATGACATGGCGGATTTTGAAATATCTATACATATTTCATATTGCTGGAGTAAAATTATTATATTTTTAATTTAGGAAATGAAATTACCCACTGTACTATCACCAGTGGAATCTATTTTATAAAATTTGTTTTAATGTTTCAGCAAATTTGTTCATCATTTTGAAGTTATTATTATTGAATTATTATTATTGAATTATTATGGCTTACAAAAGTTTTATATAACTATTACCTTTGAATTGAAACATTTGCTCATTGAAAAATGCCCCTCATTAAAAAAGCTTAGAAAGTTAGTGAAAATTACAAGTCACAGGAAACTCATAAAACTTACAAGACATAGTGAAATTGTAAAGGCAAAATACTAATAAGATGTATTTCAAAGGTTACACTAACAATAAAAGTTGTTATGGGTGATGGGTCTTTTTTTTTTTTTTTGGTGGAGCTGCTTTGTAAGTTGACCAAGGACGTGCAGGGTTTCAGAGCCTTCACCGATGCTGGCATGAGTTTATTTTCAAGGAAATTGAATTGCTTGTATTTTTATGCTAATGCCCCATTTCACTTCTAAATGAAATTACCAAGTAAACTCATTAATCTAGATACTGGTGTAATTGTTTCTTGAGTCTGCTGTGGGTGCCTGAATCTGTGGTTAATATATTATTTTTTCAACTACAAAAAAAAAATGTGTCATAACACAATTGGCTCTCGAAAAACAACCAAGAGAAAAAAAGATTACTTGGAAAGGAACAGTGACATAGACTCTGTGATGGAAGAGAAGTCATTTCTTAAGAAAAGGAAGAAACAAAGTGCTAAAGAGGCCCACAGAAATCCACAAAGATACCCCCACAAAAGACTGCTGGCAATGGTCAAGAGACAGCCTGGGCTGACGTACTCTGGTGATGGGATGGCAAAATATCCTAATAGTTGGGCCAGAAACCCCATCCAAGGACTGAGGAATCTGGATGCAGAGATCCATGGCTAGGCCCCGGGTAGAGCGCCGGGAATCTAATTAGCAAGAAAGAGGAGGGTTTATATGAGCGAGAATTGTTGAAACCAAGGTTGGTTAAAGCACAGGGACAAATAACCAAATGAATGGAAACACATGAACTATGAACCAAAGGCTGAGGGGCCCCCAACTGGATCAGGCCCTCTGAATAAGTGAGACAGTTGATTGGCTTGATCTGTTTGGGAGGCAACTAGGCAGTGGTACCAGATCCTGGGCTCATTGCATGAGTTAGCTGTTTGAAACCTGGGGCTTATGCAGGGACACTTGGCTCAATCTGGGAGGAGGGGACTGGACCTGCCTGGACTGAGTCTACCAGGTTGATCTCAGTCCTCTGGGGAGGCTTTGCCCTGGAGGAGGTGGGAATGGGGGTTGAGCTGGGGGGAAGGGGAGGGGGCAGGAAGGGGGAGAACAAGGGCTGTTATGTAGAACTGAATGGTATTGTAAAATTAAATTAAATTAAATTAAAAAATAAAACAAAACAAAACAAACAAACAAAAAAAGAGGACAGAGCACCTGCAGAAGCAATCTCTATATAGCTATTTTTCTCCATATGGGATTTGGTAATTCCCTTCCCTGTTAATAGAGTCACTGCATGCTCCTTAGGATGGTTGATAAACTATGGAAAGTACTCTGAGACCTGAGAAGGGAGTGTTCAGAGGGTATCTCACTGTGGTCATCTTTTCCTACATACTATTGTGTGATACACATCATTGATGAATCAGGTTCACTACATGATTATGGAGATGTTTCCAGATGGCTGATGGACTAAATAATATTTTTCATACTCAATGTAGAATGTATGTGAAGATATTGTAACCAGGTAGTAGGGGAAGTTACACAACTTTTGCTATAGGAAATGTGACATGCAGCTTAGGTCCATCTCTTTTCCCCTGTAGGCTTTGTCCATAAAGGAGAGAAATTAGAGTGACACTACAATAAACTACCCTGGAACTTCAGCTTCTGCTAAAGCCATTGCAGGATATAAAGCTTCTCCTGCCTACAATTTCACTGAATGTTTCACATAACTTTAGCTTGAATTTCTGCTTTTGCTTCATTGTCCACACTTATAGATTTTTTTTTTTGTCTTTTCATGGTGCTCAATAAATCCACGTGTTCTATTCTTGATTCCTTACTGCCTTATCTGTGAAAGTACCCGGTTTATCTACATTCTTATAATGTTCTGCTACTTCATCTACCCAAGGGGGAAAAAGGAAATCATGTTGTGTGTGGCTGTTCCTGAAATATCCAGGAACAGACAAATAAAATGTTGCTTCTTATTATTTATGAGCAAAAAATTTAAATTTATTGTATACAAATTTTTCATAAATTATAAGTCAGTGTACATTTGGTAGAGAATGGGGAATGAGGCTGAGGAGGTGGTAGTGGAGGGTGAATAACTGTTACACTAATAGAACTGAATAAAAGATATCTTAATGTTTTTATGCTACCATAGACTAAGTTACAACCATTTATTATAAAAAGTATTTATGTGTTAATTGTAACAGTTGTAACACTTTATCTTATATTGGCTTATTGTACCATACTTTGCATATATGAATTGTGTGCTTAATAAATTCCTCACAAATTAATGAAAGTAGCTCACTTACTACCAATGAAATAGATGACAAATATTAAAAGTGATTAAAAAAACCACAATACTAAACATGTAGGAACCAGGAAATTAATAAAGTTGCTATTATAAAAGCTATTAATTCTTTATTAATATTTTACATATATGGCATATATTAATGTATATTAAATACTTAGCTTGTTTCTTTTTAAATTAGTAGACTGCTTCAAGTGGAAAAGAATCTGGTCAAGCCGGGCGGTGGTGGCTCACGCCTTTAATCCCAGCACTCGGGAGGCAGAGGCAGGCGGATCTCTGTGAGTTCGAGGCCAGCCTGGTCTCCAAAGCAAGTTCCAGGAAAGGCGCAAAGCTACACAGAGAAACCCTGTCTCGAAAAACCAAAAAAAAAAAAAAAAAAAAAAAAAAAGAATCTGGTCAAATATATGGACTTTCTTATATTATTTCAAATTTCAATGATAAAGATGAATTTTAAAATGTATTACATTCTGTTGATTTATTTAACTGTAAAAATCTAAACCATTCATTACACTTTATTGTCTAACTGCCTTAATGCAGCAATTAGAAGTCAATTATAAATGTCCAGGAACTATAATACTTAAAGATCAATTAGGAACCCATGCTGTTAGGAAGATTAAATATTTACTAAAATAACAAGAGCTTTGAAACTAATGGTTCCAACTTCATTACTTGAATATATTTTTTGAACTGCTATTTTCTGCCTCACTTCACTGTAATTGCAAAAAGCTATAGAAGCAGTAAACATTTCAGACTAAAGTGCATAAAAATGCAAAAAGCTTTTAGGTCATAATGACACTTGTTTAGATATTGTACATAGAACCACAGACCACTTTTGGTACAAGTATGTGAAAGTCTTAATTGAAAAGAAAACTTTGTAATTTTATTATTCAGCACTAATTATTTAATGTAAGTGATGGGAAATAAAGTCACTAAGCTTATTTCTTGTTGGATAAATAAAATTGAAATGTGTTGAATTGCACATTGTGTCTTGGTAATTTACATAGTAACTGGTAATGAAAAAGTCAAAGTTAAGTGAAATTAAGCCAAAACTTTTGAAAGAAGTTGTTTCCAGATTTTCAGATATATAAATGTTGTGCTATATAAAATTAGTTTCACCTGTAAAGTTCGTACAAGCATTGATTTGTAAAGGTTATATGCTGTGGGATGGTCTGTATGTCAAATCTGTTGCTCTGATTGGTCAATAAATAAAACACTGATTGGCCAGTGGTCAGGCAGGAAGTAGGTGGGACAAGGAGAGAGGAGAATTCTGGGAAGCAGAAGGCTGAGGCAGAGAGACACTGCCAGCCACCGCCATGACCAGCAGCATGTGAAGATGCCGGTAGGCCACCAGCCACATGGCAAGGTATAGATTTATGGAAATGGATTAATTTAAGCTATAAGAACAGTTTGCAAGAAGCCTGCCACAGCCATACAGTTTGTATGCAATATAAGTCTCTGTGTTTACTTGGTTGGGTCTGAGCGTCTGTGGGACTGGCGGGTGACAAAGATTTGGCCTGACTGTGGGCAAGGCAGGAAAACTCTAGCTACAGTTATGAGCGCTGAGTATTAAACGTAGCCTATAGATATTCTATACCTATAATTCTGAGTATGAGTTTTGTCCTCACACAGAAGAATTACCCATATGTATTCTTAGTGTGTGAAAACAAAGATCATCACCTGTTCACTTACCAGGACTCATTCTTCAGATTCTCTTAAAATATAATAAAGCAAGAAATTAAGAACTAGAAGTTAAAGAAGGAAAGGAGGGAGGAGAAGAGGGAGGGTAGGAGTGAGAGGAGCAGGACAGAGAAAGGTAATGAGAGAAAGAAGGGAGAAGGGTAGGAAGGAAGGAAGGAAGGAAGGAAGGAAGGAAGGAAGGAAGGAAGGAAGGAAGGAAGGAAGGAAGGGGAGTTCCTAAATGACTGGACAATAAACACCCACATTGAAGAGGGCAGTATTACACACTATATTGACTCATGCCAATATTGTTGAAGCATTCAATTTATGTTACTTAAATACCAAAATTAGACATAAAAATAGTGAAATAAGGGATCTCATTTAACATAATATGTTAAACCCTTTAAGTGAAGAAAATTTTCTTGAAAATGACAAATTATAGATATGACTTCTTTATTTCTATGTTCAAAATTACTTCTGAAAAAAAGTGAAAATAAATAGCAAATCCTCTGTGATTTTTTTATGAGAAGATTGAGAAGCAGAGATAATTGGGGAAATGCTAACCAAAGGGTACTTTTACATTTAGGAACAAGAAGATCTGGTAGGCTGCTATGTAGCATGATGAACAAAGACATCAATAATGGATTGTGTGTTTCAAAGTCTGGCTGGAATTATATTTTCACTATAAAATTCTCAGAGAAGATAAGTAAGGGGTGCACTTGTACAGTCCATGCTATATGACTCTCATAATATACTATGCAGTGTTGTACTGGGAATATAGTGCTTGGAGAGCATGTGGGAAGCAATGCCTTTGATTCCCAGCACAATGGCAAACCAGATCTGGAGTGAAACTTCTGGAATCTCTGCACTTGATAGGTAGAGAGAGGTAGGGAGCTCTGAAGTTTAAGAACATCTTTGGCTTCATAACAAGTTTAAGGTCAACTTGGACAACATGAGACCCTGTTTGAAATCTAAGTAAGTTAAAAAAAGATGTACATTATAATTGTGTAATCTTCACATTTTATATACAACTAAAAATAACTTTAAAATAAAGAATACATATATTTATTTAAAAAACAAGAGTTTTTAAATGGCCAATACAAGTCTCCTTTGAAACATTAAAGTTTTAATGCATATGTAATGAGTACTTTTAAAAGATATTATTAGCATTTCTGTCCATATTTTGTATGTTTGTGTGGACCTGTATGCCAAGGCATGAATGTGGATGTCAGAGGAAAATACTGTGGAACCAGTTTCCTTCATCCATCTTTAAGTGAGTTATAGAGATCAAACTTAGGTTGTCAGGTTTGTTCTACACCTGTCTGTACCCAGGCAAACTTTTAAAAATTCTATCATCTTAAAGTAAATGTGTAAGGGTGTCACCCTATAATTCACCCTGTTCTCATTACACTTATGTACTTGTAGTCTAGCTGCATCAGCTCTCCCCAGCTCGGCAGTGCCATCCTTGAACTGACATGTTCTGATTCCTAATGTGACCAGTCCAACAGATTCAAGTATAAAATCACACATTCACACCTGGTGGTCTGTTCCATTCCTCCAGCAACAACTGCCAGAATCATCTTGTTAAAATATAAATTAGAGAAATGGAAAAGAAATGAATTTGAGCAGAAACCACATAACTATATTAAATACAGTAAAGGAAGGTTTTTACCGCAGAGACATCTGTGTTAGAACAGTTTGAATGAGTCTTTATAATAGAATAGTTTAAGTTCTAAAGATGAAAATTTGTTCTTATATTTTCAGATCTCAGAGACACTTGGGAATATTTTTTGCTTCTTCTCAAGATTCGGGTTATTAAGTCACTCCTGGCAAGGAAAGTGAATAAGTTATAAGAAGCAAAATTAATATTCTCCTGTCTCTTTGTTATGAACAAACAGTGTATGTTTGTATTTCTATAACAAAGTAATTATATAAGTGGAATTTTAATAATAGTGATAGATTATATTACAAATATTTAATTAACTAGTAAATTTTGTAGATTATATGTCTATTATATAATTATATAATCATATGTATTATATATGATATGTAATTATATATAACATATAATATATTATAATATAATAAATGTTATTTGTATATACAACAAATGTATAGTACATCCATATATGTACTATAGTACATCCATATAGTACATCCATATAGTACATCCATGTATATACAACAAATGGATGTACTATACATTTGTATATATATGCAACAAATGTATAGTATATCCATTTGTTGGGTTTTGCCTTTGTTTCTTGATCAAGGAATTGATAAATTACAAATATGGAATGAAATTTGTAAGAGGACTTCTCAGGTATGCATTTTAAGACCATTGACAAAAGCATCAAATAAGTGGACTGAAAGTAAAAGAATCAAAGAAATAATACAAAAAGAAGAAGAAAATCTCCAAAAACACATCTGTTAAAATGGTGAGGGTTGGAGATCAATGTGAATGAGACAAGCATGAACTCAAGAATAGGCTTGTCCTTTTTGTTCACTTCAGAAAGCTGTAGAACTCAACATTCTTTTACAGTTAGAACTTACATTTATGAAAGTATTAGATTCTCACAGATACCTAGACTTCAGTCATTATCCTAAATAAAATCATTTGTAAAAGTATATTTCAAGTGGCAATATCTAAAACACTATGCCTAAGGTCCCTCTTTAGCATGTGAACTCTTTTAACATGGCCATTACAAATACCTATTTTTATAGTCAAGTAGACAAAGGCAGGATCCATGGTTCTCTAACACATTATTATACTTTATGGATATAGGTAGTTACTTAAAATTGTTTCAGGTTTGAAAAGTTTGCAAATAGAAATAGATACTTAGTACTGTTTCCACTGGAATATAAATTACTATAAATGTTGGAGTGAATAGATAATAATGAACCTTGATGCTTACCCAAAATATTATAATATTAATTGTTGTACCACAGCTATACCAATTCGAAGAGGAATGGCTAATTTTCTATTATTGCCAAATGAGTCAAAATTTCTATTGATAGAGAGAAGGCCATTAAAAGACAATAAATGTAAGAACTATATGTAATATTAAATTTAAAAATACTCTTTCTGTTTACTAACTTTTTTTAAAATTTTTCTTTATTAAGAAATCTTTTACTTTATATACCACCAACAGATCCCACCTCCTGCTTCCTCCCATCTCCTAGCCCTGCCTCCCAAGCCATCTCACATCTCCACATCCCCCAAATCAAGGTCTCTCATGGGGAGTCAGCAGAGCCTGGCACACTGAGCCTAGCGAGGTTCAAGCTTCTTCACACTGTAACAAGGCTGCACAAGGCATTATATCACAGGTACCGGATTCCTAAAAGACTGCCCATGTACCAGGAATGGATCCCGATCCCCCTGCCTGGGTGTTTCCCAAACAGTTTGAGCCAAACAACCTTCCTCCATATCCAGGGGCCTAGTCCAGTCCCATGGGGGGTTCACAGCCACTAGTCTACAGTTCATGGACCTGCAATGGTGTGGCCGGTCTTCTCCACACGTTTTCTGTCATGATCTCCACTTTCCCTGCCTGCAAAATCCCTCCTCTCTCTCATCAATTGGATTCCCAGAGCTCAACCTGGCACCTGGCCATGGATCTCTGCATCTGTCTCCATCAGTCACTGGACAAAGGCTCTATGATGACAGCTAGGTTATTTGCTAGACCGCTCACCAGAGTAGACCAGTCCAGGCACCCTCTGGACCACTGCCAGCAGTCCAAGGTGGTGTCATCCTTATGGGTTCCTGAGAGCCTCCCCAGCACCCTGCCTCTTCCTATTCCCATAATGTCCTCATCTATCATGGTATTTCCCTCCCTGCCCTCCCACTCTGTCTCTGTTCCAGCTCGAATTTCCCATTTCCCTATGATCTCATTCCCTACTCCTCACCCTCTTCCACCCCCTACAACTAGTTCACTCATGTTGATCTCTGTAGCAGGGTCCTTTGCTGTTGTTCCCTTTGGGGGTGGGGGCCAGTAGGCGCAGAGTCAAACCACACAGACTCCAGGAGAATGTCAAAACAACAAGCTCAGTTTATTCAGGAAGAGGCATGCCTTATATACCTTCCACCCCACCCTGGGGGAGGTCTGATGAATATGCATCTGCTAGTGTGATATGGCTGCCTCTCATTGGTCTGGGTCATCTCCATATCATGTTTCAGCTGCTGTTGCTAAGACCCAGGCTGGCTCTCAGAAAGTATCTTTTTTTACTTGTTTGGACCATCTGGCCCTGAACCCCATTAGGGATGAGTCGTCCCACAAATCTGATCCATTTCTTCTCCATAGGATCATCCATGTGTTCCTCCTAGGGTCTTTCTCTGTTAGCTAGCCTCTCGGGAGCTGTGGGTTGCAGTCTGGCCATCCCTTCCCTCACATCTAGTATCCACTTATGAGTGAGTACATACTGTTTGTTCTTCTGAGTCTGGGTTACCTCACTCATGATGATATTTTCTAGTTCCATCCATTTGACTGCAAGTTTCTTGATATCACTGTTTTTTTACTGCTGAGTAGTATTTCATTGTGTATGTGTGCCACATTTTCTTTATCCATTCTTCAGTAGAGGGGCATCTAGGTTGTTTCCAGGTTCTTGCTATTATGAATAGTGCTGATATGAACATATTTGTGCATGTGTCCTTGTGGAAAGATCAAGCATTCCTTGGGTATATGTCCAAGAGTGGTATAGCTGGGTCTTGAGGAGGACTTATTCTCAATTTTCTGAGAAACCACAATATTGATTTTCAGAGTGTCTGTACAAGTTTGCATTCCCACCAACAGTGGAGGAGTGTTCCCCTTGCTCTACATCCTCTCCAACATAAGCTGTCTTCAGTATTTTTGACCTTAGCCATTCTGACAGGTGTAAGATGGTATCTCTGAGTTGTTGATTTGCATTTTCCTGATGACTAACGATGTTGAGTAATTCTTTAAATGTCTTTCAGCCATTTGAGATTCTTTTGTTGAAAATTCTCTGTTAAGCTCTGTAGCCCATTTTTTTTAAATTGGATTGTTCAGTATTTTGAAGTCTAGCTTTTTGAGTTCTTTATATATTTTAGAGATCAGCCCTCTGTCAGATGTGGGGTTGGTGAAGATCTTTTCCAATTCTGTAGACTGCTGTTTTATCTTATTGACTCTGTCTGTCCATTGCTCTACAAAAGCTTCTCAGTTTCAAGAGGTCCCATTTATTAATTCTTGCTCTCAGTGTCTGTGCTACTGGTGTTATATTTAGGAAGTGGTCTCTCCTGTGCCAATGCATTCAATACTACTTCCTACTTTCTCTTCTATCAAGTTCAGTGTAACTGGATTTATGTTGAGGTCTTTGATCCACTTGGACCTGAGCTTTGTGCAAGGCAACAGATATGGATCTATTTGCAATCTTCTGCATGTTGACATTCAGTAATGCCAGCACTGTTTATTGAAGATGCTTTCTGTTTTCCATGGTACAGTTTTGGAATGAGTATTTTTTAAAAAACCTGCTATTCAGTATCAACCAATATATCTTCCTTACTCACAAAGTTTCGCAAAGAAATATAGCACTATATTTTTCTTGTGAGAGAAAAATACAGTATCAGCAAATTCATACTTAAAAACATAAAGATTGAAGATTCCTTATTTGGAAAAAATAGATGCAATAGATAATACCATAATAGGTAAGAGATAATAATATAAAGATAATTATTTAAGTCCCTATAAGACAACAAATATCACTTGTGGATCCTAGATATTACACAGATACACAAAATGACCATCTATATTCATACCTATATCTAATTTGTACCTCCATGTGTTGATCAGTGTAACTAGATTTATTACAAAACCAGAAAACAAAATTCCTGGATTGTAATTCTAATTTTTATTTCTTTTCATATTTATAATTTTTTTAATAAATTTTACATACCAACTACAGATCCCCCTCTCATCCCTCCTCCCACTTCCCCTAACCCTTTTCCCCCAGCCTGCCCTCCATCCCCAAAGAGGTAACTCTTTCCATAGTGAGTCAGCAAAGCCTGGTACATTCAGTTGAGGCAGGTCCAAGCACCCCCCCCCTGCATTAAGGCTGTGCAAGGTGTCCCACCATAGGTAATGGGCTCTAAAAAACTAGTTCATGCACCAGGGATAGATCCTATTCCCACTGCCAAGGATTCATAACTGGATACCAGATGTAAAGCAAAGCATAACCAGATTACAATCCACAGCTCCAAAGAAGCTAGGTAACAAGGAAGACCCTAAGAGGGACGCATGGATCTCAGTGAGTAAACTGGGGATTTGGGAGGCAATAGAGGGGAGGGGGTAGGGGATGAAAACATAAGGGAACAGGATGGTCGAGCTGGAAAAGGGACAGAATGGAAGAGCAATGAGATAGAAATCTTGATGGAGACATCATAGTGATAGGGAGAAACCTGGTCCTAGGGAAGTTCCCAGTAATCTATAATGATGACGCAGCTTAGACTACTAGTAACTCTAATTTTTCATCCAATGCAAGATTAAAGGCCTTAACATTTTCATGTTTTTTGGGGTAGGGAGTTATATAGTAATGTACAGGCCCTCTATGGATCTGATGTGATTGTACAGTTCTGTAACCCCAAAATAGGGTGTCCAAGAGAGTATAAATGTCACCTTCAACTACTTCCTGAGTATTCTGGTTGCTTTGTGTGCCAACTTGACACAAACTAGAGTCATCAGAGAGGAAGGGGCCACAGTTGAGGAAATGGCTCTATGAGACCCATCTAAGGGTAAGTTTTTTTTTTTTCAATTAGGGATCAAGGTAGTAGGGTCCATCTCATGGTAGGTGGTGCTGGTGGTCCTGGATTCTATGAGAAAGAAGGCTGAGCAAGCCAGGGGAAGCAGTCCAATAGGAAGCACCCCTCAGTGATCTCTGCATCAGCTCCTGCCTTCCAAAATTCCCCTGTTCGAGTTCCTGCCCTGAATACCTTCAGTGATAAACAGTAATGTGGAATTTTAAAGGCAAATGAACACTTTTCTCCCCAACTTGCTTTTTGGTCATGGTGTTTTATCACCACAATAGAAATCCTAACTAAAACTGTGAGTATGAGGACACTGTGGATCTAATGACACCCTACTTGAAAACAGAACAAACCTAAACTAAACATTTAAAGTCCCATCTTTGTATAGCTTTCATTTATAATTCTTTCTATTTGTTTTTTCAAGATTTTAAATCCATTCTCACAGGAAGATTTGGTCTGAATTGTACACGTATTGCTAGAAAAAGAACATTAGCAATGCAATGAAAAACCAATCTCTTTGGTCTCACTTTCTCAAGTGGCTGAGTTCCCCTATGACCAGATGACAATAGTTTTTAGGGGCCAGAATCTTTTATTTGGACATAAATGTACTAAGGCTCAGAAACAATTCTACAGATTGCATGCATGAAATATCCAATAGACCAAATTCATTTAGGCAGATAGCTATTCATAATAATGATGCAATAATAAAGTTCACTTGGTATTATAGGATTTGATGGAAAAATAGAACAAAATTTGTTCTATCCAGAATTAGCATTAACTAAATAGGCAGTGGTCATAGCTAACTCATCTTACAATCTCATACATATTTCAGTGATATTAACAAATGGAGATGCATAGTTTATAATAAATAAAGTATAAATTTGACTTATGCTTAATATACATAAACTTGTTTTAATATAAATTCTTAGCTATCCATCAGTAATAATTTTATGACTTGCAAAATTTTTCCCTATGATCAAATTATAAAATTTGACACCTGTCAATTTTTTCTCAGTGTAATCTAGATTTAAAATATATTTAATTTTATGAATGATTCCTAGTCAAGGTGTTAGAGAATTTCTTTGTCTTCCTGGGGAAATACCATGTCCAATGCTTATGTCACAGTACAGTATCATTTCACTGACTGTATTTCTTTCTAAGCTCTGAGAAAATTAATTTAATTATTCTTTTGGAAGTGTCATACTTTGTACTTTAAATTTTTGCATGCAAGCTATTTTATCTGACCAATTGTATCTTCTATTCATATTGGCTCTTTGCATGGTTGGGTGAGGGAGAACATTTTTACATTCTATATTGTATTTAAAAGAGTTGATGGGAGTAATAAGCAATGAGGTCCTCATGCTCTTCCTGGTAAAATTTGCTAAGATTAGAGAAAACTACCCTAGAGATAAACAAATTAAGGTCATATTTAATCTGTGATTAACCAAGACATTTTCAGAAAAATGTAAATCACTTGAAACTTATGAACTAGACTTAAAAGCTTATGTCTATGAAAGATATGATGTGCATCCATTAGCAAGTAATGAAATAAAATAGCCTATTGTATTCTATGAAAGCTTTAAATTAGAAGATCTATTTATATTCATCAGTTGCACATTTATAAATTTAAATAACACATGTACCTTTAAGGTTGGGCATGGAACATACCTATTTTATTCTTACAATGAATCTTCAAAGCTGACAATGTTAGTTTTAGAAACTGAGCTGTTCAAGGTTTTGTTTCAAGGTTGCTTTATGTTCATGTAACTGGGAACAATGATTTACTATTGTTTGGTTAGCCACAGGCTTCAGACCCTGAAATTTTAGGGTCTGTGATTTTTGTGAATGTGCTTTTGTTTTTACTCTCACTGTCCTCTGCCTCTCTAGCAGTTCTTCAAACAGAGTCTGAGTCTTGCAGTCAATTCTGCTATATCTCACACCACTGTGAAGGACTATGGGTGAGGTCTGGGTCACTTTCATTAGGGTTTCTAACATTTTTCAGTGGAAAGATTATACATCAATAGATGATATTGATATATGATAGATAGGTAGGTAGATAGATGATGATAGATAGATAGATTATAGACAGACAGACAGACAGACAGACAGACAGATAGATAGATAGATTATAGATAGATAGATAGATAGATAGATAGATAGATAGATAGATAGACAGATAAATAGATAGATGAATGATGGATGAATGGACAGATGGATGGACGAACAGACAGGCAGGCAGAGAGATAGACATAGTTTTCTTTTAGGTAACATGGGAAACTTGGTGAAATCATTCCTCCATGCTAATTGGCTTTGGAAATTCTCAGGTGGTTGAAGGTCTTGTATAAGTTTCCCATGCAGATATTCTTTTTTGAAAGACAACTGAGTTTTACAAAATCATTATTTCTCCTTCTTCAGATAGAAGCAGGACATTTTTATTCAAAATGCACAGTGAAAACATGATTAGACATTTTGAGGGAATACTACAAATTGTAGTGGACTTGTATTTATATCTCAGGCTGTGCTCCAAGAGAGCAGATGTACACAGTGCTTCTTTAACCATTACTACCCAATGGGGGCTACCGGAGATTGTTCTTGCTGCCGCTAGGTTATGGTTTTTGCACCTGGAAGTTGGCCCAGGTTTCCATGGAGTAATTTTCCTTTCCCTTTAATTTTGACATTAGTCTAAGGAAACTATTGAACTTTATTTTATTCATAATTAGTCTACAAGAGTGAATTAGTTTTTCAGAAATTCTATTATTTTTCTTTTCATATTGAAAATGATGCATTATAGCTATTATAATCGTAATAAAAATATAAATACTGCTTTAGACAAGTATAAAGTTATTATATAGTATAAATTAATTTACCTAATTTGTGTGTGAGAGATTTATGTGGGTTCAGCTGCATAGTGTGTACCTGTGTGTAGAAGCAAGATGTCTTCCTGTCCCTCTTCAGGAGCTGTATATCTGTTCTTTTTTTTTTGACACAAGATTTCTCACGGGGTTGTTCTTGTCAAGTACACTAGGTTGCCTGACCTGTAAGCTACAGGGATCTGCCTGCCTCCACTTCTACAGGACTAGAATTATAAATGCATGCTGCCACTCCCTCTTTTCTTGCTAAGTATATCAGGATGGAACAGGTGGGCATGGCTGTGCCGCAAGCATTTTGCTGAGTAAGCTATCTCGTCAGCTTTGATTTTTCTCACTCAAATACTAACTTGCAATTGTGGCTATTTCTGTATATTTTAACATTTCAAAGGGCATTAAGTGCAGTCATAAAGCAAACTATATCATCTTTAGTTTATGTATATGTATATACATGCTGTGTGATTAGGTATATTGAATATGGACAAAATGCATCTAAAATAAGTCAAAATATCCAACTATTATTCCCTCTGTATAAAATACAATTAAAAAAGCATGGGAATAGAAATAATAAAATTTAGCATAATCCTTTACTAGATAGTTATATTAATTTGATCAAATTAAGGTTATAATTGGACTTTTTTTTTTCTCTGCAAAACAGGTAGCCTGGTTGCTCAAATAAACTGTAAGGTTTAAATTAAATTGGATTTGAGTGACTGAGAGGGGAAAGTATTTTATTTAATATGTGAAGTTTTAGTAACTGTTCACATTAATTGTGAACTTATGAATACTGCTGGCATTTTAAAATATATGCACAAACACGCACAACAATAAAGCTACGCAAAATGATGGACACATTATCACAGACTATTCCTTTTCATATAAATGCTTTTGCTTTTGGTGTAATTTCGAATAAACTACAAACCAAAAGCTATACATCTAGCTCTATGTTTTGATAGAAAAAAAAAACCTGGCAAATCATAGGTAGATACGAAACAAATCAACTTCCTTCAAAGTAATGTTTAGAGGATCAAGATTTTTTCAAAGTAGTAATTACAACCCCTGCTCTGGAAAGTGTCTGTGATGTTTTCACAGCCCCTTCTTCCTGACATAGGGAAACAAATGCAGAAATGTCAATTCTAAAATTGTCCACATTGCACAAATAAACTTTCGCTTAAACTCATTGTAAGTCAATCTAAAGTATTTATATGGCTTATTTTGGGGAAACTTGAGGCAAAAACTCAAATTCTTTCAAAGGAAAGGTTTTAGGATGTTCTGAATTTTATAAAATTGCAAATATGTGTAGGTAGATGTTTGAGTGGATAAAAGCATTTGCTGTGCAAGCGTGAGGACCAGAGTTAGGATTCCCTGAATGTAAATAAATGCCAGACGAGCAGGATATTGTCTGAGAGGTGGAGGCAGGAGATTCGCAGGGCAAGCTGGGGAATTTGATAAGTTCAACGCATATGCAATGGGTTCAGAAAAAAATCCCTACCTCCATAAATAAAAAGTGGAACAATTCACTCAAGTCAACTTTTGGCCTCTACACACATGCACATTCACTCACACTCACGTGCACCAATGCACATGCAAACATACATGCATATATAAATATACACATGTGTAAACAAAAGATACAGAATTGGGAGATCATTCTGTTTTGTAAGCTCTATATTTATCATTTCTTCAAAAAAGCATTCATATAACTAGCCAGTACAATACGTACCAAACACTTCTTGACCAAATTCATTCATGAGCATTTGAAGATGAATAGCAACTAGACTGATATATTCAGAAAACTTCATGCTGATACCAGAAGAAAAATCTGTAAAATATATAAATCATTTGCACAAGAGCACCTGACTTTCTTGTGATGTTTAAATACCTAAGTCACAACATATTGAAGGTAGACTTCTCAGTAAAGTTATACTCTGTGTGTGTATGTGTGTGTGTGTGTGTGTGTGTGTGTGTGTGTGTGTGTGTGTGCGTGCGTGCGCGCATGTGAATTTGTATTGATTTTAATCCTAAAATAGCTACTTCAGAACAATTGATGGATTGTGTGGATCACAGTTCACTACCTCCATATACCTACCTCTTTTTAGCAGACTTCTAAAGTCTCTTCACTTTTATCTACACTTTCAAAATTAAAGATCAAGCACACATTCTCTTGCCAGTGCATTTCTATTTTTAAAAATCAATGATAATAATTATACAGAATTTTTTTAAACAGTATGTATCCTAATCTCTCTGTATGTTTTTAGTACTATGTCTTAGGCAACAGCATGACTATGTATATTTTTCTCATTTTCAGAAGCATTATAGTTTATCATATATTTTTCTTAAAAATTGACCTTGATAAAGTTTCCTATTTATTGATAGTATTGGTGCTCATGAGTGTGTTGTTAACTGATATGCAGGTATCAAATCACAGAAGGCTAAATACAGCTTTTCAATTCTCACAAGGTAAACTGAAGTATAATTTCAGGAAAAATCTTTTTTAATATATTTTAAGAAAAAACTCTTTATCTGAAGAGCTGAAGGAGCATTGTGTTCTTAAATATTTATGATTTGTTAATTCCCTTACAAATGATACATAATTCTCTCTTTTAATTCTAATAAACATAATGAAACCATAACCATAGTGAGCTGACAACAAATAAAATAAAATTATGTAATGTGGAGATTTATACTTAGATTGTGTCAGTATTACTTATCAGCTGATCTGTTTAATTACTTATAAAAATAAGAGTAACAATAGCTTCTTGGAGGTGAAATTTAGATATGGTATGACAGAATATAGAGCCTATATTCAAGAAAGCAGACTTTAACATTTTATATCACAATATCTTGTGATATTCACTTTGGGACTTATTGCAAATAACATGTCAAAACAGGAACAGATAGTGTAATAGAAGTCATATCTATTCTATAGTAAGCTAGGCACAGCTTGGTAAAGACCTGAAAATGAGCTGGCAGCTCCCAGCTTTCACTTCTGACTGCCTAAAAGAATCTCAGAGAAATAGACATGTAAAGTAAAAAACAAAACAAAACAAAATCAAACAAAAACATTCAAATAATAATGGCACTATTCATTTGTCCTAATCATTTATGCCATTGGAAACTAGGCTTAACAATGATTTAAAAAGCAATATGCCAGGAATTCAGGTACACTCATAATCTATGTTTTATTAAATTTTTTTTAAATATACCCTCAGTTTTATTATTTCTATTGATTTTTATTGTTTCTATTGATTCATTTTGCAGTGCTGGGTGTCAAACTGGACCTTTTATATGGTTGGTGAATATTTGACAACTGAACTACATTCCTAGCACTCAAGTTTATATTTAATTTTAGCATGAATATTTTAAATTTTCATTATTTAAAAATTATAAATATAAACAAATATCACAGCTATCCTATAGATATACAAAAACTGAAAGTGAATTAATTGTGAAAATTAAAACATTTAGAAAAATCACAACAAAATGATTCTTAAAAAAATTAAATTAATACATAATAAAACTGCTATAGTTATGAAAACTATGGATGCATCAAAAAGTGACTATTAGACCATCTGAAGATGAGAAATAGAAACTTAATAGTCAAGAAAAACAAATTACAATATTTCAATTCTAAACAAACTGAAAGTTAATTTTTAAAATATTCTCAAAAAATGCCACATGATAATCAAAACTTACATAATTTTAAAAGTTAATTCAAACTTAAATAAGAAAAGGTAGATGCTTGTAATAATAACTATTTAAAAACACATTTTTGCATGAAAATGTATAAAAATCTAATTTTTGTAATATAAAAGATATTATTTTATTGAAAATAGATTTTTCTCATACAATAAATCCCAACCACAGTTACCCTCCAAACGATCCCCTCACCCCACCTCTTTTTTCACTCAGACCAACTTCCCCTGTTTTCTCTTCATAAAAGAGCAGGCCTCCAAGTAACTATCCCCAAACAGTACAAAACAAGATACTATAAGGCAAGACAGAAGCCCTCCTACTGAGCCCAAACAAGGCAAACTAGTAGGCAGAAAAGAGACTCAAGAGCAGGCAAAAGAGTCAGAGAAGCATTCACACCCACAATTTAGAGTCTTACAAAAACATCAAGAGAACAGCCATGACAAATACACAGAAGACCTGGTGCAGACCTATGCAGGCCTAGTGCTTACTGTTTTATTCTCTGTGAGCCCATATGAGCCTTGCTGAGTTGATTCAATGGGCCGTGTTCTCCTGGTGGCCTTCATGTCCTCTAACTTCTACACTCTTTCCTCCCTCACTTCTGCAGGTTCTCTGATGGAGACCTTCACTTCAGGCTCTTTCTTAGCATGATGTTTGGCTGTAGGTCTCTGCACCCACTCCCATCTGCTGCCTGAGAAAGCACCTCTAATGACAACTGGACAAGGAGGAGCTTATCTATGAGTACAGCAGAATACCATGAGGAATATTTCATTATGGGTTTTTCTTTGGTATATGTATCAGTCTGTCTGTCTGTCTGTGTATGTATGTGTGTGTGTGTGTGTGTGTGTGTGTGTGTGTACCAACCATCTTAGGTTTTACCCTAGGTCTTTGGGCTATCCAGTTTCTCTTCCTTGTCATCTAGGGAGTGTAGATAATGTGCTCCTTCTTGTGGCTTGGGCCCCTAGTTAAATCAGACATTGGTTGGCCACTCCTACAAGTTCTAAGCCACCGATGCCCTAATACATTGAGCAGGCAGGACAGATTGTAGGTGGAGGATTTTGTGACAGGGTTGGCATCCTGGTTTCTTTTTCTGTAGTATACAGATACTTTCTCATGCCAAAGAGACTAGGTGTGAAGGCTCCATATAGGCACCAGCTTGACCTCTATATATTCAGAATAAAAGATATTTTTTCCTTCTATTTTATTTTACAATACCATTCAGTTCTACATATCAGCCACAGATTCCCTTGTTCTCCCCCTTCCTGCACCCTCCTCTTCCCCCCAGCCCACCACCCATTCCCACCTCCTCCAGGGCAAAGATATTTTTAAACATCAAAAAATATACTGAGAAATCATTGTTTTATTTTTACTTTTAAACTTATATAATACATCTTTCATGGGTTGCATGATTGTGAACACAAACACTGAAGCACCCTTGTGACAGTGACAGAATTGGTTCTCTTTCCATTACGTGTGTCCCAGAAAATAAACTCAGGTCATCAGGCTTTGAAGCAAGTGTCTTTACTTGCTTAGATATTTACCAGCCATAAAATATTATTATTTTCTAATTAAACTAATAATATATCTGTTTGTTATATAGTTTATTGAATGACAATGATAGTGATGTAATGGAATTTTGACATTGTGTAAAACAATGAAAATCAGTGATTTTGACAAGATTCTATTTATCTTGTAATTTCCAATGGAGAAATGTATACAATATAAGCATTTTTAAAATATGTGTAGTACCAGTCGAAATGGGCAAAATTTCTAAAACATGGGACAGGTCAGGCTGCTGAGTATGTGATGAACATTCATTCATTGTTAGAGTGCAAAGTTTTACAGCCACTGTGGAGAGAAATCAGTGTGATGCAAACTCAGGAAGTTAGAAATAGATCTGCCTGAAGATCCAGATATACTATTTTTGGGAATATAACCAAAGGACTATACATCCTATTAAAGAGATACCTGTCCATCCATTTTCATAGGTGCTCTATTCATAATAACCAGAAACTGTAAATAGCTTAGAAGTCTGTCAACACATGAGTGGATCAAGAAAGAAATATGGTACATTTATACAATTGAGTACTACACAGTTGTTACAAAAATACAAAAATCATGAAATTCACAGGAAAATGGATGGAGCTAGAAAAAAATCATCCTGAGTAAGGTAACCTAAACCCCAAGATAAATATAGTATGTATTCACTTATATGTTAATGTTAGCTTTTAAGTCTTTGATAAGCAGGCTTATAATCCCTATAATCACAGAGAATAATTATAGAGTAAGGGACTAGGAGAGAAGAAAGGATCTCCTTAGGAAGGCAAAATATAATATAGTTATACATAGATTGAGGGGGGCTGGAACAGGAGGATTAAAAGGAGAGAAATGGAACTGGGTGGTAATAGAAGTAATATAAAGAAGGACAGACAAAATTAAGGGTCATTTGATGTGTTATAAGAAAACCTATTTCAATAGATCTTTCTAAAATATAAACATATATGAAAGAAAGCTCAAGGCAGTCACCAAATAACAGGGAAAACAAAGCTCCAACTAAATGTCTCTGACCACCAAATGAAAGCTCCAGTGCCATGAATAGATTGTATCTAATTGAGTTGTTGTCCAAAGGGACTTTATTGAAATCCCCAAACAACTCTGGATACTGCCAAGAATTTGTTGCTCTCCACTGATGGATAGTAAGTCCTATTGCTGCAAGAACATCTACATAACTCGTTGAACATGGAGAAGTCAAGCTGGTGCCTGCCTAGAACCTTCACCTCTAATGATTCGTCATGTTCATGTTACTGGAAGATATTCTTAGTGCTATCAAAGGAAAAAGGGAAACAGCAACCCTTTGATCACTTTGAGTCCTTTGATCTACAATAGTTTCCTGCTTCCATGATATCCTGGTGCAATAGTAGCACAAAATTTGTGGGACCAACCAATCACTATCTGATTAAATTAAAGCATACTACATGAGCTGTAACGCATGCCTAACAGTGCTTGGGTTTACAAGAACCTAGGCAGGCCAGAGACCTAGTGGAAAACTAAATAATATTGTTCTACTAAAGAAAGGTAGCAACAAAATGACTCTTAATGACTTTCTGCTATACTCATACATCAGCGTCTTACTCAGCCACCATCAGAAAAGCTTCCTCCTGCACTATACTGGGACAAATGCATAGACCGACAATGAGACAATGTGCGGAGTGAGAGTCCTTTGAATACTCATGCTGTGGGATGGTCTGTATGTCAAATAAAATACTGATTGGCCAGTGGCCAGGCAGGAAGTAGGTGGGACAAGGAGAGAGGAGAATTCTGGGAAGCAGAAGGCTGAGGCAGAGAGACACTGCCAGCTGCTGCCGCCATGACCAGCAGCATGTGAAGTCGCCGGTAAGCCACCAGCCACGTGGCAAGGTATAGATTTATGGAAAATGGATTAATTTAAGCTATAAAAACAGTTAGCAAGAAGCACTAAGAGGGGAGAAACCCCCATCCCTAAACCAGAAGCTCTCTCCAACTGATATCCAACCACTAAAAAAAATAATTTTTAAATAGAGCATGACTGGGTTTACAAATCAAACTTAAGAGCAGAAACCACAAAATGCATTAGATGGCCAACAAAATACAACAAATGCTATAGTATTTTGGAGTATTTCTGTCTCATAATGACACTTCTGAGCATTATTTTAGCCTTATAGGTCTTTAGTTATATATTATGGTTTTCAATTTTGTGCTTCTATATGATTTCTCTGTGTGTGCGTGTATGTATCCAAGTCTATATGTATCTTACATTTTTCCTTTTCCTTTGGCTCTTCTTTTCTTTTTACCTATTTTACTGTATTTTTGTTTTGTTTTGATTTGCTTCTTGCCTGTTTGTTTTCTAATGAGAGAAAAAAAGGGTGTGGATTTAGGTGAGTGTTGAGGAAAATATCCTGCCACATTACTGAAGGTGTTTATCAGTTGTAGGAGTTCCTGGTAGAATTTTTGGGTCACTTATATATTCTATCATATCATCTGCAAATAGCAAAAGTTTGACTTCTTCCTTACCAATACAAACAAAGCTCTTCATTCACTTTTGTCATTATTTGACATTTAAGTAGACATTTTATTATTTTATGTCTTAATTATTTTCTGTGTTTCTATAAAATACTGGTTTTCTAAATTTGGGATTGAAAGAGCTTTTGATTATCAGTATAAATTTAAAATACCTACAACTCAATATTTTGAGGCATTTCTAATAAGGAAAATAGAGTACATTGAATGTTATCCTAACGTTAACCATTTCAGTACATTACAGAAAATTCCTTTAGGCACTCCTTGGATAATATGTGTTTTGTCTATTCTGGAAAAATTGAGCAGGTGAAATAAATGTGTCTATAGACTCCCTAGTTGGTTGCTAAGAGACAACAAAATATATGATTTTAAAGTCTTGGAACAAAGAAACTTACTATATATAATGTATATTTTAAAGGAAGCAGAGTTACAGGAAGATTTTTTTTCTAATATTAGGACAATAAACATAGTAGTACTCAGGAGTACATGAGCACACTGTGAGGATGTAAATCGAAAATGGAATGACAATTGAAACTGAAAGCAGCAGAAATTTCTCTTTCATATCAAAATCCAGGGTATGGATGATTTGGTTCATAACAAGCACATTGAAAAAATATTCATTAAAATACTGTCATTAAATATCTTCAGTATAGCAGCTCTGTAGAAATAAACAATTTGATATCTTGAGAATGTACACTTCATCTATAGATTGCAGATATTAAAATTAATGTAGACCTGTAGAAAGTACATTATTATAAAATATAATTGTGCATGCACTTAAGATAAGGAAGAACACAATTACACCACATAAATTGTTATCTCAGGTCTCCCCCTAGCCTGTCCCAGAGCTAATAGTTTGCTTAAGTTTGTGGACAATTAAAAAAAAATGGACATGTGAAAACTTAATAATCAATAACATTCATCTCACTTTATCTCATTTAAGGGAAAATTATATCCATTTATGTTCAAGAAAAGGGTAGGAATGTTCTTCTGAATGCTCATGATTATCTTCAACTCAGTTTAAAACAAAACCTCTTTCTGAAACCTGTTGTTCTCTAGCTATAAGTTTGATGAATGGTATTTAATGAAACTCACTTGCCAAAACTCTGAATTTCTTGAGAACACCCTAGTTACCATTCCTTTTCAGCATTTAATCCTTTCCTAATCAACTCGATCCTTTTCCAATCTGACTACTTATAAACTCACCCTCTGCTTTTGGACTCACAGTAAATCAGTATTTATTGGCCTTATAAACTCTGTCTGAGCTTCTCATTGTACAGAGGACTGGACACCCATGGACCATCCTAGTTCTTTACTAATTCCAACTGCTGACCTAATAAAACAGAACTGCCTAAAGGCAATGACCTTTCCTTGTGAAGCCTTAGCTGTCCATTTACTCCTGAATAGCTTTCAAATTATATTTACTTTCTCATTGAGAGAGATTCACTATCTCCTCTGAAGCCTTTTCTGCCTCCTAAGGGCAGAAACAAGTTCCCTATTACATGTATTGTATATCTATTGTTCCTCGTTTATATCTCACACATCAAAAAGATTTAGTGGAAAGCAGCAGGATATGCCAATAGCTTCTATGGCTGACCAATGTCTTCTTTTATAAGAAATTTTCCCACTAAATAAAGATATAAATAAATAAATTCAGAAATAAATAAAATATAATGCCATTCAAAGAACCAAAATAATGTCAGAGACTTGAAGTCAGATATCAGGAGCACAAAGCCAGATAAATGTGAATGTGATCAGCTATCTCATGTGAGGTTCCTGGAAAGTAAAAGAAAGAAAAGAATCAAACCTCAAATTTACTTTTGCAAACACTTAAGATATTGAGTTTGGCCGGGCGGTGGTGGCGCACGCCTTTAATCCCAGCACTCGGGAGGCAGAGGCAGGCGGATCTCTGTGAGTTCGAGGCCAGCCTGGTCTACCAAGTGAGTTCCAGGAAAGGCGCAAAGCTACACAGAGAAACCCTGTCTCGAAAAAAACCAAAAAAAAAAAAAAAAAAAAAAAAAAGATATTGAGTTTGTCTAATATAAAACACAAAATATTATACAGTAAATAAATAATTTAAAAGGATATATTACAAAGCATGAAAAGAACAGAAAATTGTAACATGTCTTGAGATGATTAAAAATAACATGATTAGACATAAACAATCATCATATACATAAAATAAAAATATAATATTTAAGTCCTGAAAATAAAAATTTAGATCATATTGGAAGTACTGGAACTGCACAATTGAACAGAGTGAATGTATGAATGAAATGAAGCACAGAACATGTTAAATATAAAAAAAGTAAATAGATACTATCAACAACATTGTGCACAGAATGAGAAGACTTCAAATGGGCTCACCATAGTCTAAGATCTATGAAAGATATAAGACAGACTGTGGGCCAAGCAGTATTTGAAATTGTAAAACCTAAGGATTCTGCAAGTGATTGGAAACCGCACACAGCCTGTCAGTGGGTGATGGATGTCCTTTTTAGTATTTCCTGCTTGTGCTCTTCAAGTTGTCAGTTAAGTTTTTCAGGTCAGGTTTTGCTTTCCTTGACAATGTACTTCCTGACAATACAATCCCTAGCAGATATAGAACTATTGTCTATTTGTTTCAGGTCACTTCCCTGTGAAGGTAACCACATATCTTTTCTGTGTGCAGTTGTTAAGCCAGAAGGCTTTGTTTTATTTGTAGCACCCTGGATCCTGTTCATTCTTCTCTCATCCTTAACATTATTGTACCTGTGTGAAATACACAGTAAGCGAGACCTTGAGGCCTTTCTTTCACTGACTCACTCTAATCTGGCTTTTATCACAAGACACAAAACCTATTATACAAAATGTGTCAAAATGAAGTTTCATCAAATATTCATCTCTTTAAATATTTACACTTTAGCGTATTGAATTATACAAGTTATACCTTGTGATATGAGACCCAAAGTATCCAAATTCCCAAGTATTCTGTTAAAGTGGATTACAAGGGCTTTAGTTAATTCAATTAATTAATTAAGTTGTTGATTATTAACTGTGCTATGTGATTTTTTTTTTCTGGAGCGATATAGACAAACGTCCATCCTCCCAGAGAAGGCCACAAACAACAGACTGTAGAAATGATTCCACTCAAGATTAGCTTAGAGAATGTGCGAGTTACTGCTGTAGGGGTGAGAGATAATTTACAAGAGCATGGATGACCAGAGGCCCTCACATCGTCGTCAAACCCACGCCGGCATGTGTGAAACGCACAAAAGACGCATCTTTTCAGCTGTCTCCATAATCTGTCAGACACAGATTTTCTGACAGATTTCCCTCCCTAACAGACATTGCTAAATATATAAAGTAGGCGTTGACCCTGTGATCTTCTGAGCTTCAGGAATGTGCTGAGATTTGTGGCTAGTTTCTTTTCTGAGTCTTGTAACTTTTGTTTGCTTTCTGAGTCTTAATGAGCATCTGTCCAAGATGGACTGTTTCAATATGGGGCAAATTATTACACAATAGACCACCCTTGCTTCTAGGCTATATTCTTTATACCAGATTGTTTTCAATAGCCCCTAAGTCTTGGTAGTAGTGATATTAAGTTGTCTGATTACATTGCTCTATCTGCGGCTGAGTCTTGGATTGCTGCACCACAGAAATAGGAATCTACTCTGAGGAGTATGTCCTGTGACAAGCTCTTCTGTGTACTTCCCATTATATGAAAGAAGTTTCCTTCCACTACTAATGAGACCTACAGAAACAATGATTTATCAGCATAAGCACGGGTGTTTTGAAATGATTTTCATAGGCTTATCATATTTTTGTGAACAAAATAGTAACCTCCTCACTCGGCCAAATGACTCCTACACCCAAGTCATGTGCTTATAGTATCAGACATGAGTTTCCTCCCAGGGAGCAGGCCTGAGATCTCTCCAGAAAGCCACTGGTTACAACCATTACAATCATGCCACTCAAGCAGCTTTAATCTTTAATGTTTTATCAAAAATTGATTCTTCTCTCATATGATATACCCCCAACCACAGATTTTACTTCCTCTATTCTTCATATATTCCCACAACTACCCTGCCACTCTAGCATCTTAATTGATAGATTGGCACTGTAACATATAAAGTCCATAGCCCAGCAGGATACTTAGTGGCAATTTACCCCAACATATGGTGCTTTCTTACACTATTAAAACTCTCAGGATGACTGCTTCTAATTTAGTACCACCTAATTTCCTCCGTGACAGGTAGACAAAATATGCAATGTCTTTAGAAAAAGAGTATTATTATATAGTTCTGCCATGAAACCAACCTTAGTATCAATGCCTTTTATGGTTTATGTTGGCTCAGGGAACATCATGGTGGCCAATAACTCACAGGAAGGTGGTCCACCCTTAATTAACATTGGGATTCTTATCAACAATACTATGATTTCTAGTATTATCCTATACCACACATATGGGCCTTCTATATTTACACCACTTAGAGGCTACTATTCTTTATTTTAATTGATCTACCCCCAGGAAAGTTATAACTTAAGTGGTAGGTAGAGCTATTATTGAACTTGTCCTCAACCAGTCCTATATATTAGAATTTGTGTAATGACTGCTCATGTTGCTGTTAGTTCTCTGTTGACAATTAGACATAGTACTGAGTTAGGTGAGAGCTTTCATGGTGGCTTTATCTGTTGCTTACTTCCATAGAAATGCTTACAAGTGCCCTGTGATAGTCTATACATGGGTGAAGCTGTATTTATACACTTATTTGACAAGCAAAATCTCTATGAAGCTCACCGGCCAATATCAAATTAGGAAGGTTGATTTACATGCTTATTCAATGGAAGCCTACTGGCTCTGGTCCTTGTCAGATGCTTGCTATGGATGATGAGATACTCAGTTGCAGAATGCATGAAAACTGAAGTACTTTGTACATTATTAGGGAGTCCAGTAATCTATAATGCAACAGGGAGGGGGGACCTCCAGTTACTATGTATTTCTCTCACTTGCACACAACTTTTGTCACTCATCAGAGGAATAGCTTGGTTGCTTGTCATCCCTTGTTGGCAGATATATTGGGGACCACTTGTAACCCCTGTCTGTCCAACTTTAAAGACTTCCACTGACACTTAGCACATTGACCTTTTCATCATTTTCCCCCAGACACTCCAGCTTGACACAAATCTTGTCACATTTCCTTTGGAATAAACACAGATGGGGCCTGGCATCTGTTTTCTCACTTTCTTGTCTTTTTTTTTTAGTGACTTAGTACCTTATAAAATTAATCATTATGTTTTTAATCTGGGTTTCCCATGTTTTCCAGAACCCCTTCTATGCTATGTTATAAAGAGTATGCCCCACCGTGAGACTCAGGCAAAGCCATTAAAGTCTCATACCAGTCCTGTGTTCCCTAGAAGTAACTTCTTTCTTAGGTCTCTTGTGAGCACAATCCTTCCTCATCTGTAGAACTGAGCGTGCAGCATTGCCTCTCACATGAATTCCATAATGCTGTCTTGCCTTCCTATATCAGTTCCCACACATAAGGCTCATGGGAAACTCAGACAGGAATAGTACTTCATAAAAGCCTATCCATGAGAATGGATACCCTTCACATTGCCTCAGGACATGCAGCCTTTTTCTCATGGAGATATGAATAGTTACATATTACTGAGGTATCCTGTTTCTACATGTTTTTCAGCCTCACATGCCAAGCTGTGAGAGGCTTTTGAAACTGTGTGTTTAAATGCACCCCTCCCCAATATAACCAGTTAAAGGATGGGAGGAGTATTTCCAGATTACCATGCTTTTGTTTTGGTGTGTGTGTGTGTGTGTGTGTGTGTGTGTGTGTGTGTGTGTGTGTGTGTGTGTTTTAACTAGATCTTCATTAAAACCTCAACCTGTATGATAAATCAGCAATTTCTTCTTCTTCTCTATTAAAAGTCAGATCTGAACATCAGATTCATTCACTTTCAGCTCCCTTTTCTCAATATCAGATTCAGTCTGTGGGTTCCAAGATGTGGGCACACAGCAATGGGCACTTTAGTTGAGACCTAAATTTTAATCTCCTTTTTTCATTCTTCCAGCCATAAGAAATATCAAACCAACATGTCTCTTTCATGCAGTTTCTCAGCCAAAACAGAGGCTAGTGAATTGAACATGATCCATATGCTTGTTTGCTTGATCCCGCCTCCCCTCCCCCCCTCGACAATTATAAATATTCCTTCATTCAGGGAAGTTATTTTCTAGGGAAATAGCTCAGCCGCAATCACCTATATAATTATTCACAGCAAAGGCCATGCAATAGATGCCACAGTATACTTATAGTCTCATCCCATATATGTCATTTTTAGGGATTGTGATATATTTTGTATTCTGTCATTGGATCCAGGGTTATCTCCATATTTGTGTGATAGGTCCTATTTATCACAGGTACAAGAAAATAGTCACTCATAATTTCCCCAGAAGCAATACTCTCAGACAACTTGTTCTTTATTACAAGTCTTGTCACCCATTGCAAGGTCCATGCAACCATAATTATAGAACATGGGGAAATATTAAAGTTTTGGAGAGAATATCCACCCACACAGCCTCAGTAATATGTGCAATATACTTTGAAAGGACCATACATTACTATTCCAGGTCATCAACAGTCCTTCCTCTGTTTAGCAAAAAAATTATTTTGTGTGAATTCTTGGTGAAAAGTAAACAAACAGGTACTCAGTTTAGTTTGGGTGCCAGTAACAAACAAAAGAATTTTTTTCCACCCAAGTCTAGTTTAATGAGCCAGTGAGTTTATTGGGGAGACTTACAGATGCAGGGAAGACTCAAAGGTAACTGTACCACCAAAAAACCAAGCCCAATATGAGTGAAAACTTAGGAGAGCTGCACCTAAAAGGACTCTCTACATGATCTGCAAACATAACAGCTGACTTTATTCTCTAACTAGCAGAATTCACTGCTTATCTGAGCTTGCTTGCCATGAGCCTTGAATATATTGTAAGTTTTGAAAATTTCCTGATAATTATAAATTGCTAATTTTATGAGTCTTAATAAGTGTCTTTCAAGGGTGGATGGTTCAACTAGTAGGAACATGCTACATAACACAGAACAATAAGGAATAATAATTTGAAAAAAAAATGAAGCAAAAAGCAAAACTTCCAAAATGTGTTCTGCAATGTAAAATGGTAACTATCACAAAAAGAAATAAGAACAGTACTGTTTTTAAATGTACTGATTTGGTGAAAAATCACAAATTTTGAAAATATTACTCAAAACATAGCAGCTGGATACTTGGGGACACAACAAAGTTGAATAAAGGATTCACATACTAGATAGTAAAATCACCTCCCTGCACATATCTCAGACCCATTTCCCTAGTTTTGTTATGTAAGCTGAGATGCTATGTAACTGAGGTACTTACTGTAATGTATGCTAGTACTAAACATTCAGTATCTCTTGAAACCTATGAAGTTTTTTACTAAATTTCATATAATGAGATTGAGATGGTGCCCTCTTCACAACCAGAGAGGGTAGAAGACTCAATAGGAACAGACATCTAAAAGAAAGGAAAGAAGAAAAAGAGGGAGAAGGAAGACAGAGAGAAAGGAAAGTAAGGGAAGAAAAAAGGAAAACATGCAGTGGAGAGGACTGAAGGAAGGGTAGGAGAAAGAAAAGGCATAGGAAAGGAAGAAAGAAGGAAGTTAAAGAGGGAGAGAAGGAAGAAGGGAGGGAGGAAGGGAGGAAAAATTTAAAGGGTTGAAAAAATGAGATAAAGAAGCAAAATAGGAAAAGAAAAGAGAAGGAAAGACAGAGAAGAGAGGAGAGAAGGAAGGGAAGGGGAAAGGAGGGAGGGAAGGGGAGAGGAGAGGAAAGGGGAGGGGAAGGGAGGAGAGGAGAGGAGAGGAGGGGAGGAGAGGGAAGGGGAGGGGAAGGGAGGAGAGGAGAGGAGAGGAGAGGAGAGGAGGGGAGGAGAGGGAAGGGGAGGGAAGGAGAGGAGAGGGAGGAGGGGAGGGGAGGAGGGGAGGAGAGGAGAGGGGAGGAGGGGAGGGGAGGAGAAAAGATTGGGGAGTGGAGGGGAGAGAAGTGGGGAAGGGAAGAGGATTGGAATGGAGAGGAGAGGAGAAGAGAGGAGAGAGAAGAGGAGAAGAGAAGAGGAGGAGGAAAATTTCAAGAATAAAATATCTTTGTTTCTTTATTTCACTACCAAAAGCCACGGAGTACAAGTCAACACCAGTGGTATTTTCAACTCATAGTAAAAATTATTGCTCCAAGGATGTTGACAAAGATAAATGAAGGAAGTTAATAACTTAGACATAAAAATCTTTCCCCAAAGGTATCTAGTCATATGAAATAAAATTAACATATTTATCATTTACATTGGCTGTTGATTGCCCCGATTTCTGGTACTAAATGCACCCTACACTGATATAACACATGACATAATCGGGAAGAAATAATTTTAATTGGCAAGATATGTTTGTTGCTTTTTAAAATAATCAGTATCCTTTATTACTACCAGCATTTAGGTACACACTATTCATAGAAAAACCCTTAAAAACTAAGCATGGACCACAATATTTAAATTAAGTTTCAGACTAAACATTAACAATTAAATCAGTAATAATCCTTGCTTGGTGTTGTAATCATGTATGTTTAGTAAACATGATTTATGAATTGTAATCAGTGCAGTTAATTAATTAACTTAAATTAATTAAATTTAAGTTTAATATAAGTTTGTTATCTTTATTTTTTAGAATACCCTGATTTGTTCAACCAATGGCAATGTCAGTAGTATTCTAGAAAGAATATCTTCATGTCAGAATGTAAATTAAAATGTGGTGATATTGTGTTCCCCAAAATATTGTGCACCCTAATAAACTTATCTGGGGTCAGAGAACAAAACAGCCACTAGATATAGAGGCCAGAAAATGGTGGCACTCACGCCTTTAATCCTAGTATTCCAGAGGCAGAGATCTGTCTGGATCTCTGTGAGTTCAAAGCCACACTGGAAAAAGCCAGGCATGGTAACAAGAGCCTTTAATCCCAGGAAGTGATGGCAGGAAGCAGATAGGTATTTAAGGCATGAGGACAAGGAACTAGGCCGTTAAGCTTTTAGGCTTTTGAACGGCACAGTTCAGCTAAGAGGCATCCAGTCTGAGGAAACAGGATCAGCTGAGGAACTGGCAAGTTGAAGTAGCTGTGGATTGTTCTGCTTCTCTGATCTTCCATCATTCACCCCAGTACCTTGCTTCAGGTTTGATTTTATTAATAAGACCTTTTAAGATTCATGTTACATTAAAATATGATACTATGATTAGTATTTTTGTCAGTATCAGTTTAATGTCCTAGGCCTGCAGAAATATTTCGCTGACGCGCAAGCAAAAGCAAGATAATTTTTTCTAGTTTACTGCCTGCATGCTGGCTTCCACCCAGAAATTTATTCAGGTTGTGAAAATTCAGTCATTATGTTTTGTTGAGTTTGGGAAATAGAAGGAACTCAGTGCTGGAGTACGAGGCACTGGATTAATATCTGCACTTTTTATAGAGAGTTTACTTTTAAAAATTATCCATTACATTGTGAGTAAATTTCAGATTTTAATCTTAGTATTGATTAAGTTGATGTTAATTAAGAAGTAAATGCTCATTTGGAAACTGCTGTGATTTTTGATAAGCAAAAACTAATTTCTAAATATTTTGCTATGGTAAAACAACAGCCAAAAGTATAAAGTATGAATTACATAAGGGTTAGTTCTCCCAAAACTCCTGTGAGAATGAGGTAGGTAATGAGAGTTAGGCAGGGGTAGGTAGTATGAACACGTGGCAATGAAATTTTATCTAAAAGAGTCCAAACAATAATTTCTTTAGGGATAACGTAGCAAGAATGCAATGGGAATATACCTGCAAGCCAGGCAATCTGCAGATGAGCCTCTCTTTAATTCAGTAAGCTTAAGCTACAAGGCAAATTTCATGTAAAGTCTCTAACCCTTCTAGATAATGAAAGCACAGAGGCTAATATAAGGAATTTGAAGGATTTAAAAGATTAAATAAAAGACTACCAAGAGATACTTGAACTCTGCTTTTCTCTATACTTTAGGAGACTGAGAAAAATTGAGACTGCTCTTTGTTTGGAAGAAGTTCAATTAGATCAATGTCTCAGTGCCTTTGGGGAAAGTCAACCGTTCGCTATATGGTGTTTGGACTCTATTTCAAAGTGGCTCAAAGGTGTTATAAAAAGTGGTAATTAGGTTTATCAAACTGATTTGTATAGACTTTCTTCTGTAGCTAAGGCTACATTTGTTTCAATAAACTCAATGATAACAGGCTTAAACCTTCCTGATTTTTCTAAGGAAAGTCTCTAGACTATAACACAGTTTGACATGGAAGGCAGAAAAAGTCCTTAGCTGCTTTGTTTTGTTTTTCTTGTTGTTTTTCAAATTAGAGAAATGTTCAGCCTGCAGGTGGCCTTGGTGGCACAAACCTGTAGTTCCAGTTCCTCAAGAGGCTGCTTCAAGAAAATGGCAAGTTCAGGGCCTCTCTGTACTATTGAGTGAGTTCAAGCCCATCCTGGGTAACTTATTAAGATACTATCTCCAAAAGGAGTGGGACATGCATGTAAAATTTGTGTAACAACTACATTGCAGTAGGATGCTAACTAGGCATAATTCCTAGATATGAACACCCGTCTAAAGACAACTTAGCTTTTCCTTGATATTGACAAGGCAGTAAATATCTTACTAAATGTTAATATAATGCTTGCGTTTAAGTCTTTTTTTGTCTAAGATATTGTAGAGCTATATTTGGAACAGAAATTCTGTATTAATGTTCTGCATATTTTTCTAACATTTATTGGTACTTTCCATTTGATCAGATTAAAGTTTCTTTCACATATTTTAGTTTCATTTTCCTTTTTTATTTTCACAATTAGCTATTTTTCTATTCCTATCAATTCCTTATTTGGAAATTATGCCTTCTTGCACACACCTGTCATTAAAAATATCATAATCTACTATGCCTTTCCAGTCTACACACACACACACACACACACACACACACACACACACACACACACACACACACACACACACATTTAGATCTGACATGCTTGCACACATCTACCTGAAATCCCAGCACTTGAGCTGCTGATAGAGATAGGGAATCCATCCTGAAATACGTAGTAAACCCTGACCCTGTCATATAAAATTGGAAAAGAATGGTATTCGATTAATCTTATTTACAAACAAACAGAAAAAATAAGGAATAGAAATCCACATATTTTGAGAATCAAAAGAAACTTACTTCAAAAATAAAGTATAGAGTAAGTAAAACTCGCAAACATAATAATAAATAAAAACGTTGAATACATACAAAATGAAGGTTATTACTAAGCTCCTGATGTAACTATCAAGCCATGTGGAAGCTTCATTTTACTGAGTCAAGTTCTGTAAGGAAAATTGTGACAGTTGTAAGCTAGGCCCCAACTTTGAATTTCATTTTGTTTCTATACATTATATATTAGATTAAATTCTAAGAAAAGCCTTGGGTTTTATTTGGACAGAATTTATCCAGGAAAAAAAATCAATGACAGTAATCATTATTCAACCAAGATTTTTTTTATGTTGCTATATTCTTTTTAAATATGCACTTAAGAGAGATTTGTAGATTAATCCCTAAATTTCTGGGTATGAGGTAGTGAATGGATCCTGTACTCTGAAGAAAAAATGTATATAGTTGTCAAGTACTGGTGTCATACTCTTTCCTGGAGGTGTTCTTACAGTGAAAGGAGGATGGGCATGTTATGGGGAAGAAGGTGTTGAAGAATATAAATGGCTCTTCACTACTCCCACATGTCATGCATGCATGGATTTCATTCACTGTATTTGTCACAGGTTTGTGTGTGTGTGTGTGTGTGTGTGTGTGTGTGTGTGTGTGTGCGCATATATGTGTTTTTTGTTTATAAAAACCTATACATGCATATAACTACATTACCATGTAGCATGTAAAAGCATATAAATACATATAATTATCTATTTCTCTGTATATTCACATACTTGTGTTTTATATATGTATACATATATGTTATAGCACCTGATTTTTTTTCTGAACAATGTTATTTCTATAGCTATACAGTATGTTAACATGAAAAATTAATTCATTTAATCTATAAAATGTTCTGGACATTGGAATGAATGCCAGCATAACAATATGAACCTACTATTAGTCTTGTGGTAATGTTTCAAAGTAACTATGGTTACTTGAGTCAGAGTGAATTGAAACATATATTATTAAATGTTGTATTTAATTCTTACTGCTCATTGTTATTATAAAGTTCAGACAGTAACATTCAGGGTGATATGAACAAACAGTAAGATTCCATGTTTTTCAGAAGGGATGGCCAGACTGCAAGCCACAACTTCAGAGAGGCTAGCTAACAGGAAAAGACCCTAGGAGGGACACATGGATGACCCTGCCAAAGAGAAGTGGATGAGATCTACATGAGTGGACTGGGTATGGGGGGGTGGCAGAGGGCGAGGAGTGGGGGATGAGAACATAGGGAAATGGGAGGGTCAAGCTGGAACAGGGACAGAGTGGGAGGGCAGGGAGAAAGATACCATGATAGATGAGGACATCATGGGATTAGGAAGAGGCAGGGTGCTGGGGAGGCTCTCAGGAATCCACAAGGATGACCCCACTTGGTCTGCTGGCAGTGGTCCAGAGGGTGCCTGGACTGGTCTACTGTGGTGACCGGTCTAGCGAATAACCTAACTGTCATCATAGAGCCTTTGTTCAGTGACTGATGGAGGCAGATGCAGAGATCCATGGCCAGGCACCAGGCTGAGCTCCAAGAATCCAATCGAGGAGAGGATTCTGCAGGTGAAAGATCATGACAGGAGGATGTGCAGAGATGACGGGCCACTCTATTGGAGGCCCATGAACTGTAGACAAGATTTTTCTTGTATACTCTTCCTCTTCAGAGTTATTCCCAACACATAAATAGTCTCTGTATGAAGCTAGATATGAATGACTACAGCAATACAAGGCTCATCAGAACCTAAAGTTATCACAATGGTTAGATTGGCTTAGCTGTTGAGAATATTTTTAAACTCTTTAAACATTTTTTACCTCTCTACAAAGGAAAATTTAGAGCACATGGAAAGTCAAATTGTTTTGTTAATTAAAAGAATGATTTCTAAGGAAAAATTTAAAAATCATATGTATTTAATTAAATTTATATTTCATTCTTTGGTAATTCCATACTTGTATATATAAATTTAGTCGTTTTCACTACTTATTATACTCTCTCCTCTACTAAATCCCTTCTTCACAGTTCTCCCCTCCTAATTTAAACAATTTATGCATTTGACTCACTGAGTTTAATTTTTGTTTTTAAAATTATGTTTTAGATTTATTGTTTGAAAATTGCATGCATGTATACAGTTTATATTGACCATACCCATTCATCTTATTCCTGTCCAACTCTTCCTTGAATACATACTCCCTAAAGTATCTCCTTCCCAACTTCATGTTCATTTATAGACTGATTAATTTTTATTCTACCAAATCCAATTAGTATTGCCCATATATAGATGGATGTACGGTCAGTCAAAGTTACATGATAACATACCAATAGCCATCCTATATGAGAAAATGACTCTCTCTCACACACACAAAATTTATCAACTGCCAATTGATCCTTAGGCAGGTGTGGAGACTTGGTAGCCCCTACATTATCCATGCTCTACATTTTAGCTGGTTTGATCTTGTGTAGGTACCTATGAGTCTATGTACCTATGAGTCTATGTGTGCAAAACCTATGCCATGTCTAAAATACAGCAATTCTCATCATTATCCAGCTCTCACATTTCTTCTGCCTCTTCTTCCATATTACTCCGAGCTTTGGGGAATGAGGACAACAGGTTTATATGGATGTTTCATGTATAGCTGAGCATTTACATTTGCTTATACTCAGCATTTTAATTATTTATGACTTTTTATATTAACTTCTGTCCCATGCAACCTGAAGCTTCTCTGGGCAAAGTTGGAGTAGTACAAACCTGTGAACAGAACAATGCATTACTAGGAGGTAATTTAACAACATGGGTATTAGAAAGCAGCAACAGTAGATTTCTTCCTAAGTTCTATGACCAACCTGGTCACGATTCTTGCTTTTTTTGTTTTTTATTGTTCTGTGTGTGGATACATCTTACGTGGAAGGTCGGTGTTGCAGCATTCTGGGTGCCCTGCTCAGGAAGACTATTGATGTCTTTTCTCCTCTTCTGCAAAATGAAAACTAACCAGCAGGAAGAGAATTTCCTGGTCATTTTAAAATTGATTTCTCTGTCTCAGAGCAAATTGCGTTGTCTTTATCAATAGGGTTTTATCATCTAAGGACATTTTATCATATAACTTTCTTTCACCTATATTGATGTGTTATGCATATAAAATATTTACTATGGACGACAATGCATAAGGAGATCTTGTATTAAGTTTTTAAAACTTTTAATGGGATATTTGCTGAAAATGATAATTATCATTTGAATTACTGATTTTCCCAGGACTT
The DNA here is from genome assembly GCF_049852395.1 of Peromyscus maniculatus bairdii. NCBI lineage: Eukaryota > Metazoa > Chordata > Mammalia > Rodentia > Cricetidae > Peromyscus > Peromyscus maniculatus. Next base: position 57,646,676 of record NC_134862.1, read on the forward strand.
GCTCTTCATTGAAAGTCAAAAATTTAGTTGCTATATTTATTATATGTTTCTTTGCTTTGACAAAATATATGCATTTAATTAATATGAGTTAAGTAGAAGAAAGCAGTATGTCTGTGGGTTATAATTTTTAAAGAAGTAACTTTAAAATTAGAACACAAAGTGGAATGAAACCATTACATTTGTAATTTAAGCTCTCATATGAGAAAATATCAAAGAAAAAAATTGAACACCTACAAAGCAGAATAAAAGATGCAAGGATTGCTCCTCTTGGTTATAACCCACAGCTGCTCTTGCTCATCTTCAAAAATAAACTGTTTCAATTACAAACTTGGCACAAAGAATAATGTTTGTGAGTTATAATTAAAGTAACTTACTGGAGTTGATTTTCCCAGCTTTATGACCAGTAACCTGCAGGTGAACACGCTGTCCCACACTTAAAGTATAGTTCACAATATGCTTCACTAACATTTAATTCACAGTTCAGCCTTAACATGGTAACTTTAAATCTGGAAGTTCTCTTCAAGAAATAGAATCATAAAGGCACTAAAGACCTCTTAAAGGTATAGCATAAAAGGGGACTCATTTTGATTCCCTTCTATGCTAATTAAATAATTTTTATATACTATCAATATAGAAAAATAGTTCATAAATAAATCATTATTGCAATAAAATATAATCAATCACTTATTTCTAGGACTTGTTTATATTTTATTTATTTATTTTTTTGTTATTTTGAGACAAGGTTTCTCTGTGTAGTTTTGGTGCCTGTCTTGGATCTCACACTGTAGATCAAGTTGGATTCGAATTCACAGAGATCCACCTGGCTCTGCCTCCTTTGTGCTGGGATTAAAGGCATGTGCCACCGCTGCCTGGCTTATGCTTTATTTCTTAATGATTACACAAAAACTCATTAACATACATAATCATTGACTGAAATTGCTACTCTGTGATAAATTAGAACACAAACTATGTTTATAAATGGAATTGCTAATAATAAAGATACTTATGAAATAGTAATATTCAAACTAATGTTTGTAAATTAAGTTATGGTTACACACTAATTGTCTTACTTTAAATATATCTGTAAATGTTCCATTGATCAAAATGAATTTTAATGGCACTGCTGTTATGGAGGCAACCAATTGTTCTGTGATTGGATTTTAGACTCACTCATCAAGATGGAATTAATACTGAAACTATAAATCTGATTTAAAATGCTTGTACAGATCCTAAGTCCAAGCGAGGAACTAATACAATTCTTTAGGTAAGTGACATAATATCCAGATTCCTCCACCTAAATACCTGTGTTTATGTTCAAATACAATCACTACTCCAAGTTTTATTCAGAGAAATATCTCCTCCTTGTAATTACATGTGTATTTTCCTATTTTAGTAATTAATAGATAAACAACGAATTTACATCTCTTTTATCTGTTACACTCCACCCATTCTGCCTGCGCCCTCCTTTTTTCCTCTCAAATCCACAAGCTTATTCTCTAATTAATACTTTTATACATGAACACACAGTATTTATTTATATATATTCACAAATGTATGTATAACTGACTGAATCCACTTACTGTTTGTATACACATGTCTATACCTAACCATTTGAGACTGTACAGCCCATGTTGGGGCTCCCTCTCTCAGTAGCCATTTATCTATGTGCAGAAACTTGTGGAATTTTCCTGTGCACATTGTCTTGTCAACTAGCGATGATACCCATGGTATTCAGGGAATCATATTGTTGAAATTTCACAAGTGTATTTTCCTTGTCATATCTAGAGGATACTCTCTAGCTTCAGCCATCCAGGCCTATGACTCTTACAATAATTCTGCCATCTCATATACAGTTCTACCTGAACCTTGAACATTGACATTGTTTTTCATAGGTATGAACTGTGTTTGAGCAAACTTTAGATTTTTTCTTAGTTATTGGGTGAAAGATTAAAGTCATTGATAAGGAGCTAAATATGAAATACTTTCATTTATTATAATGTATTTCAAAGAATCCTAAACATGTACATAATGAATGAAAATTTAACGAGTTCTCTGTTATGGGAAGATTTTCCAGACTAAAAAAATATCATCTGGTTTTTTATTTAAAAATCTAAAAATAATAGAGTTATCTGAACATCATATAAGTAATTATGAGTAATTGTCACAACTTATAATATTCCTTCATATATAACTGTTATTGAATTCAATGCCCATTTTAATATATATTGGTACCTTCCATCAGCATCAACAGTTGTTAATTCCAGCAGGTGCTTGAAGTATTGAGTCTCTATTTTGAGCTTAATTTTACCATTCTGAAAAAGTGACTGGTGCAAGTCTGAAGGCCCCACTGAAAGTCAGCTTCCAAGTTATAGAACCAGAAGTGTGGCTTTAATTTTCTCTTTTGAGTGTAGAAATGATTGATGACAGTGTTGAAAAGAAGTCAAGTACTTGTTTTATGTGACTAATCCTACATATGTTGAGTGTTTAATGCTGATGATCAAACTGCATTTAAGCTAGAAATGTAAGAAGGGTTCATATATAAAAGAAATGCAGACAGTAGAAGGAAATAGAGCTAACTATTTGGATGTATTCCAATGACAGGAAAATTTTTATGTTTCCCTTTCATGGCTAAAACCTTGAAAAATGAATTCACAGTGAGCAAACAAGGTATTCAAACAAATATGCATGTGTCTAGCTGCACACCAGCAAATACTTTTCTGCACATTCTGTAAAAATTGGTATTAGATTCTATTTATATTAAAAGATGAATTGAAATTATCATTACTAACCTTTTTTTTTAATTTTAGACAACAAAGGGGAAATGTGGTGATTTTTTTTGTGTCTAACAAATAAATCTTCCCTGAAGATCAGAGTATGGAGCTAAGCCACTAATTTGCCATAGGGGTCAGGCAGTGGTGGCACACACCTTAATCTCAATACTCAGGATGGAGAGAGATAGAGAGATAGAGAGAGAAATAGAGAGAGAGAGAGATTTTTCCCTTTGTCCTTATTCTGTAAATAAAGCTGGTTAATTATGAAAAATAAATAACATAAATAAATGAAAGGTGAGCTAAAAGACTGGTATGTACCTTGCCGGGCGGTGGTGGCGCACGCCTTTAATCCCAGCACTCGGGAGGCAGAGCCAGTCGGATCTCTGTGAGTTCGAGGCCAGCCTGGGCTACCAAGTGAGCTCCAGGAAAGGCGCAAAGCTACGCAGAGAAACCCTGTCTCGAAAAACCAAAAAAAAAAAAAAAAAAAAAAAAAAAAAAGACTGGTATGTACCATTATTTCTGTTATTTCTTTGTGAAGCTGAATGTGATAAATTATTACATTTTGTTTAGAAATGCTTGCTTAAAAACTGCATTAATTGGAGTAGGTATCTATTATAATCAATGCTGTCATCAATTTATAATCTCAAAAATAAAATGTAAACAAATTCTATTGCTATTATATATAAAAAAAAACCCACAACCAATTATAGCACAGAGTTGTGGAGCTCAGTCCAAACTGATATATCTATATCACAATTCCTACATACAAGTTTCAGTTGTCATTGTGAAAAAAAGGAGTGGAAAGATTGGAGAGACTAGAGGAAGAGGGAGTTTGCTGTATGAATGTGTGGCCTAGAAATGTCGCAGAAGCTACACTTATTAAACTTCCCTAACATGGTTGCTTAAATGAGACCTGAACAAAGTTTATCCCAACATACATGCTAATGTAGAAGAAGGCAAGCTTAGGGGCCCTCAGCCCTAGACAGAAAATGAGAAGCAGCTAATAAGGAATACTTTGAAGAGCACACCAATTGTTTGTCCAATATCTAATGGGCATCCATGAAGATACATACATACAGGTGACATTGTATGGACTGAAAAGATTGTATTTATATACTTGGTATAATATGTAAATTCATATAGTAAATATATAAGTAAAATGTATAGAAAATAAATTTATCTCAAATTTAAAGAACAGAAGCCATTAATTCGGGTTCGGGGAGTATGGTGAATACATAGGAGAAGTTGGAACAAGGAAAGTGAAAGGGAAAAATGCTATAATTATTCTATAATCCTCCAAATAAAAAGATACTTTTAAAAATCAATAAACTCTTTTGTTTTGAGTTGTCTTGCACTCCAGTGTACAAAAGTGTAGCTGGAAGTTTTCCTGTGTCCTGCCAGGTCCTGTAGCTGCTCAGACCCAAATAAACACACAGGGGCTCATATCTGTTATGAATTGCATGGCACATGGCAGGCTTCTTGCTATCTAGCTCTTATAACTAAAATAAATCCATTTATATTAATCTATGTTTTGCCATGTGTTCTGTGGCTTACCAGTCTACTGGCATGTTCTTCCTTGGGCAGCAGGTGGCTTCTCTCCTCTCTGCCTTTCTTCTTCCTGTCTCTCTGCTTGTATTTCCTGCCTGCCTCTAAGCTGCCTTGCCATAGGCCAATTCAGCTTTATTTATCAACCAATCAGCAACACATATTCACAGCATATAGAAAAACATCCAATAGCACAAAAGTGTTCTCAACATCAAATATAAACAATTCACAAGTTGATGCAAAATCATATTTGAGTTCAATTTCTATCCTTATGAAAGTATTAATACTTATCAGATCATATTTATTTCACTCCCAACTACCCATTCCCGATAAAATAGAGATACTACAGCCAAATTCATGTTTCTTCTCCTCTGATTATATGCTATTTCATTTATAAGACCTCAGTGGTAACAGGGATTCTAGAGGAAATAACCAAAGGCAAAAAAAAAAAAAAATGAGTGAACTTTACAGTCAACTGGTTGAGCATTTATTTGAATTAAACATTGAAGTGTGGATAATTAAGCCATTAACCTTTATATTAAAAATTCTATTTCACACTGTGTTCTACACCAGGGTTCAACTGTAGTTCAGGTGTTGCTTAATTAATCTAAGGCTAAAATGCTTTTTTCATATATTCTCTGTTAGGTTCATTACTACTAGACCATAAGCACTGGAAACTATTTTTGGTAAATAATTTACTACTATTTTGTTATTAAATGAATAATGCTCTAGCTAACAGTTGAGGCAAGAATTTGAAGAAAACTCATCCTTACATTACTAACTCAGAAGTTTCTATATACAAAACACTTAAGGAAAAGATTCTTTAATTCATCTGTATGTTTTATATCAATTATGTACCCTGTCTTTTATTATTACTCCTAAATTGAGTTCAAGATGATAAGTGAACTGGCACTTACATAAAGAAAGACTTATAAATCAAAACTTTATTGACATAATAAAGTGTTTCCATGGCATTGCACTTAAGTTGTTACCAAAGGCTAATTTTGTGTTCGTAAATTTTAAAAATAGAAATTTTGAATCACAGTATAGCTTGATATATCAGTAAAAAATAACAGTATCCATTTCTATCATCTGTCTTTCTGTGAAGTTACTTATTCTTTGTGTTCTCAAATTCTACCTGCTTCTCAGAATCTCCTTCCCCAAATTCCTAATATATCATCAGGTCTTTCTGTGCTCTGTCATTAACTCAGAGAGTAAATCCTGAAATCATTTAGGCTAGTTCATTTCATTATGAAATTTCATCTTTAACATTTGTCATAATATATTGGAGCAAATAAAATAATTTTGGGGAAATCAGAATTGGAAATCATTTCTTTAGTCCTAGGACTTAAGAAGCTGAGGCAAAAGGAGGAACAGCTTCAAACCTGTATGAGCTACAACCATTAAACTATTATCCTAACTTCTCTCTCTCTCTCTCTCTCTCTCTATATATATATATATATATATGTATATGTATGTATATATATATGTATATATATATCGTCCTTTGCCTCAGTGTGTGAACATATGTATGAACATATATATGAATTATTTATTTATTGTACATATGTTTTAGCATATATTATTTTATAAGGCAGAGATTACATATTTTGTTTACCACATAAAGAAAATTTCATCATGCAGTCCTCCATTATAACAAGAACCATTCAAAGAAGTTGCATTTACTAGGAGAACAAGACATAGAATTCCCTCTTTACAGAATTTTTAAAACATACTTAATATGCTTGGTTGGTATTTGTTGTTGTTGTCTTTCAAGATAAGGTTTCTCTGTGGAGTTTTGGAGCCTGTCCTACAACTCATTCTGTAGACCAGGCTGGCCTTAAATTCACAGAGATCTGCCTGTACCTTTACCTCTCAAGTGCTGGGGTTAAAGGCATGTGCTACCACTACCCAGATTTGTTCATTATTTTAATGAATAAATTTTTCTATATTGTTTTTAGATGCCTGAAACAGGAAACTCTGCTGTGGGATGGTCTGTATGTTAAATTGCTCTGATTGGTCAATAAATAAAACACTGATTGGCCAGTAGCTAGGCAGGAAGTATAGGCAGGACTAACAGAGAGGAGAAATAAAAGAACAGGAAGGCAGAAGGAGTCACTGCCAGCTGCTGCCATGACAAGCAGCATGTGAAGACGCCAGTAAGCCACGAGCCATGTGGCAAGGTATAGATTTATGGAAATGGATTAATTTAAGCTATAAGAACAGTGAGCAAGAAGCCTGCCACAGCCATATAGTTTGTAAACAAAATAAGTCTCTATGTTTACTTGGTTGGGTCTGAGCGGCTGTGGGACTGGTGAGTGACAAAGATTTGTCCTGACTGTAGGCAAGGCAGAAAAACTCTAGGTACAAAACTCTCCCAAACTGAAAATAGGTAATTTTATGAAAATGCTTCTGCATACATTGCACAACCCATTGAATGGAAAAGTAAAGTTTGAGTTGTGTTTTTAGTAGTCTACCACTCTAAAGAAATGTACCTAATGCTGGATCTCATCTCTTTTCTAATAATTAACAACATTAGTGCTAGGTTCTAGATTTGGTAAAGAAAAATTTGATGTTAGCATCATGTTGTGTCATCATCAACATACTTTTTCAGACTAATATTTTGTGAGTAACATTTTGGTCATAAAAGAGAAAGAGGGAGACAAAAAAATGATAGCAGAGTTTTACATACCCTGGGCATACTTTGAAGAATATGAATTTGTTTGTTTGTTGTTTTTGTGAGACATGGTTTCTCTGTGTAGCTTTGCCAAGCTGGCATTGAACTCACAGAGATCTGCCTGGCTCTGCCTCCCAAATGCTGGGATTAAAGGCATGTGCCACCACTGCCCGGCAAAATGTGAAATTCTTAACAACACCTTTGAAACAATTCTTAAGATATAAATTTAGAATACAGAAAAAAGTGGCCAAAGATATAAAGAATTAAGATCATTCCAATGACAGAGAAATTGATGAGATCTACATGAGCAAACTGGACGTGAGGGGGGCAATTAAGGGCAAGATTCGAGGGAAAGAGAGCTTAGGGGAGTGGGAGATCCCAGGTGGATCAAGAACAGAGAGGGAGAACAAGAAATAAGAGACCATGATAAATGAAGACCCCATGGGAGTAGGAAGAAGCAAAGTGCTAGAGAGGTCCCCAGAAATCCACAAAGATACCTCCACAATAGACTACTGGCAATGGTTGAGAGAAAGCCCTAACTGACCTACTCTGGTGATGGGATGGCCAAACACCCTAACTGTCATGCTAGAAATCTCATCCAATGACTGATGGAAGCAGATGCAGAGATCCATGGCCAGGCTCCAGGTAGAGCTCCAGGAGCCCAATTGATGAGAAAGAGAAAGGATTATATGAGCGGGAGTTGTTGAGACCATGATTGTGAAAAGCACAGGGATAAATAGCCAAACTAGTGGAAACACATGAACTATGAACCAATAACTGAGGAGCCCCCAACTGGATCAGGCCCTCTGGATAAGTGAGACAGTTGATTAGCTTGAACTGTTTGGGAGGCCCCCAGGCAGTGGGACTGGGACCTGTCCTTAGTGCATGAGCTGGCTGTCTGGAGCCTGGGGCCTATGCAGGGACACTTTGCTCAGCCTGGGTGAAGGGAGGAGGGGAATGGGCCTGCCTTGACTGAATCTACCAGGATGAGCTGAATCCCCAACGGAGTCCTTGCCCTGGGGGAGATGTGAATGGCGAGTCGGCTGCGGGGAGTACAGGGGGGAGGAGGGAGGACAGGGGAATCCATGGCTGATATGTAAACTTAAATTAAATTAAAAAATAAAAAAGGTGAATATAAGTGAGTACCAATTTCCAATTTTTCACTTTTCCTGACTTTCCCATTGAAAATTTCAATTATGAAGAGATAAAAAAGATCAATCTAAGTTAATGAAGTGATAAGTATGTTTGGTGATGAGAAGTGTTTTGCATTTTACAAATGTATTGGTGATCCAGTATATAAAAGTCAGTGACACAGGCAACTCAATGTGCATTGCAAAATGTATGCCACTGAGACATGAAACACCATTTCTGTGTTAAATAGAAATGACAATTTAAAGGAATCAAAATTCTAAGGCAGGTGACAGTGAGATTCTTGCAAGCTCTGAGAGTGGTTGTGCCATACATTAGAAAACAGAGAAGATAATCTATTTCATTGTCACGAGCTGAGGCAGTAGCTCTTATTCCTCCTTAGTTCAGTTCCAAAGCTCTAATGGTAGAGGACAATGCATTTGTCTCATGGAGAACAAGCTGATTCTCTGTTGATTACAGCAGGTGCTTCCTCAATTACTCCAGCTGTGCTGATATGACAAAGGGTTATGCAATAAGCAAAGCAGGAAAAGGTCAATGATGTGCCAGAACAATCTACCAAGTACTTTGTTTTCTATTGAAGTTTGATAGTGCAGTAAGGCTTTATGTTATGCTTAAATCAAAGGAAATTATATTATCATTTAACATTACTGAATATGTGTAGCTAGAGTTTTCCTGCCTTGCCCACAGTCAGGACAAGTCTTTGTCACCTGCCAGTCCCACAGCCACTCAGACCCAACCAAGTAAACACAGAGACTTATTTTGTTTACAAACTGTATGGCATTGGCAGGCTTCTTGCTAACTGTTCTTATAGCCTAAATTAATCCATTTCTACAAATCTATACCCTCCCACATGGCTCATGGCTTACCGGCATTTTCACATGCTATTTGTCATGGCAGCGGCTGGCAGTGACTCCTTATGCCTTCCTGTTCTTTTATTTCTCCTCTCTGTTAGACCTGCCTATACTTCCTGCCTAGCCACTGGCCAATCAGTGTTTTATTTATTGACCAATCAGAGCAACTTGACATACAGACCATCCTACAGCACAGCCAAGTGCAGATCATCTCAGACACCTGCATTCAGACCCGTGGTCCTAATCATCCTCTCTGCAGACCTGCTGGGTAAAGCCACAAGGAACCTGAGAACAGGCTCCCACAGGACATACAGAACATCCCACAGCAAGTATGAGATGAATTTAGTAAACATATACACACACAATCTGTGAGAACATTCAATTTAGATAGACATTTTATCAATGTTAGTATATTTTCCAGTATTTTGTACAGTTCTTACTTGAAATTTTGTGTGACTGGAATAAATCAGAACACATTTTCTATATACCACCTCTATACCTAAGGTTGAGGATAAAATCATAAAAGAGAAGACAGAAAAATTGTAAGAGTCAAAGATCCAGGATGCCTGTTGTTAGCAAATTCTAAAGAAGAGCAGGAAATTTTACCTAGGAGATGTTAAAAATAGGTTACCTAAGCAAATCTATACAACAACATGACCAGTTCATAAGCCAACATATATGGGAAAATTTTCACAGGCTCAGACTTTGGGATGAAAAGCTTTAGACAATCAATGACTGCTGAAAGAAGACTTGGTTTTCTACAAGGATGAGCCCCTGATATGAAGTTAAACATCAAGTGATCAGCTCTAAACATGTGTACATATAAGCAAAACTAAATGGACTGTATATGTCATATATATATATATATATATATATATGTAGATACACACACATATATATACATATATATATGTGTGTGTGTGTGTGTGTGTGTGTGTGTGTGTTCTATGAATATGTAACAATAGTTTAGTATATGTGCTGCCAAAGCTAGCACAATGTAACAATAGTTTAAAAGGTCACAATTTTAAAGAGAAGCACACAAATATAGTTACAAAAGAGTACTGTAAAATATAATAGTCACATATGAATTTCTTTTAAAAAAATAAATTAAAAGTAAATATTTGTATTGAGATTTTCATGATTTTATTTTGAAAAATTTCCTTCCCCTTTCTCATCTCCCAGATCCATCCCTCGCTCCATTCTCACCCAAAGTGCTTCCTAGGTACCATTAAGTGAGTGACCATCCATTGGAATGTGATAGACTAACCAGGGGTCACGCTCTTAAAAACTCATTCCCTTTCTCTGACCAACAATAATTACCAATAGCTCTTCAACTAGACGGCACTTTGTGTCCACATCTGCTTTCCAGGCTGGGATTCTGTCTAACTTGAATTTGCATGGGCCTTTTCCAAGCTGTTGTAATCACTGTGAATTCCTATGGGCAATGGTGCTATTATTTCTGGAAAATCCTGTTTGTTTTCAGTCATGTACAACATCTAGCTCTCACAGTCTTTCAGCTCCCTTTTTTGCAAGGATCCCTGAGTTTTAGGGGAAGTGAGGTATAATATAGCAATACATTTAGGATTGAGCACTGTGGGGTCATTAATTTTCTGTACCTCTGTTGATAGTTTCTGTGTTGTTTGTCATCTACTGCAAAGAGAAGCTTGTCTGGTACCCTACCATGGTCCCTTTTTATTTTTCTGGTTTTGAGGTTACTATACTTTATATACTCACATCTGCACACTTGGAACTAGCGACACAGATGAGGGAGGACATGAGGTATCTGTCCTTCTAAGTCTGGGTTAAAACATTCATTATACTATTTTCTAGTTTCATCCATGTAATTGCAAATTAGTGATTTTATTTTTTCTTTTAGTTGAAAGTATTTCATAGTGTATATATTCCAGAGTAAAAAGATAGCTGTATATACATTATATTTAATATGTATCTCAAATAAAGCTTGGAAAGAAGAAAAGCAAAATGATGTAACTGTATTTTATGTATATTAATCTAGAAATATATATGACATATGTCTATATATAAATACATATATATATATAAGTATTTATTAGTTGATATATATAATCTAAATCTTGCAAGGACGAAAGGCTAAAATGTTGCAATTATACACTAATTTTTCAAAAATACATTAAAATTAAATTAAACAGTTAAAAACAAATGATAAAAAGCTAAAATCCTTGAGCTATGAATAAAGAAGTTACCTAATGTGGTTTGTGGATTGCACTAATCAATATTATGGGAAGTCTAGTTACAGGTTCTTGAACTCCAAAACTATTGGAGTTGTTCTTCAATCTCCAATCAGAAAGTAGGACTCCTGTGGAATTTGTGCCACTATATCACCAGTGAACTAATCTTAAGCAGATCTTTATAGCAGTTCACAGAGCTGGCAACTGAATAAGTCTGATGACTTTCTTTTCCCTTCCAGTACCATGGATACCACATTTTAGCACTATAAATCCTAGTCAGGAAGGATGAAGACAGCAGTTTCAACAACTGTTGCTGGTCAAACTGGATAGCTTCATACAGAAATGAAACAAGACCTTTATCCCACATCCTTCACAAACCTCAAATCCAAATAGGTTAAAGGCCCTCAACAAAAGACTTATTTTTACTTTGATGAAGGAGATGGTGAGAAATATTCTTGAACCTGTAGGCTTAAGAAAGAACATATGAACAGAATCCTGATGTCACAGGTATTATGAGCAACTAAAAAAAAATTCAACCACATAAAACAAAACAAAAAGCTTTTTTAAAGCAAGGACACCCACAATTAGAGAGAAAAAGGCAGCTTACAGTATGGAATAAAATTCTTTTGACAGTTACAATCTGAAAGAAGGCTAATATTTAGAAAAATACTGCATATAAGTTGAAATTTCACTGAAAATTAGACAGGGCCAGGTGGTGGTGGCACACGCCTTTAATCCCAGCACTTGGGAGGTAGAGGCAGGTGGATCTCTGTGAGTTCGAGGCTAGCCTGGTCTACAAAGTGAGTTCCAGGAAAGGCACAAAGCTACACAGAGAAACCCTGTCTCAAAAAACAAAAAAAAAAAAAGAAAGAAAGAAAGAAAGAAAGGAAGGAAGGAAGGAAGGAAGGAAGGAAGGAAGGAAGGAAGAAAGAAAGAAAGAAAGAAAGAAAGAAAGAAAGAAAGAAAGAAAGAAAGAAAGAAAGAAAGAAAGAAAGAAAGAAAGAAAATTAGACAAAGCTCAGATGGAGAACACTGATTTTCTGTGAAGATAGTCTAGTACTCCACACTTATTATGGGCTATATATTTGTAGATGTAACCAACCGTCTTATTAAATAAGAAACACAGAAACAATGTAAAAGAGAAAGCCGAGAGGTCAGAGCTCAGAGCTAAAATCTCACCCTTCCTCCTGCTGTCCCAGCTTCGCGAAAAGAGACCTACTTCCTCTCGGTTCGTATTTTTAAAGTATGTTGTTCTGCCTTCTCATTGGTTGTAAACCCAAACACATGACTGCCTCGTCACTGTCTGAATGTACAGCCCCCTAGGTCTTAAAGGCATATGTCTCCAATGCTGGCTGTATCCCTGAACACACAGAGATCTTATGGGATTAAAGGCGTGTGCCACCACCGCCACACTCTTGCTATGGCTCTAATAGCTCTGACCCTGAACACACAGATATCTATGGGATTAAAGGCGTGTGCCACCACCGCCACACTCTTGCTATGGCTCTAATAGCTCTGACCCCCAGACAACTTTATTTATTAACATACAATCAAATTAATATTTCAGTACAAATCAAAATAATATTTCAATACAATTAGATTACCACCACATTTCCCCTTTTCTATTTTAATAAAAAGAAAAAAAGCAAAAGGTTATGACTAACAAAAGAAAAACTATATACAAAAGTACAATAACTATATACAATATATACAAGTAATAAATACCTAAACAGGTATTTGACGAATCAGAGAAAATAATTCCATTATCTATCCTATTTTGATAATTCCAAGATGTATCTAATGTACTTTCTATCCTAATTAATTTTCAACTATAACTAACTAATCTTCAACCATAACTAACTAATCTTCAACTCCCTCAGAGACCCAAGAAGGGAATAATATTAGCTAACAAAAATAAAAACAGGAAGTGCATGCAAGCAACTTCCAAAAAATTTTGTGAGTTGACAGAAACAGCCAGCTGCCTGGGCAGTCACCTGAGGTTTCTCCGCAGTGTTGGGGCATCATCTTCAGCCTATAGGCTTAGTGTATCTGACAGACTCATTTGTGAAGTAGGATGTACACAAGGTCAACAGTTCAACCTCACATTGGGTGAGAGCAGTCCACGTACCAGAAACACCTGAATTCCACTAGTGTCCTGTCATGATTCAGGATTTTAAATTCTGGAAATTGTTGACAGTTTTTTAATTCAGCTGTATATTTGTCTTGTCTGTCATTTTGTGATTATCCTTCAGTGTGATAGTATTCTATTTTCTAGACTATGAACCCATCAACATTTTGATCTGAATCTTGTTCTCTCATTTGATGTTACTCTTTAATATGGTTATATTCCTCTTTGTACTTTTGAAAAACTTAGTGAATAATATAAATTCATGTGCATAAATAAACATGTACTTCACTCCCATTCTATTGAAATATATACCTTAGGTCTTTTCAAATATGTGATATATATTTTAAATAGCCTTTTTCCCCATTTATTTCACATACCAACAGTAGTTTACCTTCCTTCCTCTCCACCCTCCCACCCCACTTCCTATCCATCCCCTCCCCATCCACTCCTCCTCCATCTCCATGCAAAAAGTGACAGGGTTCCATGGGCTCGAACAAAGCATGGTGCATTAAGTTGAGGCAGGAAATTCCCTTGCCTCAAGGCTGGGCAAGGTAGTCCAGCAGGGTGACTAGGTTCCCAAACAACAACTCAATACCAGGGACAGGTCCTGATCTCACTCCTAGGATTCTTACAAAGAGACCAAGCTACACAACTGTCACACACATGCAGAAGGCCTAGGTAGGTCCCATGCAGGCTCCTTAACTGTTGGTCCAGAGTTCATGGGCTCCCACTAGCTCAGGTTAGCTGTCTCTGTGGGCTCCCCCAACCCCATCATGACTGCCCCTGGTTCATATGATTCCTCCTCACTTTCTTCATCAAGACTCTGGACGCTCAGCCCAATGCTTGGCTGCGGATCTCTGCATCTGCTTCCATCAGTAACTGGAGAGAGTATCTCTGATGACAATTAGGGTAACCCCCAATCTGATTATAGTAGATGACCAGTTCACACACCCTCTTCACTATTGTTAGGAGTCTAAGCTGGGGTAATCCTTGTGGATTACTAGGGGTTTCCCTGGCACCAAGTTTCCTCCCTAACCACGAAATCTGACCCCCATCAGACATCTTCCTTTACTCTCTCTGCCTCCTTCCATTCCCAACCCACCACTAGCACCAAGCCCAGACAACCCGCTTCCTCAACTGTATTTTCATTTTTCAAGATAACTTTGTATAAATTGTTGTCTCCAGAATTCCATCACTTTCTTGTGCATAAAAAATAAATCTATAAGGAATAAGAAGGAGAAAAACATTGATTTCTATAATTATTGTGGGAAGTCATAAAAATTGATGTGATGTGAGCTAAGGCATTAAAGTCATTAATTGTTAATCATTTAGTGGCATACATTCTTTCCTCAATTACATTTCATTAATTAAGGAAAGCCCCATGTCAAAATCTAAGTGTGGAATATTTTTTTTCAAAGATTTATTTATTATGTATACAGTATTCTGTCTGCATGTATATCTGCATGCCAGAAGAGGGCGCCAGATCTCATTACAGATGGTTGTGAGCCACCATGTGGTTGCTGGGATTGAACTCAGGACCTCTTAACCACTGAGCCACCTCTCCAGCCCAAGTGTGGAACATTTTTGTAGACAATGATGATAATTAGTTGTCTTCATCACAATATTGTCCCTGTGTAGAAGAGCTATGTATATTATTGATAACTCTTATGATTCTCATCACAAGATATCTTCATAACTAGATTTCAAATGATTTTCTACTTTTAGTACAGTGCAGGTTGATTCTGATATTGATATTAAGACATTTAAGTTTATATAAATTTTATCATTGTGTTATTTTAAGAATAACTTTTGAGACTTTCTATTCTGTTTGTCAGTTTATCCTCTGAGTTCATGTAGATTTGGGGAAAAGTCAGGTCTCCTGTCACTTCCTTTGGTTTGAATCCAGTCTTTTATGGATTTTTCTAAGCCTAAAGCAGTGTTAGAGTCTTTTCACATCTCAGGCCATCATCTTAATCTTTCTGAGCTACACACATGCATACATACATACACACATGAATGTTGATGCCATGAACTCAATGATTTATAGCCTTCTAAAAACAAACAAGTCCTCATTGCCCTAAGTCTACAACATCAACATTAACACTAGAACGCAAGTCACATCATTATCTTAAATTTATATACTTTATTGTTTTTTTGTGTGTACATCTCTTCTCTGGGAGAGTTATTTAAGAACTGAAAACAATTCTTTATTGAATGGTTCAAATCCCTTATCGTGAAGCCTCAAAGACCACAAAAGATTTGTAAGATTATAGTCCTTTAATTGTTATCAGAAGAATGGTGTTTGATATTTCTTTTATTTTCTAAAGAGTATTTTTTTAACCGAATTTGGACATTTAATATA
Organism: Peromyscus maniculatus bairdii; assembly: GCF_049852395.1. Taxonomy (NCBI): domain Eukaryota; kingdom Metazoa; phylum Chordata; class Mammalia; order Rodentia; family Cricetidae; genus Peromyscus; species Peromyscus maniculatus. The sequence continues at coordinate 57,662,366 of NC_134862.1, forward strand.
AAATTAAAACTAGATTATGGTAAAGATATATAAATATATTTTAAGCATTTTAAGATAGCATGTTGTATCTATGTTAACATTATTTTTTTTAATCTGGATGTATTGTTTGTGATAAATTTATTCAGGATGAGTCATATTAAGGATTTTAGGAGTTTTGTTCAGTTTTCCTTGGTATTTTCATGCATATTGATTGTAGCTATTTTCATGTATTTGACAACTAATTTAACTTTGTATGTAATTTAATGACTTGATTTCATATGGTGTTATCACTTTTACAGAGTTTCAGAAGCTAATGTTTTGTTCCATGATTCCTCCTTAGTGATTGAATGGATTTGCTTGGTTTCATGATAACCACAAATTCATCACAGATAGAATACAGCTTGATGTTAGTGGGAAAGAGTAGAATAAAGTTGTTACTCATTTAAAGATATTTTGGAAGAGTCAAATAATTTCTGAATTGTGGTTTTGTAGGTCTCAGAATTAATTTACTTCACTCTTTATTCCAATTGCTTTTCTACACCCTGGAGCTTGCAATTACAGTATGAGTGAATTTTGTATCATCAGTTCTAAAAACCGAGTAAAATTAATTCCATCAGGCAAAAAATTCTGTGGCTGTTTCTCTATATAGGACATTCTTTAAGCAACTAGTTTTTATTTTAAGTTCAATGAAGTCTATTCTGCATTTAATATTGCCAATGATATCTTCTATGTGCTATTATAATGTGCATACCTCTTTGTTGGAGTAGTTTATTTTTAATTAGATTTTCTTCAAACTTCACTTTTATATTTAGTTACATAATTTAGATAAATGTCACTTCCCAAACATATGTATTATCAACATAGTTGGTAGATTATTAGCTTATCCTCATAATTCTTTTATATGTGCAATTTCTATTATTTTTGAGGAAATACAAATTATCCTTTGCTTTTAAATTTGTTTAGGCCTAGTTGTTATGAATTATTGTGAAGGTGGGGGTTGACCCAGAGAGTATCCTGTGCATGCAGGGAAACATGCTGGGCAGATTCTGTGGCAGACTGGGCAGAAGCACACCATGCAGGCATGGCAGCCAAAAGTGGCAGTCAGTAATTCACAACCCAGACACTGCATCCACGTGGAGAGTTTATTATAATAGGGAGATGATAAGAAAGATAAGAAAAAGAGAGACAGAGAGAGAGAGAGAGAGAGAGAGAGAGACAGAGACAGAGACAGAGACAGAGAGAAGTGTGCACCTCAGAGAAGGAAAAGCAGAAAAGAGAGAGAGGAAAGGGAGGAGTTTTTCCTTAGAATGAGGCTTTTACATCAGGATGCAGGGTGGTGCCAAGGGGCGAAATATCAAGGGTGGATCAGAATATTAACATTGCTCCATTTTGATTATTATAAAAAGAGGTGAGTTATGGGAGCAAGTGGGGGAACAAGCAGGCTGAGTTCTTGAGGCTACTTCAAGCTGACAAGAGGGGAAGTGGGGAAGGGGGACCAAGAGTCACCCATGGCAGAAGGTGCTGAGGAAGCCGAGGAGGTGGGTTGCAGCCGTGGTGTTCCAGGAGCTTGGGGGGAAATGACATGCCAAATCAGGAGTATAGAAGCCATGGCATCTGCTATTTCTCTGAAGGTCAGGTGGGAACAATGAATCTGCAAATTATGCTTGCTTGAAAAATGGGTGGGGTCAGAAATGGGCTCTGGAGACTGTTAGTTTTTATCAGACCAGCTTTCTTGATGCAGTAGCAGAACTTTTCCCAGGAGCCTGTAGCTACCTGTAAGACAGCTGGAATGGATTTACATCATGACAAGGGGGTTAAAAATCCATTTAAGGACTCTTAAGAACTCTTTGAAGTCAATATTCTATCAGTGTATCAAAGCTGCGTTTATCAGTATTAAAACTTTGAACCTCTGGAGTTATATCTGAAACTGGTCTATCCTGTACCATGAAGTCTGTGAATGGGGCATACCTGTTTGTAATTGGAATATATATATATATATATATATATATATATATATATATATATACTCTTGGGATTGGAGCTATTAAACTGATACTCTAGTCATCAACAATTGTCAGATCTAAGGATGATTTTAAGAAAAAGTGAGACAGCTTTCAAGCTATTTAGGCACCAATCCCAAGTCTCTTCATGGTCATTTGGGCGGGGCGGGGGGGGGGTCCAGCTGATAGGCACAAAATATCTGACAGATTTTTTTTTCTGTGGAGTAGAAATTTGGGGAGGTCATTGTCCATAGCTGCTTCAAGCTAAAACAGGGTGCAGATGGTCAGAGCTCTGGCTAATTAAAGGTAAGGAGGGAAACCAGGCATGTGGCCATCTGTCCTACCTGTAGAGACAGGGAACAATTACGTTTGGCTTGGCTGGTCCACATCACACAGACAAGAGTCTCTGCTGAAATCCATAGCAGGGAAAACACTACAGGTTGTGGTCTACAACTGCTACTTTGATGTTTCTGTTACCCTTCTTAAATATAGACTAGAGATGGGACTTAAAATTATGAATTTATTTGGAGCATTTTGAGCCTTGGTTTTAACAATTGAGAAGAGGAGGAGCCCCAAGATCAGGAGAGAGGGGAAAAATACCATCCTTAGGAATAGACAAGTGAGAAAAAAATAAAAGTTTCAGATAAATTAGTATTATCAATCAGTACTGAAATCCAAATCTTAGAAAAGCAGGTAATGAGTAGCCAAGGGAAATTTAAAATCCTGAACTCGTGAGGCAAAGTGTATCAGAATTGTATTAATGTTAAAATCTGAAATTAAAATATTAATATAATGATACTGACTTATGTGGTTCCACTGATGCCCTGGAGGGGAGTGAACACATCTTCATGCTCCACCCACAGAAGCTGCTGTGGAGGAGGAGTAAATGGCAGGCGCAGACTGGACTTCCACCCCACCCAGATGGCTGGATCTTGAGAGAGGCCACTGGGGAACACTAGGTTAAGGCCAGAGGACTTTTCCTTGGCTTGTTGTTATGTTATAACTGTGATTTTGCTACTGTTATGAATCATTATGTAAATTGCTGCTATGCAACCTCCAAGGGGGTCACCACATACAGATTGAAGACTGCTTTTCTAGAGAACTGTGAATAACACAGAAGTTGGTAAAAGGGAGCAATGTTTTGCTGTCACAGGACTGGCCAAATTGATTGTTGATAGAATGTGGACTTTGGGAACTTGGATTAGAAAAGTATTTGAACTCTTAAATCTGGGCTTAACAGGCCATACAAATAGGAATGTGAAAGACGTTGTTGCTAAGAGCAATGTAGATTATGAATCCCTAGCTCAAAAGGTTTCAGAGTAGAAGAATATTAGTAAGTAGCCTAAAGACCATTTTTGTGATATTTTATTGGACAATCTGGCTGCTTTCTGCCCTTGTTGAAAAATCTGCCTGAGGATAAATTGAAGAGTTTTAAATTAATGGTCTTGGCAAAGGATATTTTAAGTCATCCTAGTATTAACTGTGTTGCTTAGTTAATAGTGATCATTATTATGCAGATCTATAATGAAAAGGAGCAAACTGAGCAAGGAAAAGTACAAGATGTACAGTTTAAGGAGAAAAGGAGCACCAGGAAGGGTAATGGAGTTAATCCAAGTATTCAATGGGATAAAAAGTTTAGACAAAAATCTGGTCCAAAATGGAATGAATGGACTGGTGACCTCAGGGCAAGACCCTACCCAGCTATGCTTCCAACATGTGGGAAGAAATTAAAGAAAAACTTAAGCACTAAAGGAAGCCATCATAAACAAAAAGCTAATGAAATTGTACTTGAATGAGGGGACCATGTTCCAGACACAGCAAACAGAATAACTTGGTAGCTTCACCCACATTGTTCTAGCTTTGGAGTCAAGAATAAGAGAAACTGGTTGTGGAATCTTCCTCCACATATAAGGAAAGCTTCTGAGGCCAGTAGACTTCCAGGGGGAATCTTTTCACTGATGTGCAGAAAGGCCATTGTATAAAGCTATGAAAGTGGAATCTGGATTCCGCTGGAGACCCCAAGAGGTTGGAGATGCCAAAGCCATGACATACCTTCCAAGAAGAGTGGCAGATAAAGTATAGAACCAGCCTAAGAGAGAGGACTGTGTTGCAGTCAACAAAGCTGGAAAGAATTGGAGATCTGGATGATAATTTGACATTGGCCATGGAGATGTAGAATTTGGAGTTTGCCATGCTTGTTTTCATTCTTGTTATAGTCCAGTGTTTCTTCACTATTCCACCTTCCCTCCCCTTTTAGAATGATTATACATATTCTGTACTATTGTATGTTGGGAGTATGTGATTTATTTATTTGTTTATTTATTCATTTATTTATTTTACATGGGTTTACAGTTAAGAAGTTGCCACGAGTCTCACAGAAGACTCTGAACTTTGGACTTTTCAATAGTGTTTAGACTGTAAAAGGCTATGGGGACTGTTGAAGTTGGGCTAAATAAAATTTTGCATTATGATATGTTTACAAGCTTATGGGGACCAGAGAATGGAATGTACCTGTTGGATTAAGGATGAACTGTATAAGTCAAAGATTTGAATGCTCAAATTAGGGAGTGGTACTACTTGAGAGGGAATTGGAGGTATGGCCACCTCAGAGAACGTATGTCAATGAGCTTTAGGGTTTCAAAAGCCCAAATCTGCCAGGCAGTGGTGGTGCAAGCCCTTAATCCAAGCACTCGGGAGGCAGAGCCAGGTGAATCTCTGTGAGTTCGAGGCCAGCCTGGGCTACCAAGTTAGTTCCAGGAAAGGCACAAAGCTACATAGAGAAATCCTGTCTCAAAAAAAAAAAAAAAAAAAAAAAAAAAAAAAAAAAAGAAGCCCAAACCAGTATCTCTGTCACTTCTCTTCCTGCTGCCTATGGATCTGGATGTAGAGCTCTCAACTACATCTCCCGCACCACGCCTTCTGGATGCCACCATGCTTCTACGGTGATGACAATGGACTAATCCTCTGAACTTGTAAGCAAGACACAATTAATTTTTTCTTAAAAGGATTGCTGTGGTCATGGTGTCTCTTGACAGCAATGAAACACTGACTAGGACAAGTACTGTATTTATATCATTTTCATACATTCTTCACCATCTAACAACTCACAGGAATCCCAGCATGGTTTCAAATTCATAACCTCATCTTTTTAAAAGAATCAAGCTCTCTCTCTCTCTCTCTCTCTCTCTCTCTCTCTCTCTCTCTCTCTCTCTCTCTCTCCCTCCCTCCCTCCCTCCCTCCCTCCCTCCCTCCCTCCCTCCCTCCCTCTCTCTCTCTCTCTCTCTCTCTCTCTCTCTCTCTCTCTCTCTGTGTGTGTGTGTGTGTTTTACTTTATTGTTTCTAGTATGTAGGTGTGTTTAGGGCTTATTTCTTCATATAATATAACATTTGAGAAAGCCTGAAGAACACAGATACATTTTCCCCCTCTCAGTCATTTAATACTTCACCTAGGAATGGGACCTTGTCAAATTTCCCAGACCCACATTGGCATATTAACTGGTGTCCTCCTTAGTTGGGTCTCTTAGGGTACCATATTGTTGAAATTTTATGACTGCAGCTTCTCTCCCATGTCTATAAGACACTTTCTATAAGCAGGTGTCCTGGTCCTCTGTCTCTCACAATATTTCTGCTATATCTTTCATATTTTCTGAAACATAGCTATATTATTGTGGTGTTGGTGTGCCAATTCATACTGGATACCCCACAATCAATTTTCCATGCATCTTGACCAGATGTGAATTTCTGTAATAGTGCTCAATCAATTGTAACATTATCATATTTTCCAAGATATTGATAATGTGACACCCCTCCTCTTGCAATTCTGGTGAGCAGTAGGGAGAAAAGATCATCAGAGTCAGCATCAGGTTCTGTATAGAAAGGGCAACTAAGTCATAGTGTTGGGTTTCGTGGATTAAATATAATTTTGATGTATTGTCAATGTATAATGAAATTATTAAAAAGAAATCCCATCATGAGTTGAGCATCATTTATATTCTCCACATGGACATATAGGAGAAGACTTCAAATCATATAGGAAATGATTCAACAAAAGATATTTGGCCTTACTCAATGGAAAGTAGAGCCACTTTTGCCTTTATTAGAAAGGACATTTCCCAGTGATCAATGCCAATCAATGTGTTTGATTAGGAGGTGTGAGGAGAGGGAGCTCTATCATTTTTGTGTCTTACTTTACACACTTGGAGTACAACTACTTACTAGCTGAGGTAGAGATGAAAGAGAAATAATGGGTAAGAGTTTAAATAGAATGAACTTTTGTGTAGTGGAAGAGTTTTGGTAAACTTTTATGACTCACTTTTTAACAATGGGCTTTATATTACTTTACGATCTTCAGGGATTTTTTTCCCTCTTTTCTATTTTCATTTCATTTCATTTTTCCTACTTTCATGATGTTATGGAGTAAACATGCATATGCAGAATCACACATATTAGGAGATGATTAAACACAGCTGTCAACACATGCATTACATTCACAGTTTTCATTATTTTGTGATGAGAGCAACTAAGACCCACTTCCTGACCAGACTGGAAGAATGCAGGGTTTTTTGGTTAACATTTGACATGAGCTTCACATTTTTTTTTGGTGGGGAAGTGCATCAGCATAGCCTGTCAGGTTGCTGTCTAGCAATGGAACCTAGCAATGCCTGAAGCTAAACTAAGAAATCATTAACACAGAAAAGGTTAAAGGTTGTTTTATTTTCAAAGTAAATATCCCAGTGAAATAGAATACTGAAAAGAATGGGAAGTTTATTCTTAGCATCCTCTCACACCTAACTTTTTTTTTTGCTGTGCCTTATCTCTTCATAATGAAACAGTATGAGTAAGTGAATATATATAAATAGCTTTTTATTTTAAAGTCTAATGAATAAAACCATATGATTTCAACCTAAACAAGGCTAATGACTCATCTGCAAACTAAATTAATGTCCTAAATTTTACCATTACTGACCTACCTACAGTGTTCCCTATAATACGTTTGTTACCAGAAAGCACATTATGTTCATTATTCCAAATATATATGTATATATTCAAAAAAGAGTAGCATGGGCTGAAGACAGATTATTATGTAAGAGCTTGTAGGTCTCTTACACAGGACCTGGATTTGATTTTCATCACCCAAATGGTGTTTGACAACTATCTGTAATTCTATTTGCAGAGGATCTGGTACCCTATTCTGGCCTCAGTGAACACCACACATTGCCTTGGGGCACAGAAATACATGTAGATAAGACATTCATACACATAAAATAAAAAAAAAAGAATACCCTTGCTGTTTTAAGAGTATATATTCCAATGGTCAGGATGAATACTTTTTTTTTTATAAAATAGCTGATTTTTAATGAAGCATTAATGCTAGCAATTATTACTTACATAATAAAAACATACATAAGCAACACTATACAGCAGTTTTGCTTATGTCCTAATATTTACCTGAGAATAACATCAAGTATATTGAGTCTCTTGTATACAATCATCTCTATAATCAGCTTTGCTCATCTGTCTCTTATGATACATCGATTCTCTCTGCCTACTGAAATGTGATTGTGTTTTTCCATCTGAATACCAGAATGTTTCTAACAGTGTACAGACAGTTCATTTATTTTTGTGCTGTCACAGTATTGTGACTGACAGGTTCATGGTCACGTACAGGAAAGTAAATCAAAATCTTGCCAAGTAATCTACTCAAAATTTGTAAGAGAAAAATAAACTTAGTGTTTGGCCTACTTTTCCTCCCTCTATGTTTGGTAATATTTATCATCATACTTTAAAATCACAAATAGAATAATTGGGTTTGAATACATATAAACCATTCTTATAAGTTTAAAGATTAAAAACAAACAAATCATCTATGAGAAAAATCCCAAAGTTCCATTTTAAAAAAAGGAAAATTTATGTTGAACTTTAATCTATTTAAAATCATAATATTATATATCTAAAAACATATTTTATTAAGAATTGTTTAATTATATTTAGATTCATTGCTAAATTTTTAGTTTTATATTTGTAAATAGTATGATTAGAAGAATAAGAAATGAAACCTTATTCTTCAAGTACATATTTTTGTAGTTGTAGCTTGTAGTTGTGATAGAATTTCTTCTTAAAGCCAGTTAGTTTTTAACTTTTATTTTCCTTTTTTTGAAAATGGGAATAGTCTAACAGATTATTAGATAGGTTAATGAAATAATTCTTACTAATATATTCTATATAGTTATATTAATTAATATATTTGAATTTTAAAAACTAAGCTTTTATTAGTATAATTTTACTATTGCTACAAAAATAATTTAGTTGCCATGTCATTTCATAGAATAATAAGCCTAGAAGCACTCAACCTCAAAAATGAGATAAATGCATATATGATATTTAAAGAATGTTAATTGTGTTCCTGTTTGAGAGATACATTTAAAAACAACAGAAGAACAAGTAAGTTCTTATACAAAATTTCATTAATTAACATTGCATTTCAGCCTTTGAGAGGATTCTAAAGAAAAGACTTTGTGGGAAGCAAGGAATAATGGATGTACTTTTTTGACTTAGGAAAAAAAGAACTATTTTTTCCTTTTTCAACAAAAAGAGCAATACAAACATAAAAGGAGGCCACACACAAAAGCATCTTGATATCATAGAGTCCGATTAAACGGCTTATTTTGTTAAATATAACATTTATGATGGATTAAACTACATTAAATTTAGAACTCCATTGAATATTGTTATGTAAATGAAAATTTATTTCCTGGTTTAAATAACCTAAGGTCTTAATAGTAAAAGTACAACATTTCCTTAGTGTTATACTTATTTGAAATTAATATTTTAGAAGCATCAGGCTACACATTCACTTGCCAACTAAAATCAACCTTGGCCCTTGTAGAATGAAACTTAAAAGTACTGTAGATGACCTCTCAAGCACTGATGCTACTTGCATAAGTCTCACACAAGGCTAAACCAGCAAATATTCATGCAAGGGGAAGGGTTCCAAAGGTTCCTGCCCATCCCTGGGAAGCAAGTGATAGTCTAGGGAGGGAGTCACTGTATTCAGTGATGCACTTACTAATCACTATGCTATCCTCTTTTATTACACTTCAATATATATTAATGTGTAATGTATTCACATACACACATGTATATACATACATGAAATCAAAGAAATTGTAGTGATTAGAAAAAAATATGTCTCTTGATGAAGAGAATACAACATGGGAAGAATAACTACTCTAACCATTTTATTATTAACATAGCAAACATATATTTGCTATGTACTTACCATGTGCCATACCTATTCTACTTTCTAGCATAGTAATTGGCAGGTAACAGGTATACAGATTTATAGACTGGATAAATTAATAGATAAATACAATGGAACAAAAAGATTGAAACACTTTCTTCATAACAATGATTTATTTTTAGTTTCTAACTATAAAATGCATATCTTTTGCTTATCAGCCTGTGAATTCTTGAATGTGTTAATGATTCTAGAAACTTTTTATATTAAGCCAAGTTCCTTTATTGCAAATAAAAAAACAGAACTAAAACAAACTTACTCAAAAATTAGTGCTTTCTTGATTTTTTAAAAAAAATATCTATTTATTTTATGTATATGAGTGACCTGTCTTCATGCACACTTGAAGAGGGAATCAGATCCCATAAGAGATGGTTGTGAGCCACCATGTAGTTGCTGGGACTTGAACTCAGGACCTCTGAAAGAGCAGCCAATGCTCTTAACCACTGAGCCACTTCTCCAGCCCTTGAGTTTTAAAATTGAACTGAAGAAATAGCAGTGGAAACTCTTGACCCTGCACCATAAAAAGAAAAAAATAATCCCAGAGAGGTCAGATTTATTCCAGCTGTCCAGGTGCATTCCCTCTGGACAGATGAGAGAGTGTCAGATCAAGTGAGGAATAAATCAAAAGTGCTCTTCTCATGTCTGACCCATGTGGAAACCAAGTCAACAATAGGTTCAGGAAATATAACTGATGCAAAGTAGAAGTAACAGCAAGAATAAGACACAAAAAACATGGTGAAACTTTGTTGATCTATTGTTGGTCTTCATTTACCAAACTACCAACTACATTCCACCTTCCTCTCACACTCCTCTCTTTGCTTCCTGACTCTACCCTGGATGTTTTCCTTGAACACTAATGTCTCACTAGACTAGAAGAGTATTGTCTCGTGTCATTCCAGGTGCTCGGGTGATTTCTCACAACCTCTTCACTGTTTCCCTTACATCTCAAAGTTCTCAGAGCTAAGTTACAGTCATAGGACTCCCTTGACCTCACAAATGTATACCTAAAATACTGTTATTTTAAATATATGTGTTTATAGCACACAGAATGACAAAGAAAAAATTTACCAACAGAAAATGTACAATAATTTCCCTTGTTAGTTAGTATATAGAATGACACCAAGTTTAAGTAACAATGTCAGAAAAACAGAACTTTGCATCAAGGATTAGTCCATTCAAATCATGATGGTCACTGTCAGATACTTCATGATGTCTTTTTCTAATTTTCAAATAGTAATTTCTGTGAATCCTTAATTACTTGCTGCTCTTTAATATTAATTCTATTTCTCAAAGCAGCTTAAATTAAGTTAAAGCCAATGTTATAGTATCCAGTCTATGACACTGTATTAAACTTTGTCCCTATGGAGATAAATTTTGAATTATTTCATTGGCCTTTTACAGCTGATTGTTGTTGTTTTCCCTAGCCCTGCCATTTAAGTATCAGTCTTAATACTTATTAACATCCTGAACTTGAGCTAGTCTTTGTCACAGAGAAAATCTGTTTGGATGATTGATGCTTTATTTTTTAATCCAAAATATCTTCCTCAAAGTGTTTTGTATCTAATGAATATACACAAAATACTGATATTTTTCAGGGAAGGAAGCAATTAAGAGTAAGTATAATGTGTCTAGGAAACTAGTTCAGGAGTTAAGAGCATGCACTCTTCTTATAGAGGACCAGAGTTTGATTCCCAGAATCCGCATCAGGTGGCTCACAAAAAAATTATAACGGCCATTATATGGGGACTCTGATATTTCTGACCTGCACCATCACATGCATTCACACAAAAACATGCACACGCACACTTAAAATAAAATAAATAATATTTATAATTAATAATTTTAATGAAATAAGCAGTTACACATCTGACATACTAAATTAATAAGATAAAATGCTAAAGGTGTATAGTTTACAGGCAATGGTAACTATGGCAAACAAAATTGATTTTTAAATTCTTGAGTTCTTGAACGTTCCCCACCTATATTCTTCCTTTGAACTAGACTTAATGTGATTTTTGATGAAATAAAGATTGAATCATTGTTCCTATCTATCACTTTCTCTACAAGTATTTCCTATCACCAGGTTATTAAGAAGTGAAGATGTTTCCTGGGATATGGTTCACTATGGTCCACTGCAAATTAAAAAGACCAATAAACAAATCAGGTATAGATATGGAGTGAGAGAATCACCACATTTAGTGAGGTTTGGATGGAGGAGCATGAAAAGGGACTCATTTTAACCAATATTTTATCAATTACAATGTCAAAATGTAAAAAAAAAAAAAAAATCTTGGATAATACTAGGACCTAAATTTGTCTTTCACAAAAGACTGTAAAAATGACTTTGAGCTTTGATATTTTTAAAACATTTACTTTACATATGAAATTTTATTTTAATAATAGATATAGCTAAGGGAGTTACAAGAGTTACAAACAATAATAAAGATTTTTTTAAGGTTTTGCTTCTGGGTTGGAAGTTGAGTTAATACCAAAACAAAGAAAAATATTCCAATTGCAGTTCTGAGTCATTCAAGATTACATGTCACATTTTCTAAATCTAATGAGATTAAATTAAAATTTTCACAAGATTTGTCACAGAAAATACAGGCAAAACTAAAATAATTATTTCTTCATACTCTTAAGTTCTGTCTCCTAAGTTTCCAGCTGTGTCACTAGAAGAAGTAGCTATTATTGCCTTCTCTAAATTATAATTTTTAACAGATGAGTTAGTTCGGAAAGATAAATTAAAAACCAGAAACATTTGTTTCAAAAAGTTGACATTCATAAAAGTAAGATGACTGTGCCGGTTTCACGATGGATGGAAGCATTTAAGCTTCTATATTACCAAGGAAGCTACAGATTCATTCAGATTAAAAAAAAAATCCTCTCAAATTGAAACCATCCCTTTCTCTGCTTCTAAATGTCTTGTTGAAGTGAGAGATAAATTAGGTTCAGATCACTTGTCAGAATTGTTTCCAGAAATGAAGGCGAGTTTCCCTTTCAGCTGTGCGGCTGCCTCGGCAGATCCGCAGCTCGTTACGGCATCAGTGTGCCCAGTTCTGTCACGGAAATGTTGGTGTTGGCATGGGATAGATGGACCGCGGTTTTCAAACTATGTTCACTCTCATTTGAGTGTGTTTACTCACCCAGGATAGTTTTGCGTTTACTGCATTTAAGTAAATCCGGTCACTTCTGTAGAATTATACTATTTGTTCTGCCTGAGGAAGTCAACAACTGCATTTTTCCTCTTTGGCCACATTCTTTTAGTATTTCCAGTTCCCCAAAGTCAATGCTAACAAGCTGTCTGTCCTTCAGAGTTTGTGGAGGTCTGGATTCATGGATACCATCCTCAGTGGAACCTCAATCCATGACATATCATAGTATATTATTTCCATACAGTTTCTGCATATTCTATCAAATTTGTCAATTCCAAGTCAACCAAGATGCATGATACAATATACATGTTTGCATGCTTTACTGTTTTGGGATTAATGACAAAAAATATCTTTACCAATACAAAACAGACACCTTTTTAACGTTTTCAATCCACAGTTGATTACACTCATGTTGCAGAACCCACATATACAGACTGCTCTGAGACATCCAAGCTTTTAGAACATGGTGCAAATAAATATCTTCTTTATTAACAACCAGTCAGGATATTTATATTTTTAGGCAATAGAGAACATATTTAAAATGAAGAAAAAGAACATTTTACTAAAGATAGTTTCCTTCCCCACCTACTAATCAAGGGCAAGGCAATTTAGATAAATAAATATTTTCAGAATCCATATTATTGCTCATAAAATTATCATCTGGATTAAATAGGTGCAGTTTACTCTATGAAAGACTTAAAAGTGCAATATCACTAAATATGCACTGTTTTGTAGAGTTGATTCCAAAATTAAATATGACATATATGTCTCTAGACACTAAGTGTAAACTCATCAAAAGCATGTGATCCAACTCAGACCTTTCCTTTGAACTCCAAGAAATTGTGAATAATCCATAATGCATATTCAAAAATAACTAAAGAAATTTAATCTTTCTTATGTGTAGTTGGGATCGTCATTCTTTAGTCATTCTTCTCCTAAGAAAACTGGGGTATGTGGATTGTTAAAATTTCAAGCAATGTAGGCTACATATAGAGTCCAAGGCTACATTCTAGTATATAAGCCCTTGTCTCAGAAAACAAATAAAAATAAATAAATACATAGATTTATATTTGTGTATCTTCCCTTATAATGACTTTTTAATTGATATTATATTGAATAAATTTCAAAGTGCACGTTTAGAATGAATGATGATTAAAATTTTTATTTTGAATGCCATAATTATACTATCATTCATAAAGAACTATTATTATAGTTGATAAAATTTTACAGTACAAGTACCATATGTTAGGTATTCATTATACTGTACAGACACAATCTATAATAATTTAATATATGTATTTTGAACAAAATAATGTGATACAAATATTTATATGAAAATTACCAAAAATCAGTGATGGAGTAGAAGTAGTTAGGCAGAAAACCTCAATGGCTATGAAGCTTAAAAACATTTAGCAAACTTGTTAACTTTCTTAATAAAAGTACAAAGCTAGGTAAAAGAAATAGTAAAGCGTTAGTGAAGAAACATATTACAATTAATATAGAACTTTCTAATTGCTAAAGCAGCTTAATAGAAGATATGGGTTACCAAATAGGATTATGTGAGTGAGCTATCTCTTGTATGTCTTGTACATCTGAATACTTGGATCCTCCATTGATGGCTGTTTGGGAGAAGCTAGGAGGTATATTCATCCTGGAGAAAATGTGTCCACTGGAGCAGGCTTTAAGGTTTTAAAAGAATTATGTCATTTCAAGTTAGCTCTCTCTGTTCCCTTTGTGATTCAAGTTGTGAGCTCTCTGCTACTGATCCAGGTACCCACCACCTGCTACTTCTGTTTTGCACCATGGATTTTAATCTTCTGGCACTGCAAGCCCCAGTTAATTTTTTTTTCTAGAACTTACATTGGCCGTGGTGTTTTATCACAGCAATAGTATAGTAACTAAAACTGTGAAAGTTAAGTTAGTTCTCATATCTACTAGGAAAATCAGAACAAACAAACCAATGAGGCAACATCAACATTGTCCTCAGAACTTACTGCAAAAGTCAGCCGTTAATTATTCTCTATGTTCATCTGTGAGTAGAAAAGACAAAGATACAAGAGCAATATTACCTGAACAGGTATGGTTTTCATGTGGTCCATCCCTATCAAAACTCATGTTGAAGGGAATGAATAAGAAAATAAATGGATTTGATTGTTATAGTGGTGCCTTTGGGAGTGGTATCTTCAAAAAATAGTTGGGTGCTTTAGAAGGAATAATGCTGTTCTGATAAGAGTGAGTTCTTGCTTTCGGGGCACTGACCTACTCATTACATGTGAGGCTGTCTTCCTGCCCCCAGCCTTTCCCATGGTCTCACTTTCTTCTTTGTTTTGAGGCACAACATGGAAGAACAAAGGCCTCACAGATAATAAAATGTTGAATATCTCAGGATTCAGAATTATAGTTAAAAAATTATTTTATAAATAACAAAGCTATGGTACTCATAATTTTAGGTAATAAGACATGAAGCAAAAACGGTTTTCAACTATTAATAACTTCCTCTGCCTCCTATTATTTAAGGGCAAAGCAATTTAAATTTGAGAAATGATGTCTGTAACTGAAGTCATTATTTATAAAATTGTTTTCTAAACTAAATAGATGTGATTTATACTACAATATACTTGATTTAGTAATGACATTTTTATAATTTATATATTTTTAATTCACCTAAATTTTCTGACCATTTTAGATCATTAAAAATGTTCCCATGTTCATATGAAATCCAAATGATTTTAATTTATAGAAATTGTGAAAAATAGATGTAACTAGCCCATTTTATAAATCTATTCCCATTTCAAATTCCTGATGCTAAAATCCAGATACAATGTCAGCTTCCCTCTTTGCTTTTGAAACATGTGTGTCTGAAAATCCTCCTGCCTTGACTCCATGGATTGAGTTAAGATCTAGATTAGGACAGATTATATGTGGATTTTCCTACTTATTTTGTGTTTTGATTTTCTTATGAATGTTAGACTCATAGTGAGCCCCAACGCTCACAAGTCTTGTATGCCTACAGGCTTGTGAGAAACTCATCTTTAGTTGGAGTATTTTCAGCATTATACATATCCTTGTCTAAAGACAGACTACTTCGTGCTTCTTAATGTGACTCGTGGTCTTGGAAAGGCCACTCAAACATTTACTTTTTCTTTTTCTTGACCAAATTTTAAGTTCTTTGAAAAGTTTACCATTATCTAGAGAGTGAAGAAATAGATTTTAGCTACTTTTTAAAGAGTTATGAGCTAAAATTACAGTGTTCCTGCTCATCAATTTGCTTTTCCACACTGATCTCTGGCTTGAAATTTTCAGGCTGTCTTGAAGGTCAAGAAACAAAATAGCACTATTCATTATAGGGAACATCACTCCTGCCCTTTTCGTTTGGAGGACCCTGCTGTTCCATCGGCATGGTGGCAAGAGGAGGGGCAAGCAGGCTCTATCTTCCCCTGGCCTTTGTAAGCTTCACTGCAGTAGAAATAAGGATAAATGTAGAAAAAAAAAGTCTCTCCTTTTGAAAAACATCTTGTTAAAATTTCACAACTCAAAAAAGGTGTTCAAATGTCCCATCTTTTTTAAGGAATATAAATTAAAAAAAACAAAAAGACAGACTATATACTTCTTTAAAGGTCCAGATTGATAATAGTTTAACAATAACTCTCTCAGGAGAACATTGTCTTAATATTTAATACACATTTTTACATCCTGTTCTCAAGATAACACAAGCTTCAGTTCACACAGAGTCAAATAGTGGATCTACTCTCTATCCCTTTTCATAGGACTAATTGTATTTCAAAACTATGAGTGCCAATTATTTGAAAAAATCCTTTCACCATTCCTGCCTTCTGTACTGCTCAGCGAGGTGACAAGTAACGTTCTTCTTACAGCATCAACATTTGACCTAGAGGAACCTGACCTAAACTGATATCTGAGAATGGACAAGCCTTGAAAAGGTAGCAAGAGATAACATTTCATTTTGTGGGGATCATTATGTATTTTGACTTTGTTTCATCAAAATAGACTCCCAAGTTATTTCACACTTGGAATTTGGGTTAGCACAATATCTTAACTCAGAAACTGGAAGCATTTATCTTTCAAATATAGAAGCAATCTACTTAGAATGTTTATGATTTTGCAATTAAATTCTAATAGCTGAAAACTCACATTTGCCAGATAATTTTGCTAATTTGATATTATCAAATCGTACTCACAATAATTCTATTAATATGCAAACAGCATTAATTTGCATGAACAATTTGCTGTAATATGTATCATAAAAAGAATAGATTATCAACTTAATCTTCAACTTTCATTTCCTCCCATCTACTTTCTGTCTACTCAGATTTTCTGTAAGTTTTGCTTTATTTGTTTTATTTGGCAGAAATTTTCATTCTTTGGATTCAGACAAATATTCAGTTAACTCTTCCCGAAACAGATCTTCATCCAGCTGCTTCATCATGCTCCATATCTCCTCATTGGGAGCATCAATTAGTTTGCTAATAAATCATGTTTCTCACAATATCTTGAGCATTATTGGTGCAGAATTTGTAGTACACTGTCTTATATATAAAATTTTATGAAAGGAGAAATACTTTTCAAGATCACAGATTCTAACACCTGTCTTTCCCATTACTCAGGACCTTCTAGGGTAGTGTACTGTCCAGAAATTGATATAAATGCATCCTTAAATTGTGCATTTTGAAACATATTTTTTAGTCTTAAATGGAATTTTCCTTTCATCTGCTAAGCATTTGACCACTTGCAAAAAGCCCCATGTTTAATATACAACCGCTAGACCATTTATGTGATATTAAAAGTGTTATAATTTTAAAGAAAATCTAAAATTTAACTTCCATTTTTCAAAGTATAATACATAAGCATTTGATTGATTAATATTTGCTGAGAAACACATTTATTCATTCGCAATACAGTTTCAATATTCAATCATGAACAAAAACTAAGATATGAAAAGAAAGAATTCTAGATTTATTATTTAATGTATATAAGAAATTTTAATTCTTTTCATAATTATATAAATATATTTGGGTATTTATATTAAAGAATATTCATAAAATATACAAATATTTAAGCTATCTAAACATTCTATTTTTATATTGCACTAACATTTTATTTGGTAGAAAAATGTCCAGAATCAATGTTAGTCCTCAGCCATGTTGGATTAAATGAATGAAAGCAAAGGATTGCTTAGAAATATATATTTAAAGTGGTACCTAGGAAAATAGGAAGCCAAAATATGAACTATGAGAATATGTATGTGCATATGTATATAGATAAATGACTAAGTTTGCTTAGATTTTTATATACATCACTTTTGTCTCTGTATTGTGAGAGATAACAGGACTAGATTTTGATTTTTTTAAAGCTGCATGACAACTAGCTAAAACAGAAAAAAATAGGTGCTGGAAATATAAAAGGCAATGTGAAAGATGGAAATTGACAATAGAAACTAAGTATAAGGAATGGTGAATTATGATGAATCCAATACTGTTAGAGCATAAATCATAAGGAGCAAATACTAAATTAGGCATCCTACATTGATAAGTTAATATTACAAAGACTGATACATATGCATGTATGTAAAACTTTACATAGGTATGATACATATAAAGATGTACATAAGGCCTTGCATACCTACATATGACTGATAATATGAGTGATACATATCTATGTATGTAAAGTCTTACATACATATTCAAAGAAACATATACAGAGAGATACACATATACATATACAGAGAGAAACATATACAGAGATATGTATGTATATCATATGTGTATGTGTATATGTATCAGTATATGTATATGATGTTTTATATACTATGATAGACATACTATGGTGTAGTTTTTAAGGCATTTCTGCCCCAACTCATCCTACAGTATTGAGAGTTCATTATATTTGCTGAGCATTACAAGTGAAAACTGGCATTAGCTCAAAGTTAGCAGACAACAATTCTGGCAGAATTCTATGCAGTTTGTTGGGACTATGGATTTCCAAATAAAAGCTATAATACCACATATAAGATACTAATAGCAATCTTTAAATGACAATGAATTAATGGTTCACAAAGTCAATGAAAGACATGTTTGAAGTTAATCTGATATGGCACACACAAAATGTGTTACTAATGTGATCCTAAGCTCATAGTTAATGGAGAAATCTCAATAAGAATACTTTGATTTAAACCAATATTTACTGGAGTTTGTGTGTCATCTATCAATATAAATTAACATCACAAATTGAATTTATAATCGTGTGTTTATATATGCAGTTATTATATTTTCAGGCATTATTGTGAGAGTCATATTAATATGTAATATATACATATATGCATGGATATATGTGAAGTGTAGCTAGCTTTTTCACTACTGTTCCTTAAAATGCCTTCTGCATCTGGCTTGGAATATCATGTACCAATAATATTTGCATTTGTTTGGAGGGTTTGCCTGCTATTTACAAATATTCCATGTATGTTTTTACATTTGTAATTTTATGCTCCATTAAAGTGGGTAAAATGTGACACTATGATGCTCACGGCTTCTTAATGAACGGTATTATTCAGAATACCACATTTACATAAGTAAAATAAATTCTTCACAAAAGTGTATCTTAAAACTACTTCCAGAATATTTGTAACAAAATGTATTTGTGTTTCCACTAATGTTGACTTATTTTGTTTCTGAACTGGCATATCACACACAACTGTATTTTATGTTATCGATGGGAGTTCTTCCCAGGAAAATAAGTTAATTGCATTCTTCTTGCATGCTAGTAACATAAATTGGAATTCTATTTCAGAAAATCAACTGCATGTCACAAATATACCAAACCTGATGCTAACACAGAATAAATAATAGTGAAATTAAGTTACTTCTCAAACACTTCAGAGGAAAACATCACAGTCAGTCTGCATTAAAATTTCTCCTTGTTTTAGTTACTTCTGTGAAGTCTGTTCTAAAAAGTGTGAATGTGGTCAATTGTCTAACAAAAATAATTACTTTTTGCTGGTGATTTTCTCATAGTATTTGCAATTTTCTCTATTATCTGAATGTAAAATTAGAGTCCTCAATCTTGAATTGTCCTACCAATATTATTCAGCTCAAGAATTACTAGTCTATACATGATCTGTTTCAGTTGTATAAAACTTGATTCTCACATACATCTAAAGCCCTTGTGTTAATCTATAATCGACATTTAGTAATTACTTTTAAGTTCTACTTTCCAATACAAAACTATGTAAAGGTCTTATTTTCTGAAATATATATTATGTTTATCTAGCTGATATTTTTTCCGTTTTTTTTTTTGTAGTCACAATCAAGCATGATACTTTTATTTCACTAATTTGTTTTTGTAGATATATCAGTAAAACATTAAAAATTGTAGATAGTCTTGATATTTGGGGTAAAATAAAAACAATTTTTGGAAAATTTTGCTGAATCAAATACAATTGGAAAATTCCTTAGTGTTTCATTGTTCTAATCACAAATTTTTGAATCTGAGCAAATCAGCTTCATCATTTTTGAATGATCCATATTGGTAAATCAAGAGCTTACACTATTAAAACATCAGTTACTAGCCTACTAAATTAAAGTCCTTCGACTAGTTGATAAATGTTTATGTAGCACATGTATGAAATCATAGTCAATGTGTATGGATAACATGTTTATAAAATTCGATATTTCAAACACTCATATAATTAAATTAGAAACCAGAAATTTTAAGAGCTCTTTAGACTAATTAAACAACAAAGAACATGTAGACAGCACTAATTGGATCTAATGGTTTATTATTAGTCATGGGAGAAAGAATTGTTGAGAAGTTACAAGAAGACTAGAAGAAGAAAAATGGGTGTTGTTATGATCATTTTTATTGTCTACATGTATGAAATTCTGGGGATAAAACAAATTAACTATGAGAGTGGGGGCTATCTCTTTTGTCTGCTTTGGGGACCTTTTCCCTCCTACTGGGTTGTTTTGTCCAGTCTTAATATGAGGTGAGGTACCCAGTCTAAAGGTAACCTGACATGCCATGTTTTGTTGCTATCCCTGGGAGGCCTGCCCTTTTCTGAAGGGAAGTAGAGGAGGAGTGAAAATGGGGAAGAGGGAAGTAGGAGGGACATCCTGGGAGGAGAGGAAGAAGGGGAAACTGTGCTTGGGATGCAGTATGTGAGAGAAGAATAAAGAATATTGTAATAAAACAAAAATTACTCCTTAAAATAAGATAAATTGAAACTTTTGTTCTATGACTATATATTTTCCATTTTATATTATCCAAAAATATTTCTGTTCTTGTAAAAATGAGAATTTATTTAATATGTAAGAAAATAGTCAAATTGTTTTATATAAAATATACTTATTAATGAACATGCCAGGAGATATATCAGGAATAATACAGTATTCAAATTTTTAACAAACTATTTGCAAATCAGAAAGACTAAAGTGGAATATGGAGGTGTTATTAATGTAGTATTGCAGGAAGCAGCTGCCATTAAACATTGAATAATAAAAAGAAGTGTTCATTATTATTAATAGCATATCATATGAAGGAGACTCCCTCTTGAGTTGGCATTGAGACTATTAAAAATAGGAGTTATGATTAGCATGGATGTCTGAGAGGCATAATGGAGCTAGACATGGTGAGATGGCAAAACCACAATCTAGGATGGATTGCATCTGCTGTAATTAACTGTCCCTGGCAGCATGAAGAACCACCACTATGTTGGGAGGACACTGAGGAGAACAGGAAACAAATGGAAAGAGTATGCCATTTTTCTAGTGTTCTATTGTGCTTCAGATCCCTCAGCTGGTCTCCCATAGAAGAAGCCAACATGACCAAAAAAAAAAAAAAAAAAAAAAAGTTTAGGAGGTTAGGTATGCAGTTAAAACACATTGATTAAGAGAAAGGAGGACAGGAAATCATTAAGTAACTTTTATTAGCAATGGAGGTAATTCTCAAAGTGTTCAAAAAACAAGAAGGGTAAAATGAAAAGTGAAATTTATCCATACCATTATTGTAACTTAGGGTGATGGTGAGTCAGAGATAGACTTTTGTCGGGGAATGGCAAAAACCATGTTTCAGAACAAAACTTGTACAAGGGACTAGAAGGAAGTATGAGAATGGTGAGAAATCAACTTGAAATACAAACAATTATAAACTCCAAATAGAACTTTAGAATTTAAATACTCTTACTTTCTCTCATGGTAATAAAATGCTAGGATGTTTACAACCTCCAACCAAGGGAAAGATGGGACCTTGTAAAACATCTTCAGCTGAGTACTCTCCAACAGACAAAATGTTTCTATATGCTGTCTGTTCTTACTACAACTACAATAGAGACAACAGAATTATATTGGAGGTTGTTTAACATACATTGCCATATAGGGCAAAGTCTGAATAGTGAAGCAAACTGTTTATAGCCCCACTTATTATGTAAGAAATATAAAGCCATAAATATTACTAAAATATTGGGTCAAATAAAAATAGCAACAAAGTGGAATTCTAGGAAGGATATTGGGAAAATGAATATCACTGATGAATTATATGAAGGAAAGGAAAATGGCCCAAGTCAAAGAGAAAACTATTTGGCAGTTATTCATACAAACCAAAAAGGAAACCATCTGAATGCCCAGCAAAGACACTTGTGAGCATCTATCCCAAAGAAATGAAAAGTTATATCTAAACAAATCCCACATAAAGTAATTAAATCGCTACCAATCCATGGAAATAGCTTAATGATTATAGGAATTTATTGTGGGGTTAACTCAAAATAAAGGAAACTCACAGTACAGGAAATAGGGATTGAGGCATGGTCCAGGTCCAGCGCTGTTCTCTGGAGAGCTCTTCCCTGATCCAGGATGTTTACAAACATCCAACCAAAAGAAAGATGTGACGTTGTACAACATCTTCAGCTGAGTACTCTCCAACAGACAAAATGTTTCTGTATGCTGTCTGTTCTTGATCTGTACCAGCATCCAAGACTACAAGGTAGAGAAGAGCACGAGCACATACACATCTCAGGTCTTAAGGGGTACCTGTCTCAGCCATGCCCCAGGGGCAGGTTATAGGCAGGTGTGGCAGTTACCCACTAGAGTCAGTGTTTCAAGGTCAAAGCTGGAACAGCTACCCACTACACCCACACATGAACTTTCAGCATCTTTTTACAAAAACAATTACAAACTGAAATCAGCCTCAAAAGGTTACCATGTAAACAACTTGAGTCATACTTTCACCCTATAACCTTCTTAGCAAGGAAAAAAGAAACTTACTATTATTACACATGACCAGTGGATGAATCTGCAGCCTTAGGCTGCAAACAAAAGACAGTCTGAAACTGCTCCATGTCCTATGCTTCCTTGTATATAGCAATATTAAAATAAAAATCATAGGAAAGAAAAGTAATGTATGGCATCACAATAGCTGAGGATCAACATGTAGCAGATGTTGAGAGATTATACGATGATAAAATAGTAGCACAGTAATATGGTGGTGCCAATTCTGATCAGTATGTTGAATATCATTCAGTAAATAAATTAAAAAAATAAAACAATAAAAATTTTATAAGATGTTTATATATGTGTATATAAACATATTCCCAAACAAGCTTGACTATATCTAAGGAAGCACGTATGATTGATGGTTGTAACAGTTCTAATATCTTGTTATGATCTGGGGTAATCTGTAGTTAAATGCAGTAATAAGAGAGGCAAAATTATGGGCTGTGTGTCTTCTACTGAATGGCATTGGGTCAGGCATTGATTTTAGTAAATTAACTTTGCCTGAGCAAGACATGGACATAATAAACAGTGCTAAATTATGGAGATAAAAATATTTACAAGATATGAAGAAAGCTTAGTCAACAAAGAAAAGTGTGTTGTCTCCTTCAAGACTTAATGACTAAATCTCTCTTTAGTATGGAGTACCCAAGTGTGTTTTGTCAGTTCTTAATTCATTTATGACATGTTAATGTGCTAATATTTAATTCCTTGTGTTTTCTTTTATTTGTGTACTTACAAAATTAAGGGGAAAAAAACTGGGTTTGGCTTTTATTCTCAAGCCTTCACCTGGTATTTCCATTGCAAAGTCACTTTAGATTCTTTCAAAATGACATAATAAAACTAAAATAAATAAACAAAATAAAACTAAAACTAAAAATTAAAATTTCTTTAATTTCTTTATTTATTTATTTTAGATTTATGTTGATAAATAGTTTTTTATCAAGACATGGGAAAATTGAAGATTGCTAAGGTCTCTTAAAGCAGATAAAAATCTGATGCTAACATCTGTCGTTTGCACTGATGAAACATGGTGTTATTTCCCTTCAAGGACAGTGACTGAAGCTGAAAAGACAACTGTAAGAACTTAGGATTCTAAGGAGAGGAGTGCTGATCTGTGCTAATGAAACAGTTAGGATCACAGGAACACATAATTGTGAAACTACCATGTTTGTGTCCAGGCTTTTCAATTCAGCCCACTATTAACTCTAAAAGAAGAGGTGCTGGTTTATGCCAGCAGTTTATGTTCACTTCAGGAAAGCTTGATTAGATGAGGCCCAAAGATTCTGTTGTTGCTTTTTCTTTTTTCATTTCAATTCTTGTGATATCTTCCCTTTGTAATGGCTAGTCCTGATTGTTACTTTGGCCAGATTTTTCAGCTCTGTTTCAATTCTCGTGACATTTTCCCTCTGAACTGGTGAGTTCTGATTGTTACTTTGGCTGGAGTAATAAGTTTCAATTTATAAGTAAAACATGTCTCAATATCCATGACTGTGTTTCCAAAGGTAATTAGATAATGATAGGCCCAAAATAATTAATGGATTGATCATTTGCTGATTTGGAATATGCTGGTATCTTTGCAGGTGGTGCAAGGTAGGGGACAGAGATGGGAAACAGAAAGTCAAGAGCATATGATGGCCTCTTCCTGTATTCCCATGTTCTCAGCTTCCCGATTACCATAATCCCACTGTAATGGATTGAACTCTTTGAAACTGTAAATAAAATAATTCATTCCAACTTTGAAGTTGCTATCAGGTATTTTGTTCAGGTTTGGGAAGCAAGTGCTTTCCCCTTGTAAGCTGTCTTATACATCTCAAAATGCCATTTGTCCTTAAAAAGGCCTTGATAAGATATGGAATAAATTAAGGTTATTTTTCCCCTAGAATTTACCTTTAAAAAATGTTTGAAAAAGAATTGTTACTTCGGATTGGAGATGTAGGTCAACTGAATGGGTGCTTGCCTAGCATGCCCCAAATCCTGAATTTGAACCACAGTAAACATAAACTGGGAATGGTGGTATATGCCTGTTATTCTAACTCTCATAAATTGTAAACATGGGGGCCAAGAGATCAAGGTCATCCTTCTGGTTACATATTGTGTTCGGCAAGCCAGGAACATATTAATGTCTCAAATAAATACATAAGAGTAAAATTATTAAAAATAACCCATACTCACTACAATGTCTAATCTTGGGTGAGAACTAAAATGGATCTGAGATCCATTGAGACACAAGTGGATGAACACTCCTATGAGGGACTTCCTGATTACATTTTTTTGTAATGAGAAGACACACCTTACATATGAGTAACTCTTTGTGGAGGCCGTTACAATAAAGAAACACAGAAGGAGGGAAGTTTGGCTCATTGCCTGTTTGCACTCACTCTTGCTGCAGAGCTCACCATCCTATTGCTGCTGCTGCATTTTCTTGCTGATACTAGTACAGCTCCTTGGGCTCCCAGGGTAGGCTAAAGACTAGAAGCTCTCCAGACATCCTCCAGTCCATCACCCAGGTTTAAACTGGTGACTTACCTAGTTTTGTAAAGCAGCTTCTGGCTTCCTGTGTGAGGCAGCCATTATTGGACTACTCAAAATGTAGTATGTGAGTCAGTCTCATGGTTCCTATCATTCTGTTCTTTTAGGGAATTATCTGGTTGTCATGTGGGAGTTGAGATAAAGAAATAATATTATATTATGAAAAAAGAAATAATATTATATATAGTCAATTATATATAATAGATACATACATATTACAAATATTGCAGTTGTCCCACATCGAATAACATTCCAACTCTTCAAATTAAATTTTATATGTAATATACATTTATTAATATGGACAACAGTTCATGGATATTTATGTCTATGAATAAAGAGTATTCTACATATCTGTCTATCCCAAGAGAATAGATTTTAAACAATTGGATGATATTTAAAACCGAATGTAGATGCAACAAGAAAGAGTTCATTGACTTCCAATTCAATGCTCTGCTATTTCTGTTCCCATAACATCAGAGCATGATGGTGCTATTTAGGGAGACCTGCAAACTGTAATGGCTGTGATTAGACTCCATATGCATAATTCATAAGGACAAGTTGCAAACATTTCTGGTGCATGAAGCAAATCTACTTTTTATTTGCGTTTCTTCCAATGACTGTCTTGAAAGGGTATTTAATTTTGTTTGTCTGATGCTGAAAAAAGAATCAAATTTTGTATTTACATATCATTAACCATATGCAATACCTATTGAAGTGATTTATTCCCTTAAATGTACTATAGATTAGGAGGACCAATGAGCCACTTATAATTATTTGTCATTATAAAATGTGTGGAATGCTTCAAAGGGCAACTGTTCAGGAATTCAAAAAGGCCACTTCTTTTTTGATTCACATAAGTTAATTTTAAGTGTTTAACAATAATTTTTTTTTTTTGAGGAAACTAAGAATGAGGCACAGGTAATAAAGCTAATCTAATACCAGCTATCAGACTGACCATTCCATTGAAGCATTTCTATTTAACAATGAACAAATTTAGCATATTGTGAGAACATAGTTTGCAGATGCAAAAAGAAAACAGTATGATTGATAGACGTTAATACTTAAATTAATAATCAGCATTTAAAACAGACACCTAAGAGTTTTTCTCTTCACAAAGGCACATTTTTATTAGTTTTGTCTGTTTGTTTTTTATTTTTTGTGCACAAATGAATGTTTTACTTACAAGCACGTTGTGCAATATGTGCATGACTATTTTATTCCCTGGAACTGGAGTTGCAGAGGGATGTGAGCCACTTTGTGAGTGCTCAGAACTAAAACTGAGTCCTC
Source organism: Peromyscus maniculatus bairdii (assembly GCF_049852395.1). Classification (NCBI taxonomy): domain Eukaryota; kingdom Metazoa; phylum Chordata; class Mammalia; order Rodentia; family Cricetidae; genus Peromyscus; species Peromyscus maniculatus. The sequence continues at coordinate 57,688,893 of NC_134862.1, forward strand.
TGCAAAATCAACAAGTGCTCTTAACCTCTGAACCATCTTTCTAGAGTTGCATATATATATATGCAATTGTGTTTTGGTTGGCTGGGAGGAGACCTGTTGCAAGGGATTGAATTCACCTCCTCATATAGGCTAAGCAAGCACTCCACCACTGAAAGCTGTTTCTGTTCCCTGGATATAGTTTTGGAGTGTGGTTCTAAGAAGTGCTAGTGTTATCAGAATCTCCAAGAGTGGTGGATTCAAGGTCAATTGAAATAAAGAATAGCAATAAAGGAGTTAAAACTTTCATGAGAATATGATTATGGAGAAGTGAAATGGGGAGTCTTGAAGAAGATTTGTGAGGAGGTAAGGGGCCAAAGTATCCTCAGCTCCATGTTTGACTGAAGCTCATCCTTCCACCAAAATGTAAACAGGACAAAATTTTTGTTTTAAGATTGGCCAGACATTTGGGGATTACTTTTTTTTAACACAGAGACATGGAAATACTATATGGGTGACTAGAACAAATTGTCCTCTTCAAGTTTCATATAAAGAAATGAAGCAGTTTTTTAAAGATCAGCCCTGACAACAAACGGTATATATTCTCAACTGGTTGTATTTAGGAATTTAATTATATATATATATATATATATATATATATATATATATATATGTGTGTGTGTGTGTGTGTGTGTGTGTGTGTGTGTGTGTGTATGCATACATGCAATAATAATTAGTAAAAATGATGCCATGTATTCAAAGAAAAGTACAGAGAGGTATATGGGAGGGTTTGGAGAAAGTAAAGGAAAAAGAGAAATATTGTAGTTAAATTATAATTTCAAAAGTAAAAAAGGAGAAAAATATAAAAATAGCATAAAAATTTTACCCAAGAAAAATTACTTTAAACATCAGGTCTGTAAGTATTCAACGTACAAAGTATAGCTTCTATTGAAATTATCTTGGTTTTTCATTTTATGCATTCAATTACACATATTTTCAAGACACAGGATTTGGAATGTTCATATATTTCATTCTTATTTAGTTCATGGTATGGAGTCATGCTGGTGAGACTTTATTGGTGACGATTCTAATATCACTAAGAGACTTGATCTCTGAGAAAACTCCCTGATCCTCTCTCTGGTTCCTACACTCTGGCTGTACATTCCCCTGCAATGGTCGCTAGGCCTTGGGTATGGGGAAGCTTCGTGGCTGTATCATTAGGACTGAAATCCACAGCTTTATATTTTGATTGTTTTTGGTTTGTTGCAGTGATCATCATCTGTTATAAAGAGAAGTTTCTGTGAATTTGAAGGAGAGCAGGGAGAGATATATGGAAGGTATTAAAAGAAGGAAAGAGAAGAGAGAAATGTTACAATTAATCTCAAAAATAAAATTAACAAAAAAATTTAAGAATGGACTCAAATGGAAAAATAATAAAAATTTATTTCATTCCAAGATTTGATGCCTGATTAAAACTTTTACAAAATTTTCTATATAGAATTTTAAAATGCCTACATGTTCAAGAATTTAGTATCTTATTAATTGTGGGAGCCCACAGATATTTCCTAGTGAGATCTGAGCTTGCTTTACCCAGCAGGGCTGTATAAGGGGATGGCTTGACCACCTGTGGGGTTACCAGGTGTGTGGAAGGGTCTGCACTTGGGTGTGCGGTATGCTTTGATCTAGCAAGGGGCAGGTCTTTTGGCCCACCCCTTGGCATTATTATAAAAAGCCCTTTTGAAAAGACAAAAGTGGCCAGTGGATTTTGATCCAGGTCCTCCTGGAGCTCTCCTATGTCTCTCTCTGTCTTATCTCTGCTATCTTTCTACCTAAAATGTTTCTTATTCCTCTCTCCTCCTCAGAAAGAACCCTTTAAAAGATGGGAGTGGGTCTCCCGTAATTAATGTTAAGTATAAATGATTTTATTCATTTTAAATAAAATTTTATTTCTAAATATTTGTGGTTGTGAGTATATCATCTTAAAATTTCAGTTACATTACATATAATTAGAAATCCTAATTATGAATGTGAAACCATGTTATGCTCTAAAGGTGCTAGTTACTACTATGAATAAAGAGAAAATTTCATGGAAGTAGAGAAATCTTAATCCAGGGACATATATTGTCTCAAGAAAAAATATATTTCAAGAACCAAGGTAAAAATTCTTAAAATATATAGTGCTTTGTTTAAACTATAAATAACAAAAATATTTGGAGTAGGCAAAAACAACTTGAAGGTAAAATATAGTGGCATTTCTTCCCAGCTTCTCTATATGTTAATGGAAAAGTGAAGCCACACAGGTATAAAAAAATTTTTTTCAATATCTGTTATCTGACTTAAACTTAGATCTAGAAATGGAGGCATATTATTCAGAACACAGTCCTCTTAAGAGAAAATTTTGTATTATTTCTAGGCCTCTAGATTTTCCTAATTATTGCAGATTTAACAAAATAATGATGATCATGTTGTCTAAGAGGTGATATGACAAAAATTATTCAGTGCTCTATAATACTGTGTTTCCTTGGCTTCTGTGAAGATAGTCCTAAAACTTTAGATGTCTAAAGTATGAGAATAAGGGTGGGACAGTTTCAGATTCAATGAAAACTTTTAGAATAAACTATAGTTTGGCTATAAGATGATGACAAAGCAGAGTCAGCCACAGAGATTATTAAAGAATGTGATATATATATCCATATATATAATAAAATGGTGGCAACGAGTTTGAAATAAAAATTATTTAATACTAAATTTTGTAGAAATTCCCTTTTTTCTACTTCTTATTCATTTAAAAATCCTCACAAACTGTACCTTTTCAGGTATACTAACTGTATACTTTTCAAACAAACTGGCAGCTTTTGAGTTGATTTCTGCATGTCTAATTCTTCATCATGCTTTATGCTGTATATTACTTGCTATTGTCCTAGTGGTTTATTGACATTCTTCTTCTTGTGTTTGATATTTTCATTTCATTTATTTGTGCATGAGAGAGAGACAGAGATAGGAACATGTGTGTAAATCAGAGGACAATTTTTGGGATTGGTTCTCTCGCTGGGGATCATATTCATGTCATCAGGTTTGTTCAGCTCACTTTCTAAAACACTAAGACATCTCACCAGCCTCCAATACTGGTCTTCGTTCCTTTCCTCTTCCTTCCTTCCCTCCTTACTTCTCTTCCTTCCAAGAGTTCTGCCTCCCAATTCCTGGGATTGAAGGCAGGCACAACTATGCCTAGCAGAAATCTTATCGTACAATAAAAATCTAGCTAACCATTTATTTATATGTAGACTAAGATGTCTCAGAGCTCAAATTCTGTGCATGTCAGAACTATGAATAAAAATATTTTAAAAATTTAAAAATTAAATTAGCCTCCTGACATGGTCAGGTGTGATTATGGTCCATCCTTGGTGCATGAGCCGGCTTTCTGCATCCCATTACCTATGGTTGGACACCTTGCTCACCTTTGATGTAGGGAGGAGGGGCTTGGTTCTGCCTCAACTGAATGTACCAGGCTTTGCTGTCCCCCCATGGGAGAACTTACCCTGTTGGAGGAGGGAATGAGGGATAGATCAGGGGTGGGGTGGGAAGGTGGCGGTGATGGAGCAGAAGGAGGGATGAGAGGGGGATCTGTGGTTGGCATGAATAAAAAAATTTAAAAAATAAAAATTTACCCTTTACTCATATGCTTATTAAAGATAAGATATTTAATAACCTCCAAATCTAATTTATGCATATTTGACTATTGCTGACTTTCATGGTGCATGTTTGTGCTCCTTGGACTAGGGAGATAGGAAGATAATAAATAAGCCAAGGAAAGTAGATAAATGAAAACAAATAAATATCACAAATTAATTTAATTTAACAAAAGAAATCAGTATTTTGAGTTTGTTTACATTTCTTTTATGTATATACAAGAAGAGATAATACAAGATCTGGGTTTTGAAGTGAAAGATACTAGGAAATTTTAGCAAGTAATTACTGTATTCATTAAACCTGTGTACACTCCTTAAGTAAAAACTGCTCCATTAAAAATAAAACAGCTGAAACGGGGTATGGAAAGACTGAATGGTCATCTCCTATAACCAGGCAAGACTTCCAGTGGACGGATTGGGATACCAATTCAGTCACAATACCCGTGACCTACAGTTTGTCCTGCCTGCAAAATATGCTGGGGTAAAGATGGCGCAGAAATTGTGGGAGTGGCCAAATAATGACTGGTCCTATTGAGATCCATGCCATAAATGGGAACCCACCCACAACACTCCGTGGAGGGCCACAAACCAGAAGCTGGATAACCCAGAAACCTAGAATAGAGGCAAGATAGAACCATCAAGCAAGCAAGAAAAAGAAAGAAAGAAAGAAAGAAAGAAAGAAAGAAAGAAAGAAAGAAAGGAAGGAAGGAAGGAAGGAAGGAAGGAAGGAAGGAAGGAAGGAAGGAAGGAAGGAAGGAAGGAAGGAAGGAAGGAAGGAAGGAAGAGAGAGAAAGAAAGAAGTATAAGAAATTATTCCTATTGATATTCTACTATACTCATAGACAGGAGCCTAACATAATCATCATCAGAGAGGCTTCATCCAGCCACTGATTGAACAGATGCAGAGACTCACAACTAAACATTAGGCAGACTTCAGGGAATCCTGTAGAAAACTTGCAGGAAGGATTGTAGTAAACAGAGGAATGAAGGTTACCACAAGAAAACCAACAGAATCAACTAACCAGGGCATGTGCCTAGTCTTATTGCAAATTGATATGCCATATTTGGTTTATATCCCTGGGAGGCCTGCCATTTATTAAAGTGTGTGTGTGTGTGTGTGTGTGTGTTCGTATGTGTGTCTGTGTGCATGTGTATATACACTAGTGTACACATACCTATGCAGTTGTGTGGAGGTCAAAAATTAACTATTGAGAGTATGTTTTCTGCTTCTACTATGGGTTCTGGAAATAGAACTCTAGGAGTCTGACTTTCATAGCAAGCACTTCTACCCCAGCTATGTAGGTGCTTTATCGATATCCTAGGTGTGTCTGCATCAAATCAGACATAATATTATCACTGTTACAGGGCTTTACCAAGGGTTTACTCTGTAGAACCCGATGACCTTCATTCCATCTCCAGAACCTGGAAGGGTCCTGTGTCTTGTAATTCTAGTAGAGGAAGGCAAAGACAAATCTCTGGAGCTCACTGAGCAGCCAGCATACCTAATTTGGTGAGCTGATTTCTCAGACAGTGAAAGATGCAGTCTCATTGCCTGAGGAACCACATCTGAATATTTTGCGGGGGCTCCACGTTCAGGTTCACATATTTGCACTTGCGACATCATATGTGTGCATACAGTCACACACCTACAAATACATTGATAGCACAGTTGTTCTATCAACAACCTGATATAATAAAATCATTGATGTCTTTACTTCTTTCTCCTCATACCATTTATTTCCTACCTTCCAGACCCTCACACAGATTTTGTTTACAATGTGCTTAGGCTTTGCTTGGTTACTTTTTCATTATTTTTCTATGCTACATCAGTGTCTACATTGCGTTAGCTATCATGAAATTCATTGCACATAGAGAATGAAAAATATCAGACATGAAACATAAATAAAAATTAGAGATTATTTTGTATGGACACTATCAATAAATGTTTGCACGTCTCCTCCAGGCTTTATTATATTTTTAGATTTGCCATGATTTATTCATTGTGTAAAACCAACTTGACAGTTTAGGATAATTATGAATGTCAGGTTGTACATAGTGAAATTTCTGTTTGAATTGCACCTATTATCTATGTTGAAATGTCCCAATTTCAAAGTCAAAGTGAGCTTTCCAGAATAAAATGTGTTGGTATTATAGAGCATTTTTTTTCTTGTAATGAGGATGATCAAGACCATTAGCCATTTGAAGCACTTGTATGCCAAGAAATATCTGTAGGAATACTTATCTGCAAATAGAATGATGTATCCTTATAATGAAGGAGAGAATGTGATGCTGGAAAGGTACTATAGAGACTCCTACAGTTCAATTGTTTTTTTTTTCCTTCACACACACACAAATGGTCAATAGAAAGCATCTGTCCAGGGTCATGCTGTGTACTTTCATAAGTAACTTCACATCAGGAAGATACAGGTCTTTTCAAAAGCTAATGTAGTCACAGGTCATAATCACAGGTTTAGATGTGTAGAGGTAGATTAGCTGGACTTAGTCATTTATGTAAATATCTCAGCATAAAAGAGGAAATAAAATGCAACGGTGATGATGTAGTTGACGCCAAGTTAAACCAAGTACAGAAAGACTTTTTTTTTTTACTTTAAGTGAGTAACATAATTTTGAGACTGAATAACATTCTTAAAGCTTTAAGACAGAATAATCTTATGAAAAGAAAATGATGAATAAATCGAGAATTTCAGAAAGACATCAGTGGAGGCTTTTCAGTCACTACAAAAAAAAAAAATAGGAGAGAGCCGCATGAGAGATGAGAAAAGAGAATACATTCTTGGTGACTCTGAAAGAGAAAATTATGGGAAATGAAATAGTTCCCTATGGGGACTGACAAATGTACAATTTTGAATCCTTGCTGCTTCTATGATATTAAAACTAAATATAGTACATCTTCTCTATGGCATCAGGGATAATATATCCCAGTATGAAGTTGCATGATGATTGTGTGTATTCAGATGGTTTGTTCTGGATATTGCTATTCCTTTGCATTTTTTCATTATCTCAGTGCAGAAAGTTGTTCTTTTTAAGGAACTAGATTTTAAAAAGTCCAGTAGTATGGGTGGCACAATAATAAAACAAAATGAAGCGTTCCCTATTGGAAAAATGGCTTGTTTTCTAACCCTGAAGTGATCATCTTGTAGAATACTCCACAGGAGGACACTGCAAGGCCTGGGGTAAAGTCAGAGTCTGTTATTTACCACTTCAGGCATATCTGAAGATTCTGCTCAACGGAAGAGACAACGGCTGCTCAAATCCTTTTTTTTGGAGTTACAGCAAATCCAATGGGAAGACAGAGAAGCAGCAAGGCAGTGTGTTCCAGAAAAATCAAGGAACAAACGACAATAACAACAACAAAACCAGGAAAGTGAACCTGACATGTCAAAAGCATGTTACTTTACAGTATCAATTAATTGAAACCGACTGCCCAAACATTTTTTTAAGGATTTATTTACTTGTATTTTAGGTGTCTCAGAGTTTTGTGTGCATTTATTTACGTGTGTTGTGCATGCTGGGTTCCAGAAGAGGGATTGACAAGCCCCTGAAACTTGATTTACATGTGGCTGTGAGCTAACATGTGGATGCTAAAAAACTGAACCTGTGTCATCTCTAAGAACAAAAAGTGCTCTTAACTTCTGAGCCTTCACTAAAAACGGCTTTGATAGAAATATTTCTTTTCCTCTACAACATTCAAAATGGAAAAAAAAAACCAGAATTTTCTCTATGCCAATTTAATAAGGAAGATTAAAAAAAAAGTCAAACACGATTGTGATAACCAATTTTGTTTAAAGAAAAATGAATATATATCTTGTAATTTAATAATGATAATAATAATAATAACAACAATAATGCACTTTCAGACGAACAGGTAGGATCTGCAACATTCTTACTCTAGCATACATCCAAGGCAGGAAATTTAAATTTCCATGACCATAGATGGAAGATTATTATTAATGTGTTTTTCTTTTCTCGTCTCTTCCCTGAAATAGAATTCAAGTCTCATGCTGCGAGTCTGCAATATTGTTCCCTGCAAGAAATGATTTTGTTCTGCCTCAGAGGCAATATGTTTTTATGCTTAATTTTGCTATGGGTAACTACATTGCTTGTTGATGTCCTTTTAGTGAAAATGCCTTTTAGTGAAATTGATTTCCATGAATCATCAATAAATCTTGCTTCTAGGATCTACTTCTTTCAGTTACAAATTAAAGGGAGAAATCTACATTTTTGAACTATTACATGTTTATTAGTTGTGATTAAACAGTGGCATTTAAACACACGAGAGGAATACACAAATGCCCGGTTTCATAGTTTATGATGAATTTAATCATATAATACTGTTCACAGTTCTTTTACTGGCTCTAGATCAGGGTCATACAAAATGTAATTAAATAATTTACATTTCTACTGTAACAGTGTCAAGCAACTGAATTGTGACTTTTTGGTAAAACAAAGTAGTGCTCAAAAGAGAGGAAATGAAAGCTTTCAGGTTCAGGAAGACAAGGAAAATAGCCAGTGTTCACTCTTAATTGTTTTGATACTTTTCAGATACACTCCCATAGTTCACAAAGTGGGACAATATAGAGAAACTGGTTTATTCCTCAAAGTAGCTGACATGTGTTCAAAATCACACTCTGAAGATAAATATATTATATTATATTATATTATATTATATTATATTATATTAATTATATTATATTATATAATGTTTTGAACTAAAGCTCCATATGTTTAAGTAGAACAGATCATCAAGTATTGAAATTATTAATACAAAAAGATAAGGATTTAAAATTTATAATTAGTTTGCTTTCATTTGGAGGTTAAATATAAATTGTAAATACATACATACATACATACATACAACAGTGCTTTACTGGAGGGAAAGGGAGTTTTTAACATTCCTTTATTTCTCCCCCCCGCCCAAAACTGACATTGACTGAACAAAAAGTTAGGAACATCAGTACATCTGATTATCTGGTTCACAGTTATTTTTTCAGAGTAGAGTCTTTAAACATGAGTTGCATCCTGACAAACATATAAATAATAGATTGGAGGCTCAACAATGCAGGTTGACATTCAACTATGTCTCTGTATTTTGAGCTATTACACTGTGTAAGAAGCATGATGAAAGCTTTTAGTTAAGAACAGAAAGCTGCTTCTAACATATTTGAATATATTAATTGCTTTGAGTGTAGTGAAGTAAAAAAAATGCAGTTTTTCATGTCACTTTCCTAACATTTTATTAACAACTGATCCCATAAACTCTATGTAGAAAAGAAATGAATTGTGTCTGATTAAAACAGATTTAGAAACCATTGTAATTTCTTTTTTTTTTTTTGAAAAACTGGAGAATTGTTTTAGTATAGAATTGATTTCAGTAAAATAATTATTGTATTTTTCTCATTAAAGGCATTAATCAATAGGAACATAATTAAGAAACACTGTTTCCACTAGAAATAATATATATGATTATGCTGTTGAAATTTGTGCAAATTTTACTGTGCACAATTAACTGGGACATGCACAGGCATCTTATAATTTTAGTGGTTTAGTCACTTCACTAATATAGAATAATCGTGTCTAATAGATACATACAGTGGTCTTTCTAGATCCAGAGGAGCTAGCAATGTTTCCCTAATGGAGACTGAGAAGGGACTAATAGGGATGCAAATTTTATATAGCAGCTAGGCCAGTTCATTTGCCTGACATAACCTTATTTCAGCCTATCTCACCTGAAAGCAAGGCTTTATCCCACAGACAACTTATGCGTTCTCACTAGCAGATGGTGGCATGCCTCTTGTCTAACCTGTGTCCTGCTCATAACTGATTGGTCATTGTTCTCGTACTGAGAATCTTTACTTTCTAGTGTCATAGGGAAAACAAAGCTTATGTTAGATAGCTTACAATTTTTTAGACAGTAGGTAAAAATTAAAGAGAATACCATGATGATGATGATGATGATGATGATAAAACAGGATCAATTTTAAAGATCTTTACTTAGTGTTTATACAACTTTAGGCTAGACACAGTAAGCACCCACCTCATCTTTTCAGGTCCTGAGATTAAAGGCATGAACTAGTGCACCAAGAAATGTATGAATTTATAGTGAAAATTATTTGTGAAGAAAGTATAGCAAATTAGAAACACAGATGTTTGAACAAATCCATTAATCTCTTTAGGACATTATGCCACCTAAAAGAAAATATATCCATTTCCCTAGGGAAACCTGATTTTCAAACTTGGATTAATTCTCAAATCTTCCTCATTTGAAGCTAAAAACACGGTATATCTTTCTACTAGTTACTTTGGCAACATTGTGATAAAATATGAGGCAAACAGGCACACAAACAAAGAAACAAGCAGAGGGACTATCTTGATGACTGAGGAAACAGATTTATCTCTACTGGACCTGGGACTGGTCCTGGATCTGGTGCAACCAGATGGAGACCCATGTGCAAACACTGACATTCCCCAGGAGCTTCAAGAAAGACTACTTCTACAGCTCTCAGCATTCTGGACACTGCTTGAATTAACAAGGACCTTCCTTCAGATATCTTCTTCTCTAAAGACCTAATCCCACTGACCTTCTCATGGATAGATATCAAAAATTCCTTGCCAGGCACCACTTCACTTTGCCTATAATGTCTATCATAGACTCCTTAGGTGTAGCTGGAAGTTTTCCTGTGTCCCACCTGGCCTGTATTCAGGACAAATCTTTCTCACCTGCCGGTCCTGCAGCCATTCATACCCAAGTAAACACAAGGAGGATTATATTACTTTTAAACTAATACCATGGCAGGCTTCTTGTTATCTAGTTCTTATATCTTAAATTAATCTCTTTCTATGAATCTATACTTTGCCTCGTGGCTTGTGGCTTCCCAGTAATTTATATCTTGCTTCTTCTGGCAGCAGAGATCAGCATCTCCTTTCCTCCCCCTTTTCTTCCTGTCTATCTGTTTGGATTTCCCACCTGCCTCTAAGCTGCCTAGCCATAGGGCAAATGGATTTATTTATCTACCAATCAGAGCAACACACATAGCATACAGAAAGACATTTACAGCACTTCCTGTTTTCTTTTTTTTAAAGGAAGGTTTTAACTTTAACATAGTAAAATTACATATAATAGAACAGTTATCAAGCAAGAATTATACTTACAATATCTAGTCTATTTGTATTTGGCAAAATTAAAGAAAATATTCTATCATCTATCCTATATTTTTTAGTCCAAGGTTTCATATCTAACTTATGTTTTATCATAACCAAGGAAAACCATAATTATAACTATCTAGTCTTCAACTATATCAAAGGCCTCAGAAGGATACAATAATACCCAAGTACACAGGAAGAACATTATAAGCAACTTCCAAAAATCTATAATGACAGAGACAGCTGCCTGCCTGGACAGTCATCCAAAGTTCCTCTGTAACATTGGGGCCTCCATCTTCAGCCCATAGGCTTAGTCTCCCCATCACTTTTTTTGTGTGTCCTGTAGAACATCTGGCAGTTTCTCCTGTTAAGCAGGAACTTGAAGGACCATTTTGCCTGCAATATTCAGTAGTCACCTTCCTACGGGTCCTGCATGTCCTGTTTATATGACATACTGTCAATCAGTTGATGCAAGGGCATTTTTTGTCCCATCCCAAATTTGCTAAATTTGCCATGAGAAAGACAAACTCCATATGGAGTGTCTTCACCATATGCCCATCTTTCTTTTTTAAGTAAATAGTGCTGCCAGGAGCAGATATGTCTCATTGTCCAGAGAAGTCTAAGGTTTTAAAACATTTTAAATGCCATATTCTGTAGGTCATTGATGTGTTTGAAGATTACCTACTTAATTGAAATATATCTAGGTATACCTAGGAAACTTAACTAATGTTACTAATATTTTGATTGTTATAGATAACTAGTTATTAATGTGTATTTCTTAATTATACATTACAATTTTGAGTTACATAAACATAATATCTTAAACAAGAGTAGAAATATACATACAGTATAACAAAATTAACTTTAAATTTGTAGCATTAAACTAAAATCTATACCAATGTAAAACATTTTAGGCAAGTTGCTCTTTAAGAATAGGTTCAACAATCCACCCTTTTATCCTATCATATCTATATCCTATATTTCCATATCATATACCTCTTTCTTTTTTAGAAAGAGATTGAATCTGAACAATAACAATCTGTAACTAACAACTTTAACAAAGACAAACATCCATTTGTTTGGGAATGTGGGCATAGTTTTCTAGGCTACTTCCTGCTGATAAAGGGTGATGTATTATTATAGGGATCCTGAGAAAATTAAAGATAATGGTCAAGTCCTGGAAAAATAGGCTATAACCTTTGTTGATAGATACTATCTGTTAAGGTTCAGAAGGTCTGGCTTGATCAAATCAGATCCACCTTAATCTGGAACAAATCCATGGCCTCTTGTTTCCTGTGGAAACAAAAGCAGAGCCTCCTTTCCAAAGCAGCATATCCTTAGATCCAAAATTTGAGTCAAGATACCTTTAAAATATACATATTGGTTTAACTGAGCAGCCTTTACAATCAAATGTCTTTATGCCATTAAAAATCCCAAAGACATCACAATCCAGATTCTCTGTATAATATCCATCTTTATGTGGCTTATTTTTTATATTACTTTTACTGTCTCTTTAAAAACTTTATTTTTTTAAACTTTCTATTTCTTTATATAACTGTCTATATTCCCTTTCCTCTCTTTTCCAAGCCTATGCACATTATTACACACACTGTAAACTGTTTTGAGTTTATTATTCCATCTGAATTTGTCTTATTGTGTATCTATTGCTTTAAACTGCAGTAGTTGGTACTAAGATGGCAGCTTTGGCTGCTGGCTCTGCCCACCTGGTCTTTCCAACATGGCAGAACTAATTTTACTATACCACCTCTGGGGGAACCATGCTCATCATTGACTCTGAAGCAGTGGCTCTATACTTCCATCCAGCAGTATGTAGCCAAAAAACTTCTTCCCTTTTTTTTTTCTTTTTGTACTTGCAAAAGCTAAATCCACCATGAAGCACACTGCATGGCTTGGAGATGCTTCTATGTACTGTGGCTGGAATCTTCCATGCTGCAGGTCATGCCCACATGCCACAAACCTGCCATACTGTAGCTCAAGCCCACAGGCTGTGGGTGGCCTGAGAGACACACTAGGAAGCTGTTTTTAGCTCCCTGTTTTTAAACTTTCTCAGGTTTTGGGAAGAAATTTCAGCCAACCTGTTGGGCATCATTTGTAGCTAGAGGGTTTCTCTGGTCCTGGGGAATTTCTCCCACCTGCATCCTGCAGCTGGTTGATTCCAAATAAACAGACACAGGCTTATATTATTTTTAAACTATGACCAAGGCAGGCTTCTTGTTAGCTAGCTCTTATGTCTCAAATTAAACCATTTCTATAAATCTATATCTTGCCATGTGGCTTACTAGTACTTTCCGTCTTGTTTCTCCTGGCAGTGGCTAGCAGCATCTCCTTTCCTTTTCTTTCTCTTCCTGTTTATCTGTTTGAATTTCCTGCATGCCCTTACCATAGGCCTTCATGTATCAACCAATCAGAGCAACATGTATTCACAGCATACAGAAAGGCATCCACAGCACCGAGGCCTCATGTCCCACCCTCCAGGAGGCCTTACTGCTGAGACTGTTAAAATCTATATGCCATAGCTTCCAGAAAGCACTTTCAGACCCAGATGACCTAGAATTATTCCCTGGGATTCCTGGTATTGTGTAATTGTTATCTGGATTCAAGAAAACCTAAACTATCAGCTGGTCATGTTGATACACACAGGTTACCTTCATTCCAGTGGCTACAGGCTACCAGTGTTTAAAGGCTTGCTGATAAATAGTGTGCCTGGTGATTTTGTTTCTAACCTTGGATCCTTGTCCCCAGAGAACAACAGGTATCCCTAGTTCCAGCTGCAGTGCTCTAACTAGCTACCATAGCTCCACGCAGTGTATTATGCAGCTGTGGAAGAATACTAGCTCCCCTTCTTCCTGGTTCTCCAGCCTAGTCTTCTCTTTCTCCTAGATATTGGAGAGTCTAGCAAAGATAACAGAAGAGAAAATGTGGTACAAGTCAAATTCTTTAGCTCTACAGGTATGTCATGAGTTCCTAGTCCCATGAAGACAAAGTTAGAGATGCAATGATACTGACCTCTATTCCCAACCTTACTCTTCCTCCACAATACCTGAGAACTCTAGGCAAGTAGATGGATGATTCCACCGTTGATTCAATAAACAAGGAGGCCAGCTGACCAGGCATCTAGCACACCAATTTGTTTATTTCATTGCTGCTGAAGATTTCAACAAGAAGAAAACTCTGTCCCTGTGGATTAAAAAAAAGCAAGGACAAGGCCCATGGTGTCTCTATACCAGTCTAAGAAATGTCATGTGTCATTCAGCTTTGTGATAATTTCATCCTGCCTGCTGTAGGATCCAATTCTTTACCAATGTTTTACCCAGTTCTGACCACAGCCTGTTCTAGTATTAACTTCCCCTTGATGCCCAACACCAAAACCACAACTTTTATGTCTATCTCTGGCATTAAAGAGCCATATCTGGATATTCCCTCTGGCTCCTTCTTGCAGAATACTCTTCCACAATGAGGGAAACCTTGTCTGTTTCCCTTCTTGACCAAATTTTGTTTCCATGGAGGCAACATCAGTAGTGATTACTGCTTAAATCTTTGATTCATAACTTAATGACCTTCCGATGTTTGCCTTTGGGAGAAGAATAAATACCATGGCCTATCAAGCAGTGCCACTGTCATTTTGCTCATTAGAAGCTTCTACTAGAGGCTCCTATGGAACTTGCCATCAACACCACTCTTGGCTCTACCATCCATGGAGAGAAGCAGCCTGCCAACCATAATAATATTCTGAACACCCACATGCAGCTTAAGCCAGTTTCATCTAATGAAGTCAGTAAATCTGCTTCTAAGTATGTATTTTCAGATATGTCTACATCTACATTTGAATAAAATAGCTGTACCTGCAGAAATGACACTACTAATAGCAGCATCTTCTTTGAATGCTCTCAGTATCTCCCAAAGTTTAATAGTAGGTTGACCGCTGAGGCCAATGGGATCCCCCCTTCATATTAATAGAGAATCAAAGACCCTAGGATTCTAAATAGATAATTCTGACTCTAAGATGTCTTACTCAGAAGAAACACCTTTCCCTGTTCCCCTTTCCCTAAATATTTGTCCACTTCTGAACTTAAGCACCTGCTAGAGAAACCCCTGACCATTCCAAAACAAAACAATAACAACAGCAGCAGCAACAGAAGAAGAAGGAGGAGGAGGAGAAGGAGGAAGAGGAGGAGGAGGAGCAGAAGGAGAAGGAGAAGGAGAAGGAGAAGAAGGAGAAGAAGAAGAAGAAGAAGAAGAAGAAGAAGAAGAAGAAGAAGAAGAAGAAGAAGAATTAGAAGAAGAAGAAGAAGGAGGAGGAGGAGGAGGAGGAGAAGGAGGAGGAGGAGGAGAAGGAAGAAGAAGAAGAAGAAGAAGAAGAAGAAGAAGAAGAAGAAGAAGAAGAAGAAGAAGAAGAAGAAGAAGAAGAAAGAAGAAGAAGGAGACACATCACCTCTTTTAGGTCTCTGGATATAGCTCCAAGGTAGAAAATGGTAGACTAGACTCTCTTAGTTTGGGAGGAACCAGGAACTGCCAAGGAGTATCAAGAAGTAACAATATAAAAGCCTGATGCAAGAATAAAAAATGAAAGAAACATCTGCATGTGGTACGTTCTGGCTTCTGCTTCTCCTTGAGGGCAGAACTTAACATTTCCCTGACTTTCCCTGATCAATACTGTAGTAACAAGAGATCCAAAGAGGAAAGAGAGTTTTGTTTCCCCAGGGCCTCTCTTTGGGCTGCAGCACTTAAAGATGAAGCATCGTTTGAGCGTCAGCTGCCTGGCCAGCAAGTTGTGCCAGTTTGCACTATCAATTAGCCAGTCCCAGGAGACTTACAATGTTAGCCTGTCACTACCAATATAATGCCACAAAAAAATCCAGTCTTTAGTCTACAGTGGTGGCACATGCCTTTGATCCCAGCACTTGAGAGGCAGAGGCAGGCAGATCTCTGTGAGTTCTAGGAAAGCCTGGATTATTTCACAGAGAAACCCTGTCTTGAAAAACCAAACAAAAACAAAACAAACAAACAAAAAAACAAACAAAAAGGCTAAAATAGTCTATGATAATTAAAAAAAAATCCAATCTTTATTTCAAACTCCAACCTAAGAGCAATATGTAGCACTGGAGACAGGTCACATCTTAGTGTTGAATCTGAGGCAGAAAGATGTTGCCTGTGAGGAGGTCACATTCTTTCTGCTGGAGAATGTACAGGGATCTGTTGGAACTTTGATATGTATTGCACAGGACTGGAGGAAACAGATTGCCCTTAAGCTCTACCTACTATAGCTATAGTGAATGTTTTCTTGCAGGAACTGACTCATCCACAAGAATTCCATGGCATGAATTAGGCTAACTATGTGGAGCTGGAATTCAAATACCAAATGCTTTTGAGGATGCAGAGGGTGGCTTAGGGTTCTGGATGGGATGCCTCTAAGCGTACCTCACAGAAGGGAAAGCCTCACTTCATTTCAGTCTGAGCCACATCCATACAAGGTGTGTATGTAGTGGGATTCTGAAGTTGAATTATGGACCACTTTGTGTGTGAGTGCTTATGTGAGACTAGAATCTGAGTCTTCCCAGTACAGATGCTAGGCTTTGTTTAAACCAAGAAACTGAATCCTCCCAGTACATATGCTAGGCTTTGTTTAATCCAATCAGGAATTTTAGTATGAATGTGAAATTGTATGTCATAGTAAATAATAGCTGTGACCTGCTTTAGTTAAAAAACAAACAAACAAAAACTTAAAGAGGGAAATGTGTATATCCTGGAGGTATCAGAGGATTCAATCCTCGAACATTTGATGTGTTTGGGTAGAACATCATGGTGGGGAAACTGCTCTGCCTGTAATAAAACTTCAGAAGCACAAAGAAACAATATTGAAAGATAAAGAGCAGGGGAAGAATCTACTCATTATCTATAAAGCATTCTAAAGGCATTAGCTTCTAGCATCTTATCAGAATCCATGGAAGCAAGAGAGTGAAGGACAATACCTTCAGAGTGATGAATGCAAAAGACTAGCCACCAACAAATCTATGCACAGAAAAACTGTTCTTCATATAATAGGAAAAGGAAGAAGTACTACCGGAAGAAAAAAAATACACAAGAACACAGAAAAAGTACATAATTACTCGAAGACACCCTGTGGAAAACAAAAGAGGTTCATCTTTGTTGATCTTGCCACATGATTAATCTTCAAATATTAAGAACGTAGAGCTTGTTGCAATAAAGCTGCCTGCCTGCTTGCCTGCCTCCCTCCCTTTCTGCCTGCCTGCCTGCCCGTCTGCCTTCTTTTGGTTTACAAATATAAGAGGAAAGAATCCATCATTGGAATCTAGAAATCAAGATAGTAGATGCACAAGTGTAAAGTAGCTGAGGGAACTGGAATTGGCATCCAAGGTTTTAGTCTTCATGTACTAACTACCTCAAAGTATCTTTTTTCCCCCTTGCTATCAAATCTGGAGAAGACACATACCATATGTACATTTTCTCAAGATGACAATATTTTCTCAGCAATGGTGAGCATAACAACATCTTGTCTGAATCAATGCGAACAGACAAATTATGCACAGGGAAATTGCCATTACAGTCTTTAAGTGAGAAGATGAGGGAGAAATGTGTGACTAGTTCTAGGAAAGTCTTGTAATTTTTTTGATCAACTGATAATCTATATGGAATGAGGGAAAAGTTTTAATTTATATAAATATTATACTAAAATAAAAAGAAACAACAAATTAGAGAAGTATTACAGTATACCCCAATTGTTAATGAAAATAGGATAGTAATTTAGCATTTATTACTTTAGCTTTCCTGCTGTTCTGTCACTTTAAAATTTCCCATAATAGCCTTTTTTAAGGACTTAGAACAAGTAAAATTGTATTTTATACCTTTATTCTGTACTATTTAGCATCCTCCCCCCCCCCCCAGTTAATAGGTACAGAAAAAGGTTTTAATGAATTACAACACTGGCCTTAATAGTTTCTCATTTTTACTCTTTTTTTAATTAGTGATATGTTAGAAGTTATTATCTTTCTTATAATTCTGTGGCTGCTGACTCTGCCCACTTCAGCTTTCCAATATGGACTGGGTATCCAGGAGAGGTATGCTTACACCAACTTGGGGGGTCCATGCTGCCATCAGGTAGCATGCAGCTGGCCCATACACTCTTTTTAGTCTGTATGAGTAAAGGCTAAAGCCACCATGTAGCATGGTGCACAGCTAGGAGACAGCTCTGTGTGCTGTGGCAGGAATCCACCACACTGTATGTCAGGCCCACATGCCTCAAATCTGCCATAGCCAGGGGACACATCATTATACCGTGGCCTGCCATGAGCAACATGTACTAGGAAGGTGCTCTTAGCTACATTTATAATCTCTTTTTAAGCTCTCTCAGGTTTTAGGTGGAAACTGCCACCACATGTGGGTGCCATTTGTAGTCTGAAGGTTTCTCTGGTCCTGCCCAACCCTGTGGTCAAGGCGAATCTTTCCCACTTGCAGCTACTTATAAAATAATCACTCAGAGGCTTAATATAATTTGCACACTTAATGTCATGGCCTATGGCTTAAGCTTCTTGCTAGCTAGCTTCTATAACTAAACTCAGCCTATTTTTATTAAATCTGTAAGCTGCCATATATTCGACGATTTTACCTGTGTGCCATTACCTGCTGTTCCCAGGACAGTGTGATGGCATCTCTTTGCCCCTCCTTTTTCTTCTTGTCTATCTGCTTGGATATCTATCTTCTTGTCTATCCACCTGCCTCTAAGCTACCTTGCCATAGGCCAATGTAGCTCTATTTATCAACCAATCAGAGCAACACTGTGGTGATATTTTATTTGTACTGAAATGTTATTTTAATTTTATGTTAATAAATAAAGTTGCCCTGGGGTCAGAGCTATTAGAGCCATAGTAAGAGCGTGGTGGTTAGAAGAGCTAGGTAGATTTCTGTGTGTTCAGGGATACAGCCAGTATTGGAGACATACGCCTTTAAGACCTGGAGGGCGGTACTTACAGGCAGTGATGAGGCAGTCATGTGGTTGGGTTTACAACCAATGAGAAGGCAGAACAGAAAGATTATTTAAACAGGGACACAGGAAGTACCTCCCTCTCTCGGGGAAGCTAGGAGCACTGCAGGAGGTAAGATTTTATCTCTGAGCTCTGACCTCTCGGCTTTTCTCTTTTACCTTGGCTCTGTGTTTCTTATTTTAATAATACGATTGGTTACATCTACATCTGGCGCCCAACGTGACAAGAATCCATTAAAAACTGCTTGGGGCCGGCTCCCTAGCCGGAGCAGCTGGCTCCCTAGCCCCAGCCCAGGTCTGCTTGGGCTCAGGCCGGACTGTGAGCTGCTTGCTTAAAGCCAGTGCTACAAACAGCTCAGGCCTGCCCTGCTAAACAGGGCCCCTGGCTGTAAAGCCAAGCCTTGACTCTGCTCAGAGGGAACAAGTGGCTGGCTTTAAGCTTTAGCCGGCTACCCCTTCGCTTTCACTTTCACTTTCACTTTCGCTTTTGCTTTCTCTTTTGCTTTCTCTCTGTCTCTCTGTTCTCTCTCTCTCTCTCTCTCTCTCTCTCTCTCTCTCTCTCTCTCTCTCTCTGGATTTACACCTAGGACTCTAGGTGGCTGTTTTGAAATTCGCTCGGATTTCTACTGTTCTACGCAGATTTGGTAAGTCATAAAGGAAACTATTTAAAAGACAAATTTTTTCCACATTTAAAAAAATGGGTTTCCTGTGTACATTGGAAGAAAATTGGGTTTTGTTTGAAATTTTAGGCAGTCTGACAATGGAACAACTATATGAAAAGATTAGTATTATGGGAATTATGCAGTTAATCACCATGCTTATTCTCATTTTACTATTTAAAAAGATAGTCGATTTAAGTGCCAGGATAACAGCTTTAGAAAAACCTGTTAATTTTAACAGTGAAGTTGGTTCAAGTTTGGATCATAAGGTTACAGAAAGAAAGCCTGTTTTCACACAATCATCCTTAATTTATCCTGTAACCGTACAGCAGATGCCTGATCAAATGGCTACACAAAATATCTGGGCTCCAATTGAACTGATGGATTTTAAAAGGTTTAAGGAGGCAATAGTATCTTATGGCATGCATTCCCCATATGTAAAGCAAATGTTAAACTCTTGGTCAACATATAATAGGATTATACCACAGGACTGGCGGGACCTTGCACAAGCTGTTCTAGAACCCAGCCAGAGAATTCAATTTCTGACTTGGTTTAAGGAGGAAGCTAGAAACGTAGAAACACAATGGAGGGATAAAGGAATACAAGTTTGTCAGGATCAGCTTATTGGAGAAGGCCAATATGCTTCAATACAAACACAATGTTTATATGATGTTCAAACCGTAATTTTATGTCGAATGGCAGCCTTGAATGCATGGGACAGAGTTGATGAACCAGGAAAAAAACATGAGTCATTCACAAAGGTTATGCAAGGCCCTAAAGAATCTTTCACAGATTTTTTAGAAAGACTGGCTTCAGCAGTAAACAGAATGGTCTCAGGATCAGAAGCTAGTAAGGCAATAATTGAAGCTTTGGCATTTGAGAATGCGAATGCAGCATGCAAAAGAATAATCAGGCCGTTAAGGGCAAGATCTGCACCTTTGGAAGATTGGATTAGAGAAACAATTAATGTTGAGGTTGATGAGCATGATACGTGGGTAGGAGAAGTAATTTCAAAAGGTTTGAGGAGTGTTAGATGTTTTGGGTGTGGAAAGCAAGGACATTTTAAAAGGGACTGTAAACAGGTCATTCCTAGAAGCAATGTTTCTTCAAGGAACAATGGCAACAGAAGGCCCCTTCCTTCTGGAGTATGCAGAAGGTGTGGTAAGGGAAAACACTGGACCAACGAATGTAGATCAACAAAGGACAGACAGGGTAATCCTTTGCCTCAGTTTTCGGGAAACTCCCGGAGGGGCCTCATGCAGGCCCCCATAGCAAAACCAGTTCAAACCTTTCCTGCAGCTGTAGAGGAAATCCCTGCTCTGAGCGATTAAATAACCAAATGACTATTGGAATAAATCAGGCTGGTCAGGATGATGAAAAAGAGAGAATAGAAAATTCAGGAGAAAACATAAAGAAAATTTTTTGGCAAACTTCTATTAATGAACAGAGACCAAAATTAACGATAAAAATAAATGGTGTTTTGTTGTCTGGTCTGGTAGACACAGGTGCGGACATTACCATAATTGCACCAGAATTTTGGCATCCAGCTTGGCCTCTTCAGGAGGTAAACGTTCAACTGTTAGGAATTGGGACATTATCTGGAGTGAAACAGAGTGCAAGATGGCTGGAATGTATAGGTCCAGAAGGACAGAGAGGAAAATTAAAACCATATGTCGCTAACATAGCTATGAACCTGTGGGGTCGAGACTTGTTGCAACAATGGAATACTCAGATTAAAATCCCTCCAATCTCAGAAACAAATCATAAACTAGCACATGTTTCTGAGAGAAATATTAGAAGGCATTATTTTGAGTGGTCACCAGCCATCCATATTATACAGGAACAGGGCACAACAACTGATAATCTTCCAAAAATACCAACAGCTCTACCTTTAAAATGGTTAACAGACAAGCCTGTATGGGTTCAGCAATGGCCTTTAACAACAGAGAAACTCCAGGCTTTAGAAGAGCTGGTAGAAGAACAGTTAAATGCTCAGCATATTGAACAGTCAACCAGCCCTTGGAATTCTCCTGTATTTGTTATTAAAAAGAAATCTGGTAAATGGAGAATGGTAACAGACCTTAGAGCAATTAACAAAGTAATTCAGCCGATGGGCTCTCTACAATCTGGAATTCCTTTGCCTACTCTGTTACCAAAAGGATGGCCTCTCATAGTTATTGATTTAAAAGACTGTTTCTTTTCAATACCCTTACAAGAAAAGGACAAAGAAAGATTTGCTTTCACAGTGCCTACTTATAATAATTCTCAACCGGTTAAAAGATTTCAATGGAGGGTCCTCCCACAGGGAATGTTAAATAGCCCAACTCTGTGCCAATATTTTGTACAACAGCCATTGGAAGTGATATGTAAAAAATTTCCTAAATCTATAATTTATCATTATATGGATGATATTTTACTAGCTGACTCAAATGCAGATACTTTAGAAAGAATGTTTGAAGAAGTAAAGAAAATTTTGCCTTGCTGGGGATTACAAATTGCTCCTGAAAAGATACAAAGAGGAGATTCTATTAATTATTTAGGATATAAAATAGAGCTACAAAAAATTAGACCCCAAAAGGTGCAAATTAGGAGAGATAGACTACAGACTCTTAATGACTTTCAAAGATTATTTGGAGATATTTCTCATCTACGAACTATTGTTGGGGTAAAAAATGATGAACTGACTAATTTGTTCAAAACCTTAGAAGGTGACAAGGACTTAAATAGTCCAAGAGAATTATCACCTGAAGCTGAGAAAGAATTGGCCTTGGTAGAAAAGAAAGTACATGAAGGGCACGTGGATCGTATTGATCCAAAGCTGGATTGCATTTTGGTTATTTTACCTTCTAGGCATTCCCCTACTGGAATATTAATGCAGAGGGAAGATATTATATTGGAATGGATATTTTTACCAAATAAACCAAATAAAAAATTAAAAACTTATGGGGAAAAAATCTCTGACTTGATTTGGAAAGGAAAATTGAGACTTCGTCAATTAGCAGGAATAGACCCAGCAGAAATTGTCGTACCTTTAACTAAGGAGGACATTGAAAAATTATGGACAGAAAGTGAACCTTGGCAAAGAGCTTGCAGTAATTTTTTGGGAGAAATTAACAGCAAATATCCCAAAAGCAACAGAATTGATTTTATAAAGAGAGCTGATTGGATCTTGCCTCGAATTGTACGGCAAAAACCCATATCTGGAGTTCGTACATTTTATACAGATGCCAACAAACAAGGAAAGGCAGGTTACAAATCAGAAAATTTAAGTAAAGTGGTACAAAGTCCTTATAATTCAGTGCAAAAATCAGAATTGTATGCTATTCTGTTGGTATTAATGGATTTTTCAGAACCTCTCAACATAGTAACTGACTCTCAGTATGCTGAAAGAGTGGTGTTACATATTGAGACTGCAGAATTTATCCCTGATGCTTCAGAATTAACTTCACTATTTATTCAATTACAAGATACAATCAGGAAAAGGAATCATCCTTTATATATAACTCACATCCGATCTCATACTGGTCTGCCAGGCCCTCTAGCACAAGGCAATGATGAGATTGATAAATTATTGATAGGAAATGTGCTAGAGGCCTCAGAATTTCATAAAAAACATCATGTCAATAGTAAAGGTTTAAAAAAGGATTTTTCCATAACCTGGCAACAAGCCAAAGAAATAGTAAAGAAATGTCCTACTTGTTCCTTCTATAATCAAACGCCATTACCAGCAGGATGTAACCCAAAGGGTACTCAGAGAAATGAAATCTGGCAGATGGATGTGTTTCACTTTGCAGAATTTGGAAAACTGAAATATGTACACCACACTATGTACACCACACTATCGATACTTATTCAGGATTTCAATGGGCAACTGCTTTGAGTTCTGAAAAAGCTGATTCTGTAATCACTCATTTGCTAGAAGTTATGGCCATTATGGGTATACCTGCACAAATCAAAACTGACAATGCTCCATCATATGTCTCTGTTAAAATGAAACAGTTTTTTGCTTATTACAATATAAAGCATATTACAGGTATACCACATAATCCTACAGGTCAAGCAGTTATAGAAAGATCAAACAGAACTCTAAAGGATATGCTAAATAAACAGAAAGGAGTAACAAAAACCCCCAGAAATAGACTGCATAATGCTCTATTAACTTTGAATTTTCTGAATGCCAATGAGAAAGGAACAACAGCTGCAGAGAGACATTGGGTAATAGAAAAAACTACAGAATTAAATCAGCCTATATACTTTAAGGATGTGCTGACCTCAGAATGGAAGCCAGGGTATGTATTACGTTGGGGACGAGGTTTTGCTTTTGTTTCTATAGGAGAAGATAAGCTGTGGGTACCATCAAAATTGATAAAGGTTCGATTTGAACAAAGAGAAACCTCTTAATTAGAGGAGGTGATAGTTCATCAACCAGCATGAACATCCAATTTAAACTAACTTGTACCTGTAACACATGTCTTTTCATTTAATCAGATAATAACTTGCCAAAAAGGAACATCCCCAAAATTAGTCTTGGGGGAAGGTTTTTGTTTTTGTCTTTTAGGAGAATGAAGGTTAAGGAATCTGAAGGACACAAGACAAATGAGACAACTGAAGAAAAGGGACAAATCATCTATCCCAGGAAACAGAGTATATTGGAGTATATGGCATATGGGTATATATTATCTAAAAAATTTTATGTCTTCTTAAATGTTTGTTTCTGCTTTTCTCTAAAGATTTAACACTATTGGTTTTCTAATAGTCCCAGTTCAATTAAAATTTAAAGCTGACTTTGGAGTTGGAGAATGGCTCTCTCCTTCTTTAAACTCAAGCATGTTGTTAAAATGAAAATACAAACTCCCTGTATCATGACAGAATAAAAGAGCCATTTTCTGCTATGGGACAGGACAAAAGCCAAATTAATTAAAGGACTATTCTATTACTAATCTCAACTCTTTGATTCTATTCTGATTCTTTAAACTTTTCTTAAAGTATAAATTTTATATCAAAATTTACAAGATTAATATATATATACATTTTAAACTTTGTTAAGATATGAATGGTCATATAGAGTACTAACTAATTCTAGAAAAAAGGCTTCAGTTAGCTGCATATATATGTCTTTGTGTTCGAGTCTCTTATCAGTTTTCTGCAGGAAATCACGGCCAGGCCTAACATCAACTGAAGTCTCCGGAAAGAAGATGGGGCCCCACAACAACAACAACAACAACAATTCCACGTGGACAATAATCATATCACTGAACTGACAAACATCATCTACAGATCAGCTTTGAACTACAAGGTGCTCAGAGCAATTTTGAGATGACTAGCTGAGATGATCCAGTCTCAAAGACTACTTGAATAAGGACTTGA
This sequence comes from Peromyscus maniculatus bairdii, assembly GCF_049852395.1. NCBI lineage: Eukaryota > Metazoa > Chordata > Mammalia > Rodentia > Cricetidae > Peromyscus > Peromyscus maniculatus. The sequence goes on from NC_134862.1 coordinate 57,713,765, forward strand.
GATAAACCCTGAACTTTGGCTTTATACACAGACTGGATAATAATGAAGGATATAGTTACCTTTCCTAGAATTTGACAATTAACCTAAATTTTTCTTTCAGGATAAAGATAACTTCGCCCATACCCAGCAGGAAGCAATTTTAAGAATATGACACCCACATTGCCGAAGAAGTGGTGTGGGGCGGGTGGTTTTTTGGTTCTTTTAATGGGTTTTGGGTCTGGGATAATTTTCATTGTTTAGGGGGGTTGGTTACAAGTTGTCAAGGGTTAGGAAAAAGGCTAAGCAAAGGAGATTAGATTTAAGGTTCTTGTTTTAAAAAAAAAAAAAAAAAAGAAAGAAAGAAGGAAAAGAAAAGAAAAAGACAATTACTAGTTTTAAATACTTTACATTATTACCAACTATTAGGATATAAAGAAATGAAAGTTAGTAGTTAGACATTACAATAGAAATTGTAGTCATATTAGATATGTTTTAAAAATTGAGCAGATGTATTTTAGACAGGTCATCTTCAAACCCTTCAGAGATCTACAGAATATGGCATTTAAAATGTTTTAATAACTTAGAAATTTTTCTTTTTTGAGACATGTCGGCTCCTGGCAGTACCAATCTACTTCAGAGAAAATATGGGCATTGAAGAAACTGCATATGGAGTTAATTTTCATTGTGGCAAAAGTTAGCCACTGGACAACAAAGTATCCTCAAATCAACAGGACAAAATGGACAGACAGAACACGAAACAAAGGACTACCGATTCCTGCCAAAACAAGTATGGTTATGGCTTTATCAGAAGGCATCTTCTGAGGCCAGGACAATATGGCACCATCCCTGAAGTGGCCTTCACAATCTCGAAAAGGTACAGTGCCCTTTTCTTTGAAGGCAGCTGAACAGGCAGTGGGCCGATGGCTTCTGTTGTGCAATGGAACAGCAACTGAAAGCTCACGCCTCTCAATAGTAGACTGGCATTTAATAGAGGGATGTGGAGAAGGGCATGCTTAGATGAAGCCATATATACACAGCCAAGAAGAATGGACAGCTGAATTCAAAAACCATCAACAATTTCCAGAATTTAAAATCCTGAATCATGACATGACACTAGTGGAATTCAGGTGTTTCTGGTACATGGACTGCTCTCACCCAGTGTGAGGTTGAACTGTTGACCTTGTGTACAACCTACTTCACAAATGAGTCTGTCAGATACGCTAAGCCTATAGGCTGAAGATGATGCCCCAACACTGTGGAAAAACCTCAGGTGACTGTCCAGGCAGCTGGCTGTTTCTGTCAACTCACAAAATTTTTGGAAGTTGCTTTTGTGCACTTCTTGTTTTTATTTTTGTTAGCTAATATTATTTCCTTCTTGGGTCTCTGAGGGAGTTGAAGATTAGTTAGTTATAGTTGAAGATTAATTAGGATAGAAAGTGAATTAGATACATTTTGGACTTACTAAAATAGGATAGATAAGGGAATTATTTTCTCTGATTTGTCAAATACAAATGGACTAGACATTGTTTAGGTATTTGTTACTTGTATATATTGTATATAGTTATTGTACTTTTGTATATAGTTTTTCTTTTGTTAGTTATAACCTTTTGCCTTTTTTCTTTTTATTAAAATAGAAAAGGGGAAATGTGGTGATATTTTATTTGTACTGAAATGTTATTTTAATTTTATGTTAATAAATAAAGTTGCCCTGGGGTCAGAGCTATTAGAGCCATAGTAAGAGCGTGGTGGTTAGAAGAGCTAGGTAGATTTCTGTGTGTTCAGGGATACAGCCAGTATTGGAGACATACGCCTTTAAGACCTGGAGGGCGGTACTTACAGGCAGTGATGAGGCAGTCATGTGGTTGGGTTTACAACCAATGAGAAGGCAGAACAGAAAGATTATTTAAACAGGGACACAGGAAGTACCTCCCTCTCTCGGGGAAGCTAGGAGCACTGCAGGAGGTAAGATTTTATCTCTGAGCTCTGACCTCTCGGCTTTTCTCTTTTACCTTGGCTCTGTGTTTCTTATTTTAATAATACGATTGGTTACATCTACACAACACATATTCACAGCATACAGAAAGACATCCCACAGCAATAACTTCTCATTTTTACTCTTTTTTAATTAGACATGTTAGAAGTTATTGTATTTCTTATAATTATGTTGGGGAATATTATTTTAAGGTGTGTTACCTTTTTTTATGTTGCATTTGTTTAATTCTGTGAAGCTGTGATACTTTGCCTGTCTATAACACCTGATTGTCTAATAAAGAACTGAATGGCAAACAGCAAGGCCTGAGAAAAGATAAACGGAGCTGGCAGCTAGAGAAGGAGAAGTCTGGGAGGAGAGAAAGAAGATCAAGGAACTAGACAGGAAGGAGGAGGACTTTAGGGGCCAGCCAGCCAGCTACACAGCCAGACATGGATTTTTGAAGGAAAGAAAAGGTATACACGAACAGAGAAAGATAAAAGCCCCAAGGCCAAAGATAGACAGGATAATTTAAGAAAAGCTGCCTGCAACAAGCAAAACTAAGGCTGAGTATTCATAATTAAGAATAAGCCTCTGTGTGTGATTTATTTGGGAGCTGGGTGGCTACCCCCCAAAGAGCAAAACCAATCAACAACATAATTAGGAGAGAATGAATGTATTCACTTCAAAACTCTAAACAAATGTTATTTAGCAGTAATTCTAGTTATTGCATAGCTGATTTTTTTACAATAATGTAGCATTCTACTAAAAAGTATTAATTTCCTATTTTTACCAAACTTTACAATTTTCAGTTGTATAGCTCAAAATGTCTATAATATATATTTTTCTACTAATGAAGGTACTTATTTTCAAATTGGTATTACTGGTATGAAGAAGTAGTATTGATTTTTAATTTGTTTTATTAGAAATCTTTTAAATTTTCCCTTAATGTATCAAAATGATATTTTAAAATTTTGTTCTGTTTTTAGGAAAACCACATTGTCTGCAAATAATTATCCCAGTCACTTCCAAACCTTTTTACCTTTATAACTTATCTTTATCTTCAAATGCACTTCCTTCTGCTGTAAGTATCCAACCAACATCTTTATTGTATCATGCTATCAGGTGTGGTGATATTGAGTTCCTCAAAATATTGTGCACCCTAATAAACTTATCTGGGGTCAGAGAACAGAACAGCCACTAGATACAGAGGCCAGAAAATGGTGGCACACACACCCTTAATCCTAGCATTCTGAAAGCAAGAGATACATCCAGATTTCTGAGTTCAAAGCCACACTGGAAACAGCCAGGATTGGTGACACACGCCTTTAATCCCAGGAAGTGGTGGCAGAAATCAGAAAGGTATATAAGGTGTGAGGACCAGGAACTAGGATTCCTTAAGCTTTTAGGCTTTTAGCAGCAGTTCATCTGAGATCCATTCGGATGAGGACACAGAGGCTTCCAATATGAGGAAACAGGATCAGCTGAGAAGTGTGGCTTGTTCTGCTTCTCTGAACTTCCAGCATTTACCCCAATACCAGGCTCGAGGTTTGCTTTTATTAATAAGACCTTTTAAGGTTCATGCTACAATCAGGTTTAGTTGTCTCTTCTCAAACCCATGGCATTAAATGATCATGTCTTATATTTCAGCTCATTTCTTTCTCAATAGAGGGAATATATATTATACTATGGAAATGTGCACGTAACTTCTTTTAACACTCAGGAGAATTTCAGCTGAGTATTAGGAATCTGATGAGAATGGCTTTTACCACCATGGAAGAGCATCCTGAAAGGCAAGTGAGAGCTGATGGTGGGTAGTCAGAGGCAGTGCTTACCATTGGATCCCACTCTGTGAGTCAGAAATACACATTTTGTCTTTACATTTCCTGGTTCTATTTTTGTCTCATCATTATCACATGCACATATTTCTTGTATTTATTGATGAATAATGAGTATGCTCTTAAAACATTTATGACCACTGCAAAATATCAACCTCATTAAATTATTAAATATCAGAAGCTATGAATAAAAATAGAGGCTTATTTTTTTCCTGAAATATATTTCAATGTAATTTTTCCTGAAGGGATTTCAGAATATTTTGAAGAGGACTTAACATATACATTAAAAATGTGTTCATTTTACTCTACAAAAAAGGAGATGATTGATTAATATAGATACCACATGATAAATACCAGTAAATCTTTCTTTAATAATCAGAACAAAAAATAATATGATAACTTAAATACTTCATGAAATGATAATTCTACACATATAATTTGTGGAATAACCAAATAAATTTGTTTTGGTAAAGTGTTTAATCATGTTATATTTTAATGTTTCTAATAATTATATACAATGTCATACATAATAATGAGCTTTGCAAATTAAGTGACGTAAAGTTACTTCAAACTATTTCAATGTATCTTTTCAGATTTTTTTAATATAGCAGATTTATAAGAACAGAATTTACAAGTGTGATAATATGAGGAAGATTTCAGGTGAGTCCTGCCTATCTTAGATGCCACAATGAAAAGTTGTGGAATTATGGCAAAGGATTTTAAGCCCTGCTGAAGATGTATTTTCAAGGACCATTTTTGATACAATGTCTAATATGAATATGATTAACATTCTACAGAATCAATAATAATGGGAAATATTTTCAGGAAGCCTGTTTTCAAAGTATTTGATTTTGCCCTCTATTTTTGGTTCCCCATACATCCATATTTAAAATTTAGATTCAAGATGTTGGCGGCCCCCAGGACCTATGGGGCTTCTCTGAGGAACCTGAGAGACACAGCAAGGTTTTCAGGAAGAAGCAGCAGCAAAAGATGAGCCTATAGGGCACAACAGTACTCACACAACAGTATTCACAGTAGACAAAAGAGCATTTCCTTGTGGAGTAGAGCTGCTGCTCGGGCCACCAGAAGGCTTGGACCACCATGAAGCCGCTGCTCCCCATATCCACCCACTAGGCCAGAGACCACCCAAGGTGGACCTGCAGCATCGCCACCAAAGCTGCTGCTGCTGCTGCTGCCACTGCTCCCCCTACTTTCGGGAGAATAACATGGGCTCAGGCTGCAAGCAAGATAGTAATTTTACCTGGGGTACCAGCACCTAGAGCAGAATGGTGTAGGGCAGCTAAGAGCTCTCCCAGGTCATGGCCCTGGACATGCTGCCAATGCACAGCAAAATCACTCTGACTCCAAGTAAGAACAAGATATCCCAGGTGAAGAATGGTTCGTTTTCAGGATTAAGCCTCCTCAAAATATGTATGCAAATGTCAATGAAAACTATGTTGTAGTCTGTGGTTTTGTTCTGTGCTGCTGCCTGGGATCATGCTGATGTCCACAATTCCAGTTGCTGCCACGGGCCATGTTGTTGTCCTTGGTCTGTACTGGAGCGGGAAGCCATGTGTCCATATGCGAGCTACTGTTGGCTGCTCTGGGCAAGGAAGCTTCTTCTGCAGTGGTGTAGATGACTGCAGGCTCATCACTGAGAATGAGAGCCACTGAAGGCTTCTTTCTGGGACAACCAACCCATATATATTGTGATGATGTTTTATTTGTGCCGAAATGAGGTAATGTTTTATTGTGTGTTAATTAATAAAGCTTGCCTGGAGATCAGGGGGGAAAGGCCAAGCATTATAAGTAAACAAGAAGTCAAGTAGCACAGGCCCTTAATTCCTTAGCAGGCAGGATCTCTGTGTGTTCAAGGCCACACTAGGGAACAGAGCCAATCGTGGTGACTCACAACTTTAATTCCAGTACCAACCATAGAGATCTGGAGGTTTGTACAGACAGGCAGTAACAAGGAATTGAGGTAGCTGGGCTAAGAGCCAATGAGAAGGCATAAAAAAGCAAGGCATATAAGCCTGGGTAGATAGGAAGTTGCGCTCTTTGGTAGAGTAGGTGAGGTGAGGTTTCCTGGTGACTTTCCATATTTCTCTCATCTCTTTAAGACTTTAACCCAAATTTCTGTCTCCATGTTTTTTATTTAATAAGACCATTTAGAAATTCCACTACTATATATATATATATATATATATATATATATATATATATATATATATATATATTGAGCGAGGGAAGGAGAGAGGGTGGGAGAGAGAGAGAGTGAAAGAGGATGGAGAGACAGAGACAGAAAACAGCCCAGACAGGAAGCTATTGAAGGGAGTCCCTAAAAACTGTGATAAAGATGCACTTCACAGTTGATGGCTTCTGACAAGGAGTAGGGGTGAGGAAGGACTCAGTTTTCTTTCAGGTGCTGGCCACTGTGAGGTTGAACATGCTCCAGTGAGTATATGGGCTACTGAATTGGACTTGGTGGGTTTTATTTTTTGGAGGGAAGGAGAAGGGAGCAAGAGTAGAAGGGTGGATCAGGGTGGAATGGGAAGTGAGTGTGATTGGAGTGCATTGTGTGGGATTCCCAAATAATTAGTAAAAATATTTTGCTAGAGAAAAAAATGCATTTTACAAAAAATAAGAAAAAATAATATTCATAACTATTATTGAAGACTCAAATGAAATAAGATCAGCGATTCATACTGTTAATATCTTTAACTAAATATGTTATTTTCTTTGTTAGGAAATTTTTTAGATTTAACATTTTCTTTTATCAATGTATTAATTTCATCTATTGTATCTTTGATGCCAGAGATTCTCTCTCCCATTTCTTGTGTTTTGTGATGCTTGTATCTGTAGTTCCCATTCGCTTACTTAGATTTTCCATCTCCAGGATAACCTGCTTGTGTTTTCTTTATTACTTCTATTTCTATTTTCAGGTCTTAAAGCAAGAAATCCACGGAGTCTTCTTAAGGGACAAAGAAAAGAAAAACTCACTGTACAGAACAGAATTGTCACAGGTTCTGGATTGCCAAGGCACAGTCTCACGCTATTCTGACCATCTGAGTCAGTCCTGCATCTAAGTCCTATGAGGGAACAAAGAAAGAGATGTAGGTTCATCTTAGGTCTTAAGGGTAGCTGAGAGGACATACCCCAGGGGCACGTACTTCAAGGTCATAGGCAGGTAGGGCAGTCACCTTCTATGTCTCTAGGGCTATGCTTCAGGGTCATAGAACAGATATCCACTATAAGGTCTTGAGCAATTTGATTCATTTCTTTTTGTTTGTTTGTTTGTTTGTTTTGTTTTGTTTTGTTTTGTTGAGACAGGGTTTTTCTGTGTAGCTTTGCACCTTTCCTGGAACTCACTTTGTAGACCAGGCTGGCCTCGAACTCACAGAGATCCACCTGGCTCTGCCTCCCAAGTGCTGGAATTAAAAGTGTGTGCCACCACCACCTTTTAACTTTTATTCATTTCTTTCACCAGCTTGTTTGGGTTTGTTTGTTTGTGTTTTTTGGCTTTCATTAAGGGATTTATTCATTTCCTCCTATTGTCTGTTTGCGGTTTGTGTTTTCCTAGATTTCTTTAAGGTATTTATTCATTTCCTCTTTAAGGACTTCTATCATCTTCATAAAATGTTCAGGTCATTTTCTTGTGCTTCAGCTGTGTTGGAATATCCAGGACTTACTGGAGTGGGATAGCTGTCTTCTGGTGGTGCCATATTGCTCAGGCTGGTGTTGATTATGTTCTTATACTGACCTCTAGTCATCTGGCTTTGGGGTAATAATAAGTTTAGGTGCCAATTTCTGAGTTTATCTTTGTTGGAGGGATATTTTTTCCCCTTGGTTTCCATTTCCTTTCTGGTCTTCTGGCCTGGGTGGCTTGTGATTCTGGTGACCAGTGAAAGGCTAGTCCTCAGTTTCAGTCGAGTATCTCCACTAGCATTTTGGCAGCCTGAGTGAGCTCTGGGGTTTTGGAGTTCCAGAATTGCTTCTATGGATCTGTAGCTCTGGGAACTGGTATGGCCTCTAGGGTTCTGTGTACCAGCATGGCCTCTTGTAGCTGTAGGGGCTTCTGGAATCTGTGGCAGGCCCTCTGGAGTTCTGGATATCAACATGGTCTCTGTGGTTCCAGGTCCTGGTATGGCCCCAGGTAGATAAGGGACTCTGCCTCAGGTAATATTTTATCAGTTCTTTTCAGCGCCCAGAACACCAATAGACAATGAAGGTAAGAAAGCTATATCCCGAATGAGTGGTGGTGGCGGCGGCAGCGCACGCCTTTAAGCCTAGCAAGAGCCAGGCAGATCTCTGTGAGTTCAAGGCCAGCCTGGGCTACCAAGTGAGTTCCAGGAAAAGGCGCAAAGCTACACAGAGAAACCCTGTCTCAAAAAACAAAAACAAAAACAAAAAGCTATATCCCATAGGAAATATTCCAATCATATCCCTTATCTTTGTTTATCAAGAAGTCACAGTAGAGACCCCATAGCCCATAGAGAAAGAACCTTTGCTATGAATATCAATATTCACTATATTTTTGGTCTGAAATGTATCCTAATGTCTGGAATGTTACTGGCTTATTCCCATACTGACACTATTGATAGTAGCAGAAATTTTCAGATGGATGGACGGAGATCTACTCACTGCACATAACACTGAAAGGAATATTAGGACTGCAGTCCCTCCTTATTTTTTATATGTCCTGGCAATGTGAGGTAAATGCCTTCACTATGCTGCATACTGGCAACCATTATACTGCAGCACAGACCTAAAAGCACAATGATAGCCCAATGGATTGTGATCAAGGACCTCTGAATACATAAACCAGAGAGAATCTCTGTTCTTTGTAATTTCCTCATTTCACATATTTTCATTCAGTAATTCCCAAAAATCTTACAAATTATTTTGAAACAGAATATATAAATCAATAACAAAGCAACTCAGGTGGATTTTCAGTCATACAGATGGTGAATGTCTAATACATTAATATAAAATCCCATCAAGGAGAATAGGAAGTAGACACAAAGCCCTACACTTAGCCAAGAAACTATTTGCAACTGATAGCTTCCAGAAGAGGGAAAATCAGTTTCCTTCAAAGAATGACACTGAGTGTCTCAACCATACTCCAGGGGTGGCCTCATGCTCAGGCTCAGATGTAGGCAGCCAATGCACATCAGACTCCATGATTTTTGTTTGTTTGTTTGTTTGTTTGTTTGTTTTCATTTTAGAAAGAGAAAAGAAACATGAAGGTGGGTAGAGGAGTTTGGTGAGAGGAAAGAATATAATTTGAATATTGCCTGAAGTCATTTCCAGAGGTGGATAGGTCCCAATAGAGGATATAAGGAGTTGGTGAGGGAAGGAAGTGAGCCAGCCCATGGTGGTCAGGAGAATCTTGCAGCCTGACTGACTAGTAGCCTGATTGTTTCTTTATTTATACAGAATTTAGTAAGCAGAGATACATTCATGTTGTTTGAAAACATAGATCATATCATTTTTTGTCTTTGGACATGTGTTTCACTTCCTCTTGCTCATATTTTAGTCATCATAAATAAACTATGACAGAACAGAGTTATAATTTCCAATCATTTTTCCTCAAGTTTTGATATAATTGATAAACAGAATTATCATTTTTACTCATTAACACATAACCCAATTTTTAAGAATCTAGAGACATATGACAGCCTATTCTCAGGCTGGTAGTTCTGGTTGCTTCAAGAATGCTAGACCAAAACAAAATCTTCAAGCTAGCCCTGGCAGATTTCCATTTCCCAAGCAGTGTATTATTAACTCTTAATGGTCAGAGTGCCCAACAAAAATTCTCAGGCCAAAGCTGCTGCAGTTATTATTCAAATTCTAGCATAATTCAATGTTTATATTTTATATCTTTGTAGAATTTGTCTATATGCCTAATCTTGGCATTCCTCTGCTCCTTGGTCATATGACACCATAGTGGCTCTGCATGTGCTAACTTTTCTAAGAAATGGAGGTCCTGACATCTTATTCTTTTATCACCTTTTTACATCTTTTTTTTTTATTCCCAACAATACAAGTCTCTGTATAGGACAGAGGTAACTACAGCTAATCTAACTTTGTTGCTGTATATACCATGTAATTGCCTGAATGAATAGTTGGAAGAAGCTTGCAATTTGATCTGTGTCCAATTCCTGCTGTGGATATCGCTCTGTTTAAATAAAATGCTGATTGGCCAGTAGCCAGGCAGGGAGTATAGGGATGACAAACAGAGAAGAGAATTCTGGGAAGTGAAAGGCTGAGGCAGAGAGACACTTCCAGCCTCTGTCAGGGGGAGCAGGATGTAAAGTAACTGGTAAGTCATGAGTCACGTGACAAGATATAGATTTATAGAAATGGGTTAATTTAAGATATAAGAACAAGATAGCAAGAAGCCTGAGCCATTATGCCAAACAGTTTCAATAATACAACATCTGGTCTGTGTGTTTATTTGAATCTGAGTGGCTGCCGGGCAGGAATGGAGATAACTCAAGCTACAAATTCCTCTAGCCCACCAAATCTGGTTGACCTTTTTAATTTTACTTTGTTTTGATTATCTTGTTCCTGAGTAAGTACAAGGACAGATGTTTCAAGCATATCACATCGCTTGGTGTCCCAGCCTCCAAGGCATTAGGAAAATCTTCAATTAGATAAGGATATCTCCCTAAAAGTGGGAGGGATAGTATGTTCAGGACTTTCCTAGGGAAGCTTAGAAACTTTATTTCCTGGAAGAAGGCATAAATTATTCAGAAGAAATTTTCCATCAATCCAATATCCCCAAATTGTGCAAACAATAAGTCTCACAAGCATGCAGCAAGTGGAGATGAAAACCAAAGGTGGCATGGCAGCCATCATGTGGCTCAGCTTTGCTGGATCTTTGTCAAGCAGCTGTACTGGCTTTATGACTTCTGCCATTCCCATCAGATATGGCTGTGCCAGAATATATTGTATGAAATTTTCAAAAATAAATTGCTAAAAAAAAAATCAAGGTTCTTCTTAGTGCTGAGAGAGATAGTATATATGTACACATGATATAATTCATCTCTGACAGGTGCAACAATATGAAGGAATTTGTAGAAGAAACATGTTGAAAAACAGTAATGTTTTCTCTCAGCTTGTGGCATCTGCAAAAGTGTATGTTTTTAATATCAACAGATGTTTATCAACTCTTTTAAATTAATAAATAACTCCCATATCTACATCTCAATTATTATCAGAATGAGAATTCTGAAAGTGAATACAGTAAAAAAGCAAAAAAAAAAAAAAAAAAAAAACCCTCTAATTTAGAAAATCATTTGTAGACTGACACTATATATCCAACCCCATTATAATCTCTCCTATTTATAGTATCTATTTTATTCATATTAAAATACTCCCTGGATTAAGCATTTTGTATTTAAGACAAGGTTTATTTCAATTTTCATTGATTCACAAGAGACATATTTTTAAAAAATATATGCATCAATGAGAGAACTTTGGGCTGTAGATGAAAAATAAGACTATTGGTAAGTTTAAATAGCCTGAATATGAAAGATGTGGTGTTATAACATTGATGCCTTCAGCCACTCATTTACTTTTAAACCAAATGTCTTATAATCACTCTAACATATGCCTTTAAGCAACATGCTATCTCTAAAATCTGGAAAGATGAAATCATTTTACTGAAATGTAAGCAATTTAAGTTTCCATCTGTTTGAAAACTGTGGGAACAGTCTCAAGTTAAACATTAAAAAAAAACTCTGAACAAACTCATTGCTTTCATCTTCCTGTACAAAAACAAATTACATGAACATAATGAAGTAAATGATTAAATGTGATATTTAGTTATCACTGGTTGAGAGGACGAGGACATAGCTTTGCATTAAATTATCTTGACCTATTAGTTAACGACAGTAAATTTTTGATGATATCTGAAATTGTGCAAGTAGACTTATACAAGAAAAAAAAAAAGTGTGAATGTTGAGTTACTCTTGGAGACCACTGAAGTCACCATTATATTTCAATACATTGACAAAAAGAGTAACTGTTGTTTTCAAGTTTACAAGTATGGTAAAACTGAAAATCCATACTTGGTCTTCCCTAAGGATTTTCCCAGCACTTAACCTTTCAGGTTTGCTAGGAAATGGGTCTTATTCTTATGCATTTTGGAATCTCAGCTACATGCAGTATCGGCAGTGCTGAAGAGAAATGCTACAACAGTGACCTTTATGCATTCCTTCATGAGCGAAACTGTTCAGGAGTAATATATTCATGGTATACATTCCTTCATATGGTTGCACCTGTGAGACACGAATTATATTATTTGTACATATGTACCATGTCCCTCAGCACTAAGAGGAGCCTTGATTTTTTTAATGAATTTTATTTATTTTGGGGGGATTTCATACAATATATTCAAGTTATCGTCATTCCTCTCACCAAACTCCTCCCAGATCCTCCCACCCAACTTCATGTTCTCTCTCTTTCTAAAAAGACAAACAACAAAATAAAATAAAATAATAAAAGGACAAACAAACAAGTAAAAATCATGTAGTCTGATGTTTGTTGGCCACCTACACCTGAGCATGAGCTTGCAGCCACCCCTGGAATGTGTGCTTGATTGTGGTTATGGAAGAGGAAACGGATTTTCCCTCTTCCAGAAGCTATCTGTTGCAAATAGTTTCTTGGCTAAGTGTAGGGCTTTGTGTCCACTTCCCCTTCTCCTTTCTGGGATTTTGTCTGTTTTGAAATTGAATATGTATTATATACGGGATCACAGTCTCTGTGAGTCCTGGTGTGCCTCAGCCCAATTGTGTCTGGAAAACACTGTGTCCTTGAAGTCTTCCACCATCTCTGGCTCTTTCAGTCTTTCTGCCTCATCTTCTCCATAGGATCCTTAACTTTTGAGGGGTTGTGTGTGATATAGACACACACACACACTCCATTAAAAACTGCTTCAAAATCTCTCACACTGTGTACATTGCAAGTTGTGGGGCTATGTGTTAACTATCATCTACTAAATATATAAATGAATTAATATAATAAAATAAAAATTTAGCTTCTCTGATGAGAATTGAGGTATGGAAATCACAATATATCATTAGAAGCCCTCTTGGGATGGGCAGGTGTTTTGTTTTGCTTTGATTTAGTTAGGTTTTTTGAGATCTGGTTTCTCTGTGTGTCTGTCCTGGAACTTGCTCTGCAGAAAAGGTTGGCCTAGAACTCACAGAGATTCTTCTGCCTGTGCTTCCTGAGTTTTCAGCTACCACTGCCTGGCTAGTCTTAGGTTTTTAGCCTTTTAATGGTATAGGGTATGAGTTTCTTGGAAGAGCCATTAAATCTAATAAACAATGGTTGTTTAATCTCATAAAACTTTGTTACTATTGAATCAATGGTCTATCTTGCAGGAAGGTCACTATTGTATCTCAGTGTTCATATCTGGGTGAATTAATGTTTCCTTTTCTCCTACTATTGTATTTAAAGTACCTTATGGCATCATGAACATTAGTCAGTAAGCGTGAAGCTAAAATATGAGCAGCACCTTGATTTTTCCATGTTGGATAATGTAAGTAATAGATACCTTTGGCAAGGGTGCATTAATATAGGATAACTAATAATATTGGCAAATGTTATTGAGGATATATATATATATATATATATATATATATATATATATATATATTCATATATATATATATATGTATATATTCATTTTTTTTTTGCTCTTTTGAGAGGCCCACCACTCAGCTCCCAAATAAATCATACACACCAAAGCACTTGCCTGGCCTTCGCTTGGCTTAGTTTCTAGCCAGCTTCTTTTATTTTATCTTATCCCATCTACATTTTGCCTCTGGGCTTTCCCCATTCTCTTACTTTTGTAAATCTTACTCTTACTCCATGGCTGGCTGTGTGTAGCTGGGTGCCTGGCCCCTAGGGTCCTCCTTCTTCTGTGGATCCGAGCTCTTTTTTCTCCTCCCAGCCCTGCCTACCCTTTCTCCTGCCTTGCTGTTGTCTCTTATGCCTTATCTCAAAGACTAGACAGCCACTGTAGTTATCCCAAATTCTCACTTCTTATTCCTCAGCTTTGTGGAAGTGTATATTTTTTCTGAGACTTTTGCCTTGAGTTACGGGTTGATTGGAGAATTGCCCAAACATCAATCTGGAAATCTTTGTCATTAAATTCTAGAGACTGCCATTCTACAGGGAGCACACCCTTGTACCATCTCTTCCTTGCTACTTCAAAGCAATTTTCTCTCTTTGGTAGTAAGGCTGATTCCTTACCTGTCACTGCATTCTCACTGTTTCCTATAAACATTTGTGACTCCCCTTACATTCAAAACACATTAGTTTCTATGATCCATATACAACATGAGTCATTTACTGCATTCATCCCAAGAAGAATTTTTATCATAGGATGAAGGTATAAAGATTAGAAGGTAGAAAGATTACAGTTACAGAAATGACAATTGCGTAAATTAGAATAAAGAAGTAGAGTGCTCAGCTGGAGGCAACAATTAGGTAATGAATTGCTAATTGGACGAGTAGAAAGTGGTGTGTAGGTATATTAAAGTAGATTAAAATGTTTATAGAGAGATAGGGAAAGGAAAAGAAGCAATTTTCCTAACAAATCAGTTCCCTTTCTTCCTCCACAAATCTTAGAGTTATAGTTTTATCTTTCAAGGAGAAAGCTGATATCTTTTTTAATAGAGATTAAAATTATGTCTTGTTTAGAAGTATCAATTCTTGCATTGGGAAGTTAGTTATTTGATTTGATTAAATCCCAGCTATCAAATAAATAGTGCTCAAACATTTAAAGTAAAAGATTGAAACATTAAAGTTATCTATAACAGATTAGATCTATGGAATGAAGACAATTACAAGATTCACATAGATGGAACCACTCATCACACCATTTAGAAACTAAATATCATTACCCAATTCAAAATAAAAAATAAGATGATTTTTTAGAAATCCATTTTAGAAATTACTTTATATGATTACATAGATTCACCTTGATTTTTACAAGGTTAAGGTTTTCAGTGTGATAAGACGTTACTTCCTACTAACATGTATTGAGGAGAACTACAGACATTTTAGAGATGATGTAAGATCTTATTTGATTCTGAGCCAATAAAATGACAAATTATTCTGAAGGGCCTCAAACAATCTCAAAGAAAAACAACAAAACAAAACAAACAACAACAACAACAAAAAAAAACACAGATGACTCAAGAAGTATAGGAATGGCATCCAGTTTGCATTCCAAAGTAAATAGCTTTGTATAAATACTCTGTGAAAGATGCCTTGGGAGAGTGGAAGGCTCAGTCTTATCCCCAAAGGAACTGAACTCCCAGAATCCCCAGAAATTTGTATGAGATGAGAAAATAGCCCCAAGCTCCACAGAACAATGCATCTTGATTTCTGCCTTGTGAAATAGATCAGAGTAATAAGAGAGTCTATGCCTGCGTTCTTGACTGAAGCAAGCTGTGACATAGTAAGTTAACCATGTATTAACAAAACGGTGTTGTGAAAATCTGAAGGCTTTAATCTTAACTGTATATATTATTACTTGTCATATCTCAGCTTATTTTGACATATATTTCCTTTTGTTGACTAGAAAGGCCAACATTGTACAAAACTCAGCAGACTGATATTTTATAATTAAAAATAATATATCAATTAGTTATCTAGTATCCAGTTTGTATGGACCTGAAAACAAACACAAACAAATAACAATATGCAGACAGAGTGGGGCACATTTATATATTTAGGAAAATACAAACATATAACAAAAAACTAAAGTAAAAGAGGCCATAAATTTGGAAAAGAGCAAGGTTCCTGTTCATAGGAGGCTTTGAGGGGGAAAAATGTCATAGTTATAATATAAAGCCAAAAAACCAAAACTAATGAAAAAACAACTCTTTTGAACAAAGAAAATTGTTAATGGGTTAGCTTTCAGGTGACCTAATTAAATGAGGATGATCACATCAGATTTTTACTATAAAGTCTATCCCACATTATTAAATTCATAAAAATTAATTTCTCAAAAAAAGTTACAATTAAATTAATCTATACTACCTACATCTTTTTAGTAAATTAATTTTCTTTCATTCTGTTTAATGGACCTTCAGTTAGCAGAAACATTGTTATTTTATTTTAATTCACAAAATATAAAACATATGTTAATGAGGAAAATTCGTGTGTATTTTATTTATATTAAAATGCTGAAGTTTTTGTTAATATAGATACCATAGAAAATACCATCAATATGAATTTTGAGGAATCTTTAAAGTCTATTGCAGTTGAACTTTGTGGACTTGGAAATTTAAGTGGGCTTATTTTTATCTAACAATATTTTATTAGTACTTTGGAAATGTTATTGATTTTGATCATATCCATCCACCAGCACCTTCGTCCATCTCTCCTAGTACCTTGTAGCTGAAGTTTTCTCCAGTCCTGCCTGGCCCAAGGTCAGGACAATTCTCTCTCACCCGCCAGTTCCGCAGCTGCTCAGACCCAACCAAGTAAACACAGAGACTTATATTGCTTACAAAGTGTATCGCCGTGGCAGGCTTCTTGCTATCTAGTTCTATCTTAAATTAACCCATGTCTATTAATCTAGAAGTTGCCACATGGCTTGTGGCTTATTGATATCTTTACATGTTGCTTGTCATGGCCGCGGCTGGCAGAGTCTCCTGACTCAGCCTTCCTGTTCCCAGAACTCTCTTCTCTGCTTGTCCCACCTATAATTCCTGCCTGGCTCCTGGCCAATCAGCATTTTATTTATACAGAGCGATATCCACAGCAGTACCTGCCTCACCCAGACCCCTCTACTAACTTCATGATCTCCATTTTTTTTTTAATTTATATAATCCTATATGTATGGGTATTTTTCCTTCATTTATGTCAGTGAACCATGTGTCTGTTTAGTTCCTGTGGAGGCCAATAGAGAGTATCAGGTTCCCTGGAACATAAGTTAAAGAAAGTTATAAGGTGCCTTGTGGGAGCTAAGAACAGAATCAAGGTTCTCTGGGAAAGAAGCCAGTGCTCTTAATTGCTGAGCCTCTCCAACCACATGTCCTCCAATTTTTGTGTGACTAACAATTCCCTTAGCTCAGTCCGTGCTGCCATATGTGCATGGATTTAGGGTTAGCTACTGGAGCATATAGAGATATCCAGCTGCCCATCCCAGCAACCACCAACTGTTAATGAATCCCTGCATATGGGGTCCCTCCCTCATTCATGCTGGAATTTTGACTGGCTTGTTATTATGGCGGTCAGTGAACTTTTGGAGCTGAGTTATGTATTGAACAGCAGTGTCAGGTCTGGAAGGTTGATTTTACAACTCTCATTCCTATCTGCTGATTGTTTTATATATATATATATATATATATATATATATATATATATATATATAGATAGATATAGATAGATATAGATAGATAGATAGATAGATATAGTGTGTTTACTTTTAAAATAATAGATATCCCGGGGTTTTGACCAAATATTAATGTAATAATTGTTGTATTCATCTTATGTTTATGAAATATCTACATGTGGTTATAGGCATGAGCATACTATGTGAGATATTAATGTACATTAAAGTATTATTTAGAAATTATTCAACCATTTGCTGAGTCCTGACATCCCACAGCTAATTTAAAGTGAATGACTAACCTATTTATGGACTCATATTTCTAAGTTGTAGCTTCTAATTGCATTCTAGTATTTTTTTTTCAGGGAATTTAAAATTTAAAGCTTTGAAATTTTTATGGAATGCTGTTTATATATTAAATACCTCAACAGTTGATGTGATTAAACTGGAGTCTACAAATTAATCTCACGGGAAGAAATCTTTGAACATCTGTGAAATTCTATTTCAATTATTTTTAATTTTAGTTAAAATTGCATCAAGGCATCTCGAGAGTCCCCATTTATTCTCTTGTAACTTTCCTATTTCCACTTCAGACTACTTGTCAAGTTTGTAATTTTTATCTGATTGTTAATCACTTTCATATTGAGATGTCAGGATCAGTCAAAATTAAATTATGTCTGAAAACAAACTCAATTTTCACATTAAATGCAAAATGCTCTTTGAGGTCCAATGTATGTGACTCATAATTATGGAAGCTTAAATATATTTTTCATAGAAATTGTTATTACTTGTGTATTTTTATGTATTTCCTTCCAGTGTACAGAAATACTAACACACATACTAGTGAACACATGCACACACTCACATTCTTTCCAATTAGCCTGCTAGTCTGAGTAATTAAAAATCTTTAATGATGCTAAACTTTCTAATAAATTTTATGCTTTCCTTTCAAGAGTTAATATACTAATTTAGTTTGAGTTAAGATGTTCTTTATATAATTTTTCTCAAATAAAAGTAAAAATCTAGCCGGGCGGTGGTGGTGAACGCCTTTAATCCCAGCACTCGGGAGGCAGAGCCAGGTGGATCTCTGTGAGTTCGAGGCCAGCCTGGGCTACCAAGTGAGTCCCTGGAAAGGTACAAAGCTACACAGAGAAACCCTGTCTCGAAAAACCAAAAAAAAAAAAAAAAGTAAAAATCTTTGTATAATTTATTGTTCAATGTTTTGACATACGATCTCAGCTACTCTTCTAATATATATATATATATATATATATATAAAATTATTAAATTCTTAACCTTATATTGTGCCTTTGTATTTGTATCATAAATTCTGAACTTATATTTCAGCAATTGTCATGTAAACTAGCACGAAAAGCAAGCTACTGTCCATCCACCTGCATCCTCACCCCTTGTGATTTATTAGCTTAGTAATTTTGAGATGGACTTCACCAAGTTCCTCAGGTTGTTCTTGAACTTAACTTAGCCAAGGCAGACTATGTACTCTAGATCTCCATGCTTTACTTTCCTTAGTATCTTGAATTATGTGTTTGTGGCATCAAGGCCAGATATAAAATAAATCTTTTTATGTACAAAGCACCTCTGGCAAATGGATTAAAATTTGCTTAGATACAGTATAATATTATTTAGAAATAAAAAGAATAAAGAATTTTTTTGCAGGAACATAGACAGAATTTGAAAATACTTTCCTAAGCTAAATGAAAATAAAACTAACTTGTGTTGTCATTCAATTTTACAAGATTATAAAGTTGGTTTCATAGAATACAACATAATAATAATCACTAGAAATAAAAAAAAAATGGAAGGGAAATGTGGAGCCATTAAATAATAAATATCAAAACACAGGGCAAAAGGAAGATTTCTACAGTTTTAACACATAAGGATTATGCCAGTCCACTCTGAGATCATATCTCACTCAAAATATACTAATTAGAAGAGTATGAGTGTGCCCAATGCATAGAACTGTTTGAGGAGATGCAACTATGAATTCCACTAGTTTAATAATTACTCATTGTATACATTTATCAAATCATCACACTGTATTTAAAAATAAGAGCAAATATTGTACACTAGGTAAATATTTATTAAAAATTGAAAGGCACCAAATTCTTCAGGATATGCAAAATATTGAAACTCCATACAAATGACTAATCAATATACAGACTTTATGGATGAAGGAAATACTTATCCTAAGGAAGAAAGTAGACATTTTTAGATATAACTGATATATGGAAGTTGATGGTGATTATTAATGGCACAAAGTTCCTAACTCATTCTTTTTAAGATTATTGATATTGATATGTATTCATTTCAAAATTAGTGACTGAGTTTTAGGTTTGAAAGGCTTATGTTTTATATCTGAGTATCAAAATTTAGAGGAGACATTCCTCTTTATCTTTCTGCTTTGTCCTTACCCAATATATGTATAATAGACACACACACACATCTCTCTCTCTCTCTCTCTCTCTCTCTCTATATATATATATATATATATATATATATATATATATATATATATATATATAATATTACTTATCCAGATAAACCAGACAAAGACAGAGACAGGAGAGAGTAAGGATAGGAGGAGAAAGGAAAAGAAAGAATGATGAGATGGGGTTAATGATATATGGTAGTGATTGAAGAAGAGAAATGAATTTAAGGCAAGAAAACGGAGTGAATGCAGGTACCTGAAAAACTAACAAGGAACCATGGAGAGGAGAATGCTCCCACAGGCTCTGTGCAGGGGAACCAGGAAATAAGGAAGGGAGCTTCCATTGGTAGGGATGGAGAGAGGCAACACAGAGGGAAAGGGTAGAAGGAGGATAGAGAACACTAAGAGTATTTGAAGATGCCACAGGGATCATGTTTTGTTTTGTTTTTTTTTGTTTTTTTTTTTTGTTTTTTTTGCTATACTATTCAAAAGTGTGGTGTATAAATCTTAGACAGTTTAAATGAAGTTAGGCCTCTCAGGCTGACAGTGTTCCCCACCAGAGCCATAGACATCTGACAAGACCTCAAGTTCTAGGCATATGAAAACTGCTTTTTTGTTTTAATTCAAGTAACCCTCCAGACAGTAGAGGCTAATTCAATTCTCCTTTATCTCATCCCCAAAATTAAAGGTATGGTGCTGTTAGTGAAGATGTATTATACTTCACACTGAGGACTTGGAAGAGCGAAGTCTCCTTCGTAAAGATTAGTTTTCATAATACTATGTATAGAGCTATGTAAGCTGCCAAGACAGAAAATAATCAATAGTTCTACCCTACCTACCAAACCCATCTAACCACAAAATTGCCAGAATGACAAGATAGTCCAAAGGGAACTGGGGTTGGTATGTAAAATGAAAATAAAATAAAAAATAGTATTCCAATAATAATAATAATAATAATAATAATAATAATAATAATTTCAAGACTGCAATTTAAAAAGTTTAAACCAATGTAGGAACCTTCAATATATGGGAACTGCCATTAATGCACAGTGAAAATCCATCAAGCAGGGCCTTACAAACAGTAGACTTTCATTTTTACAGATTGTGGTTATCCTTTATTTCTGGATCATTTTTCTATTTATAGTTTATAATCTGTGCAAATATGTGTCTCTGGATCTATATCTGGTTTTTCTTTTCATTTTGCTCATTTTTTAGTTTTAGCCTATTCAGATTAATTTGCTTTTATTTTTATCTATTTTATTTTCCTTTTTCTTATTATTTTCTTTAATGCTTTTTTTTTAATAAGAGAGAGCAAGAAAGGATGTGGATTTGGGCAGTGAGGAGGTTGGCAGGTACAGAGAAGAGTTTGGGGAGATACCACCCTAATCAGAAAATAGTGTTTGAAAAACTCATTTGCAATAATAAACAGATAAGTAAATAATAAATAAAACTTAATGTTATATAAACATATTATCCAATAACTTGTTTTCTTTATTATTTTTTCCTCAACTTTAAAAGTCTTCATGTTTCATTTTCATGTGCTCTTACTTTTTACCTCTTCTTTTAGAAATCTTATGTTTCTTAATGGTACCAAAGTAAGAAAAGAAGATAATAAATACCTGTATGTTCTGTGTGTGTGTGGGTGTGGGTGGGTGTGGGTGTATGTGTGAATTTATCTTAGGCCTTTTTATTCAACTTTTCAGAAAAATAGTTGCTCCTCCCAGATTTATTTTTCAGTTTAGAAATTTCTCAGAGACTAGCGGCATGCCTTTAATCCCAGAGGAGGCAGAGGCAGGCAGATCTCTGTGAGTTTCGAGGACAGCCTACTCTACAAAGCGATTTCCAGGAAAGACTCCAGAGCTACACAGAGAAATTCTGTCTCAAAACTAACAAAGAAAAACAAAAACAAAACATAGCAAAAACAGAAATTCCCCAGGGACTAAACTTGCTGCTTGCTCTTCGAAGAGTAATGACGCTGCCGCAGTGGGCATTCCATCCTTTCTTTGAAGCGTCTTCAATTTCCAACCCTTAAATGTGATTAAGGGCTCAAAACTGTCAGGTGAGAATCATACTAGTGAAGCTTAAAAACTGATGCCATTATTTCCAAACAACTTTGCTCTCTGTCTTATATAAGTATAGTATTCAGAAATCAAGTATAGCATTTCAACTTTGATTGGATTACCTTAGTGATCCAATAAATGACTAATTTTCATTTTTTTAGTTTTAAACATAATCAAATCAAAATTTCTAAATAAATTATGATCAATTGGAAGAATTATCCTAACTCTTTTGGAATTGCTGTCACTGTTTCCAAATTACACATTAAATGAAAAAGAAATAAGCATTTGAAAAAAATACTATTTTATATATCAAAGATTTAAAAATAATTTTACAGAGAAGTGGTGATATTTTTTTTTCCGTGCTGAAATGTGATATTTTATTTGTGCTTTGATAAATAAAGCTTTCCTGGAGATCAGGGGGAAAAGGTCAGCAATTTTAGGTAAACAAAGTCAGGCAGTACATGATCTTAATCAGATCACTTTTTTTAATCAGGCAGGATCTCTGTGTGTTCAAGGCCATACTGGAGAACAGAACCAAGTGTGGTAACACAGGCCTTTAATCCCAGTACCAACCATAGAGACCTGGAGGTCTGTACAGACAGGTAGTGACAAGGAAGTGAGGTGACTGGGCTAAGAGACAATGAGAGGGCAGAAAAACAGGGCATACAAAGGTGTGTGTAGACAGGAAGTAACTCACATTTGACAGCTGCAGAGTTGGTGAGATAAGCTTGGCTGCTGGGTTTTCCTGTTTCCCTGATCTTTAAGCCTTTAATCCCTATATTTGACTCTGTGTTTTGTATTTAATAGGACCATTTAGAAATTCATCTACACGAATAAGATACTTTTATAAGAACCCCCTTTATGTATTGAATGCATGAAACAATGTGAACAAGACATTGTCTATCTTTGAATTATTTATTCAATAACATCTGTATATTTTGAAGTTCAAAGTTAGGAAATACTTCTCAGAAGAACATCCATGAATCTGTATCATCAATTCTGACTCATATGCTGCTATGTTAAGAGGTATGTCAGTTATTTTATAATGCCAGAGTATGAAATGCTGGAACAAAAGTTTTGAAGTTTTATTTGGTCAATAAATAATATACCTTATTAAAACATGTAAAATATGATATGTAAACTGCTTGCATAAGTATTTCTTCATATTTATGGAGTTAGGTTTAAGACATATCAAGCTTTCTTTTCCAAATAACTCTCAGAATAGCATTTGTTTATCCTAGTAAGATAACTCTTGAAAATATAGCCTCACTCACCCAATAGTATAAATGTCTTTACACACTAACTGTTGTGCCCATACCTGGGTAATCAAATAAACAAGTCCACAAAGGACTACACTGTAGACTAAGAGTGAAAGCAAGAGAATTTGCTGTGGGAGCAATGTGTTTAAGGTATTGTTGACCAACAAGTTATCACCGTTACATGGCTTTATGATTTGTATCTTGACCATGCTGTAGTACACCTTTATCATTGCTTAGGGCACTGTGGTTTCCCATTACTTTCTGAAGGTTTTTCGTTAGTATGGAGTAATTATATATAATAATGGTTTCCCTGTAGCATTTTCAAGCATGTGTACCATGTATTTTGACAATGTTCATCTTTTAACATTACCTTGTCCTGTTCTTACTGGGCCCCTTCCTCATCTCACATTGTCCCCGTGGACTTTGATGCTCCATGGAAACTTCTTAACTCTCCAGTTGTTGTTCATTGTTTTTGTTTTTGTTTTGGTTTTTTGGTTTTTTGAGACAGGGTTTCTCTGTGTAGTTTTGCACCTTTCCTGGAACTCACTCTGTAGCCCAGGCTGGCCTTGAACTCACAGAGATCTGCCTGCCTCTGCCTCTGGAGTGCTGGGATTAAAGGTGTGAGCCACCACCGCCCGGCTTGTTGTCGTTTTTTAAATTGTTTCTCCCTTTAAAGCACAGCTATCCAAATTAACAACTGCAGCTCCATAGCTACCAGCAGCGGTTAGCCACAAGTGCCATAGCCAGAGGGAATTCTGTTCCCTCAGGATCCAACTCGTAAAGTTATGAAGCAACTTAACTAAATCTCTATCCCTCAAAAGAGCTCAAGATTCAAAGGTTAAGGTGTAATTCTGCTCTTCAAAGAGACTGAATAACAAGCAGCTCACCTCCTCTCCTTGCTGGATTCCTCCAAATAGCCCTAAGTGCTTCTCCTGGCCCCTCCTTATAAACCCTTTCTCACCTGGCTCCTCCCTACCACTTCCTGTCAGCTAGTTGCTGACTCAGCCTCCTGACCTTGGGTTAATTTTGTTTAATCAAACACATCTTTGCGTCATGTCATTAAACAAATGTTCCAGAGCATAAAAAATAAGTAACACACCTTGAAATAATATTCTAAAATAATTGTTTGTTTTTTGTCATTATTTTTACTTAGTAGAATTTATAGAGATTTATTCTATTGTCAGAAAATGGCTTTAATTATACTGCTTTATTTAGACATGTTTATTATATTTTAGTAATGAAATGAAATACATTGATTTAGATGAAAAAAATATTTTAAGTTAGAGCCAAGAACACCAAATCTTTTAGAAATCTGTATATTAACTGCATCATTAAGGAAGTACAAATTTCAAAAAAATATTAGAAAGGGAAAGATTATAAATATGAACACCGAGGAATAAGCACAACTAAGTAAAATTGTGCCTTTAAAGTAGATTCTTGATTTTCATATTAAATTTTGTTGTATGTGGTAAACATGGAAATTATTATAATCAAATTAGTTATAAAATGTATTTTCAATGTGGTGATTAAAGATAGGTTTTAAAAGCATTATAGTTTGTAAATATTGAGTTACACTACATTTTGACATAAATTTGTTTCAACTTTTATTAAAACAAAAGTTTTTATTCTTTTTATATGTATAAACAAACATGGTTAATGTGTGAAAGCAGATTCACTTTCCCCAGAGTACCTCACACATAATTCAAAATAGAATGCTTCTCGTAACAGAAAACAACTTGTTAAGCATCATCTGCTGCTCTGTGCATTTGATGAGATTGACTGAGGCTCAAGTGTTCCAAAGAGAGACAAAGGTTTAATTACAGATGCAACAGTAGTTTTTACTTTTTATTCTGTCTTCTGGATACATTTGTATGCAGAAACATAAGTTACAGTGATGGCATCTTGCATTTTTGCATAATAAACTTTCGTTTCCAAACCATTTAGCAAATAACAGAATTCTCTATTGTATAATGAACAAGTGGGACAAAATCAGCTGTTTCTTGGACTTGTTATATTAATTTTTAGCTCTCCCTGCTAGTGATGTTCTCTGAGTAGAGCTTAGAGCAGGTGGGTTTTTCTAGAAAGCAATACAAATCATAGCAAGTGAAACAAATAACATACTACACACTTTCATTTTTCCTACTCATTCAGCGTTGATGTCTTAGCTAGTGCTTCTATTGCTATATTAAAACACGATGATCAAAAGTAATTTGTGGAGGAAAGGGTTTATTTTAGCTTGCTGTTCCACATTAGAGTCCATCACTGAGAGAAGTTGGAGCAGGAATATGGTGATACTTTATTTGTATTCAAATGTTATTTGTATGTTAATAAATAAAATTGCCCAGGGGTCAGAGATATTAGTAAGCCATAGGAAAACAGGGCAGTGGTGGCATATGCTTGTAATCCCAGCACTTGGTTGGCAGAGCTAGGTAGGTCTCTGTGTGTTCAGGGATACAGCCAGTATTGGATACACGTGCCTTTAATCTCAATACCAACCAATAGAAAACCTGGAGGTCTATACAGACTGGCCGTGATGAGGCGGTCATATGGTTGGGTTTACAACCAATGAGAAGGCAGAACAGAAACACTATAAAAAGACAGACACACAGGAAGTAGCTCTGGTTCAGAGAGGTAGAACCACTGCAGGAAGAAGGGTAAGGTATTTAGCTCTGAGCTCTGACCTCTTGGCTTTATTCTTTGCATTGGTTCTGTGTTTCTTATTTAATAAGACAGTTGGTTACATCTACACAGGAACTCAATAGAGAAGGAACCTGGAAGCAAGAGCTAATGCAGAGTCCATTGAGGAGTACTACTGAATGGATTATTTCCCATAGCTTGCTCATTTTGCTTTCTAATGGCACCCTTGACCACAGGTGTTGTATCACCCACAGTGAACAGGGACCTCTCACATAAATCATCAATCAAGAAAGTGTCCTATAGAATAGCCTTCAGGCCAATCTAATGGGGAAATTTTCTCAATCAACATATCCTTTGTTCAAAATGACTCTTGCTTGTATCAAATTGACATAGAAGTAGCAAGGTCAGCTATAATATAATTTTCTTTTACTTTAATTTTTGTTTACTTTTTGAAATTAAAAACATTTTATGTCACACAGTGGAAAGTACATGAAGACTTTCATTCATGTCAAAGTTCCCTTGGGGAAGGATGCTTGGACATACTTGAACGAACAATATCAGACACTGGCATAACCTCAGGGCAATGACACAGAACTATGAGTATCTTCATGATGATATCCTGATAGATACTAGTGAAAGAGGAAAAAATTCAGACTCATGAGTACTTTCATGGATTATATCCTGAGAAATACTAGTGAAAGAATATTGAATACTTAGCATCATTAATTATAAGCATATAATTATATATTATTTTTATACTTTAAGATTTCTCAATCTTTATTGTATTTGCATGGGTATTTTGCCTGTATTTGTGTATATTTATCATGTATGTGCATTACTCATGGAGGACTTAGGGAGTATTGAATTCTACAGAACTGTAAACATAGTTGATAGCAAGCATTCATGTCGGTTTTTTGATTAAATCTAGGTCCTATGAAAAAGCAGCCCATGCTCTAAACTGCTCAGATACCTCTTTATCCTTCACATTTTTGAATAGAAATTATTTCTATATTGAAATTATTTTCTATTGAAATTTGTCCCATCAGTTTTAAATAGGTTGTTAATTTGAAATATAATTTCAACTGAGTAAACTTTTGTTTCAAGACATTATGAAGAGATAACTTCTTTTCTAAATCTTCTGTTTTTGAATTATCTTCATATATCTTCAGCAAAATGATTATCATCAAGTATACCTAATAGCTACAGTTAGAGAACTAACAATTGTTAAAAATAAATCTGGGTTTTTAGTTGTGATTAAATCAAGAAAGAAAAACACACAACAATGCTTTTCTTTGTATTAAAATGTATTTGAAATAGAAATTTCCGTGTTATTTGATAGACAATGTCACTGTTCACAAAAATGCAGACTCAAGGTAAAGATACATGGTGACAGAGGACATTTGTGTTACTTCATCTCTAATATGGTTTACTTTTACATGGAAATGTAATCTAAACCAACAATTTTATATGAATATAGTTTTTGTAGCAGTCACTACTAAATTGTTTGATTAGAGAAATTTGACATAAGATAAAATAAAACATATGGGGAAATGATTTACAAAAATTGTTACATGTAATTAAATATAAATTTAAATTTTTGATACTATTCAATTTTAGATACATAAACAATATTTCCTGTTGCCTCACATATTTTTCATAATGTTAACTTGAAAGGCTTTAATAAAATACTAGAGGTTAACATTATTTGAAATCTGAATTGACACAGCCACTATTAAATCAATGTGGAGGGCCCTCAAAAAAGCAAAAAAAAAAAAATCTATCAGAATAACAGGTATACTACTATTGGGCATATACTGAAAAGACTAGAGTCTTTTGTAGTTTCTTGTACAGAAATATTTGCTCTTCCATTTCCATTGTTGCTCTATTCACAATATCCAGGGAATGGAAATAGCCTAAATTAACATCAACTGAAGAATTGCTCCTGAAATTGTGGTACATCTACACAATGTAACATTATTCAGCTGTTAATAAAAATGAACTTATAAAATTTTATGTAGGTGGAGGGAGCTAAAAACAATGACCCCAATTGAGAAAAACCAGACCCAGAAAGACAAACAGTTCACTTTCTTTTTGTGTGAGGATGGTAGGTTTTGTGATGGATGGTAGAAATGTTTCATTTCTCATTCTCACAGAAATTAGGTGGGCAATAACATACCTGTAGAGAGGAGGAGAGCTTCCAAGGAAATGAAAAGAGAAAGCAAAGTAATGTTATAAATTGATAAAGGGAAAATTATAAGATAGGGATCAAATGGAGTCAAGGATGAGAGAGGTGTAGCTAGAGTTTTCCTGCCTTGCCCACAGTCAGGACAAATCTTTGTCACCCGCCAGTCCCACAGCCGCTCAGACCCAACCAAGTAAACACAGAGACTTATATTGCTTACAAACTGTATGGCCGTGACAGGCTTCTTGCTAACTGTTCTTATAGCTTAAATTAATCCATTTCCATAAATCTATACCTTGCCATGTGGCTCATGGTTTACAGGCATCTTCGCATGCTGCTTGTCATGGCGGCGGCTGGCAGTGTCTCCTTCCGCCTTCCTGTTCTTTCTTTTCTCCTCTCTGTTAGTCCCGCCTATACTTCCTGCCTAGCCACTGGCCAATCAGTGTTTTATTTATTGACCAATCAGAGCAATTTGACATACAGACCATCCCACAGCAGAGAGGCAATAAAAAGAAGGGAAAATGTTCAAAAAATAATACTAAAGGTCTTTGAAAAAAAATGAAAATACCACCACTCTAGAAGTCTCCTAAAATACATATATGAAATTTACATGGAGTTACAATATAATGGGCAAAGAATACCCCAATCGGGCATCATATGCTACTAAATAAACCCCCAGTACCAGGAACATGATAAATGTGTTTGAGTCATTGGCCAAAGTCATTGGCCATAGACACCACCAAATATTAGTGTATATTGCCAATACTACTGGTTACCCTCTGCAACCTGATGGGAAAACCTTATTGCTAAAGATACCACAAGATTATATCATTAAACATGTAGAAATCTGACTGATACTTAACTGGAATTTTCATTCCTTTTTGCTAGCATTGATCATGCTGCACAGTGGTTTAACATATTACTGGAAGAAAAAAGCAATAATATTTCTCACCAAACTATATCCTATACACTATAATAAAGATCTTTTTGTAAGATATGCTCTCTTTTAAAAATAGTGGTATGAATACTATAGTAGTTACCAACTATGTTTTTAGTGCATTTGAGGTCTGTTCCATGTTCCAAAATAAAACCGCTTTGACATTGATGAAGCCAAGAACCTAGATAGGCCATTGGTACTCTGAGAAAAATCTACAATTAAATGAACATAGTAATAAAATGAATCCTATACCCATAGATCAGTGCATTTCTGAACCCTCATCAGAGAAGTCTCTTTTTGCAATCATGATTGACACTAAAATTAACAGCTGTATAGTAGTCTAAGAGTGAAAAGGTCTGGAGTGCTCAGCCCTAAATGGGATATCCACATTGTGCCCCAGCTGTCAATAACCAGGAATCTATGTGAAACGGGGTGGAAAGATTGTAAAAGCCAATTGTGGTGGATGATTTTAAGGAAATAGCTATTTCAGGACACAACAGGTTAGATGCACATACTAATTCACAGAAATTGAGGCCGAATGCACAAAAACAGCAGGACCTGAAACTAGAAATCCCAGCAAGTAGAAGGAGAAGTGAGTCCCAAATCCTATCCCTAGGAAGAAAGTTATTCAACAATTGATAGCTTCTGGAGAGGGCAAAAACATGTTTCCTTCAAGAGAGTGACACTGAGTGTATAAACCATATTTCAGAACAGGCCCCATCCCTAGAAGATGGCTAACATGAGTCAAACTACGTGTTTTATTTTCATTTTGGTTTTAAAAGAGATAAAGAACATGAAGTTAATTTGGGAAGGGTAGATTCTCGGGGAGAAAAAAGAATGTGATAAAATTAATAAAAATAAAATTAGTTAAAGATGGTTAATTAAACACTAAACCTAGATGTAACTAGTTAATGATTCTTCATAGTGAGATCTATGGAGTAAATGGAATGATATTTGTCACTTTGTAAATATAAGACTGAAGTATAAATGATAGAAGCATGAATATGTACAGACTGCATAGTACATGAGCCTGAGTTAAGCAATAAGACCTCCAGTGTGAGGTTGATAGGTGTATGTATATTGTAATAGAACAATGTGGACAATGTCAGCTTCTTAGAAAAAGCTAAATTTCAGCACTGACTAATGCATCCTATCTCTAATAAATTTTAGGGAATAAAATTCTCATAAATCAGGAATTGATATAATCCATATAATTACTGCACTATTTTAGCCATTAAATTACTCCACAGAGCACCAATACATATGAAGATAAAGCAAAAAAAACTCAATTATTTCTTTCTTTTTCATCTAATTAAGTAAAACAAAAAATTATGAAATCTTGTTTGAAAAATGAAATTTTAAAAAGGTAATTTTAAGTACCTTTTTTAAAATTTTAGTTTTTTTAATTTTAAGTTTTTAAGTCTTAAAAATCTATGTAAAAATGTTTCCTCTGAATCACAAATTTTGTCTAAAATACTTTACCTCTGCTGTATATATCATTTTATTTATCATTAAAATTTGTATATACTTACAATATTTATTTCAATTTTTCCATAATTTTATATAGTGTCATTTTAGGTAACCTCTGTTTTTCTATTCATTGCAAAATAACTTATTTATTTAAAAAATTACTAAGAGCATCTCTAGCTATAATTTCTATGGTCATGTAATTAAGGTTGACATATACTAAAGACCATGTAACAATTAGTATATACATTATTTGTTCATGACCCTAATTGAGGCTTAGCTTCTGTTTCATATATTTAGGATCTATTATATTTTCTCCTAGTTCAGAGTTCCAGTAAGCACATTAACTGATACATCAAACAGGTTGAAAAAGCAGAAGAGCTTTGTAGCAGTATTAAGTTATGCATAACCATTTTCAGATGAGATTCCCCATAGATTTATCCAACTGTAACAGATTTCAAAAAGAAAATACTAATATATTCTTTTTAGAACAAGGAGCCACGCTTTGTATCTGAGGTTAAACATCCCTGGCAATGTACTTATTTATAAGTGTATGAAGAAGCAGCAGAGCTGTGATAGCTCTACTGTTTATAGCCTTGCAGATTCAACTGCCTCAAGCCCAGAGACTTCATTGAAGAGCAAATAAATTTAGCTTATTTCAAAAATCATAGGCCATGAACTAAGTGAACACATTTCAAGAGAAGCATAAGTAATTACATATAAGTAAGTGATCATAGTGTAATTTCCCCTCATTACTTCTAGAAACATAAGAGGATATTATAACTAGCATAACTGAGACTATATAGTTTGAATATAAAATATATTTTTCTACTTATTCTTTTATTATAATGTTAATTGTTATTACTATTATCAGTTAGCTTCCCTAGCATTATTAAGAGAATAAAATCTTTATCAATTTTAATTCCATGTTTATTTTAAATAAAATTTAACAATATATTAGGATATCAATACAAGAATTTATGCTGTGATTTGTTTTATATATATATATATATTAAACTGAAGTTATTTTGAAAAGTAAAACTAACTGATAACTTTGTCAATAATTACACTAGATAAATAAAACTTCTGTGATCTTATGAACCTGAATCTTTGAAACATTTTATAATGTAACAAAACAAATATATAAACAGAAATTTGAATCTGGACAATAAATAGAATTGTGGACAAGAAAGTAATATGGTCTGAAGTAGAACAATGTTTTCATTAAATTATTTATTTGAGATCCCACAATTTTCTTTTTATGTAGGCATACTTTCTTCTTTCAATGTATCCCAAAGATTTTGGCAAGGTTTTTTTTCATTTCACTTCTATGAAATTTTTTTCCCAATTTAATTTCTTTAGCAACTCATTCATTGTTCAACAGTGTGATGTTTATTCTCGGTGATTTTCTTTTATTTTTTTTATATGTAGATTTTCATGTTACTTAGATCTAGCTTCATTCCACTCTGGTAAAGAGAATGAACTTTTTTGTACTTCTTAGGCTGCTTCATACCATAATATGTGGTCTATTTGAGAGAACATTCCACAAATTGCAAAAATAACATGTATTTCTAGAGTTTGGTTATTTTTTAGATGTTGGTTAGATCTATTAGGGTTATAATGTCACTTGGTTCCAGTATTTACTTGTTTTTCATATGGATGACCCATCCATTGATTAAATTAGTGAATTTAAATATTCCATATAACTATTTTGGGAGTCTGTAGATTCTAAGCTAGAATCTGTAATCTTATATCTAGTAGCATTTATTATAGGAAATTGAATACAATGTGTTTAGACTGCTGTCTTGAATGACTGTCCTCTGAGTCAAGCAAAACCCATGTTTGGGAGTTCATCTTTTCCTCCTTGCAAAATGATTATAGCAACTAGGAGTATCAATTATTTACATCCCCTCAGGTGTAGATGCGCAAGGTCACAAAACTCCCATCTGAATATTTAGACTATCTCTACTACCTATTATGTGCAAGTCTCCCTTAATTGCACATGGTCTCAGTGAAGAGCTAGAGCATATATACTGGATTAGATGAGGGGGAAAGTGTGCTTCTATGTGGATACTGGCTATGGAGAAGTCCTCATTCCTGTTGGCCTTCTACATATCTGGTTAAGGTGAGGAGCAGTCACACTCCTCTTAGAAAGCTGGTACTGATGCTTTGTAAGGAAGCCCAATAAACTCATTGATTCTACACACTATACATTGTCAGACTCATCCAGGTTTGTGACTAGGACCTTATGAGAAGGAGTGGAGTTGTGAGGAGGTTTCAGTGTCGTCAATCTTTTCTTCTTTGTTTGTGACCACCAAATCTTGGAACTGTGGGCTTTTCTTGACTTCTACTCCATTCAGTACCTCTCTTATTTACTTTGAACATCTAACACTCAGCATTTCTGGATGTCTGTTTTCTCACTTTCTACTATTGACTTTGGTCCTTTCTTGCCTTTTCACAGTTCTCTTATCTTTCTGCAGTAATCAAGTCTTTTATTTCTGGATTTTCAGGAATTTGGAGGAACATATTCTTTCTATTTCCACCTTTACATTTATCAAGCATAAAGTTAGGACTTTGTTGTGGCATTCAAATCATCTAGATGTTGCAATTATTTCATGATCTAAATGAATTAATTACTGGCAAATGCAAAAAAAAGTGTGTAACTCTATAAGGAAGTTTGCAATATTAGGGTTTATAAATTATTATATTATTATTTTATTAATACAATGGATGTTTACAAAAATAGTGCTTTTTCTGCACAATGAAATTGGCAAAGTAGTATAACAGCAATTTACTTTCTTATGCATCCTGAAATATTAGGCTCGATAATACATATGAATATTGTATGTATTTGTGCCCAAGCAAAATTATTTCATCTTTCTTCTAAGAAAATACATTCCTAGCTAACTTTTTCATCAATTTCTCATCTTTATAGTTAAAAGTTAGCAAAAAATGAAAGGTTAAAATCTAAACAATGTCTATGTGTATGTGTATTACACAAAAACTGTTACTCATATGATACATGATAATTTATTTCATCCATCTGCAAAAAAAACCCCTAGTTTTTCTCTCTAATAGGACAATCTTATATTTCCTACACAGCTTATATCTTTAGCTAACAAATAAAAACACCACTTCATATATTTTTCTCACAATGCCTACTCACACTTTCATGTTTTATTTTCTACTTAGAATTATTGTCCAAAATATGTAGCTATGTAAATATTAATATATTATTGAATGTCTAGATAAAAAGCAGTGCTTTTTATTTAATTCATAATAAGCTTAGCATCAAAGTACATATGAAATTTTAACTCTTTTAATTGAAAATTTTTCATGAAAGATACCTTGGATATGTTTCCCCCCCTCAGTTATTCCCAAATCTTCCCCACCTCCCTATGCACCCACACGACTTGATTTTCTTTTTTGCTCTTCCCCTCTATAAAAGAAAAACACATAAAATTCCCACAAAACAACACAAAAGTGGAAATGAAAATAAACAAGCAAAATATCAGGAAGAATAAGAATATCCAAGTAATAATGATGTAAATTAATTCTACAAAAATACTATTGAGTTGTTTTGTGATGGCCAACTATTCCTGATCATAGAGTCTACCTGAAATGTATTGTCAGTATACTCAATGACATTGCACTGGATAAAGCTGATTTTTCCATTGCAAGCAGATGTCCCTTGTACATACCACCTTGGTTAAAATGGAAGCCTGTGTCCACTTTTCCCTCTGAGTGCTAGGGTATAGAATGTTTTGTACTCATGCAGACCTTGCTTGTATATGTTGCCACAGTCTCTGTGAGTTCATATGTTCATGGTTCCTCTTGTGTCAGAAAGACAGTTTTCTTGAAGTTGTCCATCATTTCTGGCTTTTAAAATCTTGGATATTTTTCCTGATTTTTGAGAAAATGTCTCTCTAGGTAGCCCTGGTTTTCCTGAAAGTCACTATGTGGATTATGTTGGCTTCAAACTGATAGAGATATCCCTGTCAATGCATCCCTAGTGCTAGGTAGGATTGAAGGCATGTGTGACTACAATCAGTCCTCTCACAGTCTTTCTGCCTCCTCTTCCACACAGATCCATTGGACATGAAGGGAGTACTTTGATGAAAACATCTGTTTTACTACTGAGTGCTCCAAAGACTCTAACATTCTCCACATTTTCTAGTTGTTGGATTCTGTTAGTTCTCACTTACCACAACGACTTCTCTGATAGTGCTCAGTGAGGCAATGTTCTGTGGTGTGGATATACAAGTAAGTCATCAAGAGTTCATTCAAATGAACAATGACCTTAGGTCTTCCACTAGGCCCATGACCTATTTAGTCTCAGGATTGTGAATATGTTAGCAGTGTCAGGTGTGGGTTCCATATGATGGTATCAACCTTAACTTCAAGCAGAAAGTGGTTGGTTACTCCCATAACATCTGTGCCATGTTTGCATCAATATATCTTTCAGGAAGGTCACTATTGTAGGTTGCAGGGTTTGTATCTTAGAGATATTGATCATTACCTCTTTCATCTGTTAATGTACAGCATACCTTGCAGTACTAGTAGTAGTAGTCAGTAGGTGTGAAGCTTCCACTTAAACAACAGCTCAACTTCTGTGTGTTCTATGATATATGCAACTGTGTTTTTAAACAATATACCCTTACTATCAGGTTGTGGGGGAGTAATCTAATAGCTTTGGCAATAGCCTGTGATGCTTGAGGTTTCTATGGAGGCCATTTGTCCCAAAACATAAAAGGATATAACCTATTCCTGGCATTGGAGGTTTTACTTGGTGGCTTAAGCTATCTCAGTTGATAGATTACTTCTCCTATTATTTGGTGATTCCATTTAATATATATTTCATTAATTTTATGTTATAATTACTTAATATTTAATATATATTCATTAATATATTTCACATATATGTGAAGTGTGTGTGTGTGTATGTGTGTGTGTGTGTGTGTGTGTGTGTGTGTGTGTGTGTGTGTGTTGAGGAAGCTTTTACAATAGTAGGATTATAAATGTTTTTCCAATGGTCTTTACTATTAGATGTTCCTACCTATATTCCTCCTTAAACCTTGTCTCCTGTCCACTCCCATTTAATTCCCCTCTTCTGGTTTTCCCTTTGTCTCTTCATAAAAAGACAGTCTATTTCTCCTTCTTTGGTAGCTTGTCCCCTAACTCCTAGTCCTTAACTAGGTGCCTAACCTCTGTGGTTATTCAGAATGTAGCTCACATATCACTGACTTAAAAGCAAACATCCTCCTATAAAAGAAAATACATAATATTATCTTTTGGGTAAGCCTCACTCACTCAGGTTGGTTTTTTCTAGTTCCTTTTATTCTCATGTAAATTTTATAAGTTCATTTCTCTTGAATGCTCAACAATATTTGTTATATAAATGTACCACAATTTCATTATTCTTCAGTGGATGGGTATCTAAGCTGCTTCAAATTTCTAACTATTATGAATAGAGTAGCCATGAACATGGATGAGTAAGTACCCCTGTAGTAGGATGTTGAGTTCTTTGCTGTATGTTGAACAGTAGTATGGTATGGCTGGACCTTGTGGTAGTTCCGTCCTTAGCTTCCTGAGGATAGATCTACCTCACCACACCATTTTTCATAGTGGCTCTACAAGTTTATTCCTTAACTAACAATGGAAAAGTGTTCTCTTTTCAGTAATTCTGACCCAAAAATATGCTGTCCTTTATTTTATGTGAATCTTCCCATGTTCTAGTATCTTCTTCAACCTCCTTCTTCAATTTTCTAACTTTTTATTATCCAACTTTTTGGTTATTGTTATCCTATTACTGGTCATTCTGAATGGCCAAGTTAAAGTCTCAAAATATATTTGAATCTTCATTTTCCTGATGGATAAGGATGTGAAACCTTTCTTTATGTGTTTCTTAGCCAATTGCGTTTCATCTTTCATAACTGTCTGATAAGTTCTGTACCCCATTTTGAAATTGGGATATTTGTGTTTTTGATGTTGAGGTATTGTCATTGTTCTTCTTTATATTTTAGATAATAACCCTCTGTCAGATAAATAATTGTAAAGATGTTTCTCATTCAGTATCCTGCAGCTTTGCCCAGAGGATGGTATACATTGACATTCTGAAGTTTCCCAGCTGCATAATATTCCCATTTAATTGTTGTTGGTATTATTGTCTGGGTTTTCAGTGTCATGTCCAGAAAATCTTTTCTTGTTCAAATGAGTCCACGCCTATTTCCCACTTTCTCTTCTATTACATTTAGGTCATCTTGCCTTATATTGAAGCCCTTGATCTATTTGGAGATGAATTTCCTGAAAGATGGTAAATAAGGATGTATTTGAATTTGTCTACATGTAACCATTATTTTGACCAACATCATTTGTCTTTTCTCCATTCTGGAATTTTGGCTTCTTTTTCAAAAATCTGGTGTTCATAGATGTATGGAATTACATATGGTTCTTCAATGCAATTCTATCAACCAATGTATTTGCTTTTTTGTCACTACCATGAGTTTTTTCTTACAACAGCTTTATAACACAACTTAAAGTCTGGAATGATGATATCTCCAGAATTAGATTTTTTTCTTTCAATTTTTTATGTAGATTGTGTGTTGGAACTTTGATGGAATTTGCATTGAATCTGTAGATTGCTTTTGGATGATTATTTTCACTATATTAATGTTCACATATCCATGAACATGGGAGACATTTCCACATTCTGTTGTTTTTTTCAATAACATTCTTCAAAGCCCTAAAGGCTTTATTGTCTTTCAGTTGTGTTACAAGTATTTCAAGCTATTTTTTGAAACTAATGTGAAAGATACTGTGTCTCTGATTTCTCTAGTCTATTTATCATTTGTAAACAGTAAGTCTACTAATTTTAGTGTAAATTTGTACCATGTACTGCAATAAAGGTGTTTTTTAGGTATAGAGGTTTCCTGGTAGAGATTTTCCTCTCTGTCATGTATAAAGTCTTATTATCCTAAAATAAGGTATTTTGAGTTCTTTCTTTTGTGTTGGTATCATCTTTATTTACCTCAGTTGTTTTATCACTCTTGTTAAGACTTCATGTGCTATATTGAATACGTATATGGAGAGCATGTACATTCTTGTCATATTCCTGATTTAAATAGAAATGCTTTGAGTTTCTCTCAGTTTAAGTTGATTTTGGCTGTGAAATTACCTTTATTATGTTGATGTATTCCTCATGCCAGTGGTCTCCCTGGGACTTTTTTGTTTTGGTTTGGTTTTGTTTGTATTGTTGTTGGTGGGTGTTTTGGGTTTGTTTGTTTGCTTGCTTATTTGTTTTGAGACAGGATTTTTCTGTGTAACAGCTCTGACTTCCTTAAAACTAGATTTGTAGACCAGGCTAGCTTTGAACTCACAGAGATCCAAATGCCTTTACCTCAGGAGTGCTGTGATTAAAAGCATGTGCCACCACTGCCCAACTCTCTAGGACTTTTAGCATAAAGAGATATTGGATTTTGTCTAAGGTCTTTTCTATACCTACTGAGACATTCACGTGGGTTTTGTCTTTTGGTCTGTTTCTTTTATGCATTTTGTTTATCAATTAGCATGTATTGGGTCACCAGCATATCTGAGATGGAGCCAGCTTGCTCATGGTGCATAATCATTTTGATATACTCTTGCATTGGGATTACAAGAATCTTTTTGATAATTTTAGCAATCTATGTTCCTAGGGAATATGGCTCTATAATTTTTTTCTTTGTTGGGTATTTTTATAGTTTTGGCATGATAGTAATAATGGACTCAAACATGATTAGGATATGTTCCTTTAACTTCAATTTTGTGAAATTATTTGAGGAGTATGGAGTTAATTATTTGAAGGCCTAGTAGAATTCTTCACTGAATTTTTCTGACCCTAGTAATTTTTTTGAGGGGGGAGAGGAGTGTAGTAGTCTTTTAATAACTACCTCTATTTCAGTGGGGGTCACAGGTCTGTTTAAATTACTTATTTGATCCTTACTTATCATTGATATGTCATATATATCAAAGGGATTCATCCACTTCTTTCAGGTTTGCCAGTGTGATAGAGTCCAGACTTTTTTTTCTTCTTCTTTTTCTTCTTCTTTTTTTTTTTTTTTTTTTTTTTTGAGACAGGGTTTCTCTGTGTAGCTTTGCGCCTTTCTTGCAACTCACTTGGTAGTCCAGGCTAGCCTCGAACTCACAGAGATCCGCCTGGCTCTGCCTCCTGAGTGCTGGGATTAAAGGTGTGAGCCACCACCGCCCGGAATTTAGAGTCCAGAATTTTAAAGTCTGCCCTTAAGATTTTCTGATTTATTTGATGTCAGTTGTTACCCCTTTTCATCTCTAATTTTGTTTATCTGGATCTTCTCCTTCTGCCTCTTGGTAAATTTGGCTAGGGGTTGTTCAATCATGTTGATTTTCTCAAGGAATCAACTCTTTATTTCAGTGATTCTTTGTATTACCTTGTTGTTTCCATCTCATTGATTTTAGCCCTGAGCTTAATTATTCCTTGCCTTTTCATTTTTTTCAGATGCCATTTCTGCTGTTATTCTGATCTTACATGTATTTTGCTAAATCACTAATGAGCAATACTTCCAACTGTTTTTTTCCATTTTCAGGAGTTTTATTTATTGTGAAATATTTTTTCTTCAGCTAACTGATAAGTATACACATTTCAAGAGACTTAAATCTCAGGTCCTTTTCTAATTTTTTTTTTTTCTCAACAGTACATTTCAGTGCGAAATCCTCCTCCAGAGAAGAATGGTGCCCGAACTTCAAACCCCATTAGCCACCCTGTAGCTAGTTCCAACCGGAATATGAGAGCTACATTCCCTGAAGTAGGTGTGAACATAAAAGGCAGAGCTCAGAAAGAGGTTAACAACAGAAGGTGATTGTGTCCCCAGGCCTTGTTCATGTTAGTCTGTCTTACACTATCCCAGGAACTGAAGATCAGACTTGAGATTCAAGAATAATGACTCTCCCTCTCCCTATGAGCACTTGTGGTCAAGTCTTCAGAAAGGTATTAAGTTTATTAAAATCCTTTTTAAAAAACCCAGCTACTGAATATGGCACAGTGGCTTATTTGATGTAGGCACTTAGTCCTCTGACGTGCTTCTTGAATTGACTTCATTGTGTCCCATAGACTATATTTGTTGTGTTTTCATTGTCATTCAATTTTAAACCTTTTAATTTCCTTTTTGATTCCTGCCTTCATCCACTTTTCATTCACTAGTGAATAGTTCAGTTTCCAGGAGTTTGTATACTTTGTGTTGTTGTTTATATCCAGCTGGAACCCAAGATGGTCAGATGGGATTCAAGGTGTTTTATCTTTTTTTTTTTTTTTTTTTTTTTAATCTGTTGAGATTTGCTTTGTGTTCAGGTATGTGATTAATTTTGTAGAAAGTTTCATGAGCCTCTGAAAAGAAAGTATATTCTTTGTGTTTTTATGAAATGGTCTGTAGAGGTCTGCTAGGATCATTTGCATTATGACTTTATTGAACCATAACATTTCTCTGTTTTGTATTTTCTTTATCTATAGCCTGTTTATGCTCAAGAGGGAGGTACCAAAGTCACCCATTATCACTGTGTGAGGGGCAATATGTTATTTTAACCTGGGTAGTGTTTCTTTTATGAAATTATGTGTCCAAATGTCTGGTTCATAAGTGTTTTGGATTCCAATGTCCTCTGGCAGATGTTTCCTTTAATGACTATGCGGTGTCTTTCTCTATGTATCTCTTCTGATTAGCTTTTTCTTTGAAGTCCATTTTCTCAAAGATTAAAAATGGCTAGCCCTGCTAGCTTCTTTGTTCTATTTTCTTTTCCATCCTGTTATCCTGAGGTCTGTGTTTGAAGTTATGGTATGTTCCTTGGAAGCAACAAAAATATGGATCCCTTTTCTGATCCAATTTGTTAGTTTTTGTTTTTGTTTTTATTGGAGTATTGAGACCATTGACACTGAGAGTTATATCAATGAACAGTGTTTATTGATTCCTGTTGTTTTGTTTTTGGTATATATATTTCACATTCTTTTGATTTATTGTTCTGGAATAATTTATTCCTTGTGAATTCTTGTTTTCTGTTGATGTTTTCAGAGTGGAGTTTCCCTTCTAGTGCCTATAGCGCTAGATTGGTAGATAGAAAATTCTTCAATTTAGTTTTATTGTGGAATGTTTTTCTTTATCAATTGTGAATGACAGTTTTGCTGAGTACAGTAATCTAGGCTGGTTTCTGTGGTCTCTGAGATTTGAAGAACATCCACCTATTTGGGCTATTCTGGCTTCAGAGTCTCAACTGATTATTTTAATGGCCTTGCTTTTATATGTTGTTGTTTTTTTCTCTGGCAGATTTTAATTTTTTTTATTCTATTCATTTAGTGCTTTGATGGTTATGAGTCACAAGGAATTTCTTCTCTTGTCCTGTCTATTTAGTATTCTGTATGATTCTTGTACCTTGATAGTCAACTCCTTCTTTCCATTGGAATAATTTCTTTGCATAAATTTTCTAAAAAAAATTTCTGTGCCTTTGACCTAGGTTTATAGAACTTTCTTTGACTGTTTCATTCCTAGTGACCCAGATTGTCTTGATGCTTTGATGCTGGATTTTTTTTAGATATAGTATTCTCTTTCTAACTTGTCTTCAACACCTGAAATTTTCTCTCCTGTGTCCCATAATGTCTTGCTGAGGCTTACTCCTGAAGTTTTCCCTTTTTGGGGGGATGGGGGAAAATAGGGTTTTTTTTGTCTTTGTTTTTGTTCTTTTTTAAACAAAGTTGAATCTTCAAGGGAAAATGTTATTACTAGTGATACTGGAACCTTCGAGAAGCTCATACAATGGCCTGGATACAGATTCTGTTCATGGCACATAATACATGCAACAGGAAAAGTCTATAGCCAACCCTGCTGTTTCCACAGGGTGTCCTTTTTATAGGATTCAGCTTTTCTAATCTATAAAAGTTATACTTAAAGATGATCATGATTTACTTTGCATGCTTTGTCTTCTCCATCAAAACTATTACCTAGGTCTTACGCATTTGCTCTTCTGGACTGTGCATTAAATGGTTGATTGTGGTCCTGCACAGACTCACTGAGGAAATTACCCCTTTCCTTAAATTTTTCATTTCAAATTTTATTTTAATTTGGCTATCTCTCATGATGCTATTACTTTTTAAATTGCACTTTCATATCTTGTTTTAATTGTTTTCCTCATTGCTTCAAGTTTTTTATTGACTTCATTAAGGGATTTATTAATATCTTCTTTTGGTTCCGTGAACATATACATAATTGTTATTATGAAGTCCTTTTGTTTGCTTCAGCTATATTACATTTATCAGGGCATAGTGCAGGAGAGTTACTTGCTTCTGGAAGAGACATACTGTCTTATCTGTTGATGTTTTAGTTTTAGTGCTGGGATACAGGTATCTGAAGTTATGATGTTTGAGATTTTTTTTTGGTGTTAATATCTTGTCTTTTCTTCTTAGGTGAGTGTTCTATTATTTGATTGTTGCTGACCTGTATATGTCCATGGCAATTATGGTGTTTTATGGCCCTGCTAGAGACTGTTTCTATGCCTTGGTAGGTATGTAGGGAACATACATATGAATGGAATGGACATTGGCTAAGAGGAAATGGTTG
Organism: Peromyscus maniculatus bairdii; assembly: GCF_049852395.1. Taxonomy (NCBI): domain Eukaryota; kingdom Metazoa; phylum Chordata; class Mammalia; order Rodentia; family Cricetidae; genus Peromyscus; species Peromyscus maniculatus. The sequence continues at coordinate 57,755,511 of NC_134862.1, forward strand.
GAGAAGCTGTGGGAAAGAGCTAGGGGTTACAGATTGAAGTCAGAAACAGAAAGATGAGTCTCCAGAAAGTTGACTTGCGGGGGGAGCACCTACAAGCAGGCTGCTAGAGGATTAAATAAGTGTAGAGAGATAATAAAAGATACAGAGAGTAAAGTAAAAGTCACCTACCTCAGTCCCAGCCTACTGTGGTCACTAGAGGTCCCTGATAGAAAACGTTTCTAGAGATTTGTGGCTGACACAAAAGAATGGAAATGGGATAGAAGAGAAACTTGAGAGGGTTAGTAGGAAAGAGCTTAGCTGGATATGCACCAAGAGATAGAGTCTCCTAGGATAAAGATGCTTTTTAAATGTATTCTTTCTAAGAAATGAAATTCTTTATAATTGTTAATATTATATTTTATGCCTTTGTGATTCTGATTTTTATGTGAACATTATGCCATATAATGTATCATTCAGAGTTCTAATTCTTGAGTTCTCTCTCTTCCTGTATAAATCTGAACATTTTATCAACATTTAAATATTTTAAATGTATTTCTTATTATCAAATGGCTCCTATGTTTGTGGTTATAAGAATCAATGTGAAAACTCATGCCTCACAACCATCTGTACTCCATTTCCTGGGGATATATTGTTCCCATCGTGCTTCTGAGGTCACCAGGCATGCAAGTGGTACACAGAATATAGGTAGGCTAAACACCCACACAAATAAAATAAAATAAAATTTAAAATTAATCAATGTAAAAATATCTCTACTCTTCAAAGTTATGTAAATAGTCAATGTAATTTCTATCAAGTTTCCAAGAACATACTTTCAAACCAAACAATCCTACAATCACATACAGAGAATCACAAACAACCTCAATAGCAAAATCAACTGAGGATCAAAAGACTAAACTGGAAATATTATGATATTTTCTATCAGATTTCAATATAAATGTTCAACCTGGGGGCCAATAAAAGACAGGTGGGGACTTTTGGAAGAAATTCTCCAAAGTACAGGAAACAAGAGAAAAATCAAAAATCAATGACATCAATTGCAATAGATTTTGTACAGGGAAAAAATAATGAACTGAATGAAGGACAAGACACAGAATGGGAGAAAATATTTACAAACTCTACAGCTGACTCAGATTCATGTCTGGAAAATATAAAGTAAAAGAATCCATGTAGATTCGTGTAGCCAGAAGTTTTCCTTTGTCCCACCCTTCCTGCACACGCTTGGACAAGTAAACACACAGAGGCTTATATTCTTTTTTTTTCCTTTTATTTTATTTTACAATACCATTCAGTTCTACATATCAGCCATGGATTACCTTGTTGTCCCCTCTCCTACCCCCACCCCTTCCCACCAGCCCAGCCCCCCCCCCCTACCCCGTGGCCTAGCTGTGGATCTCTGCATCCAGATCCCTCAGTCGTTGGATGGGATTTCTGGCATGACTATTAGGGTGTTTGGCCATCCATTCACCATAGTAGGTCAGTTCCGGCTGTCTCTCGACCATTGCCAGCAGTCTATTGTGGGGGTATCTTTGTGGATTTCTGTGAGCCTCTCTAGCACTTTGTTTCTTCCTTTTCTCATGTGGTCTTCATTCTTTATAGCAGCTTGGCCATTAGCTCCGGCTTATTATGGACTAGCTCTTACACTTAAATTAATCCATAATTCTTATCTTTGCTTAGCCACGTGGCTTGGTACCTTTTCTCAATTCTGCCTTGTTACCTTGCTTCCTCTGTGTCTAGCTGGCCACTTGTGACTCTGCCCTTCCACTTTCTGTCTCTCTCTGCCTGGTGATAACCTGATTTGCCATAGGCCAGAGCAGCTTCTTATTAAACAATCATAGCTTCAAATATTCACAGCAAAGAGCAAGATATCCCACAGCACTTCCCCTTTTCTGTCTAATCAAAAAAGAAGATTTTAACATTAATATCGTAAATTACATATAATAGAAACAATTATCAAGCAAGAATTATAGTTATAATATCTAATCTATTTGTATTTGGCAAAATTAAAGAAACTATTCTACCTAGCCTATATTTGTGAGTCTGAAGTTTCATATCTAATTTATCATTTATCATGACTAAGGAAAGCTATAATTATAACTATCTTGTCTTCAACTACATTAAAAAACCTAGAAGGATATAATATTACTTAAGTAAACAGAAAATGCACTGTAAGCAACTTCCAGAATTTTGGAAATGACATAAACAGCTGGCTACCTGGACAGTCATCCAAAGTTACTCTATAATGTTAGAGCATCCATCTTCAGCCAATAGGCCTAGAGTTTTTTTAGTTGCTTCTCTCTGTGTCCTGCAGAATTTCTGGAAGTCTTCTCTGTGAAGCAGAAACCTGGGGGATCATTTTGCCTTTTTTTTTTTTTTTTGACAAATTCAGTAGTCACCTTCCTATGGGTCCTATATATCCAGTTTATATAACACATTATCAGCAGTCTAGGCAAGAGTAATTTCTTGCCCAAATCACTATTTTTTTTTTTACCAAGAAGATAAACTCCATATGGAGTGTCTTCAATGCCCATACTCTTCTTTGAAGTAAATTGGTGCTGCCAGAAGCAGATGTGTCTCACTATCCAGAAAGTCTTAAGTTTTTAAAACATTTTAAATGCCATATTCTATAGGTCTTTGAAGTGTTTGAAGATTATCTACCTAATAGAAATATATTTATGTATACCTTGAAAACTTAACTAACATGACTATAAGTTTGACTATTACAGAAGACTAATTATTAATCTGTATTTCTTAATTATTTTTTACAATTTCAAATGAGCTGTAAAACATAATACCTTAAACAAGAGTAGAAATATATATACAATATAACAAAATTAACTTTAATTTTATATCAATAAATTAAAATACATACCAATGTAAAACATTTTTAAACAAGTTGTTGCTCTTTAAATGTAGATTCAATAATCTACACTTTTATTCTATCATATCTATATCTGATATTTCTATATCATATCCCCCTTTATTAACCAGTAATAGCAACACATATTCACAGCATATAGAAAGATATCCCACAGCAGATTCAAACATTTCTAGATTGTTTTAATAACTTCACCATGCAACTGATATGTTCTTATTTTTTATACTTTAGTGGCAATGGAAGAATAATAAGAAAAAGGGTTTGGTTGCTGTTGTTTTATCATGTTTAGTTCAATACTATCTTGTTTAATGCTCAAAGTTGAGAAAGAAAATGCATTCAGTGTGTCCAAACTGAGAAGAAAGTTCAAAATCTAAGAATCACCACTTCAAGTCCATATTCAGGGTCCTAACAGAAGAGATGCACATTCTTAAGTGGCCTGGACAAGTGGAGTCCCTGCTTGGAGGCTGTCTGGCAATGTGTAAATTTTCCTTCAGGGGACAAGTTCTCTCTCTGACATGTTTCTCCTATAGCTTCCCAGGCCTTCAGACTTTCCTTCACCCATGAGATTCCTGTGATAACTGTAATTTTTTTGTGATCTGGGTTTTCTATAGTCCAATAGCCAAATGGAGGGACACAAGGAGTTTTTGTTTGTTTGTTTGTTTGTTTGTTGTTTTATAATTTTCCCACTTTTTGTTTTCACAACTTAATCCTGAGGTGAAATTTTACCATGCATGGTACAAATACCATTAACATAATACCAGTAGGAACCAAGTTCAGAACAATTTTGAATAGTGCCAGATAACTGCATAATAGTAATTTCTCCATAACCTCTTGGTTTTTAGTTAATTTGTCAGAACTATTATGAACAATTCCATGTTGTTGCTTTGAGTCAGAGACTCAGCATAATTTATGTATAAAATCTATGGATTCTAAACCAATAAACATAAAAAGTTAAGTGTATTTAACATTTCACAATCTAAATGTTTTTGGATAGTAGGTAATATGTGAGAAATTGCTATCCATAGGTCTCTGAATCCTTATCATTATCTATAGTTCTCAAGAATACATGAAGTAATTACTCTTATGGGTAAGCTATACTTCCATCAACAAAATAAAAAATAACATTAATTGTATTATGTATAATATGTAAAAATAGGTTTATATTCACACATTTATGTAAATCAATATATTGCATCTAATTTGTAGAACGGTCTATAGAAACTTAGTAATATATAATGTGACTATATAATTAAATAGAAAAATATCATTATTCTGACTAGTTTTGAGTGATTTGTATATATGTGTTTAATTTTGTTTTGTGCTGAATATTTAAGTTCTGTCAAAATTAATATTTTTAAATTATCACTGTTAATGTGACAGGATTAGATGAGGTATTGTGAGAAATAATTGGGTCATAAAAGTAGAAGTATCAAAGTGGATTGATTGCCTCATAAAAGATGTCAAAATTGATTGTCCACTTCTCTTAATCATATGACCTGGCAGAAATATTAGCATCAAATAAATACATAGCATTTTAAAAGAATCTGAAACAGTTAGCAGGTACACAGGTCTATAAACCCTTGAAGGGCTGGAAAGAAAGCTCAGCAGCGGCTTGCTTGTCTACCATGTGCACTCTTTGCTTTTAAATTTCATATCTGAAAGAAAAAAAAAACAAACAAAGCATTTTATAGGGAGTTATTATTATTTCTAAGCTAAAATAAAGCCTTGTCCATGAGCATGCTTTTTGTCAGGATATTTAAAAAAAAAAATAGAAATGAAGCCAGGACAGGATCCTAATTTTTTTTCTAGAATCTTTTCTGTACCCCCAATTATTAATTGAGAAGCATATCAGAATGTTTAAGAATACATGTTTACATTATGCTTAGATTAGAAAAACAAAAGCACTAATTCCATTCAAAATGCAATACAAAAATATTTGGTGGCTGTTAGTTAAAATAAATAATTTGATGACTCTAGCCAAGATAGGTTCTTTTAAAATTTAAAAGAGTATGGAATATATTATTATTGGCTTAATTAATAACATGAGTATAACTTCCATTAAAAGCCTAATATGGAATTATCACAAAGGTTCTTAAATTTACATTTATAATGTGGCTCTCATCATGATATCAGTTATTTCTCATTTTTGTGAGATTTTTGTGTTAATTATTAAATTAGTAATTGAGTAATTTAGGTAACTTTATTGGTGAAACTCAGAATCCTAATGTTCATGGACACAAGTTTGAGTCAACATGCTCATTTATTTTATTCCATGTGGTGACCTATGTACATATCTCCTAAACAAGTCTGTACATTCAGCTGTAGTTACAAAACAGATACTTCTAGTTGTATTTCTGGATATGAGGCACAGCACTGGAGAAAATTCTGGATCAGAAATGTGAATTCAGCCAACTCTTGTTAACTTGAAACCTCTGAGGCTGCTAATTTTTAAATTTGTGTATCACCAAGTCCTCCCGTAGATGTGGAAATCTTAGGTAGGAGAATCTCAGAATTTGAGACTTGGATGTCCTGAATGCATCTAATGTGATTCAATACATAATTTGTTTTCTTCCTTTATTTCCTATCCTGGATCACACGCTTATAAGATCAATATTTCTAGGTAGCACCTATTTTAATATCCTGCATTACTAAACTATGGCTAGTACCTTATTATTCAACAGCATTTTGTGGGAAGGGGTTATGAGACATTATGTGTAAGAAATGACTAATGGATTGGAAGTAAAATTACTGTGATTTCTTAAGTTATCTATTACCATGTAGGCTTTTTTAAATTTTAGAAAGATATATTTAGTGTTTATTATATTCTGGACATAAAAATAAGGCTCATTGCATGGATATTCATATATGTATACAGGTACATAATTATATATAAGAATAACATTAATATATAATATATATACAAAGAACTTATATTACATGTATTTTTATCAAATAACTTAAGTACATATGTAAATCCTATGTCCAGTTTAACAATCACACAGAAAGGTAACATCAAGATCATTTTCAAACAAAAGAAATCTAGTCAGAGAGAAATTGTAGAATTTGCCCAAAATGTGATCCATTAAGGGACTGAATAATGCAAAGTGTGATAAAATGGCTCTAATTCATGAAATACATTGACAGCATCACTGAATAAGCAGCACCTGTTTGCTTTCTTCATTAACATTTTGTTAAAAGACTGGAAACAAAACATATCTGTTAAAAGTGAAATTGTGTTCAGCAACTATCTTTCATCAATTTTTGAATGACTCTCACGAACACTTGCCAACAATCTGGTAAGTTTTTTACATCAACCAGTAATAATCAACCAGCATGCACTGTGGATGCTAAAAAAAAAAAAAAAGCAAGCTCAGTTAGTCAATGAATGTATGGACCAACCAAAATATATTGTCTGATCCTCACAAAATTCAAAATTCAAACCAAAGATAAAACTGCTTGAGTTTACAAGGTATGTAGGAACCAAAACAGTGGTTAAATTGTAGACATCCTTCCTCAACTCTAATGAAGAGAATCCAGAGCTTGAAAATGTGCAGGAATTTAAATCTGAGGTGGAGACATAGAACAAACTTTTCTTTAGAGGAACCCACACATTCAAACTGAGTTATGGAGAGAAAAAAAAAGTAGAGAATACTGTATGTGTACTATAGGAAAAGAATTAAATATATAAAGTAATTTATATTTAAACTGCCTATTTGTGGCAGAAAAATTATATGCAAACAACTTGAAAGAATGTCACAGAGTCTGCTTACAGTTTCCCATAGGCGCTTTGTAGTGCTGATTGTATTATGCTATGCAGGACTTGACTCGTCCACAGAAGCAGTTCAGTGTCCTTTTATTTCTGCTCATGTAACGTTATATATTTATCTACACATGTCTTCTGAGTGGACATGGTACCCCTTTTCCAATCTTACATGGAAAATGCCAGGAATGTGAGAATCACCACATTTTCAGCATGTAAATCACTGAGTCCTCTTAATTGAAAAAAATATATTTATTAATAGTCTACTCTGCTAGAAGTACTAGAAAGGTATTGCTAAGCAAGAAAATCAATTGATTGTAAAACTTTACATACATCGATTTATGAATTCTTGTATTTTATTCTGAAGCAGAAAAATTTTTGAATAGAGATCTTGAATTATAAAGTCAGAAGCATAGTACTTTTAGATATGCTTTGAAATATATCAATAAATTTCCTTTTTGTCTTTAAAGTATAACTGTCTTGATGCAAATTAAGTCATTATTATAACACATATTTATTATTTGACAAATATTTTTCCAAAAGTAAGTGCATAGATTAATATAGCTATGGCACATAACCAAAGATCTAAACATGCATTGATACCCTTTAAAATTTATTTAAAATTTAAAATTTATTATCAAAAATTTATATTTGGTATTTTCAACAAAATTAACAAGAATATGTTGAACATATAGTAATATTTACTCTAAGTCATTAACTTGATACTCTGGAATCACCTGGGAAATTGGCCTCTGAGCACACCTATGAGGAATTATCTTGATTACATTGGTTGATGTTAAGGACCTATCTTAATTGTAAATGGGAGCATTTCCTGGGTAGGTGATGTTCCACCATGTATGTAAGAAGGGGAACTGGGTGGCAGCACACATGCAAGCATTGTACCTTTCTTCTCATCATGAATCCAATGTGACCAGCTAATTCAATTCCACGTTATCTCGAATTTCCCTCCAAATGGACTACATCCTGGAGCTATGAACTAAAATTAATTCATTCTTCCTTGAGTTGATTTTACTGGAGATTTTTATAACAGCAATAGGTAAGACACTAGCACACATATTAAAGCTATAAGAATGAACAGATAAAATGTCAATTGTACATTCTAAAAGTAGATTTTAGGTATTGGGTTTGCTACCTATATTTAATTAATTAATTCAGATCCAGGAAGATATTCTTCTAACATTTAATGTGCAGTACCTTTTCTTTCTTTCTTTCTTTCTTTCTTTCTTTCTTTCTTTCTTTCTTTCTTTCTTTCATTCTTTCTTTCTTTCTTTCTTTCTTTCTTTCTTTCTTTCTTTCTTTCTTTTCTCTTTCTCTTTCTCTTTCTTTCTTTTTCTTCCCTTTTTACTGTGCAGAATTTCTTTGTCTACATAAACATATTCAGACAGAAATGTTTCAGATACTAAGTAATAATATGATTATATAGTATATTTATAACTAAGTCAAAGGAAACCATACCATTTGAACATTGAAGAATGACTACTCTACTCACAAATATTTGCTACTGTGCATGCATCAAATGATTGCACATAAAAAGAGGATTGCTTGATAAAATAAGAAACTTGATATTTATCTTGGTGGCAGATGTTGTGCTCTTCAAACATGCTGTGTTAACTCTCCATGTTCACAACCTGTCTGTGATGGAGAAATTTTTCTATATTTTTCTCAAAAAAGAAATTAACACCTCTACTAATTTCATACCTCTATTTATAGCTTATATTTTTATTGCTTTGCTTTTTGAAGCTTATATAAGAAATATTGAAAATGAAAAAAATAATCAAAGTAAATGTTGCAGTCATATTATGGAAATTGAGCTTTGGGTTATGCAAATTGTACATATACTTAATCGTGTCAAATAAAGTGACTTTTGTAGGAAAAATTCACCATATATGTAAAATACTCAAATATTTGAGATATACATTTTATTTAGTGTTTCAGGGTTTTTTTTTTTTTTACTTGATTAGTTCAGCCAGGCGGTGGTGGCACATGCCTTTAATCCCAGCATTCGGGAGGCAGAGGCAGGCGGATGTCTGTGAGTTCGAGGCCAGCCTGGGCTACCAAGTGAGTTCCAGGAAAGGAGCAAAGCTACACAGAGAAACCCTGTCTTGAAAAACAAAAAACAAAACAACAAAAAAAAAAGTTCAATGTCTTTTGAGAACCTGAATTCTACCAGTTTAAAAAAAAGTATCACTGATTTTTATAATTAAATACAAGATTAAGACCTACTTTGTTATTTTAGTGTATTGGTTTTCTAGATAGTTATAATCCAATTGACAAAATTCCTTTGTTCTTAGATTTCTAATTTTTTTCCCCGCAAATTGACATTGAAACCCCTCCAAACATTTTCTTTCTTGTAGATTTTTTTCTGTTTTTTTTATAGTGGGATGTGATCTGTTTCCATGACATGACTGGAAGTCTTCCCTTGCTTCTCTTTTCTGATAGGTGTTTTGATATCACTTCTTCCTTAAATGTTTGATAGAATTTCACAATAATGTCATCTGGGCATTGTGATTCCTTGAATGGATGCATCTTAGATTTTTTTTGGCAATAACTTTAATCGTATAGTATTATTTATCTAATGTAGTTCTGCTGTGGTATTTCTAGTTAACGTAATATAAACATACTTTATTTTGTCTAAATTATCAAATTTGTGAGTTAATATTGATAACATTCCTTCATTTTAGACATTACTAATTCATTTCTTCTCCTGTTGCTCCAATTTTATTTAATCTTTTAAAAGAACAAGCTAATCAGGTTTTGATAATGATGATTTTCTTTATTATTTTCTTTTCTAACATATATTCATTTTTATCTAAATTTTGTGCATTTTTAATTCATCTTTCTCTGGTTACTTAAAGGAAAATTATTTTAACTTACTTTCTTTCCAAATATGCACACACACTCACACAACACATACACACTCATATATTTAGTGCTATAAATTTCTTTGATTACTATTTTCTTTGAGTCACAGAAAATATGATAAGACTTGAGCATATTCACATTTTTCAGTATCTTAATTTTCCTTGGGAGTAACTCTTTGATCTGAATTATGTACTTCCTTTTTTCTAACTATTTAGAGGACCTCTTTTTTATATTCCAATTATTTAATTCCATTGCTTTCATACAAAACTAAATATAATGTTCATATTTTAATTTGTTGTAATCGGTTGAATGGGCCTTGTTTTCATCTGTGTGAGAAAACATCTCTTTTAGTTTTAACAGGATGTGTTTTTACTGTTGTCAAACAAAATATTCTCTAAGTGTCAAGTCTATCATTTTGATTGATAGTGTGTTAAGGTCAAACACTCCTTTACTGATTTTCTGCCTCCATGATCTATCAATTAATGAAAGGGGTGCTAAAGCTGTCACCTCGAGTAAAGGCTTTCTCTGTTCTTTTTAGTTGTGCTTTTTTTCCAGTTTTGTCTCATGTTTAGACTCCCTGCTTTTCAATGAATACAACTGTACAGCTGTTATCACATCGTAGACTATTTATCCCTTAATGTCAACATGTCTATTTTTAATTTTGCAATCTTTCCTATTCTGAGCTGTGCATTAATATTTCAATTAATATTCAAAAATATGAAATTATAAATTATGAAAAGACATTTGCATAGTATAAGCTTATATTTTAAATAAAAAAATCATCATGTAATTCACTCCTTAAAATAAGAAAACAATAAATAAATGCTTAATAAAATTATCTATATGAGAAGCACTCACTGCATTCCAAATTCTAGGACTCTAGAACTTTTCAGAATTTTCATTAAGTATTTTTATCCTCCTAGAACTGAAGCTCCCATAGTATGTTGGATCTTATATATAATAACAAAATATTGAAATATACATTAGAGTTTAAGAAGTATAGAAATAAAAATATATATTGGATATTAGACATTTTTTATAAATATTCAGCATTTAATATTCTAGTTTTTGTTATAAAATGACATTTTCCCAAAGTAAATGTATTTTCCTTTTTGTTTTTATATATAAATATGAGTTCAATGTGGGCAATTATCTATAAGTTTAACTTTAAAGTGAGATATTGATTTAAAATATGTGATGTCAATAATGAACAAGCAATACATAAAAATCCTAAATACAAAAACCTTATCTTGTTTTGAATATTTTAACTTAAAAATTTGTAGCAGGCTTTCTTGGACTGCCACTTCCCAAATCATGACATGGAGACTTACTATTAATTTTGAATGTTCAGTCTCAGCTTAGGCTTGTTTCTAAATAGCCTTTTTTTTTTTAACTTAAATTAACCATTTCCATCAATCTATGTGCTGCCCCAAGACCCATTTATCACCTATGTGTATTGTCCATCCTGATTTTCTGCTTTCTCCATATCTGGCTTGCTGGCCCATGACCAGCTGGCTATCGTTCCTTTTATCTCTGCCAATCAGCCCTGTCTATAGCTCCTCTACCAAGCTATTGGCCATTCAGTTTTGTGTTAGACCAATTAAGGGCCTTAGGTAGGCAAGGTAAAACAGCAACACAACTTTACATTGTTAAACAAATGCAAGACTTCTTTACATAGTTAAAAAATTATTCCTCAACACAAACAAATACAACACATCTTTACATAGTTAAAAACATATTCTCTTCCCCAACAACTGATCATTTTCCTACAAAAAAAGGTGATATGACAAAATTAAATGAAATAATAATTGCATGACCATAAGCTCAAATTATCTAATGCAATTGCAGCATCAACAACTTTATTGTTACACAAAATGGTTTGGTTTATAGCAAACAAAAGTACACATAGAATCTAGCTGCAGAAAAGTAAAAGAATATTTATTTTAAAATTCCAAGATATTATAAAGAGAGATATACATTAGTCTCAGACTTACAATATTAATGATTGAGTCAGTATTATTGGAATAAAAATTTTAGATATCAATAAACTCACTCAAAAATTATATCTGTATTATGTAAACTTTATCTAATCTATATTTATATCTTTCAAAAAATTAGGAAATCAAACTCAACTCTAAAAAGGAAAGCCTAGTGGGAGACAAAAAGCCATGTAATTACAGTCTATATCAATGTGAATAAAGAATATTGTTCAGAAAATATAGGTTCATATGTAGATGAAATTCAGTTAAAATGAAGAACAAGTCCACTACTTTATCAGCATGTTTTTTACACTAAGCAAAGAAAATTAATCTATAAATAATACTTTTCTTTTTAATCTTATTTTGTTTTTATTATTTTGTAGCTGAAAGTTTTCCTGTGTCCCGCCCAGTCCACAGCCACTTAGATCCAAGTAAACACACAGAGGCTTATATTAATTAAAACTGCTCAGCCATTATCTCAGGCTTAATACTGACTAGCTCTTACACTTAAACTCAGCCCATTTCTGTTAATCTATATGTTGCCACATTTTCCATGGCTTCACCTGTATACCATTACATTCTGCTCCCTTGACAGCGGGCTGACATCTCCTAACTCAGCCTTCCTTTTCCCAGAGTTCACCTTCTCTGCTTATCCCTCCTATACTTCCTGCCTGGCTACTGGCCAATCAGCATTTTATTAAACCAGTGTACAAAAGCATTATTCCATACAGAGCCTAGATTTTAATGACTGAGCTATCTCTCAAGCCCGAATTTTATTTGTAAATTATATGTGTGGTTTTTCTATGTGGGATATGTACATGAGTGCAAGTATCTGTAGGAGTTAGAAGAGGATATCAGATCCCTTGGAGTTAGAGTTACAAATAGTTATTTACCTGCATTGTGAGACTCCAGTCCTCTGCAAGAGCAAGTACTCTTAACAACTCAGTCTCTCTCCAGTCTTAAAGAATAATCTTTTCAAGAAGTTATGCTGTCTGAAATTAGTGGGCATCCATCAACAAACACAAATATAAAGTAGTCAAAATATCTTTACCAAAGGAGGTACACTGATGTTGGTTACATAACATGTATTACCAGTTATTCAACATTAGGCAATTAGCAATTAAGACAGTAATAAGATACCAGTGCCTGTTGTGGTATGTCTTTCTGTATTCTGTGAATATATGTTGCTCTGGTTGATAAATAAGCTGTTTGGCCTATGGCAAGGTAGATTAGAGGCAGGTGGGAAATGCAGGAGAGACATGAAGAAGAAAGGCAGGGTCTGAGGGGAGACGCCATCCTGCCATCCAGAGAGCAGCATGTAATGGCACACGGACAATGCCAAAGAACATATAGATTAATAAAAATGGACTGAGTTTTGTTACAAGAGCTAGCTAGCAAAAAGCTTGAGCCATAGACCATGGCCATACAGTTTGTAAATAATATAAGCCTCTATGTGTTTATTTGGATCTGAGTGGCTGCAGGACTGGGTGGGACACAGGAAAACTTCCATCTACAGGTGCCCACATTAGAAAGGTTGAAGTCCAAATGTAGTGGTATCACACAATTCAGCAAACACCCCTTGGTATTTACTCAGATGATTTTAAGTTACAAAATAACTGCTTTTGTTGTGTATGGATACTTTAACCATGATGTCCCAAACCCTAAATTAATCCAGACTAAAAATATCATTTTGTTGTGGAATATTACTTTATAATATGTTACATTCATTTATGATGTGGAACATTTGTTTAATGATGCAAAGATGTGTTGCATTTTTTATGTTGCATTTGTTTAACTCTGTGAAGCTGTGTTACTTTACCTGTCTAAAATACCTGATTGGTCATTAAACAGCTTAACAACCAATAGCCAGAAAGAAGAAAGGATAGGCAGGTCTGTCAGGCAGATAAAATAAATAGAAGAAATCTGGGAAGAGAAGAGAGAGGAGCAAGAAAAGGAAGGAGAGGAAGACATCAGGGTCAAGCCACTGAGCTACATAGCCAGCCATGAAGTAAGAAGTAAAGAAAGATATATATATAATAGAGAAAGATAAAAGCCCAGAGGCAAAAGATTGATGGGGTGATATAAGTTAAAAAAAAAAATCTGTCTAGAAACAAGTCATGTAAGGCCAGGAATTCATAAGTAAGAATAAGACTCTGAGTATTTATTTGGGAGCTGATTTGCAAGCTCCCCAAAAAGGCAAAGAGAAAAAAAAACCTACAACATATCAGTAAAGAAATATACATTATCCCAGGATCATATTTATTATTCACTCATGAAAAGAAAATGTACTATAAAGTTAAATCACTTAAAACTAGTTACAATCTGTGTAATCCTGCTTAACTGACATTCTGAAAAAAAAAAAAAGCTACAAATATATTAGGTCATAGTACTTATCAAGAGTAATGTTGATAGGTGGATAATTAAATAAGTGAAGCCAAATGATGATCTTAAAGCCATGACTACATCCTATCGGCACTGTAATATTGTGTTGTAACACTATGCATAGGTGAGAATACAGACACTTACAGAATAAATTAACCTTCAATGACTGAAAATTTAATGAACAGGAGACTTATTCTTCATGCTGAGATGTAAATTGTATCTAATGAAACCAAGTTTATTATGAATTCATAAAAAAAATCTTTAAACTGAGTATAGAGATGTATTGCCCTCAATATCATAGCAAATTGTGGGAATAAGAAAATTATAATTGTATATAAAAATGCCAGATCAAAAAAAACATGTCAGATCAATACAGTTTTGCCAACAGGGATACATACTACCATTCATTATGCATCTAGAGATGGATTGTATAGACATGCACAAATACATGTAGATTTATAGTTATTAGCTCAAACATATATCCCTCTATGTGGGTGCAGGAACAATGAGCTACAATGCACAATTATCACACACAAGACAGACGATTCCATTGGTATTTACTAGTTAGAGAACAAGGCTCTTTGGACAAACAATAAGATGTTGGGTAAAATAATCCTAGAGCATCTTGTCATGCCACAAATGATAACATGTACGCGCATGCGCGCGCGCGCGCACACACACACACACACACACACACACACAAAAGAGAAAGAGACAAAGAAAAAGACAGTGAGAGACAGAGAGCAATGGGAAGATTAGATAGATGATAGGTAGATAGATAGATATTTTAAAGGATTGAGGGTCCAACTAAAAATGTTTCTATGACTAGAAATAGAACTTAACAGCATATTAAACTAACATTATATTACAACCCAAACTATAAATCAATAGAAAGATTCTATGCCTGTGTAAACAAATATTTAAATATATTAATAAGTCTGGGTTAATACAAGATTTCTGCATAATCTATTCAAAAAATTTATTCCGATGCACATCCCTACAAGTCAAGAGAACAGTGTCACTCCTTAGTTGTGAACTTTACACAGTGTTTCTCTTTCCCACTCTAAAAACTAGAAGCTAACTTTACAGGTGAGCAAGTGAGTAGTCTTATAGATGCTACTCAGTCCACTAATGAATGTTAAAATTAGCACCAAGCCACGTTTATGTCATGGACTATTAATGTGATGCAATGCCTCCATCATCATCCTCATCTTCAAAAAACATAACATAATCTAAACATAGTATTAGAAATACAAATATAAATTAAAATATCTAAGCAGATTATTTTCCTTAAGGAGAGAAGCATAACCAGACTGTTGGTAAAAGCCCAGTGAAATGTGACTATAACATGCAATTTATCTTGTGACTGGTGTAAGGTAACCAAATACATATATTAAGCAATCTAAGGAAATATGCATAGAATAGGAACTTTAGTTAAGAAAAATCTTTCATTTTTTTATTGTGGCAAAGGCACTAGACAAATATCAATCCCAGACAATATGAGTGGCCCACAGGAATCATCTGTACTATCTTCAAAACTTTCTAGTAAATTTAAAGTGTCTCTAAAATAAATGTAAATTTTTTAGTAAAACCTTCAAGTAACATCTTTTCAGGCCAAGTGCTCATCACTTTAAATTTTTAAACATAAATTTTCTTGACCTTTTGGCCTTTAGATATTCAATGATTATTATACTCATGTAGAAAGCTTTCATTCTCCCAGAGTGCATTTTTATGCTGAGAATTTATTCTTACACTAGTTTAATCTTTTAATGGTTGTTATTTTAAATAGGAGAGATTTGGTAATGTCCATGAAGCTTCACTTACTAAGCAGTTTAAATGTATTTGTTAATAATGAAAATGTAAATCAATGAGTGTTTTAAACTAGAGGCTTGTTGACTAATGTCCATTTTTTTAATCATCCAGAACTTAATAAAGTGTCATGAGTGACAAGGATGGTTGAATCAGCACTTCCAATATTATTCAGTTCAATATCTATTATGAATCCCTTTAATAGTTACACTGGAGTAGATTTCCAAATGCAATAAAGCAGAATTAAAGGGCATTTTATGTGAACTAGACTAAAAGCAATTTCTGAAATATTTGAATCTGGGTTTCCACTGTTTTAAGTTTTGCTTACTGAGGTTTATGTTCCTGTTTATTTTTAATACACGCTGTTGAAGCACTCAGGAAAGCAATTTACATGGAGATAAACAACAAGCTGCCTGCAAGGTGTATTCCTTGAGTAAATGGTACATACTCTGAATTGCAGTTCTAGGTTTCAGTTTCCTTAATTGGAAATCATTTAATGCAATAAGTAATTTGTATTATTTCTTTCTACAGTTGTTTTTATTTTCTACTATACATACAATAATGTGCCAAACACAAACATTTTGAACTTTGCTCTCTGTGACAAGTGAGGTGTTTTACCTTTCCCCACTGTACCAGCCATTATTAAACATTTGAAATATGTAGAATAGAGAGTATTTCTAAAGCAATCATCACGACAGAACTGGTTTCCAATAATATTCAGATAAATAATCAATAGTGAATGCTATGACTTATTATTTGACATTTAGGTTGAGTTTTTCTTTAAACATTTTAAAAACATTATTTTTTTCTCATTGTGGTTTATTAATAGCATTATCATAGGAGAGCACAACACATACATACTATGGATATCTTCTGAAAGAGTTGAGTAATTCAACTCTTTTAACTCAGAATATAATTCTATAAATGTTCCATGAACAAAGTGAATTTTTTAATTTTTATTGTTATTATGAGACACATATTAAGAGTACTGAGATTTGCCGGGCGGTGGTGGCGCACGCCTTTAATCCCAGCACTCGGGAGGCAGAGGCAGGCGGATCTCTGTGAGTTCGAGGCCAGCCTGGGCTACCAAGTGAGTTCCAGGAAAGGCGCAAAGCTATACAGAGAAACCCTGTCTCGAAAAACCAAAAAAAAAAAAAAAAAAAAAAAAAAGAGTACTGAGATTTAAATATGTTTTAGGTGTGGCTCTTTCTACCAACCAATGCATCTCAGTACCTTTTCGTTTGTTGCTTTTTTGTTTGGTGGTGGACACATAGTCTTACTGTATAGCAATGGGCTGTCCTTAAGTCTCTATGTAGTCCAGGCTGATTTGCCTCTGTCTCCTGAGCATTGGGATTAAGGGCATTGCTACTTCTAAGGACCGAGAAAGTATTTATTGAGATAGATGCAACTTGACCAGGATTCTCTTGCACAGAACTCTCAGACAGGAAGTCTGCTTTGATGATGTCCCTCCTATTTATATGAGGAAAAAAGAAAATAGAAACATCTTAATGCTTATTGGAAAATAAGCAGGGAAAGGAAGGTTCTTACTGAGGAAATGGAACATGCGTTCTTCAGGAAAGCTAAAGACAGCTGGCGGCATCAGTCACGTCAATGATCAGAGAGGCGGAATGGGGAGCTGGAACTCCTTGATTTGTGTGTGCATTTTTTGTTTTGTTTTTATTTTTGTTTTTTAAGAGAAGATCAATCTCCCTTGCACATAGTCATTGATGTTTTGTATATCTACTTTGCTGAATCTATAAATCCACATTCCTACAATGTACTATTGGTCATGCAATTGTATGCCAACTACAGTCTTAATGGTCTCATAAATTTTGAAATCTTTTCTGAATTATGTAATCCCTAGTCAAAAAGTTATTATAAGTTTGTTATGATGAATTTGAATTTACTAGATTTTTTTCTCAGTTTTCTATTCAGAACTGAAATTGATAAATTTAAAATTTAATGGTTGATTTTATTATCTCAAAACAGGAATAGTTTCTCATTTCTCTCTTCATTAGTGCACATAGGTACATCAGAAGAATATACTTAATTTGATACAAGGTATAGTAATACCTATAACAGACAAAGTTTTTGGTTTAAAACCACAAAAGCATATCCATGTGTGATGTGGTAGATTAGCAAATTCAGTTTTTCAATTTCAAAGGCAGAAGGATCCTAAATTCAAGGGCAGTCTGAACTACATAGAAAGACTGTCTATCAATAATCTATTAGAGATTCATTAAAAAAAAAAAGAATCACTTACAGTGCTTTTAAAGAGGTGAGACAAAGACCCCATTCAGTGAAAGTAAAGATGCTGTTGCATGACTTGGGGAGACAGCTCAGCATGTAACGTGCTTGCTACACAAGTTGATGACCCAAGTTCAATGCCCAGGGTGAGGTAGCGTTATCTCTGAAATATTGGAACTTACACAGTATGCTGTGCATTGGAGGCTTTTGGTACATTTTGCTATGACTCTGCAGCATAGTGGCAGAAACAGCAAGAGAGACTGCTTCAGGGAGGTGGAGGGGAGGCTCAGCAAACATGTTCTCTGCTCTGTTGTTTGTTTTGGTCTCTTTTGAGGCTCTCAAATAAATCACACATGGAGGCTTATTCTTAATTATAAATGCCCGGCCTTAGCTTGGCTTAGTTTCTAGCCAGTTTTTTCTTAACTTAAAATTAATCCATCTGTCTTTCACCTCTGGAGTTTTCCCGTTCTCTTATTTCTATAAATCTTACTCTTACTCCGTGGCTGGCTGTGTAGCTGGGTGGCTGGCCCTTGGAGTCCTCCTCCTTCTCTGGCTACCTCTTTTTTTCTCCTCTCCTTCTCTTCTCTTTTCCTCCTCCCATATATTCTTTCTATCTGCCAGCCCCATCTATCCTTTCTCCTGCCTTGCTATTGGCCATTCAGTTCTTTATTAGACCGTCAGGCATTTTAGACAGACACATTAGCACAGCTTCAAAGAATTAAACAAATGCAACATAAACAAAATTAACACATGTGAAAATAATATTCTACTGTTCTCCATGCATGGGCCAGGTAAGAAAATAAACACATGTGCATGAACACACAAAGAGGTAAAATACATAAATACTGTTCTGAAAAGATATTGAAAGCAGCAATATTTGTTTTTTATTGACTCTAGGATACAATTCACTCCGTTTATTTGTCAGTTCCTAGAGACAATGGATGTTCCTTGGGACACAACCTCCTTTGTCCTAAAAACAATACAGCAAATTAAGTCTCTGGCCCATTTTCAATAAACACAGGTTTCTGGAAACACCCTAGCCCCCTTTACAAAAGATTAATGCAATTATGCTGGGTTCACATAGAAATTCCCTGATTATTCTCCCACCTAATTTTAATGTTTGCAAAGTTCCTCTTGTAAAATAAAATAACATGTTCATAATCTGAGGGACTTTGAAGATATCTGATAATTACCTTGATTTGACCTTTATATAATGGGCACAGGTATGATACTCCAATTTATACACTATTATATGCCCATTTAAAATGGTAGTAAATGTAATTAATAATAAACATGTAAGATTTAAACTAAGCATAACATTAGGTATTGATCATAATTGTCAATATAAAACATTATTTCTAAAATTGCTTTAAGTTAATTAATAAATCCTTAATTGTTTTGTAAATTGACATATACCTTTTTCCCCTATTTTCTCAATCTGAACATTTTAGATTCTGAAACTTGAATCTGTGTGTATGACAAATTTTCTCTTTTGTACAGTTTTTTTCCTTTCATTCTATTTAGGAAAGAATATGATTGAATTATGTGCGAGATAGTTTATATATATATATATAGCTACTTTATATGCATTTCATTCATTTTATAGTTAATATGCTTATATAAATTTTATTACTTATTTGACTATTTCACATAGTATGTTTCATAGCTATTTATTCATTTATTTTATTTTATCAGATATGTGTGCCTGAGTGTGTTTATGTGAACCACATTCATTCAGGGTGCACATAGAGGTCAGAATAGGAACTGAGGACACCTGGAACTAGAATTCCAAGTGATTGTTATTGTTCCTGTGTGTGCTGAGAATGGAACTCAGGTTTCCTGCGAGAGCAAGTACTCTTTACCTTTGAGCCTTCTCTCCTGCCCCAAGACTATCATACAATTCTTGATATTTTGATCACATTAACTACCCTCCCCACACTACTCCCAGATCAATCCCCAATTCCTACCCACCCAATACCACACTACATAAACATCAACAAAAGCAAACAAATATAAAAAACAGGTCAAGTCTAATTCATACTGTCTATAACTGTTGGGTTGCATCCTTCCACTGTTGCTTGATCAACTTACTAGTGGCACACCCATAACAAAACTGACTCTCTCTCCCTGCAGCTATGGATTAAGAAAGCTTCTCAGCTGGATATGAATTTCATACCTACCTCCCCTCTTCATTCTGGGATTTGGTCTGACTTGATCTTGCACAGTTCTTGCACATGACACCACAGCTACTTTGAATTCACACATATACAACTTGTCTGTAGTCCATGGCATACAGTCTCACACTGTAGTTACCCACTGCCTCTGGCCCTTGCATTCTTTCTACCTCCACTTCCTAAATAACACTTATTGACATGGAATGTGGTACAGATCTCCTATTTAGGGATGAATATTTTATAGTCTCGAATTCTCAGCATCTTCATCAATTGTGGGTTTGAGTGATAATCACCCTCTACTGTGAAAAGAAGGTCAACAGACTCACTTAGGTAAGTTATTAGTGTTCCATTGGCCTCTCTGTAATATTTATCCAAATAATAGTAGTAGATTCTCCTCAAGGCCTACGACCTGACTAGCCAAAATTTCTTGTTCATTCTAGTCCAGAAATGCTGTTGTATATGGGTTTCAACATGTGTTGTAGACCTTAAGTCCATTCATAAAGTATTTGATTATTCCCAAAATAGCTGTGCAGCTACTTAACCCGAGGTCATATCTTGCCAGTTAATACTGTAGCTGAAAGGATTCACAGCTGGGTAAGATTGATGATTACTTTTCATTTCCAATAAATGCACATAGCACTTTCAAGCACCATGAAACCTAATTTGTAGGGATGAAATTCCATGGGCTTGCTTGCTTGATTTCTCCATGTTCTAGGACTCAAGTATTTATGTCTTCAGAAACTAGATTTACTATCAAGTACAAGAGGAAATTCAAAACCATTGACAATAGCATATAATGTTTGAGAGTCTGTAAGCCCTTATTAGCCAATATATCCTAAAGAAGTAACCCATTATTAACATTGGGATTTTTATTTGTTAGCCTCTGGTGTCCATTATGGTCATCATCACACTACTAAAGGGTAACTCCATCAAAACTGTCTCTTTGTATAGCAGTATATATTTATTTTGGGAAGCTTCTAGAGTAGCGGGTTTAAATATGACTTTTTCAAAATGTCTCTAGTGTCAATTACCCCTTTCTCAGGTCCCTTTCTCTATACTGCATTTCTATCCCAGACCACAGTTAGCTACCCCCATTTCCTTGTTCCCCATCAGCCAATTACACCATTGTGTTCTTGAAAAATGCCCCCACTGTGGCCTCTTACTAATCTCCTGGCTTTTATGAGTATTCAAAATAAAATACTCATATCTAAATATTCATATCTAACATCCACAAATGACAGAACATGTGCAAGTTTGTTTTTGGACCTGGATCTAGGTTACATCAGAATGATTTTATCCAGCTCCATTTGTTTGCCTAGGGATTTATGTTTCTTTACTATTGACAAATTTTAGAAAGTATTTTCTACAAACATTATCCTTGGAAACTATTACTATATTTACTTAGAAATTTAATACTCACCTTTAAAATGAATGTGATTATTGTGAACATATAAGTAAAATATTTTAACTAATACAGCCATGTATGGTTTATTTGCTTTGTCTTTGTGTAGATATATTTTCCTAATGGATTTGGCTTTGAGTCAAAGGTTGGTCAATATTCTTTCAGGGCCAGAATATTTGAAAGCTTTATTCAGAAGATTGAACCCTTTTAAGAGCAAAGATTCTACGAAAGGATAGGTTTGTACTCTAAGAAGTGAACTTTATTATGTTTTGCTCATCGTAAAAGGCTCCTTTCCTGGCTATCTACTTGCTTTTGGTTAAGTGTGTGCATTAGATGAAAAAGTTTTCTGCAAACTGTAGGCCAACATAGAAACTGTCATTCAATTTCTGGGCTTTCTTTTCCTTCTTGCTCTCTTATTTATTTGGTTTACTTTACCTCACTTGTTTAATACTAGATACAGCAAAGGCAAGTCTAGTGGTCTCTCATATTGTGGTTTAAAAAGTCACAGAAAGCACAGTATAATTTTTACCTTGGTTTGCTATATTTTCATTTTCATTTTTTTACTTGGATCCCAATTTTAGCTTTTATGTGTTTTGGTGTAAAAATATCAACACCCCTGGGTCACATACAATCCTGATAACCTATATATGAGTCTTAGACTAAAAGTTCTATCTAAAGGGAAAATTATCCACATAATTTTACTTCTTATTTCTATTGAAGTTTTTATTTCTACAATAACTCCAAAAGGTTGTCTTACTAACCATGGGAACTTGAATAGGCACAGGCAGCTTATCAATGTTAAAAGCATTTTTCTTTAATGTTCCAAATTGGGAAAAACTAATATTCCCTAAAAAAGAGAAATTGATTTTTAAATGAAAATATATACTTTAAGATGATGTCATGTGGATGAGCTTTACATACAAAATGAGTCATTTCTTTAGAATAAATGATAAAGAGGTAAACAGTACATATGACATAATGGAAGATGACAGAGAGAATGCCATATGGAGACAGGCATGGGATGTCAGCAAGTGTCAGACACTAAGAGAAAAATATATATAAAAAAATTTTCCACTATAGTTTTGGATTCACCATGACCCAATAACATAATTTCATACTTGTTGTTGCAGTGTTTTGTATTTTTTTTTTTTTTGTTTTTTTGAGACAGTATCTTACCATGCAGTCCTGGCTATCTTGGAACTCCCTATGTAGACCAGGCTAGCCTGAAACTCACATAGGTATGCCTATCTCTGCCTCTCAAGTGCTGAGATTAAAGTTGTGTGCCACCACATCTGCCTATAATCTGATACTTCTGATTCCACAGCTTTAAGAAAATGAACTTTCATGAATTTAGGTCACCCAGGTGTGATTTCTTTGTTATGAAAGTCTCAGAAAACTATGTTGTACTCTACTGAAAATAGCATAGTTTCAATTCAACAGAAATATTGGTATGCTATTAATAAACTAAACTAAAAATAAACAATAAAATAAGCACAATTTAAAAATTAAAGGAGAATTGATATATATTATATTCAAAATGAAGTAATGGAATCCAATAAGCCAAAGTCACATGAAATACTTATACCCTGCTAAGTGAAAGGGGCTAGTATGAAAAAGAAGTATGAAACAGGTTTATAGATTAATGTAAAATATGCTCTATTGGTTCATGTTTATGAACACTTGTTCTTCAGCTGGGGACACTCTTTGGGAAGCTTGTAGAACCTTTCCTTAGGCAGTGAAGTCTTGCTAGAGGGAGTGAGCTATTGGAGGTAGAACTTGAGGCTTTTATAGCCCAGCCTCACTTCCTATTCTCTACCTCCTTCCTGACTATGGAGATTTTGTGAACACCTGAATATCTGCTCCTGTTCTCATGCCTTCTCTGCTATGATGAAGTGTGTCTCTTGTAATGGTAAGCCTGAAAATAGCCTACCTTCTTCAAATTCTGTTTTGATAGATATTTTATGTGCCTCTGGAGTTGTCTATTTCTTTATTTGTTCCTTTATTTATTTATTTATTTATTTATTTATTTATTTATTTATTTATTTATTTATTTATTTATTTATGTGTGTGTGTGTGTGCGCGCGCGCGCACGCGTTCTCTTCTTCTCCCATATTAATCCCAGGAACTGAACTAAAATCACCAGTCTTTGGGACCTTGAGGGTACACAGTCTGGTCCTACTTCTTGTTTACACACCACTTCCTGCCTGGATGTAATATGACTGCCAGTCTTTGGTTCTTGCTACTATGACTTTTTTAAGATGATGATATGTGTACCTTTGAACTACAAAAAAAGGATAAAATTTTTTCCCTTAAATTACATCTTTTCAGATGTGTTTGTCACAATAGTGAGAAAAGGCAATGAATATGTACATATACATAGAACACACACACACTAGAATAAATTAAAAAGAAAATATATGTAAGCCCTTTGCTGTAGTTGATTAAAATGTTTTCTAAAGAAACATTTACTAAGAATTATGATATATCTATCTATGTATACCTCAAATGAGCAATTAAGGAAAGAGATAACAGTCAAAATCAGATTCTTCACAATGGAAAATAGGTCTACAAAAAACAACAGCTAGAAGTGAGACAGATGCCTGAGACAATGAGTTAGAGTATGACATATGAACATGAAGTTGTGTTAGCTTATTGTAGAAACTGATAATGACATTTAAAACAAGCACAAATACGGGTATATGCATTAATCAATACAAACAAACATTTGGTCTTTTCCTGTCAGCCAAGAGAACCTCATAAGCAAAAGATGTCAAGTAGCAGTGACAATCCCAGGCAACTTGATATTGCATTCTGATAACATTCTCCAATAAAGGAGCTAATGTCTCCTGGAAGAAACTAGCCATTATAAGAGTGGGGAAGGAAACATATGCAGCATGAGCCAGAAGTAATATATTACTTTAAAGAGAAAAGAAAAAATAGTACTAGGCCATCAAAGGAAAAAACTAAACTCAAAGAATTCCAGTGTGGCAAAAGTTGTGGCAATGTACACCATCAAAGACTGAGACAGTCTTGGATTTAAACTTGGTATCGAAAAAATTATCCCATGGTTATATGAATTAATTACTTGAGAAGTCAAAAATGGGTGCAATGATATAGATATCTGTATCTTAGCTAGTGTTCTCTCACTGTGAAGAGACACCATGACCATGGCAATTCCAAAAAAGAAAGCATTTATTTGGGGCTTGCTAACAGTTTCAGACATATAGTCCATTATCATCATGGTGGGGAAATGGGGGCATGCAGGCAGACGTGGTGCTAGAGAATTAGCTGAGATCCAGATCTGCAGGCAGCATGAAGAGAGAGTTGGGCTTTTGAAACCTTAAATCCAATTCTCAGTGACACATTTCCTCCAAGGAGACCAAACCTACTCCAGAAAATTCACTCCTCCTAAACCTTCTCAAGTAGTAAGACTCCTCGATGACTAAGTATTCAAATATATGAGCCAATAGGGGTCATTCTTATTCAAACCAGCATAATCTGTTAACAAATTTTAGCATTCAACGTTATCACTTGTAGTTTCCTAATTAACTGTGCACATTTCACAGTGAATTTTTCCCCCAGGAGGACACGAGAAGTAAGAGGAGTAAATTAACAGTGGATAAATTTGATAAAACTATCTCAAAGTGAATATCAACCCTAACTTCATGTTCTTAGCACGTAGGGTTTATACAAGGAGATAAAATGGTCCATTATCTCTGTGATAATTTATAAAACAATAAAAAATCCACACCTATTACCACACCTATTATAATATGAAAAATATCAGACTAATAATAGTTAAATGAAATCTACAATTTCTCTCATGAGGGCTCTAAATTTGAAAAAGTTTT
Source organism: Peromyscus maniculatus bairdii (assembly GCF_049852395.1). NCBI lineage: Eukaryota > Metazoa > Chordata > Mammalia > Rodentia > Cricetidae > Peromyscus > Peromyscus maniculatus. The sequence goes on from NC_134862.1 coordinate 57,780,873, forward strand.
ATGCACCCCCTCCCACACACAAAGAACTTGTTGGGGTGATGTCTCATACCTTATATCCCAACATAGGAGGCAGAAGTAGGTGAATCTCTATGCGTCACAGTCTAACTTGGTCTACATATTAAGTTCCAGACAAACTAGGGATACACAATGAGACTAAAAATTATAAAGAAAACAACAATACAAACAAAAACAGCTTATAACTTGTCACAAGAGACACTTAAGAGCACATGATGACTCATGGATATATGGAACACTGTTATCATAAAGAAGATAAAAAACATATTGCAATGAGACAAAATGAATGTGATTGAAGCATATAGTTTTATCTATTTAATAAATATGCCTTAATAATATACAATTTTGATAGATAAAATCCAGTGAAGCATCAGCAGTATATTGTATTAATTGTTCTGTAAATCTTAAACTATTACAAATCTTAAAGATTCATTTAAAACTAGCATCAGTCTTACATTTTGACCTCAACATCACACCAGTCTTCATAATTCCAATCACAATTATTTGGATGATTGGTCACCTTGCTTTTGATAAGCATTTTACTGAATGATAAACATCATGACTTCCCTAGACTCTGTTCACAGGAATATCTGCCTTAACTGGGCATAGACAGGGGTGGTTTTAATCTAAGGATTTATATATCTAATTAGGAGGAATCTGCATATTTCCATAGAAGTTATAGCCTCAGACAAACCAAAACTAAAGTTTGATGGAGAAACAAACAAGACAAAACAAAAATAGCAACAACAACAAAAAATCCAGACAGAGCTTTTGAAATTCTGAACATAAATTATAGTTCCAGTGTCCAGGAATGCCAATCTAAAACCTGGACAATTCATTTCATATTATAGTCTGAGATATTCATTTTTTTAACTAAAGAATGTAAATGTCATCAAAAGCTACGACTACAACATATTACCTAAAATCTATTAAGCTGAGCCACTCAATTCCTGCAGAGGGCTGCAAAAATGCAATATTAATTTGTAGAAACTTGAATTGGGAATGTGATATCGCTGTGCCGCATACTAGCTTCACTATTATCGTTGGAATGAAGGCCTGTTATTTCATTTTCAGTTTTTCATTAGAAGCTTCATAATAAGGATGAAACATTAGCATTTTCATGCTTTGTGGATAAGATTGTTGTTGAACTTGCTCTCAGAAATGTGAACAATCACTTTTCGAGTGCTCTTTCTTTATTGTAATTAAAGACTGGCTCCTTGACAGTAATCCTGATCTCTAATGTCACAGGCAGCACTGCTTTTATGCACTCTGTTATTACTCAGGAAGCATTTTGTAACCAGTTTTCAGTGTGTTAGCAATTCCCCCAAAATTAGCAGTGTCCTTACTTAAAGCTCATCCCTTCTCATCTCCCAAATTTAGGTCTTCCAAAGTTTTCAGTCCCGAGGATGGATATATAATGGATATATATATTTAAATTTACTTGTTCTACAATGTATTAACACCAGGAGCTCGTATCTTGTTTCCTCTGGAAGTAGCATTAATTCAAAAAAAAAGTTATTTAGAGATAGTGTATTGGATACCAACATATTAGCATTCTCATATACTTCATGCCCTGCCTTGCCAACTATATCTTAACTATAATATACTATAAAATAATTGTAATGATTATGTGGAACAATTGACTCTACTACTCATCTCAGATTCTGTATAAAGTACACCTCATGGAGTATGTCTTTCCAATTCTCATTTTAACATCTAAAGATATTTTGTAAAGGGCAATATGCTACAGGTGAGAATTTGAATCACTTTCCTGATTAGAACAAGTCTGGATGAAACAGATTGTTAATTCTTAATGTCTATTTAAAATCATTTTTAGTAAAGCAATGAATCTCAAATGTAGAAGTGCCTCTTAATACATGTGTATGTGCAAATTCATCTCTGTGTGTAAAGAGCACTCATACATTAAGAGCTTATTCAACTTCCTCACTGTAGATACATCAAATTCAACATACTAAAAAAGGAAACATTTATCTAATTAATCTTTATCAATAAAAAATCAGGAGTCAGATATCAGGGTAAAAGCCTGAAAGATCAGAGAAGCAGGGAACAGCCACCAGTTGCCTGCTACCTCTACCAGTCCTCTGTCCAAAAGGGCCGAGATCCTCTCTCAGCCCTGCCTACTACTCCTGTCTCCTCTCTGTCTACAGTCCTCCAAACCACTATGGTTAATTTTGATCTGCTACCCTCTGACTCCAAGCAAGCTGTATTTCTGAGAACACAAACAATATATCACAGAACAAAAGCATATGCTTTAAATATTAATAGCTACGTCAATATGCCCTGTTCACTCAATATACTTTCACCCAGATTTCCAATGCATTCTAGAAAGAATTGCCACTTGCTGTTGCCTTTCTTATTTGCTAGAGCCCATTAATCATTAGATCCTACATGCTAATTCATCAGCATGTTGTATGTATATTTCCTGTGTAGTAAAACTTCTACAGTGGACTCTGTCATGTGTTTACATTAATAACATTTTACACTATGTCATTCTTATTCCTGTCTTCTAAGCATTATCTTCACAGAACAGGAGCGCAATTTTACTTTTTAATGGAACATGGTTCTGTTGCATTAACTTTTTTCTTACTCAGGAAAGACAGCAAAAAAAAAAAAAATCTCTCTAGTTGACAAGTTCCCTTTTTATAAAACTGAAATCTAATCTTATAAATACAGTTTGTAAGGCTTTAATACATCTGAACTGGCATGCTTTTTTTCATAGTATTATTGGTGAAATTATTAAGGCCACTCCATGTAGTTAAAAGGATATTTATTTAATGGTGTAACTCACAAATTAAGGGATAGATAGGTTGCAGGGTCTGGGGAAGGTGTATCGCAATCCAGTGGTGTTCTCTGGAGCTCTGCTCGGTCCACCTCCACCATTCAGCGTCCAGGAACAGAGAGAGCTCTGGCCCATCCAGATCTCGGGTTTCCAGGCACCTCCCCTGGCCCCGCGTGACAGTTGCCAGAGTCTCAATGGGGGGTTGGAACTTCCAGATCAAAGCTGGAATGGCTACTTACTACATCTCCCCCTTTTTGTCTAAATAAGAAGGTTCTAAACTAATATAAGACTATATACAAAGGAATAGTTATCAAATATTTTTCCAGGAATAATGAGGGATAATGACCTAGATAAGATGGAACTACAACCAATGCAAACAATATCAAGCAAGAAACACATACTAAAATCCAGAGAAGTATAAAGCATAGGTAAATGGCATGTTATAAAGATCATTCCAAAAGGTGTCCTATCCTAAAGAACCTGAATCTAATACTTAATATGTTCTATCTAAGATATTATATATACTAAGTTGTAACTATAACTGCTAGTCTTCAATCCCATCAAAAACCTGAGAAGGAACATAATGGTACCCGAAAAATGGTAGATGGATGCAAGCAACTTTCAGGAAATCTTGCAAGAATAGACCAAGACAGCTGGCAGCCTGGACATTCACCTAATGTTTCTCAGCATTGTTGGTACATTCAAATTAGCTACAGGCCTAGAGTATCTTACAGACCATTTTCAGAAGCAGGAATTCTGAAAGACCATCTTACCCTGTCTTGGCAGAGTACAATGGTCGCTTTCCATGTGTCTCGCTTGTCCAGAAAGGACAGCATTGCATTCATACTGTCAGCCATCAAGGCAAGGGCAGTTTTTGCCCAGTAGGCCATTTTGTGCCAAGAAGACAAACTTCCAAATGGAAATGTCTTAGAAGCCCAACATTCTCTCGGGATCAATTGGTGCAGCCAGGAGCAATTGTGTCTCACATCAATAGAATTCTAAGTTATTGAAATGCCATATTCTCTAGGTCTATGAAGTGTTTGAAGATTACTTGTTCATCTGACCTATGTATCTGTAAATCTGGATAACCTAACTAACATAACTATAGAGATGACAGGCATAGGTCACTATAAATCTATAAGTCTTATCTACCGAAATAACCTAAGTACTAAGGCTTCATGTAAACAAGGTGAACAGTCTATAAGCAAATGTATGGTAAATAACGATGACTTCAAAATTGTGACAATACACAAGATATTTATAACAGAGGTAGGAATATATAGTGTGATATGCAATATGACAATAATCTTAAATATATATTAATATACCAAATATCCTAAACAGAAGTAGAACATACATAAAGTATGACAGATATAAATTTACATTTGTATAAATATACAAATATTTCAAATAAGAGTAGAAGTATATATACATTATAACAAATATAGTTCTGTATTTGTATCAATATACAAATTATCTTAAACAGGAATATAAAAATAGTTTACATTTGTATCAACATATAAGAATCCATAACAGTACAAATTACAGTGCAAATTATCTAAGGTTGCTATTTTACTATATTTGTTTACTAGTATATATAATGATATACCATAATATCTTATACCTATCCATTCCATTTCTTCTCCCCCCCCCATTTTTTAAGAATACTGAGTCTAACATTTTCTTTCACCCCCATCCCTATAACACCATCATCCATAACCCTGAGAATTATGAAACCTAAGGGAGAAGGGGCATCGTTTTCTTAGAATTGCTTCCTGCCATTTAGGGGGTGATGTTGTCTCTGTTGGGTACTGTGAGAAAGCTCAGAGAGTTAAATAATTATTACGCCACTCCACATAATTAAAAGGATATTTATTTAATGGTGTAACTTACAAATTAAGGGATATGTAGGTTGCAGGTTTTGGGGAAGGTGTATTGCAATCCAGCGGTGTTCTCTGGAGCTCTGCTTGGTCCACATCCACCATTCAGCGTCCCAGAACAGAGAGCATGCTGGGTCATCCAGATCTCAGGTCTCCAGGCGCCTCCCCTGGCCCTGCCTCATAGGCATGACAGTTGCCAGAGTCTCAATGGGGGTTGGAACTTCCAGAACAAAGCTGGAATGGCTACCCACTACATAATATTTCTTAAACTTTTTCAAAGAACAGTGATGTGCCTACTTTAAGATTTCTATTTACCATGGTCTCCTATTCCTTGTTCTCCCTCTCTTTTCTTGATCCAGCTAGGATCTCCCACTCTCTTTCCCTCGACCGTTGCTCTTCATTGTTCCCACTCATGACCAGGCTGTTCATGTAGATCTCAGCCATTTCTCTGTGTCTTTTTTGGGGTCCCGTTTTCCAGGTAGCCTCACTGGTGATGTGAGTAGCAGTCCAGTCATCCTTATTCCACATCTAGCATCTTCCTATGAGTGAGTACATACCATATTTCTCTTTCTGAGTCTGGGTTACCTCACTCAGGATGATTTTTTCTAGATTTATCCATTTGCCTGCAAACCGTATGATGTCATTGTTTTTCTCTGCTGAGTAGTATTCCATTGTGTATATGTGCCACAATTTATTTATCCATTCTTCAGTTGAAGGGCATCTAGGTTGTTTCCAGGTTTTGGCTATTACAAACAATGCTGATATGAACATAGCTGAGCAAGTGCTAGACCACATGAGAAGGGGAGGAAGCAGAGAGCTAGGGAGGCCCACGGAGAGCCACAAAGATACCCCTGCAAAAGACTGCTGGCAATGGTCGAGAGACGGCAGGAACTGACCAACTCTGGTGATGGGATGGCCAGACACCCTGATAGTTGTGCCAAAACCCCATCCAAGGACTGAGGAATCTAGATGCAGACATCCACGGCTGGGCCCCTGGTGGAGCACTGGGAGTCTAATTAGTGAGAAAGAAGAGGGTTTATATGAGCGAGAATTGCTGAAGCCAAGGTTGGATAAAGCACAGGGACAAATAACCAAATGAATGGAAGCACAGGATCTATGAACCAAAGGCTGAGGGGCCCCCAACTGGATCAGGCCCCCTGAATGGGTGAGACAGTCTTTTGGCTTGATCTGTTTGGGAGGCAGCTGTGCGTTGGTGCCGGGTCCTGAGCTCGTTTCATGAGTTGGCTGTTTCAATCCTGGGACTTATGCAGGGATGCTTGGCTCGGTCGGGGACGGGGGGACTGGACCTGCCTGGACTGAGTCTACCTGGTCCTTGGGGGAGACCTTGATCTGGAGGAGGTGGGAATGGGGGCTGGGCTGGGGGGAGGGGGAGGGGGGCGAGAGGGGGAGAACAGGGGAATCTGTGGCTATTATGTTGAACTGAGTGGTGTTGTAAAATAAATTTAAAAAAAAAATTTCTAGTTTGTCCTTGTTTTGTGTAGAGGACCATTATCTTCATTCTTCCCTGACTCAAGTCCTCCTCTTCCAAGCAGCACAGCACAAGAAAAATGCATCCACCTGGAAGAGAAATAACTGTGGTCTGCCTCTCTTTCATCATGGACTATTACTTTACCAGCATGTGCAGTCTCCATTCTTATATCTGTAAAATAAAAAATAATACTCTATGACTTGATAGCAGGTCTAGAGGGAACATAACTTTAAAAATGTTAGTGAAGAAAAATTAATAGTTGTTCTAACCTAAGAAATAATTTAAATAAGAAATAATGCCCCAGTCCATACCATAGGAACCTAAAGTTCCCAGCTGATCATTTAGTGTACAGGAAGAAATAAAACATTAAATAGATGGTGAGTTAAGGGCAGAAAAACATCAGAGTAATATGTATTCTATGTAGTTCTTTGAATATCATAGACATGTTCTGGCTAATTATATAATCAATAGTCCTACAGTAAAGTACTCAGTAAACCTCTAAGTGGAGATATGCCATTATCTTCTCCCTAAAATAAAATTCATTTGGGCAGGTCAATCACCTGGCCAAGAGACAACCTCTCATGAAAGTTCACTTTAAGCCATGTCAAAGAAATACTATGGCTGTGATGAAGCACCATGATGAAAAGCAACTTGGAAAAAGAAGAGTTTCTATTGCTCACTGTTTCAAATGATATTTCATCTTAAAAGCAGTGAGGACAGGAACTCAAGGAGGGCAGGAACTGGGGGGCAAGAGAAGATGCAAAAGCCATAGAGAAGTGGTGATTTCTGGCTTGCTCAGTATTTTTGCTTACAGAACTCAGAATAGCCTAGGGATGGTAGCATCCACAATTGGCTGGGTTCTTCCCCATGAATCACTAATTAAGAAAATGTTCTATAGTTTTGCCTACAACCTGATCTGATGGAGATATTTTCTCAAATGAAACTCCCTCCTCTCTGATGACTATAGCTTGGGTCAAGTTGACATAAACTATCCAACACACCCACTATGGAACTTTTTTTTTCAAACTCGAATACAATTGTCCTCAAACATTCTTTTGAGTCTCTCTCTCATGCTGTGGGATGTTTTTCTATATGCTGTGAATATATGTTGCTCTGATTCATTGATAAATAAAGCTGTTTGGACAATGATGAGTCAGAATAAGGTTACGCAGTACATTTAAACTAAAGAGACAGGAAGACAAGGATGAGGGGATTCGCTGTGAGCCACCACCAGGAGAAGCAAGATGTGAAAGTACCAGTAAGCCACAAAGCCATGTGGCAAGACATTGAATAACAGGAACAGATTGAATTAAGTTATAAGAGCTAATTAATAATGTGCCAGAGCCATAGGCCATGCAGTTTATAATTAATATTAAGCCTCTGAATGAATATTTTATAAGTGGCTATGGAACTGTGAGGCCAAGTAGAGTAGAGAAACTTCTGTCTACATTTGGCACCCAACATTGGGCAAGGATTTCCAACCAAAACCTGAGAAACCTTTAAAAAAAAAAAGATACTAAAACAGAGCTAAAAGCATCTTCCTAGTTATGTCTCTCATGCAAGCTTAGATACAGAGACACTGTGATATGGAGGCTTGAGCTACAGTGTGGCGAGATTTGTGGTTTATGGGCTTGACCTACAACACGGCGGATTCCCACACAGAGGTGTCTCCAAGCTATGCAGTGCACTGCATGATGGATTTAGCTTTTGCTAGTACAGAACAAAAAAAAAAGTTTCTGGGCTACACATTGCTGGATGGAGGCATAGACCTACTGCTTCCCAGAGTCAGTGGTGAGCATGTCTCCCAGAGTGGGCAGTCAACATACCTTCTCCATGTTGGGAGGCTGAGGGGGATGGAGTCAACAGCCAAAGTCTCTACACAGCTTAAAGTTTAAAATCTCTCCTAGTCAGAGAAGTATTACAGATTCACAATAAGACAGATTCAGATGGAATAAAACTCTATAAACAGTTTACAGTATGTATAAAAATATATGTAGGCTTGGAAGAGAGAGGAAAAGGAGTGTAGGCAGTTATATAAAGAAATAGTTTTAAAAAATAAAGTCTTTAAAGAAACAGTAAAAGTAATATAAAAATGAAGCCTCCTAAAGATGAAAATTACAAAGAGAGTCTGGGTTGTGCTGTGTTTGTGTTGAGAGATGTTATAATCTATGTATATATTGATAGGTCATTAGGAGTTGCCTTAATACTATATCTGTTTCAAAAAATAACAGTAGTAAGTTTTCAACATTGGCCTGTGACATATGGAGTAGAAATTAAATTCATTCAAAAAGTACTTGATTATTTCTATATCCTTCTTGTACCTATTGCACCAGTGGACATGTCTTTGCCAGGTCAATTTTTTTTCCAAGACAGGGTTTCTCTGTGTAGCTTTGCACTTTTCCTAGAACTCGCTTTGTAGACCAGGCTGGCCTCAAACTCACAGAGATCCACTTGCCTCTACCTCCTGAGTGCTAGGATTAAAGGCGTAGGCTACCACTGCCTGGCTTTTTTAAAATTCTTTTTTTTTTTCTTTTGGTTTTTCGAGACAGGGTTTCTCTGTGTAGCTTTGTGCCTTTCCTGGAACTTGCTTGGTAGCCCAGGCTGACCTCAAACTCATAGATATCCATGCCAGGCCAATTGTTTTCGTGGCTCACAGTGTTCATATTTGGGTTAGACTGATTACTGCTTTTCTCCTCTGGTCACATATTCCATAACTACATAAGGTAGCAAGGAGAGATAAAGTTTCAGGACAGTATTACCTTGAGTTGTTCATGTTCTGTGATTCCAGTGTGTGGTATCTTCAGGCATAGAGTCTTACAATTATATTTTAGAAGGTAAATAATAGCATTGTCAACCATCCACCTTCAATATTTGGATGTCTTTGGGGCTTCACTGCTCAACAGTACTCCAGAATAAGTAATCCATCCTTGGCCCTGGGCTTTTTATTTGCTATCTTGTGCTGTCTAGTAGAATCATTGTTGCCCTTTGTAAGATGGCTCCATTTTGACATCTTTTTTATTGTTGTTGTTGTTTTGTTTTTATTTTGTATTTTTGTAGATATGTTTAGGAAACTACTACAGTGGTGTTTTAATATACCTTTTTAAAAAATAGAAATCAGTGATATTTATCCCTTCAACTACCCAGGCACAGTATATCCCTTGTTGCTTCATAATACCTACTAATCTTTCATAGCAATGCATACTACTCTCTCTCCTATGAAAGATACTCTTCACTGGTCCTTAGTACCATTTTGTTCTCTATGGGTATTCATAATACAAACACAAGTATCTACAGTTTCACAGCTGATATCCACAAATTAATGAAATCATGCATGTTCATCTTTCTGGACCTAGCTTACCTTACTCAGAATGATTGCTTCCAAATCATTTTTATTTAGCAGCTGTGGAATATTCTTAAACTATTTTATTAATAAGAGTAAAAACCTTGACATGGGACCCTGAAACTCAAACATTATGTGGTGAATCCACTTGGACTCTGAAATTTTTAGAAAAAATCATACATCCTCTGTCATATAGTTCTCTATATAATTATTCCTTGGAAAGCCTAAGTTTATTTTTGTTGCTGCTCTTGCTTTTTTTATGAATGAAAAAATGAATTTTTCAGCACTAATTCATGAAGATAGTAGAAATCATGACACATTAATAAATTTCAAGGTAACTCATTTTATAGAAGTATTTGTTATTTTTGTATAGTAACCATGGATAATACATTTGTTTTATGTATGATTATTAATGTATTTTTGGATTTATATGTAATATAAAACAAAAATTATTTCTTTGTTACTCATATATAAAATATTTAAGTCAATATCTAATAAACATTGCATGATGATAACCAGTACAGCATAACTTTTTAAAACTTTTATTTATCACAGTAATTTAGCTATAAAGCCTATATGTACAAGACTGAACTTAATCCTTTCAGTAAAACCCAACTATCTAAAGAAAAATAATTGATTTTAATGTCCTTTTGGTCTTATTTTTCTATTTCTGTGAATATACTGGAAACGAAAGTAGTTAATTTTTCCATAGGCTAGTGAAAATTAAAGAATGAAGCTTTTCAAAGGAAAGGTTAGAATCTAATATGATCTGTTCTCAAATTCTGACCTTTCTGAGTAGAGGTTGCCATTATTCTAAATCAGCAGGGAGAGTGCTAATTACTCATTTAGAGATGCTAAGGTAGCTCTGGGAGGTAGATGAAAAGAGGGAAAACCCTAACTAGAAAACAAGTCCCCTACAGGGACTGCTTGTTAGCAGCTCTTCCCTTTGAAAAGCTCAGACAGGAAGTTTTTTAGTTAGGAAAATGTCTATTATATTTTAAGTGGAAACAATTATTAGAATTTTCATGTTAAAAATTAGTTTACAAAGGATTGCCATGGAACTCCAAAGTTATTGATAATGCAGTAAGTTCACATCGAGAAAGTTCCCAGGAGGAACTCAGCCATTTGAGGCATTCACATTAGAAAAGCAGGAAACACCATCAGAGTAGCACATACTAAGGAACATAAAATCCTAACCAATTGTCAAGGGTACTGTTACTAAGGCCTGTACTAATGTACAAAGAACTGAGAAGTGATAACAAAATGGAGCCCGCTGGTCCTCCCTGGAGCAGGTAACCAACTCAAGAGCATCAATACAGGAAACCAGTAAGGACAGTCAAGGTTCTAGGTTTTTCTTTCTACTCAGTGAAGATAATTAAGAGCAATTTTGAAACTATAGATTTTCCAGTAAGTCTATGTCATTGTTTTCAAATGCATATACAAGATTAAAAACAAAACAAACAAAAACCCTTGATGGTCACTCATGGGTTTGAATGACCATCAAACATCATTTACTTCATTTCTTGTTCTAAATGTATGGCCTTTTTTCATTAATTGTTGTTATATCCTTACATACATGCTTATGTATTTATATATATTACAAAATACAAGCAGCTCAATCTGTGTAATACTGCTTGTATGCATGTTTTCAGGGCTGACCACTTGGCATTAAGGAAACCACTTGATGCACCTGTCTCTGGGGAAGACTACTTCTGCATCAGTCAGCATTCCTTAGCTCTCTGTACTTCTTTGCATTTTTAATTTTTTCGTATTAAAATTTTTACATACAGTATATTTTCATCATGTTTTTTTTTCTTCTTCCACCCAACTCCGCACAGGTGCTCCCCACCTCCCCATAAGAAAGCAGGCTGAGCAAGCCCGAAGAAGCAAGCCAGTAAGCAGCACCCCTCCAGGCCTCTGCATCAGCTCCTGCCTCCAGGATGCTGCCCCATTTGAATTCCTGCCCTGACTTCCTTCAATGATGAACAGTGCTTTGGAAGCATAAGCCAAATAAACCCTTTCCTCCTCAACTTGCTGTTTGGTTATGATATTTCATTACAGCAATAGAAACCCTAACTAAGACAGTTATACACAGGGAATTATATACTATTATGATACAGAAAATTCAGAAGGGATAATGGAAGAGATGGACAGAAACAGAAAAAACAGAGATTTTTATGTTTTTAAATATTTATCTTCTTCTTAACTACCTATTGCCAACCACTGAACTTAAAAATAAAATAAACGCAATTTAACATGCTTCCAAAGGGGTAAAAGGGAACTGATTGTGGCAGGGCAAGACAATGCAGAGATTCCTCCATCGTAGATTCTTGCTGAGGCCATTTTACGTTGAACTAGGACTTGATCACCTTGATGGGAAGGAAGCCCTGTGGAAAATGACCCAACTCTATTCTGGGAACTGGAGATCATGATGCCTCAGCTAACTTATCTTAGCTGCTGTTAAACTGTCTGCTTCTGCAAACCTCCCCCTCCAGCTAATTGTGTATCTTAGCTTGTGTTAAACTTCTTGCTTTCACAAAATGTCCCCATGTAAAGGCCAAGCAAGGAAACAGGGTGTGGGTTTTTGTTTGTTTGTTTGTTTTATTTTGATTTTTTTGTATTGTGGATGTGTGTGTGTGTGTTTCTTTTGTTGTTGTTGTTGTTGTTTTTGTGGGGGGGGGGGCAAACAGCTTGACCATACAGCTGCCATGACAGGCTTAGAGGCCCAGACACAGCTTCTGGCAAGTAACACCTGGATCCAGGAAAAGCCATAAGCTGACCCTACCCAGGAAGTGCATGTGTCTAAGGGGCAATACCTGACATTCCAAAGTGTTGCTTGCATCTAACAGAAATATCTGACACCTGATGTTCCAAGCATGCCCTATATCCAGGCCTGAACCCTGGAAATCCCCTCACCCCAACCTCTTCTATGATTAAAAATCCCACTCTGCCTGGCCTTGGGGCTCTCTGTTCTCACTGCTGTGTCAGACAGAGTCCAAGCTCCAAGCTTGAAAATAAAGGCTCTTTGCTTTTATATACAGGATTCCGTCTCCATGGTGGTCTTTTGATTATGGTGGCCCACAATCTTGACATAACAGTTGTCTTTAAAAGCCCCTTGCTTTAAATGCCCAGAGCTGCTTTGGGTTCTGAAACCTGTGTGTAGTCCCAGCTGGCTGGAATAAAGACTTTGAATTGGCAATAGAGTTTCTGAGTGGTCTTCTCTGGTGGGGTCCAATAACAGTGTTGTTACCCAGAACATGTAAATCTATACATTCTCCAGGGTGGTGACATGATTATTATAATTACTACTGCTAGATGAATTGGTTCTGTTAGCAAAATATTATATATATATATATATATATATATATATACATTTGTATCATATATATATAAACATTTGTATCATATATATATATATATATAAACATTTGTATCAAAAGCAAAAAGAAAATTTCCCCTCATTTCTATTTAAAATGTTACATGAGTGCGTCTGACACAGCACACATATATCAAAAGATGTTAAATGCCATGAACCTTATGAATCTTTATTTTGATATCTGATTAGTAAAGTATCTTCAAAGAGAATCTTTATGATTTAATATATTTTTCAAGGAACTACAATGAAGTTTTGACTATCATGTCAAGAAAAGTTAGAAAATTTCTCAATACAATAATTCTACACAGTCTCACTTTCAATACATTTTTAATTTTTTCTTGTATAGAAATCTCTTCATTGTAAAATTATATTATTCATGAATTCATTTCTAACTATTGTATTTTATACAATCCAGAAAATCAAATGGAGTACCTAAAATTGCATTGTCAGGAAATATAAATCCTGCTTTGATATGAATCTAAGTATGCCACAGGAACTATTTGTGAGACCAAAATGAGCCATCTTAGAAATAAGACCAAAATGCTTTCACCCAAAAACTAAGGCCTAAGATTTCTCCTTCTAGGAATAGGCCAATAGTTAGTTTAACAAGTCATTCCAGATTCCAGAAACCAGGAAATGTAAAAGTAGAAATTCACAAGGTAGTCACGAGGTAATGACTGCTGGACTATGGAATGTCCTCTCCCTGGTTTCCAGGGTAACTGACCACAGAAGTGTCCCCACCTCAGGGCAGCCAATGAGAAATGGTGGTGGATAACCACTCCCTTAGAAGTAAGATTAAGCCATGATTTCTAGAAAGCCCCTAGAAGTGAGCCAATCAGAATTGTATCAGTACTAGTACCCATAAATGATGTAACCTTGTGATTTTTCCCTTTAAAAACTGAGCTTGCAGAGAGGTGGGCACTTCCTCCAGCCTCCACTGTGTTGAATTTATTGGACAAAGTCCCTGCCTAGGCTTGAATTGCTTTTGGATATCCAGAATTAAACCTTGCTTTTGCATTCCAGCATGCTCATCTTTGGTGGTCTCTCTGGGGGTCATGATCTGGGCACAACACTATTTGCAGTGAAAACTTACAAAACATTCAACTTTATTAAGTTGCAATAAGAAGCTCACCTATTAGAGGACATCATAGTAATATAATCACATTTGTTTGTTTTTCTGAGAGTTACTTGGAAGCCACTCTGCTTGGCATAAAAAACATAAGTGGAAAAGTTGAACATTCTTGAGATTTGTCCTAGCCTTAACCTTTCCTTAAAAATTATTAAAACTTTAAAAATTACATTTCTCAGTTATAACAGTAGAAATAGGTTCAAGGTCAAAGACCAGCATTTCTTTACTTTTTCAATAAGTACCTTAACTGTGGAGAACTCAAATGATTAAAGATATCAATAAAGAAGACATTTTAGGATAAAATCTCTGAAGATATTTTCAGTGTATGAAGAATTACAGTCACCAAATTGCCTTCCTGCTTATTGTCAAAAAGCTTCAGATATTGTTGTCATAAAACCAAAATTCAGAAAAAAAAGAGAGAGTGCTTCTTAATAGCATAATGAATGGGTTGGAAGACTTCTGATATAAATCTAAAGTTAAAAATATTACTTCAATATTTATTTTCCATTAGTCAAAAAAAACTTGAAATTAATTTCAGAAACAACAAATGTATTTTAGAGAAATGTGATTTTTAAAACTGTTCACTCTTTATAACAACTTTATTTTACCATAATGAATATAAAATTTAACATTTTCATAGATATGTATTTGCAAATGCATATTAAGTTTTTATAAAAAAATCTCAAAAATATAAGTATTCTGTTTAATAAGTAACAATACCATAGTAGAAAAAATGCAATAATCACAGTGCTTTATACTTAAATATCTAGATCATATTATAAAAATTATATGTAAATGCTTTGAGTGTTGTGACCATGCATTTTTTGTATGAAAATCATTATGCATATTTGTCTAGTATTTTTATTGAATGAGAGATAATTTGGAGAAGGTATTTTTAAAAGAAAGATATTTTCCTGTGTCAATAGATCTGAGAATAGTTCTGTAGTAACAAGGACGTATTTAGAAAACATCATTTGTATTCCTATGCCTCATTATGATGGAAAGGATCCAAAAATGCTAGGAATGAGCAACTCTGTGGCACAGACCTCAACCAGGACCGATAAGAAACCCAGCAGAGAAGCCTTTCTTTTCCATATCCACTCCAGGGTGGCAATGCCTACGAAGTATTTTAAGCTGTTTCACCAACTTCCTAGTGGAAACCAGTTCCAGTCACTCAGTTATACCAGCTGACTAACTGCCGTCACTGGTTGCCTTCCTTCCTTTTTGTTTAATAATCTAGTTTGATGTTCATTAGAATGACCAAATAAATCTATGATGCTTATATTATTATGCTAGAATTTCAAAATTACTAAAATCCTCAAAGTATTTGTAGTATGATGATATAATAAAAGTAAAATTCTTTTTGCTAATCATCAAGTTGTTCACTGTTACTGCCAATCCTACAAGTATGAGGAGAAAAACCACTGACCCAAAGCTTGGCCAAATTAATTAAAGCAAGCTGTTTACTCGTGTATAGGTGCTGTGTCGCTCTGAAGGTGAGATTCAATAGATAAGCCTAGGACTAGGGGAAAATTTGACTTTTTTTTTTTTTTTTAATCTTGGGAGTAGGAAGTTTCCAAATGTGGGATTTGGCAGGCAAAGAGTTGAGACAGAAGAAGCAGAACACATGACTAAGAAGTTGTCATAACAATATCTTGAAACAAAGACATGTTTGCAAGGTGGCCATAACAAGGAAATCATAACAATTTTTCAAAACAAAGGCACATTTGCTATTTCCTGGTACAGGCAGTATAGAAACTTTTGTAGTTAAGGTTACAGGTGAGGTACAGAACACTCTTTGAGAAACAGATTTAATCATAATCAGAAATGAATTCACTTTGTTTTTACTATAAGATGGCTTTCAAGCTTAAGATGGAGGCAGGCTAGTTTATCACTGTTAAATGATATTTGCACCTTGCAAAAAATTATAGTTGTCAATTATTAACAGTCCCCTCACAGCTCTGTGTGAATGCCACAAAGCCTTTAGGACAGTTTAAGATAGATTCAAGCTGGGTGGCACCTGCCTTTAATCCCAGCACTCGGGGAGCAGAAGCAGACAGATCTCTGTGAGCTCAAGGCCAGCCTGGGCTACCAAATAGTTCCAGGAAAGGCAAAAAGCTACACAGAGAAACGCTGTCTCGAAAAACAAAACCACAACAAAAGATAGATAGATAGATAGATAGATAGATAGATAGATAGATGATAGATAGATAGATGATAGATAGATAGATAGATAGATAGATAGATAGATAGATAGATAGATAGATAGATAGATAGATTCAAGTCTCCTACAGGTTAAAGAAAGATTGTTGTGGAAACTGCATCTAAAACCTGAAAATCTGAGTATTAAAATGATAGAAGAAAAAATAAAGTACAATTTGTATCTTCAGTGAGTCTCCTGAGACAACAGAAAACAATTAAGGAAGAGATGACAGAGAAAATATTAGGTATAGAGAAATCTCTATCCCTCCCCACACTTGTGTGTGTGTGTGTGTGTGTGTGTGTAAGAGACAGAAAGGAGCCTAGTGGTGGTGGCACATACCTTTAATCCTAGCACTCAGGAGGCAGAGCCAGGCAGATCTCTGTGAGTTCCAGGTCCACCTGGGCTATAGAGTGAGTTCTAGGAAAGACACAAAGCTATACAGAGAAACCCTGTCTCAAAATACCAAAAAAATAGAGAGAGACAGAAAGGAAGATAGACAGAGAGACAGAGAGTCACCGTGTAACTCTTGCTGCCCTGAATATGTAGAACAGGCTGGCCTTGAACTCGTAGAGATCCTCAAGTGCTTAGATTAAAGCTTTCACTACCATGCCAGCCAAGAGGATTCCTTGAATACATTCTTCTGAAACATGATTTTTGCACACTAGCAATAACTCAAGGAAGAAGTCATAAGAGAGTTGGAACTGATATTTGTAACATGAACAAATAAATATTCAACAATTATTTAAGTAGAAATGATAAAAATTGTTTTGGAAATGTATTGAGAAATAGGACCAGAAGCTCCATGAAGTAAGTGTGAATGTATTACACACTACCAAAGAACAGACAGCTACTCATGCATCTCAGCCAACATTAAAGACAAGGACTTAGTAAAACAGAGTCACTGAGAAACTGGATATTATGCTGTAGGGATCATTATATTAATGTACTGAAATTATTTAGTGGTGGAGGCCAAATGGTTACATTATACTGTCAGAGGAAAGCAGATATATTACCATAAGAGGCAGAGTAGTGTGCAGGGAAGAATGACCTTCAGGGATCTGTGGTAATGGTTAATATAGTTGAAATTCTTAGAAAGACATTATCAAAAACATTGATTAAGTTATATGACCAAGAGACAGTAATATGCTCATCAGGTAAAATACCTTGTTACATAGGCTTGATAACCTGTTTGATCCTAGAATTTCATTATGTAAAGAGAGAACAAACTCCCAAAAGTTTCCTCTGAGGTCCACACATGAGCCATGGGATATACACACTAGCATCCATGCACACAGACAAACACACACACACACACACACACACACACACACACAGAGAGAGAGAGAGAGAGAGAGAGAGAGAGAGAGAGAGAGAGAGAGAGAGAGAGAGAGAAAGAATAATAATTCAAAATTCCATGGCATAAAAATATATACCAAATAAAAGTCATGGCCTATTAGTACTTTCCATCTTTATATTTCAGATATGGAGCTTATCATAGTATGTGGAGCGTGTGTCACCTCGAAAGAGTCCTGATAACACTAAGATTTAGTAGGTAGTAGTAGCATATATAATATTTTATACAAAGAGATTTTTTAAATCATTGTTTAGAGAAAAGAGAAGTGCAAATACTTTCATGGATTTTGAATACAAGGTGTGATCTAATACCAGTATGTACATAATGGCACATGGTCACATGAATGGAACTGCCATGTTGGTAACAATGCTACTGAACTCTCATAAATTTTAGTATTAATCTGCCAATATAAATTGTCAATATCATATCCTTGAGGCCCAGGAACTTAAGTCAACCACATAAGATACTTCTTAGCACAGAGATCTTTAAATGTCTACAAATTAATATCCATAGACAACTCTACAGATAATGAAAGGAATTGATAGATGAGAGTTCAGCTCCCTCCTGCTCCCAATGGGATAGAGATGACCCATACAATTTACAGAGCTTTTTAACTTCTTTAAGAGTTTATAATGTAGACATAATAGATACTACCCAAATGGAGCATCATTTACAACTTCTTCCTATAGTTGGATTTTTCTTTGTGCTGCCAGCTCACAAGAAATGACGCAGAGACTTATATCATGAAAGCTTGGCCATAGCTTAGGCCTATTTCTAACTAGCTCTTATAACTTAAATTAACCCATATTTTTAAATCTATGGTCTTTATGTGCTTTGGTTACCTTTACTTGGAGCTCTCCATCCTGCATTCTCTCCAGCTGGCTGGCAACTCCTTCTTTCTTCTTCCCAGATCTCTCCCTGTGCAGAAGTCCTTGCTAGACCACCTAAGCTGTTGGCCATTTAGCTTTCCATTAAAGCAGTCAGAGTGACACATCTTCACACCATGTAAAGGAATATTTCACACCAATTTCCCTTCCCTGTTCTATATCTGAATACTTCCCATTCTATCTTGTACCTTCGGAATAAAGTATTTTCACTGGAATTTCTTTCTTGGGATTTTCTTTCTTAACACCTAACCAAGAGAGCTGTCTGATAACAACTTATAATCTAAATAATAACCTAATCTTCAGAACATAGTAATTTTTATGTTGGAATGATGCTACAGAGGAAAAAATTCTTATCATCCAATGACTTTTTGATTGTTGATCTAAATTTTCAATTTTAGTAAAGTGAGTTTTTTTTAAGAAACTTGGTAATGCATACTTCTGAGTAAAGGATGACTCTAGAGATGATTATTCACTATTTCTTAACATTCCCTTGATGTTATCATTTTCTGTGACCATCAGACTACCAATCCTTCATCCTTTGAATATAGACTCGGACCAGAATTTCTCAAGCAAGTTTCTGGTCTTTCAGTCTCAGACAGGGTATGTACACACTATTCTTGTTATATGACTTTAGGGCTTTGACCTAAGTATCTACTGTATCCCAGCTCTTATACCTGAAGGAAAGAACATTGGACTATTCAAACTCTGATTATGTGCATCCACTTAGCATATCATCTATTATTTTTCATGCTTCAAAATGTTTTTTATTGTCATTTCTATATATTTTTACATTGGTATATTTTAATTAAAATATAATCACATGGATTTCTTCCTGCAATTAATTACCCTTTGCCCTCCTAGGCCCCTCACTTGATTTTCTTCCATGCCTCATCCTTACTCCCAAATTGGTAACCTCTTTCTTCCAAATTACTATTTTACACACACACACACACACACACACACACACACACACACACACACACACATACACATGCATATTCACATACTTATGTATGTATATGTATCCACAGATATACAAGTAGGGACTGTTGGGATTATTTTTATTGTTTGTACATATATAATTTCAGAGCTGACCACTTAGTATTGGACAACCAATTAGGGAGCTCATATCTAGGAGAACTAACTTTCCATCTCTTGGAAATTATCACTTGCCTATAAGCTCTCTTCCCGGAGGTTGGCCTACCAAGATTTTTCTCCCTTTAGTTTACTGTGTCTATTGTTACAGCATTTTTCAGATCTGGTTTATGTACCATTTCTATGAGAGACGGTTTACTACTAGAGACTTCCTAGTATTCTGGTCCTTACACTCTTTCTACCTTCTCTCCCACGATGTTACTTGAGTGACAGATGGAGAGCTGTTATGTAGATGTATATATTCAGGCTGGACACCTCAGGATCCATTGACCATTTTCAGTTGTCAGTCTCCGTGATGGTCTTCATTGGCGGTGTCAGGTGTGACAATCTGACTTGCCATAGATTGGGCCAGTGCAGGCACTGTGTGACATGAGCTGAGCCAGGTAAAGCTGGCAGATGGACTCTTTCACTGAATCAGGCAAAAATGGCTCCCAAATCACAGGTCTAGACTTTGCCCTGTGGGTACAGAGATGGCAGCAGCCCGAGGGGAGGATGAGAGAAGAAAGATGTGTCTCACTAGTTAAAGGTCGCTCTTGAACAAAGCAGGTTCAAGGCCACCAATCTGAACTTGAGCATGCGCACGCACAAACACACACACACACACACACACACACACACACACACACACACACACACGCGAGCGAATGGTCACAGGCATCAGCAAATGGTGAATATGGAGGGGAGTGAGAAAGGAAATAAACAGCAACTTACTAGGCAAATGTGTCTCAGAAACAAAGGGCACTAGAGGGAAGCAGGCCTGAGATTAGGCCTATGGGTTGCAGATGGCAGCTGCTTCAGGAAGGGACAAGGAGAAGAAAGAAGCCACTTACCCAGCAGAGTTGGTCTGTAAATCCCTTACACTTTTTGAATTGTTTCCTCCTGGAAATCCCTTAATATAGTAACTCCATGATTTAAATGTATTATAAATTTTGCTAAATTCCTTATGTACAATTACATAGTATGAAATAATGTTTACTTTTCTTTAAGCATTTGAAAGATCTTTGGAAAAACCTATGGGAAGTTGGAAAAATAAAATGTACTAAAAACAGGGGAGAAAGTATAGTACAAACATCCTTTTCCAAGGACACCATATCTATTGGTCCATCTATCTACATACTGACCTATCACTCTGAAATATAATCTAATAAGTACTTTCTCATTTGTGGAAAGAATTTAATACATAACTGGAGGAGCTGATAAAACAGAAGTATTGATTTTCAAACAGCAAATGATTTCTTGAAATGCTTGAAAAGCTCTAGAATGACCAAGTGCTTAAATATACTCCAGAAATATCAGTTCAATAGCTATTAAAAATAGAAACTTTAAATTGTGTATTTAAAGACCACAAAAAGATTATTTTGCCTTAATTTTTTCACCTTAGGGCTCTCCCTGAAGATTCACAATACAAATGTAAAAATTATATTTTATGTTTGTTTTCTTTAAATACTGTTATACATCATATTCTTTTGACTTATATTAAATAGGATTTAAGTCAATATGTACATAATATTAAGTCACAAAAATTGTGGAAAGCACTGTACTGAGAATCCAAATAAGAGTCAGGAAAATATCATTCATAGCTTAAGTTTTATATCAAGCCACAATCTTTTATATATTTTATTTAATCTGATTTATTAAATTCAATAAATTCTATGTCAAGTCTCCAGGTTTGTGTATAATAAACATGAAATCTCATGTTGGTCAGTGATTTC
The DNA here is from genome assembly GCF_049852395.1 of Peromyscus maniculatus bairdii. NCBI lineage: Eukaryota > Metazoa > Chordata > Mammalia > Rodentia > Cricetidae > Peromyscus > Peromyscus maniculatus. The sequence goes on from NC_134862.1 coordinate 57,802,213, forward strand.
TTCATAGTATCAAATCTGTTATAGGCATCAAACATTTTTGGGTGCAAATAGATAAACTATTTTTTATTGGTATTGTGGATCTCACCTCAAAATTTTCTTCAAGAATCAATTTGAAATATAATTTTAAATACCTAAAAATGTGTTATAGAGAATTTGTAGAATGCAGAAATTTTCTTAGCATGCATTATTTAAATTTCAGTGGCAAACTATATTTACATAGACTTACAATTGTACAATTACTATACATAAGTAAATGGCAAAGATCATTGTATAATATAAACATTTAAGAGTTGCATAAAAAATAAAGAACATTGTTAACTATAAATTCTTTTGCATTATTTTATATTTATAAGAGATATACTAGATTAAATATATCACATTAGAAGTAGTTAATTATCATCTGTCTATTCATTTTTAATTACTCCTATGAACCTTTACCATAGAATGATTCAAAGTACAATTTTCCTTGATCCAAAGAGAACTTTCTTCAAAGGCATGGTAATCTTCATGTTAATGTAGCTTGGAGTTTCAAGGGCATACCTGATAGAACAGTGTATTGTCATAAATACTTCTGACATTTATTCACTGTACTTTATATAAAAGAAAGTTAATATTTCAAAAATAAATTAATAGTAACATCATTTCTCAGCTCAATTATAAAATATGCTAATGTGTCAGACATTCTTAATGTACTCAGATTGGCGGGGGACTGCAAGAGCCTAACTAAAAGGAATTTTAAAAAGCAGTATTCCGTGGTGAATAATTCAACCATATGGTCATTTGGCTTTGATTAAATTCACTTATGGGTGTTTGAAATTTTATGGTGCACCTAAAACAGATCTACTACTTCTAAGAAAGACATTTTACAGAAAGGAAGATATAAGTAGCATGAAAACTTTATTTCTTATATTTCTTTACGAATTTTACACTAGCCTTTCAGTCTCCCCAAGGAAACATATTTCCTTTGATGTATTAGAAATGACATAACCAATTCAGCTGCAATCCAATTCCTGATACCATTAATGCACAATCATTATATTTTGGATGAACTCTGAAAAATGAGTAATTAGCAGGAAAAATTTTCAAAATTAAATTTTAATTATATCAGATACAAGAGAAAAACAGAGCCAAGGAAAGTTGTTGAAGCACATAATTGTCCTGCCCTGATGAAATACAACCTGTACGGCTCTTTGGAGGTGTCCCTTGGGAAAACCCAGAAATGAGTGTTCCAATTATATTTAAATGTGTAGTTATATGCATTTTTATACTTGTATGTCTATGTTCACATGTACAATTTAGTTCAGGAATCAGCAGTGTTATACTAATGAAACATTTATGCTCAGACAGAGTAGTCACTGGGTCTACTTACCAACATTGACCCAATGTTGTCAATAATGGGAAATGTTCAAGGTTCCCAGGCTTGTTATTTAAAGTGCTGAGAAATGAGAGCACAGCATGTCATAATGATGGTAAATAAAGCCCCATGAATGAAAACCAGACCTAGAGAGACTGCTTATTTTCGTGTAGATGGCCCTACATCATTGCACATACAGGTGGCACTAAGAGGAGTCATGTGTTTTTTTTTTTTTTTTTTTTTTTTTCTTTTCAAAAGAGCACAGAAAGTTGGGAAGGAAAGTGTTGAAGAGAATACAGAAGTGAAGAGGAGAGGAGAGGGATGGATTTAATCAAAACAGATTATATACATATAGTCAACCACTGAATGATTAAAAGAAAAAAGCTTAGACTGAGCCGTTCATGGATTCCATTAGCTTTGTATATATTGCAGAAAAGTTTGTGTGCTCTCTTTACAGAAAGCATCACTTCCTTGAGCTTTCATGTCTTCCTTTCTGAACCACGGACCCAATGCATACCTTATGTTCTTCCTGGATTTCTGTCAAGAGTGAGGGTGATTGGAAATACCTTTGAAAATAGAAAGTTTAATATTCCTTCTGCTTTTGTATCCATCTTTTTTATGTCACCCAAATCACTTAGGCCTGCCCCGGAGAGTGTGCAGAGATGAATTTAAGCAAAGAATAAAATAAATAAAAGAGATATAAAATGAATTACCATTTTAGAGAAGACGTGGAATGCATTTTTCAACTGACACTTCCAAATGAAAAGAAATGGCGCAAGTGAAGATTCAGTGTTTACCCTGCTGCTCTGTGATTTAAGAAAGCAACCGAGAAAAACAGTGTGCACGCGTTGTAATCTTGGAAGTGTTCTGAACTGTTTAAAGACCACGTAGGGCAGGAGTATGCTATCAATATGACAAAAATATTAAGCTATCAAGTGAAGAATTATCAATTTAATTGCAGGAATATGATGCCTTATTATCCCTTAATCTGCCATTGCTGGTAGAGTCCATTTAGCTAATGAAAAAGGATCAATAGTAATTGGACGTGAGACCGTTTGCTTGTTCTTTCTGAACGCTATTCTGCAGCTGCTATTTTCTGTCTCTCTTGACCTTCTGCAAATACACTTCATGTTATATCTTTCTGCTGGTACTCATTTTCACTGCCCTCACTGTCCTGTAGGTGTTTGCCTCCTAATTGGCAACAATGTCACTCTATTCACAAGGTGACACTTGCAAGTGCAGCTATGACACCTGTGTCGCAATGAGCATTCCCTCTGTTAACCAGTCCCCCAGCACCTGCCATCTCTTTCTCTCGCAGCTTCTCGCCAGTTCAAAGCGTTTTGCTCCAATCGGATTTAGTGCAGTGCATTCGTGTTTTAATAAGAGGATGAGGGTATCAGAGTTTTTTTTTTAATTAGAAATAAAAATTTTGAGCTTTTCTATCCTTATGTCTTTTAATTATTTTTTTAGATAAAAAGTTATGTATATTTTTCTATAATGCACTATTAGTGTTAAACCCATTCTTTCCATTGGCATTCATAATTTCATGAGACAAATTACATAATTAGCATTAAGCTGCTGAGAGGGAAGAGAGATGAGTCTGTGATTTCTTAAGTGTCACTCCTCAGAGCTTTATGACAGTCACTGTATTTGTCATGTTCTCCTGAAGTTCTGGCAGGAATATTATTTCTGTCCCATTACTTGTTGTAAGCATCATCTCCATTTAATCCTGATTTCTCTACCTTACATGTTCATAAACAGAGAAAATGTTTCCATTTTGAATATGTTTTGTCTTTTAAATGATAAAAATAATATATTTTTATTTTTCATCATTATATGCATTTTAAATATTTTTCCTATTTTTTTAATTAAGAATTTTTTTATTCATTCCACATACCAACCACACATCCCTCCTCATCCCTCCTTCCACTCCCCCCTAACCTTCCCCTCCTCCATAAAGGTATGGCCTCCCAAGGGGGGTCAGCAAACCCTAGCACATTCAGCTGAGGTAGGTCCAAGCCCCTCCCCCTGCACCAAGGCTGTGCAAGGTGTCCCACCATAGGCAATGGGCTCCAAAGAGCCAGTTCATGCACCAGTGATAGATCCTATTTCCACTGTCAGGGGCCCCTCAAATGAACATGCTTTCTTATCAGTAAGATTGTACTGTATGCTTTGCTGTAAGCATTTTATGTTTTGATATGCTCTGTCTTTCCCCTGTTCATTGACTGATTGTTATGCATCTTCCTTATTATAGCATTATAACATAAATCTTAAAAAGTCTTATTAATAAAATCTCAAGGAGCCAGGTATTAGGGTGAATTCTGAAAGATCGGAGAAGTGGAACAAACCACAGCTAACCTCACCTCATCAACTCTCAGATGATCTGTTTCCTCAAATTGGAAGCCTCTGAGTCCTCATCTGAATGGATCTCAGCTGAGCTGTTGCTAAAATGCCTAAAAGCTCAAATTAGTTCATGGTCCTCATACCTTATATACCTTTCTGCTTCCTGCCATCACTTCCTGGGATTAAAGATGTGTGTCTTTCCCATGCAAGACATGAGATCTCAAGTACTGGGATTAAAGGTGTGTGTCACCATGCCTGGCTGTTTCCAGTGTGGCCTTGAACTCACCACAGAGATCCAAGAAGATCTCTGCCCCTAGAATGCTAGGATTAAAAGTATGTGCTACCACTGCCTAACCTCTTAGTTTAATATAGTGGCTGTGATGGGGATGTTGTTCTGTATGCTGTGAATATGTGTTGCTCTGATTGGTTGATAAATAAAGCTTTTTGGCCAATAGTGAGGCAGAATATGGTTTGGTGGGACATTCTAACTGGAGAGAGAGAGGAAACAAAAAGCAGAGCAAGGAGATGCCAGCCCACCGTCCAGGGAGCAGCATGTAATAGCTTTACACAGGTAAAGCCACAGAACACATGGCAACATATAGATTAACAGATATGGGCTGACTTTAAGTGTAAGAACTAGTCAGTAGTTAGCCTGAGCTAATGGCTGAGCAGTTTTAATTAATATAAGCCTTTGCCTATTGGGTCTTTAAGGACTTCGGACCAGGTGGGACACAGGAAAGCTTTCAGCTATGTAGCTGTTCTGTTCTCTGACCCCCAGATAAGTTTATTGGGGTACACAATATATCAACCACATAGCATATATTCTAAGACCAAAGGGCCACATAAACTTAACTTTACATAATAGTGTCTAGCATCATGATCATACTCAGTATGACATATACGTGTGTGTGTGTGTGTGTGTGTGTGTGTGTGTATGTGTGTGTGTATATTTTCTGTGTCAAAAAGGCAAATAAATAGCTAATTTGTCCTTAAGTATAAATTTTAAGTTGATATAAGTTCCTATGCATGATGATTAAATCCTCCTTCCAGGAACTAGAATCCACATAACAGATATGAAGATAATAAAGGATTGACTTGAGTCAATATGGTCTGATTTATGAAATACCAAGTTTAGATCAACCATCAATCCACAAGATAAATTTTATGTTTCCTACAAATGTTTCCCACTGTGAGTATAGGGCTAAGAAAGGTGGGAAAGGTTTTGCTCTACTCCAGTCAGATAACTGAAGGGAGCAGAGGAAGCCCTGAGTGTGTGAATTCCTGGATGAAATGTGTATTGTTGACTTGGTCATAATCATGACCAGGTCCAAGGCCTCAAACCTATGAGGTATTGGCATAGGATTTTTGTATGAGAATGAGTCAGGGTCAAACTTGGCAAAGCATTCCTCCTCTGGCCCAAGTAAGAGTGTTTGCAAATGATTAACCAGTATATCAAAATCTAGCAACTATAGCTTCCTCCTTCATGATATATACAGCCTGAGACTGCTGGTCTTCAGAGACGTCCTACCTAGATTAGGAAATTTCCTCACTCTTGCTGAACATAACAAACAAGCTGAATTTCCAGGATGTGGAATTAGTTGATGAGTCTCCATCAAAGTGTGCATACCCCCTTGACACTAGGTTTTCTGTGTATCTGTCCTGTCTGTATTTCCTTCAGTGTCACAGTGATTTTTTTAATGCCTCCCCTAGTCTGTCTGAGTTCCAGACCCAAGCTGCATGGGTAGTAGCAGATATCTCTAATGTTCATAAAAATATGGTTGGAATTTACAGGTTAATATTTTTCATAGAGTGTGTTAAAAATGTTGCCCCATTATTTTTTGTATTAATTATTTCCAATGAGAAGATGGTGTTTATTAATACTCTGTACTCAATATATAGCACTATATTTCTTTTATTTGTTTGTTTTTGAGCAATGCGATTGTGATGCAGCTTTTTCAGTGTTCTTATATTTAAAGTAAATCATGTTTTTTTTGCATTTTTAGACTTATAGCTTTCATCAAATTGCAAATGAGTTAATTATCACTTACTCAAACATTTGTCTATGATTTTACATGTCCCAGGGACTGCTATATGCATGAAATTCAACTAATGATAAGATGATAAATAATAATATTAATATTCTGCTGTGTTTGACTTAAAAATGCTTTCCTCAACTCATTCATTTCTTTGTAGAAAGAATCAGAGAAAGATTGTATTGACCTACAACAGCTTCAGTGAGACCTAATATTTTACTATATATTGCCTTAAAATTGACTGCTATATGAAATGAAAGCACTGAATACTTAAAACTTTGACTACTCAGAAACTAACAATTTAAAAAAACAAGATGGTTTGGCTGCACATTCTGTGTTCTAAAGAACCATACTTTCTAGGGTTAAAAACTTTGTGGGAGAACAAACAGATGAGTAATTTTATGTAAAGATTGTGTTTTATGTAATCTAAGTTATACATTTTCAGATCATTTTAGAGGAAAACAGAATCATATAATTCTGAAGAGTAGCATGAACTGCTTTAAGGGTTACCCACTCTGAGATTACCTCAGTTGCTGAAATTTGAAATTAGTTATAAATGAGCTTTTGTGGAAATAATATACAAAATAAAGTCATAAGTAGAAAGTATGTGAAAGCAGAAGTAGTTTTGACTAAAATTTGATAATGATGATTTAGACATAATGATTAGGAAAGAAGACGGTAGAACTATGCTGTAAATGTATTGAAGGAAAGCACTTGAAATCATAGGGCTATAGATGTGGTTATATATTACTTATAATATAAAAGAAAACTAGCATGTAATTTTTGTATGAATTAATTTTTGATTTCTGCATATTTTAACATATGTCCTTTTGGTTATTGTGACTAAGAAAGTACCTGGCTTTGTCAAAAAAATAAAAATCAACTTCTAGTAACACAGGGAAAGTTAGTTTATTTTAAAATACATATTACTTTTATTTATTAATTTATTTACTTGGTGTTTATCTATGTGTTTGTTTATAAGCTGACCATGGCCATAAGAAAGTTCTTTTCTTCTACTGTGTGAATTCCAGGGACTGATCTCAGGTCATCAAGCTTGGTGGTAAAAGCCTGTATTGTTGAGTCATCTTTCTAGCCTGGGATGAGCCTCTGATACATAAAATGTATGGATTTGTCAACAAAATCTAAAGAGTAGTCCATGGGTTTGAAGAGTATGTAAGACATGGAAGAGAGGGAGGGAGGAAGGAGTGGAAATTATGTAAATAGAGTACTCACATTATTATATATGGAATTCTCAAAAAAGCTATTAAAAATTTGTATAACTTTTTTAGTCATGTTTTGTACTTTAGAGAACTAGAAAATGTTAGTGCTGTGATTGTTTATTAGTCATAGCTACAACTGCTTTTCTAAAATTTTTTTAAGTATTTCTTTATTCTTATTTTTTATTTTATTTTATAATTTAATTTAATTTTACATATCAGCCATGGATTCCCTTGTTCTCCCCCCTCCTGCCCCCCTCCTTCCCTGCAGCCCACCCCCCATTCTCATCTCCTCCAGGGCAAAGACTCCCCTGAGGATTGAGTTCAACTTGGTAGATTCAGTCCAGGCAGATCCAGTCCCCTCCTCCCAGGCTGAGGCAAGTGTCCCTGTATAAGCCCCAGGTTCCAAACAGCCAGCACATGCACTGAGGACAGGTCCCGGTTCCAGTGCCTGGATGCCTGCCAAACAGATCAAATTAATCAATTGTCTCACTTATCCAGAGGGCCTGATCTAGTTGGGGGCTCCTCGAGTATTGGTTCATAGTTCATGTGTTTCCATTCATTTGGCTATTTGTCCCTGTGCTTTTTCCAACCTTGGTCTCAACAATTCAAAATTAAAATTACTTTCTATTAGTTACAATGTGATTTCACCTTCAATTTTTTGACATCTTTCTTTTGAGAAGATGAATTTTTTAAATTTATCTCCTTTGTTGAATTTCAGTGGTAATGATGTTATTTATTGTTTGAGATATCCTGTTTAGTGTTTATACTATGTGCCTTACCATATCCACATGTAAATTTAAGTTTTAGTGTTCCTGGTCACCCTTCTGAAAGAGTATCAAAATAAGTGATTTGATACAGTGACTAAAAAGTCTACAGCCCTTTTCATTCATCCACTGTTGCTTTGAGATGCTGCTCACTATGTTTCCGTAGTTACATATAAGTTCTTAAAGTAATAGAATAAAAGTCTGTAAATACTTAAAGCACTGTAAATATCTTAAACTATTCTGAGAAACTTATCTGAATAAATGCATGAGGTGCAAACTTTGAGTTCAGAAAAATGCCCAGAAGCCCAGCATTGTGATGAAAAAAGAGTAATGTTATGAATTAAAGACAACCCTGGGTGACATACAGAGTTTCAGGCAGGGTAGGATGACATACAAAGATATTGTCTCAAAAACATAAAACAAAACCCAGAAATGTGTCTGGAATTTATTCATTTGGATGGATTCTTTATAATCTCCTGCTTCTGATTGATTAGCCACTCATAATACTTCTTTATTGCAGTAAAAATAAGAATATTTCAATAAGAATCTCATAAACTTCAGCACTGCTTAGGCAAGTAGAAAATTTTCAAAGCAATAGCATAAGCACGAATGTAGTAGTGAACTCCTTCCTGAGACCATAGACCACTTTAATTAAATCCCATAAACCTTATTTTATGATCTCAGAACACACAATTTTATTTCTAAGAAACCTTGGTCCTATATTTATATATGTAATGTTACCAGATGATATGAGGTCGTGCATTTATATAGTTTGTTAACAGTCACATACAATTTCGCAAATGTATTAGAAATTTAATACTAAATTATTAATATCAAGGACATAAATTACTGAAGATTGGGTGTTATAGTAAGGGAGTAATAACTAAGCACTTTTTTCTGAATATGAAGTCAATTAAAGCAATTTTTTTCTAATTAAACATAAACATAACAGCTTCCTACCTGCATCAAATCTGCAACTGCTACTCTAGTAGATGAGTAGAATGGTATTGATTATTACATTAGATTAAGGAAAGCTATGTTGCTGTAAAATAAATGAGAAGCTTCAGCGGGTTAATATGCTGTTTATTGCTCTTTGTGGTAGTGTCTAATATGGTCAGTGAGGGCTTTGTTACAAGCATTCCTTTCTATACTCAACTGCTAAGTTGTGATTCAGTGAAATTCACAAATAACTAATGTAGTCATTGGAAAGAGAATGGAGGGAGGTAAGAGATTTTCTCAGAGTATGTATACAGTCATTTCTAGAAAGTGTTTTCTTCTCATGATATTTTGTTAGTCAGAATGCAGTCATATGGCCTGATTACAACAACCTGGAAAGTCTATTTCTTATAGTACAAAAAAAAAGGAAATAGATATTCTAATATATGCTGTTGACTATGCAAAGGAGATTGTTCAAAATTGAGAGCTTTGGTCCAATCTCTAGTGTAAGTGAGATTGCAGTGAATCCAATGAACTTGACTGTTCCATGAGTAGAAAGAAACCTTTTTGGGGGAAATCAAACAGGTAAGGTTATCTCCCATAAGGTAGAGAGAATAGCAAAATAGTGGAAAAGCAAGCAGATTTTACACAATAACAGGGCACTGCGGGGTGGGTTAACCTTGAACTCTATAGATAGATGCCCTTTCCCAAAGTAGCTGACCTTTGGGGCAGATTATAGGAGGTTCCTGGTAAGCAGAACCCAGTTAAGAGATTTGGTGTTCCAGTATACAGAACCCTGTCTTTGAACTTGTTTATCCAATAATATTCCCTTTGTTTTCCCAGGCAAAGTCCTTCTGTTTGGGACAATGTCACCAAAACTACCATTTGGGGAATGGGGGATTTTGAACTAGGACCCACAAAATAGAAAGATAAAACCAATTCCCAAAGTAGTCCTCAGTATCAGTAAATGTGCAATGGCAAGTGTGTAGCATGAATATTAAAGAATCTTATTAATAAAATAAAAACTGAGGCCAGTTTTTGGGATGAACACTGGAAGATCAGATAAGCAGAACATGCCACAGCTATCTCACCTCGCCAGTTCCTCAGCTGATCCTGTTTCCTCAGACTGGGAACTTCTGAGTTCTCATCCAAATGAATCTCAGCTGAACTGTTGCTCAAAAGCCTGAAAACTTAACCAGCCAAAAGCTTCTAGTTTCTGGTCCTCACACCTTATACACCGTTCTGCTTTCTGCCATCACTCCCTGGCATTAAAGGCTCACTTTCTGGGATTAAAGGCATGAGTCAGCATGCCTGGCTATTTCCAATGTGGCCTTGAACTCACAGAGATCAGAGGGATTTCTGCCTCTGGAATGCTAGGATTAAAGGCATGAGTCAGCATGCCTGGCTGTTTCCAATGTGGCCTTGAACTCACAGAGATCAGAGGGATTTCTGCCTCTGGAATGCTAGGATTAAAGGCATGAGTGCCACCATTTTCTAGCCTCTGTATCTAGTGGCTGTTCTGTTCTCTGACCCCAGATAAGTTTATTAGGGTGCACAATATTTTGGGGAACACAATACTGTAGTTGGAGAGTCTTCTCTCTGGGTCCCACCAAGCCCACTTATAAAATAAACACACAGATGCTTATATTATTTAAAGTGTTTGGCCTAATGGCTCAGGCTTCTAGTTATCTAGTTCTTTCATCTTAAATTAATCCATTTCTATAAATCAATACCTTGCCAAGTGGCTCGTGGCTTACTGGCATCTTTACATGTTGCTTGTCATGGCCACAGCTGGCAGTGTCTCTCTCTGCCTTTCTGTTCTCTCAATTCTCCTCTCTGTTAGTCCCGCCTATACTTCCTGCCTGGCCACTGGCCAATCAGTATTTTATTTATTGACCAATAAGAGTAACACATTTGACATACAGACCATCCCACAGCACAATACCCCCACAGTATGTGTATGAGCACACACATATAAAAATTAATGAACAAACTCCAGCACTGTAAATGAAATAGAAAAAATATTTAAGTGTTGTCATTGTCAAAATGAGATTTCAAGAGAACAGCAACATTTTCTTCAAGTAAAACATACCTGAATTATATTTTAATTATAATGAGAAAATATTAAAGTTGAAATTACATATAGTTTGAATATCACACATAGACTTATGGATTGAATAATTGATTGCAAAGAGATGGGACTGTTTCTTGAGTTTCTGTAAACTTTGAGGTAGGAGGTCAAGTTTAGCAAAGTAGGTGACTGGAGACAGGGCTTTGAACGCTGTTCCTAGTCTGCTGTCCCTTCTTCACTCTGTTCCTACTGTTGAATGAAGCGGACAGCCTGTCTGACACTCTCACTTCTATAGTGATCTACACAACCAGGTCCCAGAATCAGTGAAACTATGGACTATGGGCTGAAATATCTGAAAGTATGAGACCAAAAACAAATCTTACTCCAACTGAAATCTTTTCCTCAGATATTTTCTCACAATGACACAAAAGTAACACACAAAACTTTGAGTTGGAACAATATTTCAGTGAGGAAAGGAATTTGCCAAGGATGAGAATGTGAGTTGGATCTCCAGGACCCACATGGTTGAAAGTTGATCTTCCTGTGTTGTCCTCCAACCTCCACACTCATAATAATTAAAATATATTTTTTTTAAATTTTAGTTTTCAAGGTATTAGAGCTAAGAGTTTATCCTGACTTGCAGAGGGCCTTTGAACTTCAACTTTTGAGCAAAGTTGGGGCTCTTAAATATTTTTTAAAAAGTAAAAAATGAAAGTGGAGTTGGACTGGTGATCTGACTTTGGATATGATTTGCGTGGGGACTCTGAAAAATATTGGAGAAATGCTACAAAAAGCTGATGAATGCCACCATTAGAGTTTAGTGGGTGATCCAAGTGGTAGCTCAGAAGACAGATGCAGACAGAAATGCAGGCAATGAAGTTTGACTCAAGGAGTTACACACGAGAGAAAGAACTCCATCAGAAATTATAAAGAGACCATGAATGTTCATTTCTGCTAAAGAACGTGTCTACATTATGTCCAGGCCCTATGACTTCAAAAGAGAATGTTTTTAACATCATATGAGGTTACCACCTGAATGAAGTTTCCCAGCAATCCAGAATTCAGCTTGCATTATGTTTGTCATTAGTTTTTAATATAAATATATAGTGAGAATCAAGAACAATAATAAGAGTAGAAAGATTTTTTAAAAATCATAGACAAGTCCTACCTAAAAGCTTTGGTAAAGTTGAAACTAAGTAAGTTTTGGTTTCTGAAGAGATTAACATGATTAAAAAGAAGCCAAGGAGATTGCATTAGGAAAACTGTAAAGATGCCTTGAGGGTATGTCAGAGAGTATGTAGACCACACTCAGCTGAGGCCAGAGGTTACAAAATAGTAAACTCCTGAAAGACTTTGCACTGATAATAGAATACTTCTGGGATGGCTTCTCAACACAGGGCTATTGCATGAATCTTAAAATGTTCTTATTAATAAGATCAAACCTGAGCCAGGTATTGGGGTGAATGCTGGAAGATCAGAGAGGCAGAACAAGCCATAGCCACCTCACCATGCCAGTTTCTCAGCTGATCCTATTTTCTTAGACTGGAAACCTCTGAGTCCTCATCTGGAATGAATCTCATCTGAACTGTGCTGCTCAAAGCCTGAGAGCTTAACAGCCAAAAGCTAGTTCCTGGTCCTCATGCCTTATATACCTTTCTGCTTTCTGCCATCACTTCCTGGGATTAAAGGCGTGAGTCACCACGCTTGGCTATTTGAAGTGTGGGCTTGAACTCACAGAGATCCAGAGGGATATCTGCCTCTGGATTACTAGAATTAAAGGCATGTGCCACCATTTTCTGGCCTCTATATCTAGTGGCTGTTCTGTTCTCTGACCCCAGATAAGTTTATTAGGGTGCACAATATTTTGGGGAACATAATATCACCACATTTCCCCTTTTTTGTCTAAAATTTAAAAAAGCATATAACTAATACAAGAAAAACTATATCCAATAAGTATTTACAATATATTGTAGATGTAACGAACCATCTTATTAAATAAGAAACACAGAACCAATGCAAAGAAGAAAGCCAAGAGGTCAGAGATAAGAGCTAAATACCTTACCCTTCCTCCTGCGGTGGTCCTACCTCTCTGAAAGAGACCTATTTCGTGTGTCTACCTTTTTTTATAGTTTCTGTTCTGCCTTCTCATTGGTTGTAAACCCAACCACATGACCTCCTAGTCATTGCCTGTCTGTACAGAACTCCAGGTCTTCTATGGTTGGTGTTGGAGACCGACTCTGGACAGCTGTGTCTTGAACCTTGTGTTACCTGCCACGATTTATCAAGCCTCGTGTAAATAGGAGGCTTTTAGTCTAACCTAGGAATGTAGGATTAAATAAACCTCTTTAAATCAGCTAGCTGCAGGGGCCTGGGACCAAAGCGACCTCCTGCTGACCCTCCTTAGGAATTTTCTTTGTCCTCTCCTCACTCCTGCTCCCCCTCCCTACCTGAAGCCCTGTTTATAAGCTCTAACACCCAGTCAATAAACTGAGGCCTTGACGCAACTCAGACTGCTTTGTCTTTCTTCACGCGCTTGGTCTCCTTTCCCTCTCCCACCCCATTGATTCACAGGTGGTCCCTCCTCGAGACCCTCGAATAACCTGGCCTGCTGGACAGGTCAGGTTGGTATTGAGATTAAAGGCATGTGTCTCCAATGCTGACTGTATCCTTGAATACACAGAGATCTACCTAGCTCTGCCTACCAAGTGCTGGGATTAAAGGCATGAAACACCACCGCCCAGGTTTCCTATGGCTTGCTAATAGCTCTGACCCCTGGGCAACTTTATTTATTAACATACAAATAACATTTTATTACAAATAAAATATCACCATAATATATAAAGTCAAGAATTACATTAACAATGTCTAATCCATTAAAGTTTTACAGATTCAGATGAAAACCTCCACTAAATATTAACAATGTCCAGTCCAGTAACATTTGATAAACTCAGATGAAAAATTTTCATTACTTATCCTATATAAAACAAGTAGTTCCTTTTTAAAAGTAGATTCAAAAATTGACCTTCCTATCTTATTATATCCATATTGTCTCTTTTTACTTTTCATAATAGATTCAATAAACTATCTTTTGTCATTTTTATATCTTCCCCTTTTTCTTTTTAGAGTAGATTCAATGATGTACCCAATTAACCTATTATTTCTTTATCTTTCTTCTCAGAGTAGATTCAATGATCTACCTCAAATCCATATTCTCTTTTTTTTTAAACAAAATCTCTGAATCTAATCTTCTTGTTCATCTTCTTTCCTGACCAATAACAATTAACAACTTGTAACCAACCATTATAAACCATGACAATATCCACAACTCATTAACGACCAAAAAACCTTCCACCCCACCTCTTGGGAATGTGGGCATTGCATTCTTAAAATTACTTTCTGTTTTCTGGGGGTGAAGACATCTTCAGGAAATCCTGAAAAGAAAATTTTGGGGTTCATTGTCAAGTCCTGAGAGATTTATCTGTATCATTTGTCTAGTCTCTGCATAATGGGAAAGTGTAGGACTGTCTCAAGTCCTTGCTGGAGTAGTCATGGATTTGAATCATCTCTGCTAGCCATCTCAAAATTGTCCTGAGCAGTTTGTAGTCCAAAGTAGATCTTTCCATGGTGTTTGTTAATTAGCTTAATGGCTTTAGCATATTCCAGATAGAATCATCATTTTGGGATCCTGTCATCCTTTTGAAGATTTCAAAGTTGCTGTTAGGCGTGGTCATGGTTCCCTGCAGATTTTTTTTTGTCTCCTCTGTGGTTTGAAGCAATCACAGTCTGATAAACACGTCTCTTAGAACCATGAACATTCTTCCCTAGAAGGGAAAATCTTCACAGCAATTTCTCCCCACCATTTTTCTTGCCAAACTTTTCCAAACTGACCTTTGCCAATGCTTTCTTGTAACACAATGGTCCTGGCAACTGTTCTCTGAACAAGCAGCAGTAAGCCCTTCCTCCCAGGTAGCAGCATCACCACAGTTACTAACACGATGAGAAACAGCCAGCAACGTGGAGCAGCAGCCGCTGCCTCCATGGTTCCACCGCCAGTGTTTGTGGCCAGGTCCCAGGCCAAAATGTCTCCTTAGCAAGCTTCCTAGGTCAGACTCATACTCTGGATCATCCTGCCTTTGCCTTCTTCAGTAAATCCTACCTGTCTGTGCCACCACAAATGGCAACGTGTAGCTTGGGTCTGAGCAGGGGCTCAAAAGACCATAGGCAAGTAGCTTTTTCAAGAATTCATACAATGGACATTGGGCACCAGATGTAGCAGGGATCTTAACAGATCTTATTAATAAAATCAAACCTGAGGCCAGTTATTGGGGTGAATGGTTATTGGGGTGAATGCTGGAAGATCAGAGAAGCAGAACAAGCCACAGCTTCCTCACCTTGCCAGTTCCTCAGCCGATCCTGTTTCCTTAGACTGGAAGCCTCTGAGTCCTCATCCAAATGGATCTCAGCTGAATTGCTTCTTGAAAGCCTAAAAGCTTAACCAGCCAAAAGCTTCTAGTTTCTGGTCTTCACACCTTATATACCTTTCTGCTTTCTGCCATCACTCCCTGGATTAAAGGCTTGCTTTCTGGGATTAAAGGTGTGAGTCATATGCTTGGCTGTATTCTTGAACACTCAGAGATCCAGATGGATTTCTGTCTCTGGAATGCCAGGATTAAAGGCATGTGCTACCACTGCCTATCCTCTATGTTTAATATTGTGACTATTCTGTTCTCTGACCCCAGGTAAGTTTATTAGCGTGCACAATATTTTGGGGAACACAATACCACCACACAGGGCTGCCTAAAAAATCTTTTCCACAAGACTCATTTCACTATATTCAACTACACAGTTATTCAGAAATAAATGTAATCATGGTCCAAGGCAATTTGTTGCACCTCAACCTGGTATCAGACCTTGGCATGATCCATGAAATGTTAATTTTCCAAGCTATAGAATGAGAGATATCAATTCACCAAGCAGTAACAGCCTCTTGCACAGTCCTTAAAGTGTCCACCAAATTTCAATAAAAGGTCTGGAAGCCAATCAATATATATGCAATGCATGAAGGTACAGGAGAAAAGCCAAAGACTCAAAGGATAATGTCAAAAGATTTGGAGTTGCAAACAATGAGGACTATCTGTCAAGGAAAGCTGTAGGCAAGAAGAAAACCAGCCAGGGATTCAGGCCATCTGGACATCATTCAACAAAGCCATAGGAACAGTTAGATGAGCAATCACATTAAACATCGCCAGGATGCCAGACATGGATTTAAAGCTTGGCCTTCTGGGTCTCAGTCTTGTTTCATGTCATACCTTTCCTTACTATTCTCTTATAACTCATGTTTGAAATGAAAATTCTGTCTTGGAAGCATGCAACATGACTTTATTTTGATTTTAAAAGGGCTTATTAATTTTAATTAATGTTTGATTTATAGGAGTTTAGACTTAAGTTTTGTTTTTGTTTTTGTTTTTCCTGAATTTCAGGATAAATTTTAGACTTAAAGTTTTGACTCTAAAAAATTCAGGGACAGCCGGGCGGTGGTGGCACACGCCTTTAATCCCAGCACTCGGGAGGCAGAGCCAGGCGGATAGCTGTGAGTTCGAGGCCAGCCTGGGCTACCAAGTGAGCTCCAGGAAAGGCGCAAAACTACGCAGAGAAACCCTGTCTCAAAAAACCAAAAAAAAAAAAAAAAAAAAAATTCAGGGACTTATAGAAATGGACTAAATATCTTTGAACTATAAAACAGTTATAACACTTTCAGGTCTGGGGAAGAATGTTACATTTTAAGTATGAAGTATTACTAAAGGTCTGTGGTTGAACACTAGGTTCCCACATGGTAACACTGTTTTGGAAGGTCTTGAATCTCTAGGGGATGGGCCTTAGTTAATAAGTGATTAGAGGCAAGCCTATGAGGATCAGACTTCATCTCAAATCCATTTTCCACCTCTTTATGCAATCAAACAAGCCTTGGTTACAAGTTTCACCACAATGATGCTCCACTTTACAATGAACTCAGATTCAGTGTAACCAAGCACTACATACAGACTATCGTCTCTAGAATATGTAAGACTGAAATGTAATTCAGTGATAGAACACTTACTTAGCACACACGAGACCCTGGTTCAGTTTCCACAAATATGCATACATACTCACTCCCCACCCTACCTCCTCACACAAAGAATTATAATGTCAGTTTGATCTGCACAATACTTTCCTAAAACTATCATAAAATCTTTATATTCACAGACTTGGGAAAGGGCGAAAAGGAGAGAAAGAGAGGCTAAGATAAATGAACAAAGAAAAGGAAATGAAACGAAGTTGCCATTTAATATCACATTGTGAATGCATATTCGAGAGCTGAAGCAGAGAGAGAGACAGTGTTGTCTGCTAAGAAAGTGCCTGTAGACACAAGCATATGTCTGAGACTGATTCTATAATGAGATTTCAGGAGTGTGAACAAAAAGCACATGAGTGAACAGAGTTCTTCAATAGTACAGCATAAAATGATGAACTGTTAATTTAACAGTTTTGCATGAAGGTCTAATGTTTTTCTGAAAGACCTAGTTTTTTTCCAGAACAAAAAGGACAGACAGGAAACCATTAGGGAGGAAGCAAAGCTAACTCCTTCCAGATGCAAGGTGCCTGGACTTCTTATTGCTCTTCTTACAGGCATATGATCAAGAGTAACAGGCTTCACTTCTACAAGAAAAGCGCTAGGACTTTCACATGCTAACTAGTTAATCAAGTGGAAAAAACACAATGTAGAATCACTCATAAAGGCAAGCATGCAAAGTGACACATGGTCTTTTAGCTGTTCTTTGTTGCTGTTGTTGTTTTGTTTTTGTTTTTGTTTTGTTTTTCTTTGCAATGAACTGAGGAGAGATAATCATCTTACGGAAATCAAGTGCTTCACATTTAATGAACCAATATGATATTCACTTAAATTCTCAGGGGAAATACTTTTGAAAACAGCTCCCATAGATTATTATGCTTTATGCAGGCAAAAATAATTTTGTTGTCATGTGGAATAAGATGTCAGATTCTTTTTAATAAAACTAAAATCCTACATTGCTGAGTCAGGGACATGAATATATTCCACACTTGGTGTCTTCAAAAAGGAGAGGAAACAGCTAGGGTATACATGCAAATAAGGGGAGACTTCCAGTTGTTTATGATATATTTGTATACAGGAGAAAGTCAAAACTGATAAGATGTGTTCACTCTAGGACTTTGCTAGAAATAGATTTTTCAATTTGTTTGTTAATCAAGGTTTGATGGGATTATACTTTATTGTTTGTTAGTCTCATAAAATAAAATGTGTGCGGGAGACAATAAAGGCAACTTATACAAAACAAGCTATGGTCTGAAGTCATGATAAAGTTAAGTCCCATGATGGAGCGGAATCACCTTCATCTTACACCAAGGGGAGAGTGTCTCTAACTGTGTTCCAGTCCCTTTATTCTTATGCATGAGATGATGGTATGCTGAGAAACCACAGAGGGGAACAAGTCACAGGGAAGCTGTGACAAAACAGATACTGTATGCCAAAAGAAAAGATGTAATTACTACATCTGCATCTGAGCAAAAACAACATCTCAGAGTTACTGATTTGAGTTTGGCTTGATTTCCAACAACAATGAGTTGGAAGGGTATCTCAAATCATTTCAGGTGGGTGGTCCTTGCATTTCCTAGGTAAGAGACATGTGTCAGGCCCTGGTGATTTTTACAAGTCAAAACAAAATAAATGAACAATCAGTTAAAAGGCATCCCAAGAACTGAACATTGCCTCAGATCCAGTGTAGAAAGAGCGAGCAATGCATGGATATGTGCTTCACAGCATCAGTCACTGGGAGAGAAGAGAATCAAAACACGGGAAAAGTAAGGTGTCAAGCCAGAGTGACTGTCATAAAACTGAGGCATGGGGAGGTTATGGGGAGGCAATGAAAACACATGAGAACGCTGCTATAATGCTAAAGTGGTACAACTATTGTCAAAAAAAGCAACAAAAGAGACTTGCTGATTTCCTGAACTACCCGATAAATACCTTAGTTAATTTTCAAACAGCTAGATACTTCTACATGTATGTTCACAGTGGCACGCTTCTTGGTAAGCAAAAAGCAGAAACATTCCAGTTGTCCATGAATAAATATACTGATGAACAATGCTTTGAATAGGTAACAGAATATCATTTAGCCATAAAAAATGAATTAAAAACATGTTATGCTGTGGATGAACATCAACATTATACTTTGGGAATGAAGCAAAAAATTAAAGGTTAAATGTTGCATCATTCTTATATTCACATACCCAGAATACATAGTTTCCTTAGAGACAAAAATCATATTAGTGATTGCCGTAAGCTTAGGGCAGTCAGCTGTGAAAAGTCAATGGGAACAAAATCAGGAAAATGCTGTGTTCTCTCCAGTATCCATGAGCTTATTTAGATACTGATGCTAAGCAGTGCCATGAATCATAAGAAAGACAGTCTTATGAGAAAATATACTTTATACAGCTTGAGCATAGGCAAAGTGAGTGTTATTAACTTAAGAAAATACCAAACTGGAATCATAGAGTGACGGAGAATTTATGTTAGCTCTATGTATCAATGGGATGTAAAAATGTAATATGTGTGTAGGCATGTGTGTGTACGGATACATTTGCATTCTTACTTTTATTGCAACTGGGCAATAGTTTTAGCCTGGAGCTCCATCCCTCCTTAAAATAGGGCACACGTTAGGAGGGGCTTTTTAAAGTGTGAACAAATAACATTTTAAGCAATCAATCAGAAACTGTCAAGATCACCTCACACCTAGTTAAACAAGGTCACTGAATCACAGCTATATCTATATTGTACTGAGGGAGCTTTGAATTTGCTTGTATATGTAGGACATGAAAACACACAGATACATGCAATTCTTGTATTTTTGTCTCTTTTAATTATTGCTCTTTAATCCATTTTCATTTAAGATTTTAATCATCTTTTCAGAGTGTTTCCTTTTACGATGTTCATATGTGTGAGGAATTAATGATCATATTCTCATTGGCTTCATGTAATCAACATCTCCTGAATCAAATTGTCTGTGTGACCCACATGGGGACATTATTGTTCTGCTTTGCAGATTTGTTCAAAACTCCATTAAGAATGTAGTAATGCAGACTTTCTTTATATCTAAGGCTAGATTGTCAATCTATTATCCTGATAAAAGAACTTTAAACTTACCTTATTTAGAATGTGAAATACTTGGAGTGAAAATTTGCTAGACAATTTTGAGCAATACAAGGTACAATCAGAGCTCCTGTTTCTAGGTTTCAAATTCACAAACTCGATAATTTTTGAACACTCAAAGCAACCATGACATAAGGAAATGGTCTGTTGAAGGACTCCTAGAAGTTTCCCTAGTGGATACCAGGGAAACAGTTGAACTTTGTGTGTGTGTGTGTGTGTGTGTGTGTGTGTGTGTGTGTGTGTGTGTGTGAGAGAGAGAGAGAGAGAGAGAGAGAGAGAGCTAGAAAGAGAGAAACCATTTACACAGTATTCCAAACAACAGAGAGGGAAAGCGTCTTCTCTTATATGGGTTTTCAAACAGATGAGATATGATTGTTGGATGATCTGTCAACAGAAAATTGTCAGGTGGCAAAGTAGAAGACTGTTCTTTACAAGCAGCTGACTAATAAATAGAGTAACTGGTTCATGCAACTGAGTCAGGCACCAAAAACAGGCATCAGGTTTTAAGCAAACATCTTTGAATCCAGGGGGCATAGATAGAACCACAGCTCCAGAAAGAATGTACAGAGTAAGTAGGACTTTGCTAAAATCTATATTTTTTTTTCATTTGAAAGCATATATGTAAAACAGGGCACATTCATAGTTCTTCAAGGGGAAGTTTACAGTCTTTGTTACTGTTCTACTGCTGTGAGGACACAACTTGACCAAGGTAACTCTTATTTATTTATTTTTATATTTGTCTGTTTGTTTATTTGGTTGGGTTTTTAAGACAGGATATCTCTGAGTAGTCCTGGCTGCCCTGGAACTAGCTCTGTAGATCAAGCTGGACTTGAACTCAGAGATTTGCCTGCTTCTGCCTCCTGAGTGCTGTGATTAAAGGTGTTCTATAAATGATAATAGACTTACAAAATATTGGTATGTGTTAGCTGTTGAAAGTTCTCCTTTCAGTTGATAACAATTGCCCCTATGTATTTGATATGAATATTGAGATGATTGACATCAACTATCACAAAATTCAGTGAATTTTATATCAGATAGTCAGAAAGTAAGATTTTCATGATCGATAAAAATCTGATTTTAAATCTAATCCTAAAACTGTGCAAGTTATTGATTTAAAGCTGATATATTTTTTAAAGTCTTTAAGATTTACAAACATTTTTCCTATTTAAAAAAGAAATTTTATTTTTCCTAAGATATTATGTCCTTTCTTTTAACAGACTCTCATCTTAGAGCAGTTTCTGTTATGGAACTTAGTAAACACTTACGTTGCTCGAGCAATTTACAATGACCTAGAAATGATTTTACTTAACATTGGCAACAACAGAATGCACAGGAGAGCAAGTTAACTTTAAATAGCACATAAAGGAAGCTCCTTGATGCAATAGGAGATTTTCATGAGGAACCTTTGGAAACAGTTGTTCTTCAAGCTGACCAAAGAAGAGATGATGGTTGTAGATTATGTGCAGACATCAGAGGCACACACAAAGCCTGCTTGTGCCAATTTGGCTGGGATACTCTGAGGCAGAAAACCTCCACAGAGATGTGTCTCTGAAGCAAAATTCAGGACAAGTTGAAAGGGATAGTAATTAAAGTCTGGGATCCAGGCCAGGGTTAAAAAAAAAAAAGACTGATAATTATTAAAATTCAGATGGGGCACATGGATGATATTATGCTCCAAAGGTTTAGTATTGCATCTATTGAAAACTGAGCATTTCCCCAAAATATTTCTCCCCTTTTCTGCTTAAAAAACTGTTATGTATAAGTCATTGTGATATTGTAATTTAATCATGATACCGAATACTAGGGGAAAAATGAATATGAAGATAAAACTCTAGATCATGAAAAGCAAACAGTTAATGTAACAGTTATTAAAGAAACCAAACTGCCATTCATGAGCATTTATATTCTGGGGCTATAATTTTCAACTTAGAAAAAGTTAAGCTATAATACATAGCATCTAATGAACTGTATCATTTAATAATGCACAAGCTAATTGTGAAAATAGTGAAGAGACAAGAGGAGACAGAGATAGAGATAGACAGGTAGATAAATAGAGAAAAAGATAGACAGATCAATAGAATCTGAGGCCCATACTTCATTCATCTGTAAAAGAAAAAAGCATTATAATAGTGAGATTTTATAAAACAGAAATAGAATATCCTAAGGAAAATATATAAAGCATTTGTTCTGCAAATTGGTCTTCCATTAAAGCCAAATGACTGCATTTTGTATTGATAAAATTCTAATGGAATTATCATATAGTGAATTTGCCTCAAAAATATTTCACTGGCTGGAAAGGACCTATAAAGGGTATTTATAGAACATAGTAGGTTTAGCTCACAAATAATAGACACTTCTTTGCATAAAAAGGGTACAAAGTCTGGAGAGATGCATTGGTGGTTAACAGTACTAATTACCCTTAGAAAAACATTAGAAGAGAGCGGCTCAAAAACACTTGTAATTCCAGCTACAGGGGCTCTGATGCCTTTTCCTGGCTTCAACATATACTGTACTCCTGTACACATACCCATACACAGACACTCATAGTTAAAAGTTAAAAAGTATATAAAAGTGATAAATTTCTTGACGATCTGGCCTATAAGACAGTGTGGCTTTCAGCATCATACTTATCCAGTGCTGTCACCTGTTCAAAGTTTCAATATCAGTGTCTCATAGGACCAATATCCACAGTCTCATAAAATATTTGGTTTATTTATAAAAGCCAACAAAATTGAAAACTATTATGATATTTTCTAATTCATCTAAGTTCTCCTTATTATACACTGATTTTCCATTATTGTTATAGGAAAGGAAGAAGGTGAATAATTAATATTAACCATTATATTATAATTATATCTCATAGTATAATACAATGACATCATAAAGTGACTGCAAGCAGATGCATCATGAAAGTGTTACACAATGCCAAGCCTCAGCTTTCTTTGCCTTAAATAAAAACTGCCACCGACATTCCGATAGTTGTAATTAATGCTGAATATCTTGTAGCACATCATCACACCTGCTGCCTCCTCACCCACCTGCTGATCATCCTGTGATCTCTCTTGCTGTTTTGTCAACCTGATGAGTGGTGTTGCCCTCCAGATACCCTACCCACCTGTTCATAATTTATTTCCAGCATTTCATCCTTGACTATTTTATGAAATTAAAAAAAAAAAGAAACTGTGGAAATGATCACTCCCAATCCTCGGCTTAGAATACTTCTCATGCTTTGGCTGCTTCTTCTTATTCACTAATAACAGCCTTTAGTTCTTTTCCTTACATTAAAAAAGCACCCTTTCTTCTTGTGTTCAAGACCTAATTGTTCTTACCAACGTCCTTCATAATGTACTTCAAGAGTGTATTCTCCAGACAGGAAGCTGCTTCCTCTCCGCAGAAGCTTTGGGACTAAGAACAAGAAAAACGTAGCAGGTGCACGGAGGGCCAATTAAAAAACAAATCTGCACTAACTGATGGGTAATCTTCAGTCAAATCACTAGTGACAATACCAGATGCCTGGGGAAAATTGACATTGACCAGATCTGTTTATGGCTGGCGGGCTTTGATTCATCTGCACCAGGCAGCTGCTGTAAAGGTGAATGCCTTGTGCTCCCATTTTCTGCTTTTATGAGTTTGTTTTGTTGTAGCACTCTTAGCAATGCCTTTTTTTTCATCCAAGCTTGTAATAGGTCAGCTGTTAGCATTTTCAAATAGCCCTTCCATCTTTCATCATTTTCCAGAGAACCGAATTTGCAAGTAGATAACTGCTGCATTTGCGTTAATCACAGTGTGAATTACTCAACGGTTTGAATATAGTTAATGAGTGCACATTTACCTAAAAGATGGATGATGCAAATTAGAAAAACATGAGCCTTTGACCTATTTCCCCCATCTATAAAACTGAATTCCAGTACAAGTTGCTTTTCACATTTGAAGTCGAGGCTTTTACTTGCTCTGTATTTTACATAGGTCATTTCCAGAACACAAAAACATAGACTATTCTTTATTGGTGACTAAATAGACATTGCAATATCTATTTATAATAATTGCCCAGTTAACAATGCCACCAAGGTATACAAACCAATTCCTGCTGTTGTGTTAACCATAGTCTTGTGTGTTTGTCATGTGTTACATCTCTGCACTTAGTGTCGTATCAAGAGTGCATGAAAATGCAGAAGGCTACAGTGAGTATGTTGAAATTCTCAACACAGCTTCTACCAAACAGTCTCTAAATTTAAAATACAGTGAAAACATACAATGGAACACAGCTGAAATGTTAACTGGGAATTCAAAACTTACATTTTAGTTTGGATGGGGAAACTTCAGATAAGGTGAGTAGACCGGGAAGTATTTACCTCGCCTAGTCATTCAGAACGCCATTAAATGTAATCAGTTCAGAACTGCTTAGATCATTACAAGACATTAAATAGCTTGTAAAATACATCTTGGAAATTCCACCCTCAAGTCATCTTTAGTAATCCTATAGCTCCTGGGATCTTAATTGTAATAACAAGGATATGAACCAACAAGAGATTTTCTCAATGTGGAAAGTCCATTTTTCTAAATCTGTGTAGCTTTGAGATTTTGGTTTGTGCCCACACATCCACACAGGCTCTCATTTCTAGACCAGACCAACCTGACACTAACAATCCAGCACTTCACTTCTCCATCTCAAGTCATATCCTGCAGGGTTCTGCTTGGTTGAGAAGTTTCCACACACATTCACCTCACTGATTCATGCACCATATTTCAATGCAGAGACATACCCTTTCTTATTTTCCAACTCTTTTTTCACATTCCATAGCTTTCACATACATATGTATTGTTTTCATTTCCTAAATCCAACATAAGCATCACACATTCATTTTTTTTTTAAATTATAGTCTTACTATGGATAAGCTTCAAAATCTCATTTCCTCTGTCTCAAGAATTGTAGTTCTGAAGTTAGAAGTGGACTACACAACACGTAACCTACATTCACCCACTTTAAACTCATTGTAATAGTTCCTGAAAGCTTTCACTGTACTAATAGCAATACCTCATTTATGTCAGCCTGTTTTAAGATTCAGCACTCATAAATAGTTCTCTCTCTGTCTGAGTTCCTCTACTCAGGGCCCCTTTGACAGTCACTGATATTTCTTTTCCTTCCAGTTTCAGCTTCTGTTGTTCAACACATCTGATCTCCATAACTACTTTTATGTAAGTTACTTTTTATCCTTACTTTTAGATATAATCATATTCACTTTATAAATATTAAAGAATTCCATTTAATAATGTATGTAGTTATTTTATAATTGATTTATTTTCACTAAATAATAAACTATTAACAGTAGGATTAGTGTCTGCTTGATGAACCAATTAATATGAAGGGACACAATTCCTGCTGTAGCAGAGTCATCAGTTATACTTCTAGACAAAGATACAAGCATTTAAGTAATTACTTGTGCTTTAGGTTTGGGGGCAATGTTTTTAATAATGAAAGTATAATTTTTGAAATTCTTTTTTCTTTTTTCCTTGAATATTTAAAAACACACACTTTATTTTGTTGATTCAGTTTATTTTTATTGGAGATAATAAAGTAAGTTGACTAAGGAAGGCACCATTAATGAAAGTTCAGGAGACAAATGAGTTTCATAAAACTTGATGTGGGCAATGCTTTGAAAATGTTGGGAAAACGTTCTAAGTGTTAGTGTCTCCTCACCTGAAATTCTTCTACTTTGACTCTCTCTGTCCTCTTTGTGCCGAACACCTTTCTCAGTTCCTAATTCTGGTTACAGAAGGTGAAAACCAAGTCCTTTTCTTCTTTAATCAAAGCAAGTGATAGCCTGGAGAACACCTGATATGTTATTTGAGACTCTATCCCACCCGCACCCCCAGAACTACAGACTCGGTGGCCTACGGGGACAGTGCTGTTAATTGAGAATGACCAAAAACCACTGCCAATTTGCTCCAGCTGGCCCGAGAACGTGGAGAGAGCTAAAAAGGCTATTCTCCTCTGTATTGATCCTTCTATGAAGCACATTCACGGGCTGCCAGCAGTTTTTCCTTCTCTTGTTTAAAATCAGATGTAATTTACTGTTGACAAACAGCAGTGTAAGATCTGTTCGATTGGAGGTCACTTCGCTCCACTCTCCACTTTGATCCTATATTGAACACACAACAAATGCAGTTATTTTTAGCTGACTCAGATTATAACCGCTCTCCTTAGGGACTTTCAGCTCCACCTGGAACTTCATTTAATATCTACCTGTAAATAACAAAACACAACTGTGACCCAAAAGTCACTTAAGAGTAACAGTTCCTACTACTGCATTCTTATAAAGATGAGAATGTAAGTTTTAATGATTGGGAGGGTTAATTTAGGTGTTAAGATTATTTATTTATCCATTTTTATTGGCATCCAGCGCTTAAAAAGTAAGTGGAGAAAATTAAATAAAAGGAACAATGTAGGCTATTATACAGTCTTCATATAGGATACAATTTAGAGATGAAGATGGATACACTAAAGGAAAAGTACATTGTAATATAATTAGAAACAGAAAAAGATAATTGCTCCTACCATCACAGTCCTACTGAGTAGAGATGAACTTGTCCTGGATAAAATAAGGAAGACACACTTTGCTAGACAAGAAGACCGCTGAATATTGAGTCTTCAATGACATTTAGATAAATCCAACCTGCAGGCCAAAGGTTTTGGGGTGTGCTTTATGGAACTGAGAGTTTACCGTTAGGAGTAGAGGACAGAAAAATCCACGAAGGATATATGAAGTGATCAGTGTAACTCACTGAAGGAAAAAGTACAAAAGTCCAGGAAGAAAAATAAATCTGAAAGTGTGTTTAGAGCGCTTACTGCAAAGGCCATAATATATATGTTAGGAAGGAGATTATGGTTCATCTTGAAAGCTGAGGAGACTCACATAAATATGTTGTTTGATAATAATAACAGCCAACTATCTTGAAAGTTTATATGAGCAACACTATTTTAAGTGCCTTCCATTTGTTATCTCATTTAATCCTCATATTAACCTTATGACACAGACACAATCATGATTTTTTATTTTATGGAGAAATGAACCAAGACTTGGAAAGGTGAACTAATTAACTTGTCAAGGCCTCAGCAGTAATAAGTGGTAGAACTAATATCAAAACCCTGCACATTATTAATCCCAGAGAAGAAATGGAACATACCAAAATTGTCTTTAATAAATATCACATAGGTGATAGTAGAGATTAAATACTGATGAAAGGTATTTAGTATCTTAATATCAGAGGAAGGTATCGAATAAACACTGACATAATACAAATGCTAAATAATGAGGACATAAAGTGGAGAAATAACCAGAGTATGGGTTAATGTACAAAGAGTATACAGAAATGTATGTGACAGTTGACTGAATATTTTCTTCTCTATTAAATTCTTATGTTGATGTCCCAAATCATAACTGACTTTTTGAAGACAGAGCATATGAAGAGTGTATGGAAGTTTAGCTGGTGATAAGAAGAGCCATAACATTGTCAGGGATGGTGATCATATAAGATGAGAGAGACTTGATTCACTCACTCCTGCCTCCTGGCCCCCAAATCCAGCCCACACATGGCACGAGGGCACAGCAAGAGGTTGTTACCTGTAGCTAGAAGGAAAGTTACTGTGAGGACTGAGTCAGGCAGCACCTTGGTCTGGGACCTCCCAGTCCTAAGCATGGGAACAAATGCATGTCTGTTATTTAAGCCACAAGGTGCATAATATTTGCTATGACAGCCAAATGGAATACATCAATTAATTTCCAACTGTAAAAGATGAGAGAAATCATAGTTCATAGATTTCCAGCTGGAGTATTTGCCATTTCCTATTCAATGGAACACAATATGAGTTAAATTTATTATATGAGCAGTGTTACTCATGGAGACTTCTGAGAGTCCAAAACAGCTCTGGAGAAATCTCATTAGGCAGTCCAATGGGAATACATGTATTTGAATTGGGAAGATAAATTTTGCATTGACAAATGGATTATATAAATAATCATCAATTTTTAATGGTGCACGAGCTAATATCTATTACACACACACACACACACACACACACACACACACACACACCACACACACACACCTTTCCATACAATGTATACTTTGATGACAGGAGGAAGTATAGAAAATTATAAAACAAATTATTCATTTCTATTGAAATAAATATAATAAATCTCCAATAAAAGTCAATTTAACATAATTTAGTACCAGGGTTTTAATAGTTTGTTAACTTTTTCACCCACATTATCAAAATTTTAAATATAATCATGGATTTAGGGAAATCCATTGAAGAGGTGATAATGAGTATATCAACTCTCCCAAATTTCTTCCGCCCATTCCTTACACTGTCCATGTAACTTTCTGCAAAGCAGACCTCTAAATCTTTCTGGTGTTAAATTGTGAGAGTTTTATTTTATTGTGTTGGTGAAGTAGATAATTTACAGCTTTGCCTTCAAATCAATGCCACGACTTTGTAGAAAATATTAACATTTATAAGGTTCTTTCCTTGTACTCACTTTTGAAATGTTTTGGGAATAATCAGGACTGCAAATAATTTAATTTTGTGAAGAAAAAAAGAACCTGAGAGAAAGACATGACTTCATATTGCCATAAGACAGCAGGACATATCTTCCCCTACAGATAAACCAACAGAAGACTCCAGGAAGGGAAGTACATCACAGCAGGCAATTTGTTCATGCTGGGTCTTGGTTTTATGTTCATTTCAGCAATAGATTTCCTAAGGGCCAGGAATAAGCTCAGCTATCAAAAGAAACTGTGTACTATGATCCAAATTGCAAAGATTTGTCCAGGTACAGTTGCTTATGCCTATAAATCCAGCAATTGAGAAGCCAAAGGAAAATATGACTAGGAGTTAAAGATTACCTTGGGCTATAGAGTGAGAGCTTGTCTAAAAATATGATGGAAAACAATCAATAAAATAAAACCCAGTGAATGAGAGGAGAGGCAAATAAATAACTTAACATACTGAATGAAGACAGGGTACCACCATAACATCTGAAGACAGTGGAGGTGAATTATGTCAAAAGCTGCCAGAAAGTCAAAGGAAAAGAAAAATAAAAAATGCTTACTGGTGTAATTAGCAAAGGAACATGTAGAAATCCTTGTTAAATATGAAAGAAGTTTAGGATTACAAATGACAAGCAGGTGATGAAATGGAAGTCACAGGTGAAAATTTTGAAAGGGCTCCTAGGAAGGGGAAAAAAGACTTTCCAATAGCAAGATAGACTATAGACTACTCTCTCCCCACTGCTAGGACAATAGAGAAGAATATTTAAGATAGTCACATAGTAATAAAAGTCAACACAACAGTTGTAAGCTTGAAGACTATGAGGATATTTTAGAGATATAATACACAGAATAAAGTTGGAATGCAGGCAAACATTACTCATCACCTTGATTATGAATTATTATGATGACTCCATTTGGTAGTAATGAAATTTCAGAAATCTTAGACAGACAGAATTTAGCTACCTAACCGTAAATCTAAAGCTCATGGGTTAGGAAACAGACAGTGAGTAAGAGCACCTACTAAAAGGGATTTGTCCTAAGTACAAGTCCCCAGCAACTAGCAAAAAAGCATGGAGTGGGCACATGTGTGTATGTAATCTCAGAACCGAACAAGGTAGAGAAGGGAGAGACAGAAGAACTCCTGAGGTTTTCTGGCTGCTACCTTACCTCCAGGTTCAGTGACAGAACCAGTCTGAAGGGAATAAAGGGGAGAGTGATGGAGTAGGACACCTGACCTCTTCTTCTGGTCTCCTCAGGTATGGGCACTGTGTGTGTATCCTCACACAAAGGTGTTCATAGATACAAAACACACTAAATAAATATCAGCTCAAATTTTTAACACATATTTATATCTGCTAAATATTAATTTTAAATAGAAATTTTTATTCATCTTATTTTAAAAGCTTTATGAAATCACATATATCTATGATTTTACATGTACCACATAATGCTTCAAAACAGTCTCA
This sequence comes from Peromyscus maniculatus bairdii, assembly GCF_049852395.1. Lineage (NCBI taxonomy): Eukaryota > Metazoa > Chordata > Mammalia > Rodentia > Cricetidae > Peromyscus > Peromyscus maniculatus. The sequence continues at coordinate 57,832,176 of NC_134862.1, forward strand.
GTGCTTAAACCATTCTCAAAACTGGCACAATGATAATTAACAAATACCCTGAACAAGGCTCTACCATACATACATATTTGGAGTCAAGACTGCATAGTGAATGATAGAAGTATCGAATACTTTTTGGTAGAGACAATACCAACCTCATTTGACAAAGTTAAACTTAACTTCATAAATAATCCAGCCAGGAATAGAACTAAAAAGGAAAATTAAAGATCAATATTTATGATGAATATGGACATAGAAATTTTTCAAGAAATACTTTAAAGCCATGATTCAACAACACAAATATATCAATAATACAAATCCACTACAACCCAGTTGCCTTTACTGAAATGATTCATGATTCAGCAATATAATAATGTATGAAAATGAGTATATTCTAATGTAATATAGTCCACAAAGAGACAACAATAGAATCAAGAGATCATTCAACAACTGTGTCCCTTCATAATAAAAGTCCTAAATAACTTTGGAATTGGAGAAATATATGTCAACTTAATAAAATATATATGTGATAACATTATGTCCAACGTAACAGAACTGAGGAAAAACTTGGTGGCAATTTGACTAAAGTCAAGAAAAAGACAAAAGAGCGATGTATAAGTGAAAGATGTTTAAACAAGGCCATCAAGTGCAGCAAACCTTGTCATCAAAAGTAAGTAAGCAGTACTGAAGATACTTGTGAACTATTTCTAGGGATCATGAGGACCATCATGATGTATGTTTGAGAACCTAATGAAAATTTAACATATTTTGGAAGAACAGTAAATGGTGGCTCAGAATAAAGAATTCAATCCCAGAGAGATAGTTGTAATACATCATGAAATGTATAAACATATGCAAAGAAAAATTCAAGAGTATCTGCTACAATAGTCATCAAGTCTCCTCAACAAGTTCATGTAATGAAAATACTGAGAAAGAATCAGACACACTTGTTAAAGATAACAGAATAAAATGGCATCTGTGCCAGGACAACACATTTTGTTTGGCACACATTTCACTCAAGAAAGTACAGAAGGGCCGGGCGGTGGTGGCGCACGCCTTTAATCCCAGCACTCGGGAGGCAGAGCCAGGCGGATCTCTGTGAGTTCGAGGCCAGCCTGGGCTACCAAGTGAGCTCCAGGAAAGGCGCAAAGCTACACAGAGAAACCCTGTCTCAAAAAACCAAAAAAAAAAAAAAAAAAAAAAAAAAAAAAAAAAAAAAAAAAAAGAAAGTACAGAAGAAGTCCCTGGGGACAAAGCCCTTTTGAAAGTAGAATAACTATCAAATCTGAAAACAAATCAAAACAAAAATCACATACTGGTATCGAAGACAGGATGGTAACTATGACACCACCTTCATCCAAGAGACCCTTGGGTGAATATTTGCTATAGGTAATATTTAATGTGACAGTGGTAAAGACATGCAAAACAGTTTGAGGGATATTACTTCATGTGTCATAATTACTGACAAACATATGATTTGTTCATAACATAAATGTATTACTGCACACTGCATTATTTTTCTTATAACTTAAAATAATCTAACATTTTTCTCAGACACTTTAGCATGTACAATATCAAGGTAAAGTATACAAAGACATTTTGTGATAGATTCAACTAAATATATCCTCGGAATCTGTGTCAAGATATCTCTGTGCATTGATTAAAACTTAGACGTTGGAGGTAGGTCACCTGGATTTGAATACTCAGCCTATACTGCAGTGGCTATGGACATAGTCAACTGCTTAACCTTTCCAAATTTATTTCTTAAAACAAATTTAGAGTCATAATTTAAGGACTTGTGGAATTCTTTATAAATATTTTCAATGACATAAAAGACAAGAGAATAGATACAGTAGAATCATTTTAGGTATTTTTGATTTTTATTATAAAATAGGATATGCATTACATAACTTGGAAATGTTGCATATGTAAACTCAACAACTCAATTCGCCCCTCAGAGAAGTAAGAGTTCATTCTAGGGTCAGATATGAGTGACATAGACATGGGAAGACATATTTATGTTCACTAAATCTCATGTTCCTACATGATAACAGTTCCATGAAGCTTTATACTAATATAATAAAGAAAATCATATGTCAATGTATTTTTTTCAAGAAGAGTGGGATGATATCAGCTGTAGGATTTAAATGTTACACAACATAATCCTTAGTCTTTTGGTTTATACATTCAAAAGTAGCTACTCAATAGTCATAAAGATGTTAGGTCACATGCAGAATAGGGTAATCAGTAGATATCAAGGGGAACGTAGGTAGCACAAGATAAATAGTAATTAGACAGTGGAGATGCAATATTTCATCCCTCCACAATCATTAAAGTTCTAGTCAGTTAATCAGTCTCTAGGAAATGCAGTTCTTTCCAGCAACCTTATTCAAACAAAGAAGCCAATTTATTTGCCTGTGTCCTACTTGTTCATCTTTCAGACAAGACAATATCTGTGATAGAAATGAAGGCAGTGTTTTGGGGAACACATAGACAAAGCTATAGTGCCTTTGCCTTGCCTGAATGAATGACATATCACCCCAATCAAAGCAATAGAAACCCTTCACTGTGTTAACACAACCAGGAAACAAAAGGATGGGGCCTATGAATACATGATGAGAACAAAGATGAAATTTAGTTGACTGGACAGTAATTGGTTTCACTGATACAAACTGTTTTAGCTTAAGCTTATACTCAAAAGAACCAAGAGGTTTTAATCAAAATCTCTATTGGAAAACACACAGAAAGCGAGTAATCTGTTTGGCTAACTCAGATTCTTTAATCTGGTGCTGCATTAGTACACACCAATAGAAGAGCCAAAGAGTGTTGGAGCATGGTGCCCTCTGCCTGACAGACTGCTACATTTAAGAGGCATGTTTAATTGCTCTTTACATTTAAATCACACACACACAAAATGTCTTCATTCCAAAGGATTTTAGGGAATGAAATGATAGTAAAACATATATAGAATTTAGAAATTTGTATTCAGTTGGATTAAAGTCTATTTACATAGGCTTTGAATATGCAAATAAGATCAGTCTGAATTGCTGGTCACATTTACTGTGACTATGATTCTACTTTTCAGAAGGTCATTTCTTGAATACTTTATGCTGAAACAAGAATCCTATTTAAGAATAATGGATGTCTAAACAACTGTAGAAAAACCTACATAATTCATCTTCAAATGAGACCTAGAAGCATTTCACTTTTATTTCTAAATATAAGTCAGTTGTTAGCTTTGGCATTTTTGTCAATAATAGAATCATGTAAATTTTGTAGCAGTTGAGAGCACACCAGATATTTATTTATTTGGGATTTTGCTTGACATGGTGATGTGCACTTGGTAATTACAGGTTTTTTTCCAACTGGAAAATTCTTATCAATTATTCCAATGAATATGTCACCCAGAAACTCCTTTTTAAAAATAGATTTTCTTCACAACTCATGATTAAATACAGATTAAGTATTACTCTTTATGCTACTGAACATAGTTTTATTTGTGGTCTATTTAACTTCAGGCTTTTCTGTTGTGATAAGAATTTGAAGACAACATATTCAGAATACTGTCACATTTCATTTCTTTTGAAGAAATTTGCCAAACAAGGACATGCATGTTCAGCAGAAGGAGAATGTTCTTTGTTTGGCTCCAATTACTTAACAACCAAGCAAATCACTTCATATGCCATGGCTGATACCCTAAAATGCAGATCTACATTTGACCATGAAAACTCCAATTATTGCATTGGAGAAAAAGAGCTTTCTAATTATTTATTAATTTTAAATAAATTAAATATAATCAGAATAATTTAAACAAATATTGACAGACTAGAACTGGGGGGGGGGCGGGGAGAATGAAGCAAAAGAGCCCAAGAGAAGGCCTAGGAAACAGACACCCAGTTGTTCTCAAACTCAGGAATCCCATAAAGACACTAAATGGAAACCAGACACAGACGGCCTGGTGCAGACCAGTGCAGGCTCTGTGCATGTTGTCTCAGCCACTGTGAGCTCATTTGAGCTTTATGACAAAGCAAGATACTGACATATAACAGAATGTCATTTGGAGTCCTTTTATTGCTACAGTTTATTGATGCTGTTGTTGTTATAACTGTAGAATTTTACCCTACATCTATGAGCTGTATAGTCTCAGGATCATTGTCACCCAAGCACTTTTGGAATAGGTTTACCTTTCCTGGAATGGGAATTAAATCATGTCAGATATTGGTAGGTTACTTCCATAAGTTCTATTCTCCCATGGCCCCAGCATATTTTCCAGACAGTACACCATTTTAGATCAAAGAGTTAGTGGCTGGGTTGGTATTTATATTACACTTTTGGTTGTGTACAGAGTACTTTCCTTTACCAGAGTCTAGCACATGTAAGAGTGAGGACTCTTGGTAGGTACAAGCTCCACTTCTCCATGTTTTATGCTTTATACAGTTGTTTTCAGGAATGTGACCTTGCTGTCAGTTTGTGGAGAGAAACTTATAGTCTTGGTATCAGTTTGGTTTGTTTACGGATTTCAGTGGGACCCCTTGGGCTAACAACTCAATTAAATATAACCCAAAACCTGGTACTGGCTGCTTCATTTGGTGTCAAGAAATGGCCAATGGGGATTTGTCTCCTCCATTATTGGTCGAATCAATTTTGATCACATTCTTATGTATACGTTTTACAAATCTTCTGCTCTATTAAGTCACCACACTATCTTTCAAATGGCCCTAAATTTTAGTTGTCTTTTCTGTATTCCTTACCTTGGCACAACCTTCCCACTACCAACCCCCCTTGATCGTGTTCCAGCCCACAATGTCCACCCATCTGTAACTAGCTATTCTATTTTTCTTTCCTAATGAGCTCTATCTGTTCCCTCTAGTTACTTAATCTATACCTAACTTCTGTGGTTCTCCAGATTGCAGCTTGGTTATCAAGGACATAAGTGATAATATCCATATATAAACAAATACATACTGTATTTGTCTTTGTGGATCTTTGACAACTCACTCATGATGAGGTTTTTTTATCCAGTTCCATCTGTTTGCCTGTGGATTTCATGATTTCATATTTTTAATGGCTGATTAATAATCCATTGTATAAATGTACCACATTTTCTTTATTCATTCTTCTGATAAGGTATATCTAAGTTGTTTCCAAACACTGGATTTTATGAATAGAGCAGCAATGAATATGGTTGAATTAACTTCTCTGTGGTAGGATGAATTGTTTTTTGAATATATGGCCAAGAGGGATAGATCTGGTCTTAAGTTAGATCGATTCCCATCTTTCTGAGCAACCAGAGCATTGACTTCTCCAGTGGCACCACAAGATTGCAGTCTCACCAGGAATGAGCCAGTGGTTCTCTTACACCATATCTTCACCAACATGAGCTGTCATTTGTTTTATTGATCATAGTGATTCTGACAGGTGTAAGATGGAATCTCAAAATAATTCTGATTTGAATTTCTCTGGTGGCTAAGAATGTTGAACATTTTTTTAAGTGTCTCTCCTGCATTTAAGTTTCCTCTGTTGAGAATTCTAGGTTTAGATCCATAGCTCATTTTAAACTAGATTATTTGTTTTCTTGATATCCACTTTCTTTTGGTCTTTATATTGTTTTGGATACTAGGACTCTATTGGATGTGTAGTTGGTGAAAATCTTTTCCCATTCTATATGCTGCCACTTTGTCCAAATAACAGTATCCATTGCCATGCAAAAGTTTTTCACATTCATGAGGCCCTGTTTATTAATTGCTGATCTTATGGTCTGTGCTAATGGCAATATGCTCAGATGGTCTTTTCCTGTGCTAGTGAGTCAAGGCTATTCTACCCTTTCTCTTCTGTCAGGTTCAGTGTACTAGTTTTATGATGAGGTCTTTGATCTACTTGGAGTTGAGGTTTGTGCAGGGTGATAAGTATGAATGTATTTGTATTCTTTTACACAGCCATCAAATTTCACAAGGATCACTTGCTGAAAATGTTATCTGTTTACCAATGTGTATTTCTGACTTCTTTATCAAAAATCAGGTATTCAAATGTCTGTGGATTTATGGCTGGGTCTTCAGCTTGATTCCATTGTTCAACATGTCTGTTTTTATGCCAATACCACATGGTTTTTATTACTACAGCTCTGTAGTGCAATCTGAAATTGTAGATTGCTGTGGGATGTTCTGTATGTCCTGTGGGAGCCCGTTCTTGGGTTCCTCGTGGCTTTACCCAGCAGGTCCGCATAGAGGATGATTAGGACCATGGGCCTGAGTGCAGGTGTCTGAGATGGTCTGCACTTGTCTGTGCTGGGGGATGGTCTGTATGGCAAATGTGTTGCTCTGATTGGTCAATAAATAAAACCTGATTGGCCATGGCTAGGCAGGAAGTATAGGTGGGTCTAACAGAGAGGAGAAATAAAAGAACAGGAAGGCAGAAGGACTCACTAACTGCCACCCTGACAAGCAGCATGAAAAGATGCCGGTAAGCCACAAGCCACATGGCAGGGTGTGGATTTGTGGAAATAAATTAATTTAAGCTATAAGAACAGTTAGCAAGAAGCCTGCCATGGCCATACAGTTTGTATGCAGTATAAGTCTCTGTGTTTACTTGGTTGGGTCTGAGAGGCTGTGGGACTGGTGGGTGACAAAGATGTGTCCTGACTGTAGGCAAGGCAGGAAAACTCTAGCTACAGTTGATGATGATACCTCCAGCAGTTCTTTTATTATTCAGGATTGTATTAGCTCTCCTGGATTGTTGTGTTTCCACATGAAGCAGAAAAGTGTCTTTTCAAGATTTATGAAGAACTTTGTTGGATGTGGATTATATTGAATCTGTAGATTGGTATTGATATAATGGTCATTTTTACTATATTAAACCTATCATCTATGAACTTGGGGAAATCTTTCAATTTTCTAATATCTTCTTCGGTTTCTTCAATATCATGAAGTTTTTATCATACTAGCCTTTGACGAGCTTCATAAGAGATACTCCAAAATATTTTATATTATTCAGAGCTGTTGTGAAAGGTGGTGTGCCCATGACTTCTTTCTCACTCAATTTGTCATTTGTATATAGGAGGATTATTGATTTTTGTGAGTAATTTTGTTTCTAGCTACTTTGTTTTAAGTGTTTATCAGCTACAGGACATCCTTGGTGGAATTTTTAGTCACTTATCATCTACAAATAAATACACTTTGAATTCATCGTTTAAAATTTGTATCCCCATTATGTTCTTCAATTGTCTGATTGATCTAGTTAAGACTTCAGGTATACTGAATAGTTATGGAGAGGGTGGAAAACATTGTGTTGTTCCTGGCTTTAGTGGAATTGAGTTTCTCTTTGTTTAGTTAATGTTGGATATGATCTTGCTGTAAACTGCCTTTATTATCTTGAGTCATGTTCATTTTATCCCTAATATCTCCAGTATTTTTATTATGAAGGAGTGTGTATTTTGTTGAAGGACTGTTCTATATCTAATGGCATGTCTATGCTTTTTTTTCTGACTCTTTATACAGTCGATGACTTTGTTGATATATGTATGTTGAACCATCCCTGCACCTCTATGATGAAGCCCACTTCATTATGATGGATGATCTTTTTGATGTGATCTTAGATTAATTTTCAAGTATTTTTGTGAGTGTTTTTCATCCATGTTTATAAAAGAAATTGATATGTGATTCTTTCTCTTTGTGGTGTCTTTATGTCATTTAGATATCAGGGAAACCGTGACCTTATAAAACTAATTGGGCAATATTGTAAGTTGACCACATTGTAGTTGATGGCTCCATACCTAGAAATGTATGGACTACACAAATTGCAGTTAATGGGTTATGAATTAAAGAAAACATAAAGGGTGGAGGTGAGGCAATAACGATATGTAAACATGTCTGGGGTGAATAAATACTTTGAATAAAATTCTCAAAAAAATAATAAAAATATTTTTAAAGTTAACAACTTGAAGAAAGCATTGGAATGTGATCCTTAAACTAAATTACAATAAATATGATTTAGCAGCTTGGGGTGCATGCCTATTAGATGACTTTACACTGAAAAATTGAGTCTTTTTCTTTTTTTGCATAATTTCCATGTGTGAGAGAGGTGGGAGAAGGTGAGAGTGCTCTCTTCTATGCGGACTGTGTATATGTTTGTGTGTGTGTGTATGTGTGTGTGTGTGTGTGTGTGTGTGTGTGTGTGTGTGTTGTGCATTTGTGTGCAGGAATGTGTTCATGTGCATGCAAGTAGAAGCCAGAATTCTACATCTGATATCTTCTTCTATTGCTCTCTACTTTGTTTCAGAGACAGAATCTCAGTAAATTTGGAGCTCACAGATAGGCTAAAATGGTTGTCCATTGACATCTAGGGACACCTTTGTCTTTTTCTCCCAACACCACAATTACATGAGCTCACCAACATGATTGGCTTTTTTATGTGGGGATGTATGTCCTGAACTCACGTTTTCATACTTATGTGTCAGCCATTTTGAACATCTCTCTAATTTCGTTCTACTTTTTGGAGATTTTTGAGGGGACAACTGTACCATGGGATTTGATTTCTCTGCCACATAGATAAAATATGATTGAAAGGTATACATATGAGGGGATTTTATATGTACTTCTTAATATAATAGATTTTCATCATTGCTTCTAAGTGAGAAAGAATAATTGTTTTCCTTATCATCAGTGTTGTGATGCTACATGCATTACCATATACTGATGGCTCATTTCTGTTCAGTATTTTCAAATGTGAGCAGGAGGAGATAAAATCCAGCTGGAGAAAAGAAATGGCTCATTCCTTTCTTGTTATTCTCACAGAGCTACACAAGTGGTTTTTTTTTTTTCTTTTTCAGCCCTGCTTTCTAATTACTGATTTGAATGGTTCTGCAGATTAAAAATAAAGTTCTTAATTGAGTATAAATGAGTTTGGAAAATATCCAACTAGCAAGGCTCTTCTCTACTAACATTTATTAGAATCAAGATGCTTTCTAATTGGAGAAGCTCTGGCACCACCATAGGTTTAACCATCTTACATGTTTATATTTTGTGAAGGAAAGCACTGAAATTTTGTGTGTGGTTTGGGATTTAAAGCAGGATATATATAAATATACTAAGATACTCTCAGAACAGATTTTTTTTAATCAAATTAACTACTTCAGTACTCGAAGACTCCTGAGAAATTACTCCCCTGCATGACAACAGCTGTTAGAAGATTCTTATTCTTAAATACATTTAAGACAAGTAATCATAATGCCTCAGTCAGCTTCAGGCAATATGTGTACATGGCTGTGGAATAAGCCTCATTATAGATCCAGGGGAATCTACTCTTACCATCTTATTCAGTGATTCAGGCAAGTAATTCTTTTCATTTTGATGTTTGAGAATGAAGTTCAGCCTCCCACTTCAAGTAGAAAGATAAAATTTCAATGAAATGCAGTTATTTGTCCAAATTTTATCATTACCTAGTCTCTAATATTAAAACTAATGTGAGAAGCATAACTAAGCTTACCTTAATGAGCATATTTTCCCTGATGTACCTCTTCTTTCATAGTGTAGGTGTGGTGGAATCATGTCAACTTATTTGCATATAATTGACTTTTTAGAGTTCCTAGTTCTCATTTGCAAAATGTGGCTATTAGTCAGCACTTCAGGGGGGACCTCTTACTTGTAAGATAATTAGATTTTAAAAATACTACATTTTAATTTATTCATCTGTGTGTGTGTGTGTGTGCATGCCTACACACATGTGCATGCCACAGCATGAAGGAGGTCAGAAGATAACATAAAAGACTCTGTTCTCTCCATGCACCATACAAGTCTCAGGCATCAAACTCACATCTTCAGATTAGGCAGAAAGTGTCTTTATCTGCTGAGCCAATCTCATTGCACCCAGACTTTTTACCATGCATTCATTCTTTGCAAGCACATGCTGTAGTCACATTATGATATGATAGTGTTCATGACATTCGATATGACCAGTAACACAAAACAAAATGAAAGATGGAGAGTGTGCTTCAGAAATTATGTAAAAATGAAATAAATAGTATGCACAAGAACCCATCTCCAGTAATTAGCACAGCAAAAGAGTATAGATTTTTAACGAGTCCCTTATCAAAGGGGCATTTCATGAAGAGAGGCAGTCACTGCTTGTCATCATGCTGCAATATACATTCATAAATTGTCTTACATCATTAGTTCATTTTAAAAATTCTTTGAAAAATAAATATTTTCTGTGCATCAGCATTGGCATCTTTGCACTGTGAGGTGTTCTTGGTTATTAGCAGTAGTGTCTAGAAGGCAGGCTTCAGCATTCATAAATAACTTTGAGCACTTATGGATATTGCAGTCATGTATTTACTCAATTGAAAATAATTTTGCCCATCCTGGTTTTCAGTCCCAGCATACCTAAACATTAACAAAATTCACTTTACAATGAACACAATGGAATCTGCACACACCGGATTTTAATTTGTAGCACGCAAAAATGAACCATCATATTTGTAGACGTTATGTGGGAGTCTCTCTTCCAGTTGACGTCATTAGACAGTGGTTTGTCAGTCAAGCATTTCAGAAGACCTTTTTTTGGCACTAAAACCTGTTGTTCTTTCTCAGATAAATGTGTCTTTTAAAATTCCAGATAGTACATTCTAAGTAGAAAACTAGGTAGCATCCCTAAGTAAATTAAGTCCTTGAAGAAACTTTACTCCAAACCTTATTTATTTGTTTATTTGTTTGTTTGTTTGTGAGTGAGATTGGCCACAAAATTAGAATCCAAAGCATAGTGCCAGAAGTTGTGATGTGTGTTCAGAGAAATTTTGAGAAAACATGCCATATGATTAACTAACACTTTCTAAAGCATAGATCAGTTGTCAGAGTTTACTGTTTCCCTAGCCTTATTTCTGTAAACATATTAGCATATTGTAACATTAAAAGTTATTGCTAATAATAAATTAAATCTATATTGTAAATGACATTCCAGTGAAAATTAGTGTGTGTGTGTGTGTTGTTCTTCTGGTCTCAACATTTTGGCATGCCTGTCCTCCATCTCTAGACAAATCTATATTAAGTTGTAATACAAAGATAGGCTTGAAAATCATCTATACCATTACCATTATTATTTCGTTGTCTCTCATAGGGACATCAGACATCTGGTTTCAAAGATAATGGCAGTAACAATTATTTGCATCATAACCCTAGCTAACTAGATAGCTCAAAGCATCTGCTGTGATCTTCAGTTTCTCTAACCTCTCCCTGGAGAGGCTTTGAGAGCCAAAATACTGTTGACGTTGTTGTTGCTGTCTCATTTCTCTCTGCAAAATCATTTTGAAAAACATAGGCACTTAGGCAGATTGACTCCATTGCCGCCTTCCATTTATGGGTTTTAAACTAGAGGGGACTAATAAAAGCAGCTTCCTAAGTGTTTCATGAGAGGTAAAATTTCACACGTGGTTGTGTTGAGTTGCCCCTTTAAATATGCCTATTATGTTCTTCTGGTATTGTTTTTAAATACAAATAATTTGATTTGATTTAGCCTTGAATTCATTTAATTAACATCCCTTACATTCACATAGATATATAAAAACCTAATCCTTCATTTCTACTCTCCACATATAAGGAGTCTATTTGTAATTTTGACATGCCTTATGCAGATGAAATTAGAAATGACAATTCCTATTTCACACTTTAAATTTTCTACCCCTTTACCTTTAATTACCTAATTTATGAAATTAATTTTAATTTTTTGACAATTCCGTTTCATTATTGGTTTTGGTGCCTTTTCATGCTCCATTATCCTTTAACAGAGCCCTTTTCTCCTCTGGTCAGACTCTTAAGTTGCCAACAGTCTGCTTCTTACTCCATCAACTGCCCTCTCTGGAATTCAGTTGTGGTTCTGACTAGTTACTTGATCCTGATTCAGGGTTAATAATTGATACATTAGTATTCAGGAACCCATAAGATCCTTTTGGGCCATGGAGACTTATAGGAGACAGTATGCTTTACTATCTTCATAATATATTTTAGCAATGTAATTAAATATTTATTCATGAAATATTTGTGGTGTTACCCTGTATTTGCAGTGTACTAGGATTTGTGCTTTTGAGGGAAGATAAAATATGAAAGTCGTATGGTATCTTCAGATACATAGATTCCCAAGATTATAGATGGACTTGAAGCTTCAACCTGATTAGTAAGCAAGATAAAATGGAAATCCTAAACTCTAGAATATTAAGTAGTTTTCATTGGGAAAAAAAATCTGTGTCAGCAAAGGAAACTGTGAGTAGAAAATTTTCATTCCCTGTGAATAGTACATTTCATGACAACAGAAATCGGCCTGGTTCCCCAGAGTCAGACATTTAATGTGTGTTGACTGCATAAAAAAAAAATGAATTGAATGAGGCTGTAAGGGGCACCTTCTAAAAGGGCTCTGGCCTCTAATCCTGCTCTGAAAATGGATAATTTGTTTGTAGTTGAAAAGTCAATGGTTTTTATGATACAAGAGTTGAAAATCCAAGGAAGTGTGGGACTTCTCTTGAGGATTGATGGAAGTTAGGACTGTTAAATTGTGAAGAGGCGATACTTGCCCAGAAACAAAACTTGTCCAATATGTAGTAAGAAAAACTGTTTTTGCCAATATGAGATTTGTAGACATTATATAATTCCATAGATATTACTCGGAGAATTTCAATGCTATTAACTGGTTTTTAGGCAGATAAGATCCAAGGCACAGTGAACACAAAGAGATTAGAAGCCTAGCTCACACTAACAATAACACTAGCATAATTTACCTGAACGATTTCATAACTGTATGGAGAAGAAAAGGAAGAAAGCTGAGAAATACATACAACATTAATGAAACAAAAGATGCTGTAAGAGAATACTTTGATGAAATAAAATATCACATTTTGTACATCGCATGAATGAGAATTAATTGTATTATATTAAGGAGATAATTGGAGATATAAGCCCATAGTTCAATTAAAAATTCTATCTGAAAACACAGATCTTCTGCAAATCAGAGGATGTATTGGAATAAAATAACATTTACTTTTATTTAAGTTACCACTTGGTTTTGGAATGGTAAATATCCTAAATGTTTGCTCCATTTCCAATTATTCTTCTTGATAGAACTGCTCTAGCTGTCTCATTGTGATAAATAGCTTATATGATCTAAATTTTAAAGTAAAAGCTATATTTTCATCAACATGTATGTATCATAATTCTGATATTGTGTCTGTGGTTATACTATTTGAATTTAAGGTTAAATTAGCTTTAAAAGCCTCCATTTTAATGTGTTGATATATGATTATTTTATATCATGACATTTTCCCTGTTAATAAAAAAATACAAATAATGTGTTTAATTAAACAAATTACTTTTTATTTCCTATCCCCACCTATATTCTTGGCTGACTTTTTCATCTCTTAATTCTGTGAGATTCTGATGAAGCTCATTCTCTTTTTATAAATGTTCCTGAGCTTCAACCTGCTGTGAGCTTAGGTGAGTATAATTGAACTCAAGAGGATATTTTAAAGTACAGGAAAAAATAGGGCAGATAGAAGACATATGGTTTCTTAATTATGCAGAAGATTTTTTTAAATCTCTTTCTCTCTCTCATGATTTTCCCAGCCTACTGTGCATGGCCACTTCTATCACATAACAAGCTTTATAAATGGACCAACAGTGACATGCCTACCACTGTGGAAAATGGGCAACTTAGTTTTCCAACGGTGGTTTTGAATAACTCGAAATATGCAAGTACCATGAAATTTGGAAGTTTCACTAAAATTACGCTGTCAGCCGAAGGTTATTGAATAACTGACCAGATTGGGGCAGCTTTAAGGAGGCTCAGTATGACGGATGGACTCCAATGCAAATAATTGTGCATATGCAGCATGCTTTCCTGGGGGAAGTTCTGGAGTTAGCACAATATTAAAAGAATAAAGGGTTAGAGAGACCAACAGGTGAGTGAAGGAGCTGAACCTGAAAACTTGATGACCTGCATTCTATCTCGGGAAGACAGAGAAAGGAGGGGAGAAACCCCACTCCACAAAGTTGTGCTCTGATCTACACAATAATAGTGTGGTATGTACATGCCCCCATACACATGTCCTGTACACACACATACATAGTAACAACAAACAAATTAAATACATCGGACCTTTTAACTGATTTTATACATATGTCCTTTACATACTAAATAATCCAGCTATCACTTTAATATACACACTTGCCCTCCCTAATCTGTAATACTGTAGTACTCAAAGCCTCATAATAGTACAATTCAACTTGAAATTGCCATCTGTCCACTATATGAGGATGGGTTATTTATAATTAATTTCAGTTCCACATTGGTCATTTGTCCAAGTTTTAAACTCAAGAAATGGTCTTTTTAAAAATTAAAACAAAGAAAAATACTGTATTATAGGACTTGACATTAAATATCCTCATAGCTAACTTATTTTAAAAGCATTTTCAAGATAGTATTCTCTTTGTACTCTCAGATCATTTCAATTAATTTATTTTAAAATATTATATACTCAGATATGCCTTCTTTTTCTTTTTATCTGTCAAAAAGTGCTTTATTTATTTATTGGTTATAATTTAATTTTTGACATATTAGCTATGAAGTTTATTGACATATCTACAGTATGATAATAATTAATTAAATGACAGTAAGAATTGCTCTTTTTAAATATGGGCCTAGAAGACATTTTGTAAAAAGGAAATAATTAAGTGGTAGAACTATAAAAAACAATCTAATAAAAAATCTTTAAATATAAGTTAGATTCAAAGGAATAAAGAGAATTTAAAAGAAGAATCTTATTATTTGTATCACATTTTCCCTTATCTTTTCAACAATATTCATTGATCTGTGTGCTGCCCTAACATCTTCTACAATCTATAGTATAGGAATTGGGAAGTATTACACCACATCACTGTAGTTCAGGAGAAAAAAAAGAGGCATTCTTAGGAGACCAGAATCACTTATTGCCATCTCTACTAGTTATAATATTTTGTCCAGATCTATAATGGTTTTATTAGGCAATATGACTTTGAAACCCCAAAGGACTCATGGAAGGTATTTCCATTAGCAGTGGAGGGAGAGTGCACTCTATTGTAGTTTTATTAAACCCCACACATTAACATTGTGGACACACTAACATTAATGGGCACATTAAGCCAGAACGAGAAAATTTTCTATCAGCAGGTAAACTAAGAATCAATTTGAAATGTCTGTTCTATAGAAGTGTCTATATATTGCTGTTCACAGGTATGTGATAATTACACACTTTGAAGCACAGAGATTAAGGTAGGAAATTGAATCATACTCAGTGTACAAGATTATTCCTCTCTAGTTAAAAGTAAAGATGACCATATGGAATATCTAGGGAAATCTCCTGATTTAAAGATAGAAATTATGATTAAAATAGATAAATGACCGTGCATGATCATATACTATAATTAGCATCACAATTGCAATTAGAGACCAGGTCTCATTTTTATGTAGGTCTTTCTCAGCGTGATTTAAGACTATGCTTATTTATTTTATAAATGAGTAGTAATGTTAAGAAACAATGAACATTGAAGTTTTCCTTGTGATGGCTACTGTTTTTGTCAACTAGGCTACATCAGGAATTAGCTAAAAATCCAAGTTCCTAGGTACACTTGTGAGGGATTTTTAGTTAACTGGATAATTTGAGATCAGAAAATCCAATCCAAATCTGGGCCACCCCTTCCAATGGCAGCCTAACAAAGGATATGGATGAAATAGGTTTCGCTCTATGCCTGCTTGCCTTTGACCTCACTTGGCTGGCATTAGAGCCTCCTTCTTCAGAAGTCCAACATATACTGAAGTCAAGCTGAGCCGTTCACCCTCGTGGACTGAACAACTACTGGATCCTTGGACCCTCTAATGGTAGATAGCCATTTTTGGACTAGCTGGACCACAGCATTTAAGCCACTATAATAAATGCCCCCCTTTTTATATAAATAAATTCATCCTGTCAGTTCTGACCATCAAGAGAACTCTGACTACTCTGACTAATGAAGACCTGATCTCTCTCTCTCTCTCTCTCTCTCTCTCTCTCTCTCTCTCTCTCTCTCTCTCTCTCTCTCTCTCTCTTTTTTTTTTTTTTTTTTTTTGGTTTTTTGAGACAGAGTTTTTCTGCGTTGCTTTTTGCCTTTCCTGGAACTCACTTGGTAGCCCAGGTGGCCTCGAACTTACAGATATCCGCCTGGCTCTGCCTCCCAAGTGCTGGGATTAAAGACATACGCCACCACCGCCCGGCGACCTGATCTCATTTTTATCTAGATCCACTGATAACACCAGCTGTAGGTGATCAGACAAACATTTCTGGCTGTATCAAGCACACACAAACACATGGCAGACATGCAGGCACATAAAAATAAATAAAATAAAATAAATAAGTATGTTTTAATTATGGTATACATTGAAGAACAATGTACATTATTTGATATTTCTATGTCTTCAGTACAAATTGACTTTGGGGCAAATAAATCTTAATGCATATAGTAAAAATTAAACTTTAGCCTCAGCAACATGTCCACCATTGTGTGATATTAAAATGTGGCATGAATTATTTAGTATGTTTTTAAATTATGGAAGTTCCTGTTGTGATTGTGTGGTATGTGTTTGTACAATATGTAAGTGTGTGAGTGTGCATGGGTGTGAGTATAGGCAGACTTGTATCATGGTATGTAAGCGATGGTCAAAAGACAAACTCAACTGTTTGTCCTTGGCTTCCATCTTTTGTAGAAGGGTATCTTGTTCATTGGTGGACATGCAAGGCTGGGTGAACTGCAAGCTTCTAGGAATGAGCCTATGTCTGCCTTTCCTCTTGCTGCAGGCATATTGCCATGATTAATGTGTGGAATTTCATCCAGCTTTGTTTGTCCAGAGAATCTGCAATGCAATCATCATCACTTAACCGTGAGTATTTTTATCTATCTGCCTTGGCCGGCACAGCTGTGGGCATCACAGGGGCCTGCAAAGGAGTGTAGACAGAGTCACAAGAGTCAGGGTTCACTCGTGAATGAACTTTTTGGTTGTTTTGTGTTTTTCCTAGGGCTGTTTATATATTGTATAGATAGCCATTAGAGATGCCTTGCAAGCAGGGATTGAACAAAAAAATGTCTCTGTCACTCTGATCTGAGTTCTTCCTTCCACGTTCCCTGTTCTTGTGGTCTTATTTCACCCAGGAGGACATTCCTCCTAGACTTTATCTCATGCCCTGTAGTTGTCTGCAGTCACATCTGGGTCACAGTTTATGCTCAGAAAAAAACTGAAGTTCATCTGGACTGCAGCATCCACTCAGCAATTTCTCTAGCCCCTGTGATTAATAATTCAACATATTCCTACTTGTTGCTGAACATAATAATATATACAATTTGCTATTTCTATATTTTATTTTATTGGATGTTTATATTGTAAAGATCACCTAAAATCATAGAAGGCCAAATACATTTAATATTTATAAATATCCTCTCCCACTGAAACAACCATGCTACTCCTGATTTATTTATTTGTTTTATTACAAATACTGAATTATTGAACAAAATACCGTAAGAAGGCTTGGATTGTACAGTAAACAGAAGCCAGACCATGAAAATTAGAAAGAGATGATGAGGATACATTAAGAAGTAATGAAATTTCAATAATGAAGTTGGCTTCATAGAAAGGTAAAGGACATGTTGAGTTACATACAGATAAATATTAACTGATGTGATCAGGTATGGCTCCATATATACCCAAGAGAGCTACACAAAGTTTTGTTTATGTTAATTAGAGGATAACAAATTTCTTCAAGACATGTTCATTGTATAAATTTGTTTGACTTTGTTATGGATACTGAATTATAGTATATTGTAGATAAAATGTTTAAACCATGAAATGATTTGGCTTTATGAAGGTTACATAACTCAATCTAAAATATTTTGTGGTACCAAATATTTTCAGTTATTTTATTGCAGTTTAACTTTGTATTTTAAGAAATCCATATTATTATAAATAAAACAGATGAAATAAATGACATTTATTGTTTTGTCTTCATGGTAAAACAGCTATTCTTGCTCTTTCTGAATTGCAAAATCAATGTATTTTCTTAGTAACAATCCATTTTTAAAATAATTTAATAGTTTGGAAACCTTTTTAAATCCTCAGAGTCAAAGAACATAAAAATAGTGTTTTTATAACCATCACAAAACCAAAAGAATGTCACAGAGATCAAAATAAGAGATAAATATGAGCTATATTAGTATTCTATGGCTCTCCATACATACTTAGATTAAAACTGGACTTAGAATAAATTTATATTCTCACAGTTACAGAAGCTAGATGTCTGAAATCAATGTCTGTGGGCCACAGCTTAGGTATCCATAAACCTGGCTATTTCTGGAAGCTCTATTGGAGAATTTGTCCCCTTGCCAATGCTAGCTTCCTGTGACTTACACCATTTCTTAGTTTGTTACCATTTTCTAAAATTCTTTAAACCCCATTCTGATCACTGGAAATATTCAAGATAATCTCCTCTTGTTTATATTTAATCATATATTCAAAGTCATTTTTGAATGTAGCTAGCATTGGCAAGATGTTGGAGAGGAGGGAATTCTTGTGCATTTTGGCAAGAATATAAATTGCTTAGCCACAGTGGGAAAAAAAAAAGGACATATACTATGGAGGCTCTTAAACATTATAAAAGCAAAATTACCATAGGATCCAGCTTTCCCACATCTGTTATGGTGTGACTCCAAAATGTCCCCCATAGGCTAATGCTTTGAATTGATTTTCTTCAGCCAAAACTATTTTGAGAAGCTGAGAAAATGTTAATAAGTAGGTTCTAATTGACATAAATTGGTCACTACAAGTGGTCCTGTAAAAGGTGTAGCAGACTCCTAGTTCCTCCATCTGTCTCTGATCCCAACTTTATGTTGAGAACAGACTCTTCCCCATAGTCCTGCTGCCATGAAGCAAGCTGTCTTGCCAAGCCTAACCCACCATGATGGATTCTCCAAAACCATGAGGAAAAATACATTAGTATGCTTTTAAGTCACTTAACTTGTATTGTTGAGATGTAGGATTAACTCATGCATAACTAATGAGAGACTTAACTCTGTATCTTATAAGCCTTTGAAATGGGTTTGTAAAAATGAGCCCCCCAAACATGTGAAGTCCTCGTACAGAAGACCTAGAAATCTATAAGCATACCTCAGTTTGCAGTTCCCAGGAGAGTTCAGAAGGCTCTGATTCAGAAGAAATGTTGCCAATAAAGGCTACATTTGTGAGGCTTCAGATGAGAAAAAGGATTCCAGACAATATTTGGTTCAATGACATTTTATGCTCCATTCTGGCAGTTTCTTTTTCTTTCTTTCTTTCTTTCTTTCTTTCTTTCTTTCTTTCTTTCTTTCTTTCTTTCTTTCTTTCTTTCTTCCTTTCTTTCTTTCCCTATATATTTATATCTATATCTATATCTATATCTATATCTATATCTATATCTATATCTATATCTATATATATTTGTTATTATCCTAAAGAGTGAGCTTTGAAGTAACAAGTTAATTAATTTGGTGAAGTAAATTTCAAAATAGCATAACATTAGGATGTGACATGATTATAAATGACTCCTTTTAGCAAGTTTTACAGTTAGAATAAAACACAGTGTGCCTCAGAAATGTGTAGAAAACATTGAGTTGGACAAACAAAAGGAATTTGCTTAAAGTTTTGAACAAAATAGATATTAGCAAGGTTGAATGTCACCATTAAAACAAGTCCTTTGCACTAGAACAGTAGGAAGGATACGTTGAAGGCATCTCAGGAATTTCTCAAAACGCTCCCCAAAGGCTCAGGTTGTAAAACTGCAAACATATTCGATGACTTTCTTTAAGACAGTTCCCTCAAAGGTGTCATGCTTAAGCAGAGCCAGCTAGGGAAGTCTTTGTCTGGGCATTGATATCCAGAGTCTGAGAAGTCAACATTGATAAAGTTGAAGGAAGTGTTACTTTTCTCTAGCGGGCACCATGGAATACTCTCTGCAATCATGGGGAATCAAAGTGCCTTTAAGGCTTCCACGACATTTCGACATAGGAGAACTAACAAGAGAGACATAGGAGAACTAACAAGCAATATAGAGCTGTGTAGATTCTCTATTACGAACCCCTGATGGAATAATGTATGAACCTTTTTGGGTGGAGTCCACATTGCAGCTGAAGCATCTGTATGATGGAGAAAGCAGAAAGATGAGGCACTTACTCATAAAAACCAAAGGCACAAAGTGTGTTAAGATAGGTGGGGTCATGTGTGCTACATATGGCAATGCAGGAAGAGTAGGAATGTCAAAGTCAGTTGGAGATTACATTGCGGCACTATATGCTCTAGATTCTGGTCAAGGAACTACAGAATGTAATGACTTTCCAATGTATTTCAGTATGGATTTGCTCTTATTGTCCCATGGTATGACTCTCATTTGAAATGAGTGTTTTCAGTCTGCCAATATATACTCTAAGATACTCAAATACAGTGATAAGTGTGTGTATGTCTGTGTGTGCATTATGTACAAAGTAACATAAATGTTTGGAGTTTTAAATAATGAATGTTTTGTCGAATGATATTTAATCTATTGTGCATATACATGAACTCTAGCATATTAAAATATAGAATGGAAGCCGGGGGTGGTGGTGCACGCCTTTAATCCCAGCACTCGGGAGGCAGAGCCAGGCAGATCAGATCTTTGTGAGTTCGCGGCCAGCCTGGGCTACCAAGTGAGTCCCAGGAAAGGCACAAAGCTACACAGAGAAACCCTGTCTCAAAAAACCATATATATATATATATACATATATATATGTGTATATATATATATATATATATATATAAAATGAAACACAAATGATGTTAGAACAGAATGTGAAATATATACTTAATATTAGTCTATATGAATATTTAGAATTGAAATACCCCAGATCACATGTTGTGTAATTTTTTTTTAACCAGATAAAGATGTGTTAAATTTGTTCCTGCTGCATTTGTTAACTACGTAAAAATGTGTTGCATTTGTGTCAATTAAATAAAATTAACCTGGGCTCAGAGAGGTGAAGTTAGCAACTAGTTGACAGGAAGTGGCATGGAGGAGCTTAGCGTGGGCTATTTTAGTTGAGGCAGTGTGGAAAGGAGGGCCTTCCTGGATGCCAGCAAATAAAGAAAGTTAGCCAGTTGCAATTCTAACTCTCTGAGCTCACAGGTTTTCGCCCTTGCCTTTGAATATGAAGTTTTATTAGAATGACAGAGATTTAGTTAGAACTACCTTTACTGGCAGCAACAGAACCATTGTCTGGAAGAATAGAATTCCCTCCAGGCTACAGCCTTAGTGGCTGGGCAGGCCAGCCACTGTACCTAAGGTAAAACAACAATTATGCAGATATAGACACATGTAGATTGTAAGAGAATATCTGCCACTTTGGAAAAACAATATTCACATTATAGTTGGTTATATTATGTAAAGCATGTCTTTCTAGGTCCTGGTATATATTCCCTAATTGTGGAATATTTGTATAACTATGTAAAGATGTGCTGCTGTTTTACCTTGCCTGTCTAAGGCACCTGATTGGTCTAATAAAAAGCTGAATGGCCAACAGCGACGGAGGAGGTAAAGATGGGACTTTGGGGTAAGGAGAGTAAATAGGAGGAGAAATTTAGGCTCAAGGGAAGAAAGAAAAGGAGACACCGGGGGCCAGACATACAGACACAGAGGAAGCAGAAGAGTAGGGCATAGAGAATGAAAGACAGGTAAAAAGCTCCAGGACAAAATGTAGATGAACAGAAACAGGTTAAAATGAGTTAAAAGAGCTATAAGGCTAAGCTTATGGCTGAGCGGTCATAATTAATAAGTCTCCATGTCTTTATTTGGGAGCTGGCTGGTGGCCCAAAGGAAAACCTAACTACAACTAGTCCATAAATGTATACAGTAATATTTGAAGAAGTTTTCAGAAACCAATTCTTACTATCATAAGGAATCATTTTTTTCAAGAATTTTCCTCTACTCTATAAAACTCAAAGCTCCTCACTAATATGTTACTATTAAGCTCTAGTTGTTTTCTTTTCTTTCCTTCTTTTGGTTAGGAAAGAAAATCATTTTTAAAATAGGAATATCATGTAATATTGAATGAAATAAAAATATAAGAATGCAGCCGGGCGGTGGTGGCGCACGCCTTTAATCCCAGCACTCGGGAGGCAGAGCCAGGCGGATCTCTGTGAGTTCGAGGCCAGCCTGGGCTACCAAGTGAGCTCCAGGAAAGGCGCAAAGCTACGCAGAGAAACCCTGTCTCAAAAATCCAAAAAAAAAAAAAATATATATATATATATAAGAATGCTGTTTAAGTGTATCATTGATAATTGTTTAAACTATTTCATCATTTTTATGATATGCATTGTTACTTTAAAATTCTGTGTATATTTATTTTGAAATTTTATTTTATTTTATTGTTACATAAAATATTATTTTTATGTAATATATGTATAAACACATCTGTAGCAAACTGCGCTGTGGCTGCTGGCTCCACCCACTTTAGCTGCCCAACATGGCAGTGGTACATTTTCCGCCAGCTCTGGGAGTCATCAAGTCTCAGAAATAGTGGGTCTAAGCTTTTATCAAAGCAGCATGTAGCCCAGAAACCTCTTTTTTTTTTTTTTTTTTTTTTTTTAATAATAGTAAAGACTAAATCTACCACACAGCTTAATGTGCCGCTGGCAGATGCCTCATTCCCGCCATACTGCCAGTCAAACGCACACGCCAGGAACCCGCCAGTGTTCAAACCCGCGTTTTGCGCCGTCTAGCTGCTCATATGAGACAAGAAGCAGGAACCTGGTTTTGGCTCTGTTTAGAATTGGTTATTAAATATTCTCAGGTTTAAGGTGGAAGCTCGAGCCGTTGGGCGCCATTTGTAGCTGGAGGGCTTCTCTCCAGGTTCCCCAAGCCCCGCAGTCCCACAATCCACTTATAAAATAATCACTCAGACGCTTATATCACTTATAAACTGTATGGCCATGGCAGGCTTTCTGCTAACTGTTCTTTTATCTTAAATTAACCCATTTTTATAAATCTATACGTGGCTGGTGGCTTACCGGCGTCTTTACAGGTTGCCTCTCCTAGCCGTGGCTGCAGTGTCTCTCCCCTCAGCCTTCTGCTTCCCAGAATTCTCCTCTCTCCTTGTCCCACCTACTTCCTGCCTCATCACTGGCCACCAGTGTTTTATTTATATAGAACAATATCCACAGCACACATCTATATTTCATTATACAATATCACCAATAAAAATCATAGAAATTGCTTAGTTTGCATGCCAGGGAAGCCATTCAGTCTTGTCAAGAGTTTTTAGGGGACTCAGAGATAGCAAGGACCAAGTAGATAGAGCATGTGGGAGGAAGAGCCTGTGTTCAGAACTGCAGAAACCCCATAAAAACTGAGCACCCAGAGCTGGGATTGCAGAGACAGGTAGAAACCTAAAGTTCATCATCAGCTCCCATCCTGGCCTCATTGACAGTCTATGGGTTCTGTCTCAGAAAGTAAAGTAAAAAGCCATTAAGAACGACATCCAACATCATCTTCTGGCCTCCACACATATGAGATTACAGAGGAATACACCTGTGCATACACTCACATAAACATCTACATTGTACACTCATCTACACACCTGCACACACACAAAAAAATGTGCAATGTTGCAGTCAATGTTTCTGCCAACTTTCAAAAAAAGTCAATAATTTTTGAAGAAACTAATTATAAAAGTGTATAGTGAACTGAACAGTAAACACCAATACACGAGAAAATGAAAATACAAAGCAAGCTAAAATTCATAAAACAGATCTACTAAATTCAAGAAAAACATTCAATGCTACAAATAGAAAGGATAGATCCATACTGAAATAATATTGATATTAAACAAAACATCAGATTCTGTCTTTGATATTTTGTGTTGAGTTTTAAATGGAAGCTTTAAGCATGTTGGCACATTTAGAGACATTTGCTCATATATGACATTAAGGTATTAAGTCAGCATAAAATATAACCTCAGAGAATAAGGAGAGGGAAATAAATTACTTATTTCCCACCAAGTAGGGTAAAACGTCCTTTTTAACCTTCTTAAAAGCACCCTCCCTTGTTTTAAATTGAGTCATTCTGAGTACCTGAGTTTCATGTTTTATAGTTTTATAATTTGTAACGTCTGGCAAAGATCAAGGATTCTCACTTTCCACCTCACAGATGTCCTTGCAAACGGGAACACGATTTAAATGGTTTACACACATATATTACTCCATTAGTGCCTAATTAAAAATATGTCTGACAGCTGGCAGACAATGAAGTGTTTCAGATAATCCAAGGGAATGATCAAGGGTAGAAAATTGTGCTTGTTCTATTTATATGATTCATAGAATTTTTTTGTTTGGTCAATTTTAGAAATATTCTTATTTCTCCACAAATTTTACATATTTCTATAAAAGTGGTCAGTGACACATCTGTGGTACATTGAGATTAGAAGCAATTTATTCTACATAATCATATGCTTTGTTTTTCTATTCTCTTTATATTAAAAATAAAAAATAAGAAGTCTTTTTATGCAAGACAGAAGTTTGATCCTTTGTCTACACAGGTTTGTCTTCTACACATATCTCAGTTACACTTGATTCTTGCCTCTGAGTCTTTGTCTAGCTGCACTGCTCACGAGGTAAGGCATTGCCATGGACACTGTGTTTTACAGAGTTCTCCAGAGAAATGGAACAGCAGAATATGCCAGTGCATACATTTAGAGATTTATTTTAAGAAATGGCTTATATGATTGTGAGTCTGGCAGATGCAGAGTTGGCATGGCAGGCCAAGAGACTGGAGACCTAGGGAAGGGCACTGGGCAATGCAATCTGAAGGCAGACTTTCTCCTTCCTCGGTGTCCTCAATCTTTGCTTGGAAGGCTTTATATGAATTAAAGCCACATTAGGAAAGGTACCATAAATATATTTACTTCCAAAATATATGAGTATTTAAATGTTAATCCCACATAAAATATACCTTTGCAACAAAATCTAAACCTGTATTTAGACAAAATCTAGGTTCATGGGGCTATTTTGGTTGACATCAGATTAACCTTATATGAAGGAGAAAACAAATATTTAAAATTAAACGCAAATGAATAAATTATGCAGCCTAGTAAGTTTATGCAGTAAAACAATTTTAAATTCAAATAAATTAAAGACTATTGAAAGATAGGTGTGGTTCGGAGATGTGGAAAGCAGCTTAATTTTACAATTGACATTCAATTGATAGTCAAGAATGTTCTAATAGTCTCCTGTCTCACCCTATTCCTTCTTTCAACATCTCTTGTAAATCCTTAATCCAGAAGTATCTAGTCTTCCAAAAGTCACTTACAGACAAAATATCTTCATTTATACCCCACAATGTGCACTTCAGTTAAGAATATACATATAACAGTTAATATGAAAAAAAAAAAAAGCTCATGTATTAGATAGAAACAAATTCTATGACTTGAAACTGGAGACCCGGGTAACGAGACCTATAAACTAGCAATCCATTTTTCATATTCCATGAAAAGAAGCTTGATCTTATTATCGATGCTACTTTCCAGTTTTATTATTGAAAAGCAGAATCTGAAACACTGACTTTATATATAGTATGTAAAATCCAGCTGGATCATAGCTGTTAGTTGGAAAGAAAATGGCTGAGTTACAATGCACACAGATTCATATCTTTTTGTGAGTATTAAAATATGTGTTGATTAAGTCCCCTTGTAAGTTAAATCATTGAAATGTATCAAAACATGGCCATTGCGTCTTCCATGGCATGCTGTAGCTAGGTGGTGGAGTGAATCAAGGAGCTCAGAAAAGTCACTGAGAATCACAAGCATCCTTCCCTAGCTTCCCCTTTAGTACCAGACATATTTCTACCATGGGAAGTGAATCATATATTTTAATTTATAGATGCTGTATTAGTTATGCATCTCATTGTCTGGACAAAGCATGTGATGAAAGCAGTTGAAGGAAGAAGGGGGTTATTTTGGATCAGAGTTCTCGGGTATATATCCCAGCGTAACTAGGCAATCATGGCAGCAGCCTATGAGGCAGCTAATCACACTACATCTACACACAGGAGGCAGAAACAAACGATACTGGTGCATAGGTTGCTATCTACATTGTTTTTTAAAGCACTACGGGACCTCATAACTTGAAATGGTGAAGTTCACATTAAGAGTGTATCTTTCCCTCTCAACTGACCTGAGCTGAATAATCTCTCATAGATATGGCAGGAGATTTGTCTCCAGTGATTCTAGAGTCTGTCAAGCTTTACAATCAATGCAGCCAGACATTGTGGTGCACAACTTTAATGCCAACACTCAGGAGGCAGAGATGGGTGACTTGGATTATTACTTTCTCATTCGAGTACGGTGTTATCAAGTAGACCCTGACAACACTGATGAAGATGTGGTCAAATCAAAGAAATATGTCCTTGTTGTGTGAGAAACTGCTTTTATTTTTTTTTGATAAAAGGTGTGCAGGCTTAGGAACCTCCAAGCTGATGTGAGAGGTAAGAGTCCTCTCTTTGGGAATTCTTTGTAACTAATTCAGTCATAAAATATAGTTGAGATATGAGTATCTAGTGTCATAATTGTATTATACATCACATATCTGAACAAGTCAAACAGTTGTGGGCAACAGAATATTAAAATAGATATTTAGAATTATGCTAATTTCCTTTTTAAATAATGAATAGTAACATTTATTACTAATTTTAAATTTTAAAGATTCTTTTCTCTCTATGTTTTATATGTAGATCCATGTGGTATATTTATTTAAAATGTATAATCAAGATTTAGATCAAATTGATGTGTTGTACTATGACCTTTTTTGTTGTTGTTGTTCCTTAGAACATCTTAGCAGAGGTAGACTCAAATTCTGGAAAAGTTTTACTTCTATTAAACAAAAAGAAAGAAAAAGAGGTCTTGATCTTCAGAATAAACAAGTAGGAAACCTGGACATGATTAGGGGGAGGATAGGAAAGGAGAAAAATTATATAATTTTTAAATTGAAGACAGAAAATATTTTTTAAAAAGCTTCTATTATTCCTGTACCCCAAAAGCTATTTGATGGATTTTGGATACAATGATAACAAATATTTATATTTTCTTTGTGACTTTTATTTGAAATCATATTCTAAGTAGTGTGCTAGAGTTCCATTATCAAATACAGATTGCACAATGCAAGAATATTCTATAATGCTTTTCATTTGATGATAATAGTTTAACTTCACAAGACTGGTAGAGCTCTAAAATGAGTTCAGTGATAAGGAGGAAGTGCACAGCATGCACAGAAGTGCTACAAGGCATTACCTGGGACCACACAAGTGATGTAGAATAAGGAACACAAAGAAAAAAAAAAGAGTTACCACTGAGGCTAATAGGGAAGGTGTCATATAAGAGTTGGCTTTTAAACGGGTCTTTGAAACTATGAAAGGATTTAAAGACGTGAAGTAGGATTTTAATTCAGATGAGAAAATATAATTTTATTTCAAGTTTAATATGTGCCCTACAAAGTCTATGAATGACTACCTTTTTTTTGCAATCTAAGCCTAACCATAGTTGTACATGTGATTTATAACTTATCAAGCCAAATTAATTGCTGTACTTTGCCAAGTTCAAAAAGATTTTCCTTTTATTTAGCTCTAAAGTGAAAGTATTAACCTGCTCAAGGTATTGCTACCTTTCCTTGTACAGAGGGATGAAAATGTGCAATTAAGTTCAGACATTTTTCTTAGAAATCTTGTATCCTACTGGGCAATTTCAAGGCAGCAAATGCTTGATGATACATTTCTTCTCACCTGACTTTTAGATCCTAAAAAATGTTATTGGAGCTTTTCAAATCTGTAAGTGGAAAGGTGCGTATCTGTTAGAAAGACTGTTAATGTAAGCTCTGAGAAGAAAGCTTATTAATGTTCAAGGAATTGGGCTGTCCATGAGCTGGTTTAAAAGCTTATCCTACCATTGAGATAGCCCCACAGATTTGGAGTTAATAGAAAGTCCTGGATCAAAGTGTAAAGAACTGCTTAAGAACAGTACTGAAGCAAGGTCACTTGAGAAAGTTCCCAGAATAATATAAAAAGAAAACACAGTTAATGATCATAAATTTCCCCTCAGCTTTAACTTAGAAGCATTGAGTTATGATATTTTTAATGATTTATTTACAATTTTCCCATTGAGGTGTTTACATTTACACTTACATTTACTATAATTAAGGAGGATTTTATTTATTTAGTTTTTGGGTTTTATTTTATTTTATTTTACCTGCATGTATGTCTGTGTACCACATGCATTCAGTGCCCACAGAGGCCACAAGAAGGCGTTGGAATTATAGGGGCTGTGAGCAGCCATGTGACTACCAGGAATCTAACCTGGGACCTCTGGAAGAGCAGCCAGTGCTCTTACCCACCTCACCAGTCCCTTAGTATATGTTTAATTGACTACTGAAACAAGAATACCAACAGCAATGCCTTGAGGTGATGCCTGTAATTCTTTCCTGTGAAATTGAATCCTCTTGTAACCAAAAGTACTCAGTCAAAATAACACTACTTGACAATCACTGACATGATAAGGCCATCTGACTCTCATCTTTGACAAAGGTAGTAAACATTAAATAAAATTGCTACAATGTATTGGGTTCATCCCCCTCTAAAAGCCCTCATGGCCAATCACCATGCTGGGAGAAAGCCCACACAGCAGGACTGTGAGCACATGAGCTCACTCAGGTTGATGTCTGAGGCTGGGCATGCTGAAATTTGATTATCACAGTCATGACACAATATCTGGCATGTCCAGATTGTCCCACTACACAGGCATCAGAGACCCTAGGTGTTTATCTTCCAGCCCGAGTCCTAGGTATCTTAGTACAGAACACCATCTCTGCCATACCTATCCCATCCCACCCCAAATGCAAACTGTCCTTCCTAAGCTTAGCATGTTGGAATTTTATGCACCTCAGTTCTGAGTTTCTTGGAGATACAGCAACAGTGGTGAGGACAAGTTTTATCTAATGTCCTTTTGTCTAGATTTTATGATGGTTAAACCTTGTTGAAAATGTTGGGATTAAATATCACCATAGGAACAAATGTCTGAGACTATTTGTTCAGGGTTATCTAGATTAGATTAACTGAAGTTAGAAAGCCATGTTAAATGTGGTCAGCACTGTTCCACAGGCTAGGATCACAAGCTGAATAAACTAAAGAAATCAAGGGGAGTAGAAGCATCATCTCTACTTCCTGACGGTGGATACATAAGACATTCTCTTTCTGCTGCCACATCTTTCCTCTGTAAGCATAGCATAACCCAAAATAAACCCTCCCTTCCTTAAATTGCTTTCTTCAGGTGTTTTATCATAGTACCAAGACAAACAACTAATACAGCTAATAGAGTGTTTATTTAAATGCAATCTAAGTAGCATGGTCTTCCAGCACCCTTTTTAACATCTGTACTATTTTCAGGTATTTTTCTTTACTTCCTAAAATATATTTATCCTCATACAATTTTGAATATAGTTAAATATTTTAACTGGGTTATGTAATGTTTAGCAAGATTATTTGACTCCTACAATTTGTGCTATTGATACAAATGTGACTTTCTCAGACTAAATGTCTTTATTTAGAGATTCTGCCATTGCAAGGATAGTCTCAAGTGTTTTAATGAACAGACTAAAATTCTCCAAACTGAAGCTACTGGGTAGAGGGAGCTTTGTTCAGCCATTGTTTATTAACTTAGACCATTAATGTCAGCTTTAAGACATTAGAACCTTTCTTGTACATTCATATTTGTATAAGCACGTAGTTTTATAGAGAACAACATATTGGCATTACATATTTATTTAAAAATGTTATAATATCATCATGAAAGGGGAAGGAATGAAGTAATAGAATTAAGATAATCATCCGGATGGTGTAATTCGTATTTGTAACTCTCTTTGGTCTAGTGATATTGAAAATTTTCCAGAGATAAACGTCTCAGCGACAAGGCTAAGATGTTGCTAATTGCTTCTCTGGGCCTTAGAGACAAACTTTCTCTTTCTTCCTGGTTTCAGCTTATCTTAGATCAATTCATTTTCTTTTCCAGATATTTGTTGAGTCCAGATATTGAGAGGAAAGACAAAACAATGACCAATAATGGGAGTTGCATCTTAATCTTACAGGGCACAAAGACCAAAGACTAACTGAACAATATTTTCAGTACAGGATGAATTTTGATTATATATATATATATATATATATATATATATATATATATATATATGCACACGGGGTGTTTCTCACCTCCAGTTCAAAATGTGACGTCATGTACCTATGAAAGTACAAACTAGTGTCCAGATGTTCTCTCTAAACTTACAGGCCTTGTTAAATATGGTATGTTCTTGAAATTTTTAAAAACTTCTCTACAAGTCTATATGAGTGATATAATTTACCAAGTTTTATTTTAATTGCTAATTCTTTTCTCGACCTGTACTTGTTCCTGGTTAGATATCTGGGGTTCTCTTCTTCTTGGCCAGGTGATGCTGTGACAGCTCTTCCAGTTGCTCAGATTTTTCTTCCACAGGTCCCAGGAACCATAGCAGTAAACACACAGGCAAAAAGTTAAGACCAACTCTGCCCTGCTGTTAATGGTCATTGATGTAGGCAATAAACTGATTAAAATTGTTTTACTGCTGAATCAAGAAACAAGCTATTTAGGGACAGACATTATTTCAACAACCAAGAGCTTGCAAATTTGCAGTTTGGGTTTTTCACATTAATATAATGTAAACAGCTACTTGGATTAAAAATGACCTGTCATAGTAAAAAACAATTTAGGAAAACAGCATGATTACATGAAATTATAATGACTTGTTTCCCCCATTACCAAAGAACTCTGGAATGCAGTAGTTTTTAAAGAATATTATACGAATCTAATGAAAATAGTTTCTGAGAAAGATTCTTGGCTTTCGTTCATTACATTTCCATATTATTAGCAGTTGTTTCTAGTTAGAAGGCAAATTGAAATTAGTTTATTCTGTTTCAGGGAGGAAACAACCTACTGTTCTAAATAATGAGCTGTAAAACAGTGTGTGGGTAACACATAAAATGATAAATATATGTAGCAAGCATTAAATAGAGTGCTGGAAACCATTATAGCTATTTGCCAATCTGCAAACAATTTTCTTCATTCTATTCATTAGGGTGAATCTAGAAATAAATATAAACATGATTTAAAAACCATCAAAGGGAAGCTATGGCTTCAATTAGTATCATTATTCTAGGGAAAGAATAATGATCTTACCCTCCTGCAATCCTGTCACCTCACAGCCCTGACAGTATTCCCAGGGGGTTAAAAACCAACAACAACAACAACAAAGGATTTAATAAAAGTACTGCCCTGATTTCTATTAAGTGCAAATAAACTTTAAAAATGTCAGCAAAAGATGAATACACCACAAGGCAAAATATAGAGCGACTTTAGAAGGATATACATGCATTGCTAAGGACGTAAGGGGGAGACAAGGAAATATATCAGAAAGTCTGAGTAATGGAAGGAGTATGCTTCAGGGTAAGCAGCTTAAGAACTGGACAAAAAAATAAGGCATTATTTTTTTAGTGTTTATTCCGTTATTAAAAATATTATGCTAATCAAAATTTTGTATCTATTGGATTAAGGCAGCTATGTTAATTATCTATGAAACCTATTCTATTTATAACTTATTGTGTGATCTTTATGAGAAAATAATTGCAAACAAAAATAATATAATTAAACTCCACAAAATGAACATTTTATGAAGAGGAAAGTTTATGCTCAGTTTCTGGGGGCCAGAGTAATGTTGTAGGGGAGATGATCTCGACCTACATTTTGAACATGGCTTGAGATCCAGTAAGGGCTTTGCCTTCTTTCTCTCTTTTCTTTCCTCTTCTGCACTTGAGGAACTAGGAAGCAAATAGATCACACATCAGCAGACAGAGAGTAAGAAGCCCCATAAATAGGTAATAAAGATGGAAACTTTTAAGTTTTCCTCACATTTCTCACCTAAGACAAAGGCTTGATGGCCTATGTGCTTTCTCTCCACCATCAGTGCCCTTCAGATGGTGGGCTGGTACTACGGCTCAAGACGAGCCTATGAGTTTACCTGTCTTTGTTCAAACTGACCAGCCTAGAGGAGAAAAAGGAGACTCCTCACTCACCCTTAAAATATCCAGTCCTCAAGGGGACACTGGACTTCAGGCCCCTGAGTGGCTATGCTGCTCTCCTCTGCAGAGGGTCTTTCTCTCTGCCTTCCTCTGTGCATGCTTCCTCACCACTATCAAATTCCTCTTTTCCCAGGTTGATTCTGTCTCAGGGCTGGGATTTCCACCGCTGCTACTTGGTGAATTTGAGATTTTCTTTTTAAATCCGATGAATTCTTTAACTTGAAGAGAAAATGAACCTGATCAAGACTCTTAGCATCCTTGTTATTTGCTTCCTATTCTTTTTCTTCTCCTTCTCTGCTTCACTTGCCCCCTCCACCCCTCCTTGTTTTCTTTTCATTCATTTTTTAAGGAAGATGGAGTGAAGCAAACACCATTTATAATTATTTACCACTTAATACTTATTTTCAGTGAATATACCTAGCTGCCATTTTCTCTACTTATTTGTGATACAGCTTAAAGCAGACGTGATATTTTATTCACATATAAGGTCTTATGGTTACACACAGTCCCAACACATGACATGCTCAAACTGTTTGTATTGAGGACAAAATAATTAAAACCCAAAAACAGCACTGTGCCCTGAGATAAGAACTGAAATTGAACATGCTCAAACTGTTTGTATTGAGGACAAAATAATTAAAACCCAAAAACAACACTGATGCCCTGAGATAAGAACTGAAATTGGCAAAAATGCTATTTATAAATGTCCTAACAAGAAACCAAGAAATTCAGAATTTCACTAATGTAGCAGGTTGTGTTTTCAGTATTTCTTCCAATCAACCTTGTACTATCTATTTTAAGGTATTTCACTTTCTATATAACACACATGTATTTATGTTTTTCAATGAAGTCATGATATCATGGAAAATTTTACATACATACACACACATATACATGCAGTTTATTATGATAGAGTGGACAAGCATAAGTATTAAAAGGTAATCACATAGAATTTGAGTTGAGTTGATTGAGTTAAGGTTGATTCTCAATGATTATAGTATTATCATACAGTATTATTTAAGCTAAGGCCCAACTTTCTCATTTGCAAAATGAGGTTAAAGCAGCCCACTTCACAGGGTTTCTGTATTAAATGAGATAACACATACAATTACATAACACAGTCTAAAAGCCTTGCTCAAAACGCAGGTCTAGAATTGGGTTTGTTCATGGGTGTAGACCCAATATTTCAATTGTGAAATATTGTCTACAGGTACTTTAGTTATTAATTTATTGAGCAGAGGCTAGGTTGTAGTGGGTGAATGCTAACTGTGGAAGAAGGAATAAAAACTGTGGTTCTTTGTAACTTTCCCACAGGATTGATCCTGTGAGAGAGTGTGTGTGATAAAGCATGCTTAGACATTTCAGTTTCTTTCTCCCTCATTGTGAACACAACAAATGTGGAAGTGTTTAACTCAGGATACTGCAAGAGGAGGAAGATGATTCCTGACACCCATTTGTGAGGACCAGATAAAGTAACTCCTGTTTGGTAGACTATTGATTGATTTTATTTGTTTTGAAACTTAGTATCACTACATCACAACTTTTCCTTTCCAAAAGGCCTCCTTTTCCATCTGGGAGACTACCAGAGAACTAGTATGACCCAAAGTTGGTTTTCACTAGTTGCCTTTCAATGTGACACATTCATCCATTGTAACTCTAGGTGGAATATGAAAACTTAGAAGCATTTAGGATGTTGTGTGAAGAATACATCAGACTGTATGAAGTGGGGCACTGAGTCTTAATGTAGCTGATTTCTCTTAGGTCTGAAGCATTCTTCCACTATGAGGAAGTCAGACACTAATATAAGAAAAAAGAGCTCAACATAATAATTTTTTTTTTCGTTTTTGTTTTTCGAGACAGGGTTTCTCTGTGTAGCTTTGCACCTTTCCTGCAACTCACTCTGTAGCTCAGGCTGGCCTCGAACTCACAGAGATCCACCTGCCTCTGCCTCTGAGTGCTGGGATTAAAGGTGTGTGCCACCACTGCTCGTCAATAAATACATTTTAATTGGAACTTTAAACTGCCTCATTTCTCTTGGGATATGTGATTCATTTTTATTTATTGTTTTTCATGTAATATGTATGAGTGTTTTGTGTGCATGTTTGTCTGTGCACCACTTGCATGCCTGGTACAGAGAGCAAATGAGGATTTCTGGCTCCTGGAACTGGAGTTGCAGATGGTTATGTGGGCATTGGCAACAGTGCCTCAGTGTTCTAGAATAGCATCCTGTGCTCTTGTTGACTGAACCATCTTTCTAGCACCGATTTTTTTTATTTTCTATATACATATACATATATATATTGAATACATATATATATATAAGTTTATTATATAATATTATATTATATATATGTAATATTATATTATATATAGATAAGTTTATTAAGATATACAATATTTTGTGGGAACACAATACCACATTTCCTCTCTTTTTGTCTAAAATTAAAGAAAGCTTATAACTAATACAAGAAAAACTATCCAATAAGTATATATAATATATACAGCCAAAAATTACATTAATGATGTCTAGTCCATTTACATTTGACAGATTCAGATAAAAACTCCATTATATATATTAACAATGTGCAGTCCAGTAACATCTGATAAACTCAGATCAAAAAATTTTCATTACTTATCTTATTTGAAACAAGTAGTTCCTTTTTAAAAGTAGATTCCATAATCTCCCTTTTTATCTTATCATATCCATATTCTCTTTTTTCTTTTCATAATACATATTGAATACATAATAATTCAATATTGAATATATATATATATATATATATATATATATATATATATATATATGTTGGTGTATGTGTGCATGTGATTTCAATGCCTATGGAAACCACAAGAGGACATCGGATACACATTGGACTTTGGAGCTGGAGTAACAGGTGTCTGTGAGTTCCATGATGTGGGTGTTGGGAATTGAACTCAGATTTTCTGAAAAAGCAGAAGACACTTAATCACTGAGCCATATCTCCAGCTGCTGAGTGAATAGTTTCTGATAATATGGATTACAGGTGTATTTCTTTTCTCATTGAACATTTTCATCAATTCAGAAAATAATAAACAACTTACAAAACACAGGTTTAGTAGTACATGTCTATGACATCAGTTTTAGAGATGAAAGAAGGAAGATCCAGAGTTCAAAGCCATGTACAGCTACACACTGAATCGATGGTCATCCCACATCTTATGCTATATGTGACTCTGACCTCAAAAATTCCCTTGGGAATAAAATAAACAGAAAGAACTTCAGTGGTTATTATAAATATCATTAAAACTCAAATGATTTAATTAAAAAACTTACTTGAAAATGAGGATGGGAAATTAGGGGGGATACAGCTAGAATTGAGGTACATTTGAGGAGTGGTATGGAAACCTAGTGCAGTGGAAACTTCTTAAAATATATGAATACGGTCTTAATGAAGTCAAAACTTGCAGTACCAGAATTGGGTTAAATCCAGTTGTGTTGTTGGCCAAAATGGTCCCATGTAAATCTCCCCCAAATCCAGGATGTTGCTCTCCAAAACAGTAAGGTCCCTTTGCTGAAGACAGTACCCAAACATCTCATTGAACATGAAAAAGTTGAGCTGGTGCCTACATAGAATCTTCACCACTATGTTCTAGTGTCTTTGGTACAGTAATGTACTATTCAGGCTACCAAAAGAGAAATATAAACATCAACCCAACCACCAAACCTTTGAACTATGCTTCTTTCTTGCCTGAAAATTATGCTTGTGCAATGGTGGCGCAAAACTTGGTAGAGTAACTAACCAATGTCTGTGTGTGTGACACTTTCAATGTAACTGTAAGCTCATGGGGAACAGTAGCAGCTTTAGTGGAGTAGGTATGGCCTTGTTGGAGGAAGTATGTAACTGTGGAGGTGGGCTTTGAGGTCTTATATATGATCAAATTATGCACTGTATCTCAGTTCACTTTCTGTTGCCTGTGGATTAAGACATAGGACTCTTATCTACTACTGGTGGAAGTATTAAGGCAACTCTATATATTTAAAAGGGAGGTTTATTTTGTGGGGTAACTTACAGGTAAAGGGATAGGTTACAGGGTCCCGGAAAGGTGTAGTGCAATACAGTGGTGTTCTCTGAACTCTCCTCAGTCTACTTCCAGTATTCAGGATCCAGGAACCAAATGAGCCAGCACATCCGGATCTCAGGTCTTAAGGGCTCCAGGCATGACAGTTACTGGAAGCCTCAATGGGGGTAGTACTTCCAGGTCAAAGCTGGAACAGCTACCCACTACAATCTCCTCCTACACATGTCTGCCTGTACCAAGCCATGACCTACCATGGTGATAATGGACTAAATCGATGAACTGTAAGCCACAATAATTAAAAGTTTTCCTTTAAGCTGGGCGGTGGTGGTGCATGCCTTTAATCCCAGCAATCAAGAGAACTCACTCTGTGAGTTTGAGGCCAAACTGGTCTACAGAGCGAGGTCCATGACAGGCACCAAAACCACACAGAGAAACCCTCTCGAAAAACTAGAAAAAAAAGTTTTCCTTTTTAAGAGTTGCCATGGACATGGTGTCTCTCCACAGAAATAAAATCCCTCAGACAGAAGTTGGTACTAGGAGTGGGGTATTGCTGTGATTTACGTTTGTTTGGAAGAATTTGGACTTTGGTACTTTGGTTAGCAAAGCAGTGAAATTGCTCACGTGTTTCTTGATGGGCTTTACTAGTAGGAGCATGGAAGAAAGTGGTGCTGAGTGTGATTTGAACTGTGGAAGCCTGGCTCAAGTGGTTTCAGGGAAGAAGGTTAGAATGTGACCTAGAGATTGTTCTTGTCATATTTTGGTGAAGAATGTGGCTGCTTTTTGTCCTTGTCTGAAGAGTCTTCTAACAACAAAAGCTATCTAAAATAAAACAAACACCGTCACATCAAAGTTGGAGAAGGCAAAAACAACAGAAGGAAAAGAGACCAAAAGGAGGCACAAAAATCAGAGACCGATTCATTCGCACACTCAGGAGTCCCTTACAAGTATTAAACTGCAAGCCACAATATCTACAGAGAGGACATGGTACAGACCTGTGTCATCTCTGTCTTGCTGCATCATTGTTGGTGAAAATATGAGTTTTGCTCAGTTAATTGAGATTTTGCCTTGTCCAACTTGGGTGTGACAGTGTTTGTTTTATTTTGGTCAGTTTTTGTTGTTATCTCTTAGAATAATCTATTTAAATTTCCATCAGAATACATTATGCATATTAATTTTTAGCAAACACTATTCATTATTATTTTAATAAGCACTTTAATATTAATCTGAGTAACATGTTCTAAAGTATGGACTGATCAGAATGAATATTCTCCCAAGAGTTAGGTGGGTTGGCCAAAGAAAAATGACAAAAATTAATGATAAAAATGAAATATAATAAATAATAAAGATTGCTTTAATAGTAATTTGAATATTATGAATAGCTCTGCTATGCAACACATATTTCTTTTTTTTTTTTTTTTTTTTTTTTTGGTTTTTTCGAGACAGGGTTTCTCTGTGTAGCTTTGTGCCTTTCCTGGAGCTCACTTGGTAGCCCAGGCTGGCCTCGAACTCACAAAGATCCGCCTGCCTCTGCCTCCCGAGTGCTGGGATTAAAGGCGTGCGCCACCACGCCCGGCTGCAACACATATTTCTTGAACCTATATAAATTATCTGGAAACGAACAACAAATAAAACAAAATAAAAATTTTCCTTCATTGACTATGGATTTCAATGAAATTAAGACCATATTTCAGAAACAAAATTGAGTCATTTGCAGATTATGCTCTTTTCTATCAAGAAAATCAATATATTGAAGGGAAGAGAGGAAACAAGGAAACATTTAAATAAGTTAACGAAGGAGGGATTCTCTAAAGAGGTGACATCTGGGCTTTCACACAAGGACGTGACTGAGACATCCAAATAATTAAGTTGGAGCCATGCCAAGTTGAAAGAGCAGATATCCACACACCTGGAAGAGGTACTAAATTGTGATATTCCAAAAATAGTAAGGAAACCTGGGGTTAGGTGAAGTAGAGTTGCAAACTAACTAGAATAAGCATAGGGATGGAGATCTTTCCCAAAAGTTTGGGTATAAACTTCAAAGCATCAAGCGATCTTTGTAAGACTAAAGAAAAAAAAAATTAAAAAGTTCAGCAAATTGAACTGAGTTTCTGAAACCATATTAGTGAAGTTCATATTTGTATACTAGCTCCAAATAGTTATAATAGTGGTAAGGCTGTGAGCAAGGTTATTAGATTCAACTTGGGAGAAATGGCCTTGAGAAATATTAAGTGAATATGGTATTAACTACACCTGTTAATGAATTACCTTTGGGGTAATGAAAACAAATACCTAAATGGTTCCTAGTAGAAACAATTGATAAATGTGAATGAGCAAGACAAAACTTGAGAGGTGAATTTGAAGGTCTGCCTTTAGGTCCTATTATATTGATATGATCTATAGATACTCAAGAGGAAATGAAAAATGAGGTTGAAACTCCAGGTTTCTCATCTTACATACAAGTAGAGATGTGATCACAGCCAATCTGTTGGAAGAAGGAGAAGGTAAGGGAACCAGAGGGAAATTGCTTACTGAGAAGGTTTCTGTTACTTTTCAATGGAATAAAAATGAGCCCCAGCTTTTGTATACATTCTGAAGTTAACAGACCCTTCATCACCCAATCTCTGTCAGAATAAGAAGTCAATGATAGGGCTCCTACTGCAAATCCGCAAATTTTGCATGTGAAATAACATACAATGATATTAGAAACTACCAATATTGTATTAAAACAATATTAATATTTTATCAAGCTCCAAAAACTCAATAACCACTGATATCCTTTAATTCATAAGACTAGACATGTTGAATAAATATAGTCTATTGTATTTATCCTATTTAGAACATTACCAGATAATTACAATTTAGAAATAATTGATTTCAAAAATAAGCATTATTTCAGTGGTGCTAACAAAAACACAAAATATTCAATGAATTTTATGGCTAATTAGATGTGGAAATTCTACATCTAAATGTGACCTACTTTTCTCTAAGATTTAAAGAAACTATATTTCTCTTCTACCTTTTTTTATGCTTTATCAAGCATAAGAATAAGGAATTATCTAAGGTCTGTTGGGTTAGCATATAAACTCATGGACTTCATGCTTGTTGTAAAACTTAAGGATATGACTCTTTTGCTCTTCACACTTAGAAACACTCTCTTATTAGAAGAAAAGTATAAATGGATCACTTTGTACTTGTTTCACATTTTAAATGGTAGTGTGAAATTAAGACTTGGGAACTGCCCATGAGATATCCTTTCTACAGAAACTGAGTATTAGGGGAAAAATTGGATTTACAATAAGCTTATATTCCCTAGAAAGCAGAAACTAATATTTATTTGTAGCTGAGGGAATAAAAAATTGTGTGAGAGTGTAATTCATGCATGCATGCTATTTAAAAGTCAAAACAATTTTTGTTTTGCATATTAACCATAAACAATTGTTATTTGTCAGGTTCATACCTTAATACTACTGGTAAAAATAGAAATAAGGTAAACACATGTGTTCATTTACAATAGTCTAAACTGGCAGTTCCTTTATTCCAAATGATTATCTTTATGATTCTCAATATTCAGTCAGAGTGAATGCACAGAAACATAAATAAGTCTTCCCACCAGGTACTATCAAGAGAATTCAGGACTGCTTCTAGGGGTAAGGGAGAAAATTGATCACATTCCATGCCAATGTATGATTCTCTTACAAAATGATGTCTGAGGATGAAGACATACATCATGAAAGAGATTAGAACATGATGCTAATATTTTCAACACAAAGACTTATTTCTACATAAAATATTATTCATAAAATTGAAATTCATGACTAGTGGGGTGGCTCTGTAGTAAAGGTTCTGGCCACCAAGACTGACAACCTGAGTACAATCATGAGGACATACGTTAAAGGAAAAAAAATCAACCCTTGCAAGTTCTCCTCTCACATTTATGGGCACACGGGGGTATTCATGCATCACCCATGCACAAACACACACCGACAGAGCAAGGTGGGATGGAATGAAAGGAAAGAGGAAGGGAGCTGCAGGAGGAAGGGGAGAAGGAAGGAAAGGCATGATTCAATAATATTTTTTCTTTTAAACTGAAATCCAGTTTTGCCTGATGACTCATACCTTATAATCTCAATTTCTGAGATGCTCAGCCAAGAAGATTACAAGAAATTCGAGGCCATCCTGATATATACAAAGAATTCAATTCCAGCCTGGACTATAGGGTAAGACTTTATCTCAATAAACAGAGAAGGAATCATATAGCCAGCCACAATGGCTCACGCAGTTGATACTCAGGTAGATCTTGTGGTGATATTTTATTTGTACTGAAATGTGATTTTAATTTTATGTTAATAAATAAAGTTGCCCTGGGGTCAGAGCTATTAGAGCCATAGCAAGAGCATGGTGGTTAGAAGAGCTAGGTAGATTTCTGTGTGTTCAGGGATACAGCCAGTATTGGAGACATACGCCTTTAAGACCTGGAGGGCGGTACTTACAGGCAGTGATGAGGCAGTCATGTGGTTGGGTTTACAACCAATGAGAAGGCAGAACAGAAAGAATATTTAAACACGGACAAACAGGAAGTAGCTCTCTCTCAGGGAAGCTAGGAGCACTGCAGGAGGTAAGATTTTATCTCTGAGCTCTGACCTCTCGGCTTTCTCTTTTACACTGGCTCTGTGTTTCTTATTTTAATAAGACGATTGGTTACATCTACAAGATCTTTGTGCTGAAACAACAGCCAGTGGAAGAGAAAACATAAATGCTTACCAGGAAGTCTGTGATGAACAGTGCTGCATAATGGCAACACCAATGGAGATGTGAACACGGAGGAGGGGAGATTTCATAGTGTTCTACCTAACTATAGGCAACTAATGGCTACAGGGAGAAGGAGGGTTATCCTCTCCCAGGGATGAGCCCTCTTATTGGTTGTCCAATGCAGAGTGGTCAGCCTTGAAAATATATAACAAGAAATAACAAAAATGACTCAATAGGGTTTACATATGTGTGTGTATCTCTATGTGTGTATATAAAGATCCATACATGTGTGAAACAATGATAATCAAAGAAAAAGTCTACAAAATTTAAGTGGGAAGGGCAAAAGAGGGATTTGAAAGAAGGTATCAGAAAGAATGGAGGGAGCAAAGAGAGGAGGCAAAGTAATGTACTTTTATTTCAATTAAAATATAAAACTAAAAAATTAAAAGCATACCAAAGCTGATTTCAATATTATTTCTTACTATTTCTATAGAAAAAAATGAGCAAAACCTCAGAGAAACAATACTCTCTGCCCTCAACATAGTACTTGGAATAATCAAAATCTGTCTCTTGTGGGGTACAATAAAATCGTATTCTCTGTGGTTAACTTCCTTATAAAAGAGATAGGGTAACTTCTTTTGTTGGTGGATAATAATGTAGGAAGTATTAAAAAAATTAAAAGAGGTCCATGAAAACTGTGAAACACACACACACACACACACACACACTAGTGCATGCGCATGCACACACAGAGACATATATATGTATACATACATATATATATATATATATATTCCTATAAGTGTTCATCTATATTCCTATAAGTAACCCCAATAAAACTTGTGGTCCAACAAGTTAGCCTTTGGTGGTGTTGGTACTTTGGTCTGCAGTGAGCTTCGTATCTTGAGTAAATAGACATGCTTGTTAATTCTCCTCAGGAAACTTTTGTCCACAACTGCCTCCCATAGCCACCCTTACTCAGACTACCATTGTTCTGGCTGCTCAGGTTCTTTTGAGGGCATCTCTAAAGAGAAGCACCAAACTTATATAGAAGCCTGGAAAACATGTCAATATTTAGGAAATAAAAGCAGTCTTGTACACCTGAGGGATTTCTTCCTAAAATGCTGTTAAAAAGAAGATAAAATCCCCCTGAATATCTATTGTCTTCTCTCCCATAGGAAGTTCTAAACTATTTGGACTGACAGTTTTATGCCAGACAGAACTTTGAGAGCTGTGAATGAAGACAGATTACTTAATATCCCTGAGCATAAAACTTTCACATGTCAATTGAAGTACCAGCGGCATCTATTCCATCTGTCTGTAATTTTTGCCCACCATTTAGAATGGCTTCTAGAACCTAAGAAAGCACTATTAAGAATCAGCTATTATTTTTGGTTTAAAAAGTAAACAACAACAAAGGAAAAACCATCTACTGCAAGTATTTTCTACCTAGAATATAAACAAAGTATTCTGCCAGGGTGTATAACCACTTAAACTGCTGTATTGACATTTGAATAAATTCTAGATTCCCATCAGCACCTGAAAGAAATTTATCGTGGCTAGGAAAATGGTCAGAGTGTATTTGGACAAAGTTAGAAATGAAAACATGTTGAGGTATCCACTGATTCTATTCAGGACTATTTCAGTTATTCAATAGAGGAAAGAAAAGATAGGTTCATAATGACTAAGTCTGAATACGGCAAAGGCAAGGGGAAGCAGGTGATAGACAATAATTAGAAAACTGCTACTCACATCACTAGTGAGGCTACCTGGAAAACAGGACCTCAAGAAAGACACAGAGATCGCCCAATGACGGAGAAATGGATGAGATTTACATGAACAGCCTGGACATGAGTGGGAGCAATGAAGGGCGAGGGTCGAGGGAAAGAGAGCTTGGGGGAGCGGGAAAGCCACCTGGATCAAGAACAGAGAGGGAGAACAAGGAATAGGAGACCATGGTAAATGAAGACCACATGAGAATAGGAAGAAGCAAAGTGCTAGAGAGGCCCACAGAAATCCACAAAGATACCCTCACAATAGACTGCTGGCAATGGTCAAGAGACAGGCCGAACTGACATACTCTGGTGATGGGGTGGCCAAACACACTAATTGTTGTGCTAGAAACCCCATCCAACGACTGAGGGATCTGAAAGCAGAGATCCATGCTGAGGCCCCAGGTGGAGCGTCGGGAGTCTAATTAGCGAGAAAGAGGAGGGTTTATATGAGCGAGAATTGTTGAAACCAAGGTTGGATAAAGCACAGACACAAATAGCCAAACAAATGGAAACACATGAACTATGAACCAATGGCTGAGGGGTCCCCAACTGGATCAGGCCCTCTGAATAGGTGAGACAGTTGATTGGCTTGATCTGTTTGGGAGGCATCCAGGCAGTGGTACCGGGTCCTGTGCTCATTGCATGAGTTGGCTGTTTGAAACCTGGGGCTTATGCAGGGTCGCTTGGCTCGGCCTGGGAGGAAGGGACTGGACCTGCCTGGACTGAGTCTACCAGGTTGATCTCAGTCCTCGGGGGAGGCTTTGCCCTGGAGGAGGTGGGAATGGGTGGGCTGGGGGAAAGGGGAGAGGGCCGGGAGGGGGGAGAACTGAATTGTATTGTAAAAAAAAGAAAAAAAAGAAAACTACTAAGAGGAAATATCCAAGCAAGGGATGTCAGTTTGGTCCAAAAGGCTCAAATGTATTCTTCCTGAAGTCAGGCAAGAAGTTATTACTGTAAGATGGTGGCATGTGGAATATGAAAACCTCAAGCATATATCAAAGGCATTCAGATATCAAAATCAGGGTGGTTGAGTTTTAAACTGTCAGGATTCTGACTAAAAGTGAATGAGACAGAGATGAAAAGAGAAGTCCCTAACCTACGCACAAATGAAAAAAAAAAATGAGTTCAGAAAAGTCGCACCGACTTTGATTAAAGTTTAGCATGCCCCCACACGTGCATACACATGCACACGCGCACACACACACACATAAACACATGCACTTCTGAGTATATCTAAATAGAATTTTTCATTGTATGTATTCATGACTCATTTCTCATACAAGACTTTTAAAAAGCTCAGCAAAATAGAACACAGGGGAGCACAATGTAAGTAATGGAGGGAAAGACGATGGATACAAAATATGTTTAAAGATACAGGCAGCAAGTGGGGAAGAAAAATAATTCTTTCCATAACCACATGTTTCCATGGTGCCGTTTCATAAGTTTCTGCAAATGTGTTGATAGGAAATAGAGAACAGCTTGATGAGTGGATTGTTCCCCCAGAGCAACAGCAAATGGGGGAGACAAAAGACACGGTCTCTCCACACAGTATAAGATGATACAGCATGTGCAAGCATCGCCTTGTAAATTAGGAGTGTGAGAGGCAGGCTCCTTCAGATGT
Source organism: Peromyscus maniculatus bairdii (assembly GCF_049852395.1). Classification (NCBI taxonomy): domain Eukaryota; kingdom Metazoa; phylum Chordata; class Mammalia; order Rodentia; family Cricetidae; genus Peromyscus; species Peromyscus maniculatus. The sequence goes on from NC_134862.1 coordinate 57,876,604, forward strand.
GAACAAAGAAAATAAAAGAAAGATCACAGGGTAAACATTCCAGAGCCATGGATACAGACGGACTTGAAAGTTGCTTTTAGGACAGGAACTAGTGCCTAATCAAATAAAGTATCTTCTTTTTAAAATGAGGGAATATTTGGGTTCTTGGAATTATTTCACAATTGCTTCAGTACCAGTAACTGTGATGAGACTTCCACCTCCTGATGATTTTCTTTCCAGAAAGGAGTATTCAGTGCAGTGATCCTGTCCTACTTTATCCATGGAACATGGTGCTTTTCTGTGTTATTTGTAAGCCTCCAGTTATGGGGAATTTTCATTTGGTCATAAGGATGAACAGCTGATTACAAGTCCCTAGAGATTAAACCTGAGTTTGTGAATGTACGAAATATTTGTCGTAGTTTCTTTGGGAAGAGAAAGTATATATTGGAGGCAGAAGTAAAGAAAGACACATGATGTCATAAGTGAAAGAGTTTGTTGAATTATTTTTAATAATGCTGCCTCTTGACAATTTTTATCCATGTTTGGTGCCGCATCTCTTCTAGTCATATGCCTTTGCTACCTGAACTACTTTATCCAGTAGAATTTGGATCAGGTATCAATGTATCCATTCTGAACAGTGATTACAGGGAGAGTTGATAGTTTTGCCACTCCATTTTTTTTTCATATTCACTTCACAAAAGCAGAACTATCCAAACTGTAGATATCATTTGCCTTAGACCATACAGTAAAAAGATGAAAAAAAACAGAGATAGCTCAAGTATCAAAGTCTAGTAAGTGTCCAGTGTGGTTATATTTTATTTGTGATAAAATGTGTTGATATTTTATTTGTGCTGAAATGTGGTGATATTTCATTTGTATGTTAAAAGCTCAAGTTTGCCTGGAGATCAAAGGAAATAGCAAGTCATTTTAAGGTAAACACAAAAGTCAGGCAGTGATATCACATGCCCTTAATCTGATCACATGATAGGCAGAGTCTCTGTGTGTGTTCAAGGACACACTAGGGAACAGCCAAGCATGGTGACACATGCCTTTAATTCCAGTACCAACCATAGAGACCTGGGGGTCTGTACAGACAGGCAGTAACAAAGAAGTGAGGTAGCTGGTCTAAGAGCCAACGAGAGGGCAGAACAGCAAGGCAATAAAAAGCTGGGTAAACAGGAAGTAGCTCTCTTGGGAAGCTACAGTAGGGTGGTGAGTTAAGGCTGGCTAGTGTCTCTCATTATTTCCCTGATCTCTAAGGCTTTCCAAACCTGTATTTGGCTCTGTGTTTCTTATTTACTAAGAGCGTTTAGAAATTTGTCTCCAGTCCAGTTTAAAAATAGGGATTACTTCTTGACAAAGCAAAAGTAATAAACAAATAAAATGTTTTATAAACAAAACACATACAAATAAGTCTGCTAATAATCATTCTAAGAGTGCTGTAAAAGAGCAAATTTAAAATCATCACTTTTGGAGGATTTTGGAGGATTTTGGAACTTTTGGCTAGAGAAGGCCATCCAAGTTATTTACCTCTTCTCTTTTCAGAAGGAAGAAGAAAAATGGTGGGGGAAAAGGAAGCAGGGAGGCTGAGCGATCCATAAACAGTCAGTGAATCAGGGAAGTGATAATTCTAGAAAATGAGAATTTCTTTCCTTGGAAATGGGGGCATAGAAAGCTATCTGGTACAAACACAGGAATTGCTCCTATAAGTAAAGCAAGCATGTAGGGTTGGGGATTTAACTCAGTGGTAGAGTGCTTGCCTAAATGAGTTCTATCCTCATCTCCCCCACCACCACCACAAAAAAAGAAGAAGCAAACATGTATGGATATTTTCTCATTCGTTCCTCTTCTAACATATTATGTAACGTGTGTGTGTGTGTGTGTGTGTGTGTGTGTGTGTGTGTGTGTGTGTGTGTGTAGAAAACAGTACATGTGTCACTGTTCGTTCTTTCTCCCATGGAACTCAGTTCACCACTCTGGTAGCAAGTGCCACTACCTGATGAATCATCTCACTGACCCTCTACTGATTTTTCTTATATACATTGGTTGTAATTTAATTCAAAAATAGTGTTATCTGCACACTTGGATAGTGAATGCTCGAGAATTCAGAGAATGCCTTCCTGTACAGGGAATCATGGACTTGAGGCTCAGACTACCACAATCATCTATTGTCCTCTGCTGCTATACTAAATTCTGTAATTCAACAACAGAAGAATGGCAGGCCAATAGAGGTACCTGTTATGCAACAAAAAAGAAAATAGTTTGCCACTTTGTTATTTTCACATTGGAAAATCAATGTAAGCTTCTTAAAGTAAAATACATACACACCCAGAATATGACCAGTAAAAAAAAAAAAAGTAAAGTCCCTGTAAATACTCAAACAAGCAATTGTGGTAAACAAAGAGCAAATGGTATGACCAATTAAAATATAGCTAATAAAACATTTTAAAATAACTGAATCTCAATTAGTTGATATCACAGACTTGGCTATATTATATTTATTTATCCAAAGAAATTGATTGTCAGGCTAGATAATGAAGAAAAATGTAGGTAGAGGCTGACTTTTAACACCAGAAAGGTACATATGTAGATATGAAACACTACAGGAAACTATCAGAGAACTTTGTACAAACCAATGGTTAATTCTTCAAATGAAGATCTATGTGCTAAACAGAGGCAAAGAATACGTTATTTATAAATGTGCTTACATATTTACACCAAGTAAACAAGTAACTGAAGCCATAAACAAAGCTTAGTTTCAAAGAAAATAGGTCATTAAAAGTATGATGCTTCACTACATTAGAATTAAATTACCAAAACCCAGCAAATGTAAAATAGGTACCTCCAATTTTCTTCAAGACAATCAATGAAATGGGAAATCCCCAGTGGGCCAAATAATAAACTTTAATTGTAGAAAGTCTATAATTTTGAAATTTAGTCAAAATGTAATATGTTCATATGAAAGCTTCAATCCTGGTATGCAAACACATCTCTAGTTCCATAGAATCTACACACACACACACACACACACACACACACACACACACACACGTTGATTTTGAAAATTTTATTTTTGTTAATTTTTATGTGTATGTGTGTGTTTCACTAAGTATATGATGTATATGTGTGTATACCTGCAGAGGTCAGAATAATGTGCTAGATCTTTTAGAGCTGGTGTTAGAGGCAGTTGTGTGGTACTTGATATGGGTCATTATAACCAAATTTAATTCCTCTGAAAAAGCAGCAGTCACTCTTTATCACTGAGCCTCCCTCTGGCCCCTGAGACGATGCTACCTAAGCTGAAATAAAAAAGCTTCCATTTAAAATTCTATGATTTTCAAAAGGCAGACTTGTGAATATGATTTTTAAAATGAAAATATGATTGAAGTATTTAAACTTAGTTATTCAAGTTAGCATTTACAAATTAAAAATCATGATGAATTATGATCATATCCTACTTATAAAGACTATTATCAATACACACACAGGTTCTAATGAGGATATAGAAAGGGTAGTGCTTAATCACTGCGGATATGGATGTAAATTAGTGCAAGTATAATGGAAAACAGTATGGCGTTTACTCAAGAAATACAATAAGAATGCAATATGACATAGCTTTCCCATTACTGAATGTAAGAAAATATGGGGCAGGGGCAATGTTTCAGGAGTTAACAGTGCTTCTTGTGCAAAGCAGGTTAACTAAAGATAAAATCACATTTCTGCTGAGCAGGCATCAGTGATATGGCCTCACTCTAATCCCAGCATATACAGCTTGGATTGAGACAGGATAGTCCTTCAACAAGCTATCTTGCTAGATCAGTCTTACAGCAAACTCTATTTCAAATAAGGGACCCTGCTTCAGTATACAAGGTAGAGAACAATGAATAAAGGCATTCCACGTTAACCTTTGGCCATCATGTGCTAACTGAAAAAATCCTACATACCCACCTTACATACACCCGTTCATACCATACACTCTTAGATGTGCAAAACAGAAAAGTCAATAAAATCAGTGTGTCAGAAAAACATTGTTGCACACATATTTACCACACTAATGTTTAATATCGCTATGACATGGAATCAACTAAAATATCTACAAGAAACTTGTTTTTAACTATGTCTCTATTGCTCTATTTTATCAATAAAGACTCAGGAGCTACCTCTGAGAGGTAGAGAAAGGACCCAGCTGCTTCCTCTTCCTCTGTCCCAGAAAGAGAGCTTTCTCCTATGCTGTCTCAAACACAACTCCTCCAATAGATTTCCCTCCCTTTTACTTCCTGTGTATCTCTCTCTTCATCCCCCTGACTTCCTCTTATTCTCCATGGCTTTTTCTTGTCAACTTGTTGCTTGCTCTGACTCTTGACCTATGGTTGATTTTATTTAATCCTGTTTATGATATTCAAGCACAAAGCTCTTGGATTAAAGGTGTGTGCTAGGGCTGAGCCCAACTATAGCTAGAAGCAGGTTATTTTCCAGAAGGAAATGCAATCTCAGGGTTCACAGTGTAATCAAATATCTTCATGTAAAGATACACAAATCCACTTAAAGGAAAGTGTTTAAAATGATTAGAATGGGAAAAACTTCAATGCGATAATCAGGTCTATATTTATCAATAGATGAAAATATAGGGCTGGAGAAATGGATCAGATCTGGAGACATCTACATTCATATGCACATTCCTCTACACAAACACATACACAGGAGTGAAAGTAAAAAAAAAATTTAAAAAAACTGGAGTAATGAAGTGTTATTCAGACACAAAGAATAAAATTTTTTCATTCTAAAAAAAAAAATTTTAAAGTACTGAAGTTTTGGCTCACTGATTAAGAATACTTATTGATCTTGCGGAAAACCATTTTTACTTCTCACCATCTTCATGGTGGCTAAAACTACCTGTAGCTTCAATTCAAACAGACCTATTGCTCTTTTATGACCTTTTTAGACAACTGAATGCATGTGGTATACATGAACTCATACAGATATATACAAATACATGCAAATAAAACGAAAATAAAAATGGTTAAAATCAAAAAACCTGAGTGCAATAATCAGGTCTAGAATAGCATACTTAGAAATATGCTATCTCACTTATATATAGCAAGTAAAAACTTGATCTCATAAAAATTACAGAATACTTGTTAGGAGTGGCTCAGAAGAAGATGGAGGAAATAGAAATGTAGACGTGAATGCTAATAGATTGATTCAAAGCTATAGTAGAAAATGGAAAGAAAGTACTTCAAGTATTCTCTAGCAAAATAAGGGAACTATGAACTACAGTAAATATATTGTCGAAAAGAGCAAGTATGAACAATTTTTAATATGTTGAACAGGAAGAATTCATAAATGGTTGAGGTGATAGACACACTAATTATACTTATCTGATCAAAGCACATCTTGTACATGATTGGAATGTCAAATTGTTGCCCACAAACATGTGAAATTAAATGCCAATCAAACTTACAACACATTTTAAGTATTCTTAGGAAAGTATAGATCTTAGTAGCATGGTATTCATACAGTGACAGAATTCCTGACCAATGAAAAAGAAGACAGGTTGTTCTGACTAATTTATTTCTTTGCAATGCTGTGATGAGAGTATAGCATCTTTGGTGAAATTCAAATGAGAAATCTACATACTGATGGCAGGAAAACATTACTACCTTCATGTCAGTAATGATATTATAAACGTGGTCAAAATGAATTAGTCTAAAAAGAAGAACTGATAAATTGTACTTCATTATAGTTAATTGAATTTCCTTCACCAAAATACATTATTGAAAAGACTACAACAAGTATAATTTTATTATTTAGTTATCAAATTTATTGAGTGTGTTCAGCATCTTCAATCTGATCTATGTAATACATGCTATGGGCAATAAAGAACTATAATACAAATGACACACTATTGTTACATTGTCATAGTTGTAAATTCTTGACAGCTTGAAAGAGAAATTAATTATCTTAGACTTACATGTTGAAGAACACGGAGGAAACTGGAGGATACTATATTGGCTGAGATAACCCAAACAGAGAAAGGCAAGTATTACCTTGTCTCCTTTGTGTGTGAAACTGAGAGTTGATCAAAAAGGACATTAGTTGTGAAGGGTTGTGTTGGATTTGAACAGAATGGTCTCTATGTTGGTGTGGGCTTATCTCAAGAAACCTCAATTATATGTACAGTTAATACATAGTATGGAAACAAGGAGTAAAAAGATAAAATGTGATCCACTGGGGACGAGAGGTTCATGTGAAGATGTAGACAAAAATCTAAAAGGAAAATTAAACCACTGGAAGTACAAATTTGAAATGGCATCTTGAAGAAACAAAAATTAATCCTCTATGCTATGCATCTTGATCATAAAGTTTTAAGAGGAAATTCCTTAACTATGTGGGCAAGTTCCTAAGAGAATATTTTAAATCTTTGTAAATGTGCAATCTCAATTCTCAACAGCACTGGGATTCCCATGCCAAGCTGCAGAGAGGCTCCCATCACAGCACAGGCAGTCTGGACTGGGTCAATGAGATAATCACTAATGTACCACCCATTTCTTTACTAATATGGCATCAAAACCCATTGTCTTCCTCTTCCTCTAATATATTGAGATCAAATGTAGCTATAAACATGGCCTCAACTATTTCTTAAAAATTAAAATTATTTGAAAAGTAGTAAAAAATTAACTACTCTGTAAATTATTGAAATTAAAACCTCCGTTATTATTATTAATTTAATCTCAACTTAATTAATTATTTCTCATGGAAGATATATATAATAATTACTGAGAGTAAAACTGAACAAAAAAATTGAAAAATTCATAAAACTTTCTTTCCTGATAGAACCATAGCATACAAAGTATTTCAGAGTAATTTACATAAGAAACAAAGAACAACCTTCTCTTTCTGTCTGTCTCCTTCACCTCCTCTCTTTAAAATATGCATAGGTAGATATGGTAATTCCATGAATAAGTCCAGCCAGATTTTCCCAATGCCATACAAACTCTGCAGTGTTCCAATCAAAATTCAATTAAAGCCTGGGTGGACCAAACCTTAAATAAAAAATACAGTCAAGTACACGAGTCTCTTCATTTTGCTGTCACCACGTGATTCTATTCCAGGGCATCCAAGTTTCAAAAACCTTCATTTTAATCATAGCTCATTTTAGCAATCTTAATCACAGATGTTATATTACCACATTATTAGATCATGTCTAGAAACTAATGGCTCCTTGAATTTGGTGAGACTGAATGGTGTGTTAAAGAATATACATAATGTATTCCTTATTACATGCAAGAAATAACAGTATTAGGAAAGGCTCTCATAGTTTAATTCACATATTTTATGGTAGAAATAGTGGATGGATTTGGGACACTGAAAATGTTGGTGCTTGTGCTAGCAGCATAGGTCAGGGGCCAGGTTCAATCCCCCTCTGGGTGGGAAAATGATGCAGAGGTTCCCTCAAAAGTACCAAGAGGAGGAAAAAGATGTTTTAGTCACAGAAAAGCTTTCTGTGGTGAGCCAAACAGGACACCATAGTTGAGAACCTTTTGAGAAAGATCAAGTAGAGATGTCCTCAAATGTTACAGCTCTAAAAGGAGGGGAGGTGGTGATGATCCCTTCCTCCTCCCTCTGACCTGCATGATTTGAACTTTACTCTGTAATCAAAGGAGGGATCATAAGAACATTGTTATGATAGTAAGACAACAAGAGGAAAACCTAAATGTATCCATCAGCAAAGCTCAAAAACAGTCCATTTTTTTTTACTAAAATACTGAATAAATACAATCACTTAAAATATAATTGAAAATTCTAAAAAGATTTTTAATTGACTATATACTTAGAAAGAGTTACATTTGTCTGTGGTTATCTATACTTTTATCTTCATGCCTTTTTAAGTAGATGAAAGATACAGTAAATACCTAGCCTTAATGTGTTCTATAGTATTGCTTTAGACATTTTGAAAGCATCATATTTATTTTATACATGAAGATGCTGTCTAGATAGTAAATTTTCCTTTACAATCTACTTTAATTGTACTGTTTAGCTTTTGTCGAATTATTCAAATACTTTAAATAAACACCGTGTTTGAAAAAATCCATTTATTTACTAAATCATCTCCCTATCTATCTATCTATCTATCTATCTATCTATCTATCGATCTATCTATCTATCTATCTATCTATTACCTTATATTTTAAAGCATTGAGAGCTGTTTCTATAGTTTAGTTATAAATTATAGAAATGCTCTTTTAACACTGAATTTCTTTCAAACATGAGTACCATAGAGAGACTTCAGAAACTGACTTAAAATCAAGAACCAATAAATAGTATACTTATCTATATTGTTGTATTTTGAAGGCATTAGGGTAGCATTCAAATAATGGGAGAAATATTGGTATATAATATGTACTTAAATCTTATGCTACAGTAGAACCAAATATAACCCTCAAATAAATACATAAATTGCCCCCAAGTTATTATGCAAAAATTATAACTCTGAATTTGTGGAAAAGTCAAAATGATTTCTTTCAAAGACTGAATTGCAACTGGCACTGAAGAAAGCCTACCACCCATCTGTGAAAACAAGTCTTAGCTGCATGTGAGTAAGTAAACAAGCCTTAAAAAGCTTTGCAGGAATAATACAACAAGGAACAGCAATCAAAAAGTTTCTTGCAGGGACCAAAGCAACCAGTCCTTTCTTTGCCTTTGCAGGGATTGCTGATGCCTGCCTTGAACACATTAAACAGAGGGACTTTCTCCCAGTCCTCTGTTACCCAAGCAAGATGGTTTCATGATTGCCCTGACCAACATTGGTTTATTAGTTACTTTAAGAAATACCGTAGGATAGTATCTTTAAACAGGAAAATCTAGATAGAAATATAATTGTTTTAAAGAAATTTTGGTCACATACAGTTGTATTTGAAAGGGAAAAGGCTGGAGGTAGGTCATTTAGTCACAATTTAGAAAGACATACAATGTATCTATGATGTAACAAACATACTACTTATTTTTCTCATTATTAAATCTCCTATCTTAATATGGTATGATTATATCTACTTGTAAATAAGTGTTATAAATTTACACACAATCATATATTATGTATACCCAGAAATAATAACTACCATCTAACAGTTTCTCAATACTCAGTAATACTTCCAATAATTATAGAGTGGGTTCTTAGCAAAATGGTAGCCAGATTCCAAATTAGCCCTGTTAAATAACAACTCCCTATAATGTATGAGAAAAACAGCAAGAGCAAATATTTCTTGCTATTACAGGATTAACATGATAAAGCGTCTGAACATGCAGGCATTAGTTTGTAGATTACTAACTAAATTCATGTGTATAATAGACACAGTATTTGTGTAGTAACTATACTTCAGGACATTTTTATTAATATTTTTGGAAATTAAAAATTAATATGTGGGCTGGAGAAATAGTTCAGTGGGTAAAACAGTTGCCACATAAGTATGCAGACTAGAGTTCTCTTCCCCATAACACATATGAAGCCAGGAGAGTGAACTGGTCCTTTAAATATCAACATTCTAGAGGCAGAGTTAGGAGAATCTCCAGCACAAGCAGAACATAAGACTCCAGGTTCAGTGAGTGGCCATATATCAACAAGCAGTGCTCAATAAATAAAATCTAGAACAATTAAAACAGGTACTCATCATCAAGTTTGAGCTCAACATGTGTTCCCACACATGAAAATATGTAACAAGCATGCAAACATATACACAAGCATAAAATGAATTCAGTATATCAGAAAATCCAAGAGCCTTAAAGATTTTATGTCTACAATTGTGTGTGTGTGTGTGTGTGTGTGTGTGTGTGTGTGTGTGTGTGTGTACCTTGTATGCATGTGTGCAAGCTGTGGGGTCTAGAAGATGACATCAACTGTCTTTCTCAATCATTTCATGTCTCCACTTTTTTTTCTTTTGAGACATTGTGTATCATTGAACTTGGCTTCATTGACTTGTCTAGATTGGTTGGTCCAATGAGCCTCAGGTTTTCTCTTGTCTCTGCCTTATCAGTGTTGGGATTTTAGTGCACACCACCACATCTAGCATTTTACATGGATTCTGGGACTAAACTTAGGTCCCCATGCTTGTTATTCAAATGCATTACATACTGAGCTACATCTCCAGGACTTCTAAAATATCTTCAAAGTAAGTTACCTGAAAAACAACAGTGACAATAAAATTTTCTAAACATAATCTACCATATGACTCTGTGTGTGTGTGTGTGTGTGTGTGTGTGTGTGTGTGTGTGAATTTGTGGATATTTACATTATATGCTGTGGTTTTCTAAGTTGGCATTTTTTGAAGCCAACTTTTAGAAAAATAATTATGGAATTAATGGTTATATTTGGATGTCATTTCTAGTGGCTCTTTCTCAATGTGAGAATATATTTTGGGGAATCACAGTTGACTATGTTACAAATTTTCCATAATTCCTGTGCTGTGGAATAATGCTTTTTTACACTGGATTAATAAAACATTGATTGACTAGTAGCCAGGCAGGAAGTATAGGTGGGATAAGCAGACAAGGAGAACTCTGGGAAAAGGAAGGCTGAGTCAGGAGACATCAGCCCACCGTCCAGGGACCAGCATATAGTGACACACAGGTAAAGCCACAGAAAGCATGGCAACATATAAATTAACAGAAATGGGCTGAGTTTAAGTGTAAGAGCTAGTCAGTAGTAAGCCTGAGCTAATGGCCAAGCAGTTTTAATTAATATAAGCCTCTGTGTGTTTACTTGAGTCTGAGTGGCTACAGACCAGGCAGGACACAGGAAAACTTCAGACTACAAATGGCACCCATATGTGGTGGCAAGAGTTTCCATATAAAACCTGAAAGAGCTTAAGAAGAGAATATAAATGTAGCTAAGAGCACCTTCCTAGTTCATGTCACTCATGATATGTACAATGATAAGTCCCCTGGCTATGGCGGGTTCGCAACATGTGGGTTGGAGCTAAAGCAGGATGGACTACCACCCAGTTACACAGAGATTTCTACAAGCTGAGCCATATGGTGTGTGGTGAATATAGCACTTGCTAATACAAGAAAAAAAGTTTTCTGGACTACACACTGCATTAATAGAGGCATAGACCAACTGCTTTCAAGACTTGGTGGTACACATGTCTCTCAGAGCCAGATCTGGCAGTAAACATACCACTGCCATGTTGGAAAATTGAGGTGGACCAAATATGCCATTTCAGTCCTAGTAATGATGCAGTTCAAAGCAATAGGTTCACAATAAAACAGATTTAGATTAAATAAACCTCTAAATGGTTTACAATATGTATAAAGATATTTTTATGCTTGGAAGAGAGAGGAAAAGGATATAGACAGTTATATAAAGAAATAGATAGTTTTAAAAAATAAAATATTTAAAGTGAAAATAAACTTATTATAAATAATAAGCCATGTAAAGATGGAAATCACACAGAGGGTCTGGATTATGTTGTCTTTAGGATATTTAACTGAAGAGAGATATTTGATTGTAAAAGCTGTTGAGTTAAATCAATATATATATGAATATTAAAGATATCTTGATTTCAAAATCTACATCTAAGAATACTTTGCTTTGAGTTTCTGCTTTTGTTTTCACAGAAGATGAGAATATATGGATTGCTTTCATGATAATATGGTTTGATCAAGGAAGACCCCCTGAGAGGATGAGATGATCCAACATCCAAACAGCTTCAAGGCAACTGGCTCAAAAAATACAATATCACAGACTATTTCTGTCAGGACTTGACCATAACTCTTAATTTTCTCAGGATCCCCATAAGAAAACTGTACCCTTTATCAGCAAGATGTAGTCTAGAAAACTATGCCTACATTCCCAAAACATGGATGATGGATGTTTGTTTTTGATTAGGTTGTTGGTTACAAATTGTTGTTGGTCATAGTCAATAGCTTTCTAAAAGAAGAAAGGGGGATATGATATGGAAATATAGGATATAGATACAATAGGATAAAGGGTGGATTGTTGAACCTACTTTTAAAGAGCAACTTGTTTAAAATGTATTACATTGGTATAGATTTTAGTTTATTGATACAAATTTAAAGTTAATTTTGTTATACTGTATGCATATTTCTACTCTTGTTTAAGTTATTATGTTTGTGCAGCTCATTTAAATTGTAGTGCATAATTAAGAAATACAGATTAATAATTAGTCTTCTATGATAGTCAAACGTGTAGATGTAACCAATCGTCTTATTAAAATAAGAAACACAGAGCCAATGTAAAAGAGAAAGCCGAGAGGTCAGAGCTCAGAGATAAAATCTTACCTCCTGCAGTGCTCCTAACTTCCCCGCGAGAGAGCTACTTCCTGTTTCTCTGTGTTTAAATAGTCTTTCTGTTCTGCCTTCTCATTGGTTGTAAACCCAACCACATGACTGCCTCATCACTGCATATAAGTACCGCTCTCCAGGTCTTAAAGGCGTGTGTCTCCAATACTGGCTGTATCCCTGAACACACAGAAATCTACCTAGCTCTTCTAACCACCACGCTCTTGCTATGGCTCTAATAGCTCTGACCAAAGGGCAACTTTATTTATTAACATAAAATTAAAATAACATTTCAGTACAAATAAAATATCACCATACAAACGTATAGTCATGTTAAGCTTTCTAGGTATACATAGATATATTTTAATTAGGTAGGTAATTTTCAAACACTTCCAAGATCCACAGAATATGGCATTTATGATGTTTTAAAAACATAGACTTTCTGAACAGTGAGACATGTCTACTCCTGGCAACACCAATTTACATCAAAGAGTAAGATGGGCATTGAAGACACTCCATGTGGAGTTTATCATTTCTTGGCAAAAATAGCCATTTGGGAAAGAAACTGTTCTTTCCTGGACTGGTTGACAAAAAGTTTTATCAAATGGATATGCAGGACACATAGGAAGGTGACCACTGAACTTTGCAAGGGAAAATGGTCGCTCAGGTTCATGCTTCACAGAAGAAACTTCCAGACATTCTACAGGACACAGAGAAAAATGCCTGAGAGACTCTAGGCCTATGGGATGAAGATGGATGATCCAATGTTGCAGAAGAACTTCAGGTAACTGTCTAGGTAGCCAGCTATCTCTGTCATTCTAGATTTTTGGAAGTTGCTTACAATACATTTCCCGTTTACTTAGATAATATTATATCCTTCTGGGATCTTTGATGTAGTTGAAGACTAGATAGTTATAATTATGGTTTTCCTTGGTTATGATAGATAAAGTTGATATGAAACTTTACTCATAAATATAGGATAGATAGGATATTTTCTTTAATTTTGCCAAATACACACAGATTAGATATTATAACTTTATATCTTGCTTGATAACTGTTTGTTATATGTAATTTTACTATGTTAAAGTTAAAACCTTCCTTTTTAATTAAACAGAAAAGGGGAAATGCTGTGGGATAATGCTTTTGTACACTGGTTTAGTAAAATGCTGATTGGCCAGTAGCCAGGCAAGAAGTATAGGTGGGATAAGCAGACAAGGAGAACTCTGGGAAAAGGAAGGCTGAGTCAGGAGACATCAGCCCACCGTCCAGGGAGCAGCATGTAATGGTACATAGGTAAAGCCATGGAAAATGTGGCAACATATAGATTAATAGAAATGGGCTGAGTTAAAGTATAAGAGCTAGTCAGTAGTAAGCCTGAGCTATGTCCAAGCAGTTTTAATTAATATAAGCCTCTGTATGTTTACTTGAGTCTGAGAGGCTGCAGACTGGGCAGGACACAGGAAAACTTCAGCTACATTCATGTATATCTCAAGATTTCCATGAATAAAAAGAAGAAACTTTTGACCAGGGACACAATGAAGACTGTGTCTTATACACATAAAATATTTAATTCTGTGATTATCTTAAATTCAGCACTTAAAGAAAGGGAAATAACTATTACTATATAGTGCAACTTTCTCACCTTATAAGCTATCTCAACTACTCTCACTTTGAATCAACTTGGGAACTCTCACACATCCTAAGGCATCTTTTGAAAGACATTTGTCATCCTGATTTACTCACTGAATAAGATCATTTTTAATTCCCAAGAGATTATTTGGGGTACTTTTAAAATAATTATTTCAATATCTCCATTCTCATATCATGTATTTTGTCTTTTTCCTAAGTATATTTGTTGTTTAGCTCTTCTTTCCCTTCAATAATAGGCTGGATTTCTAAGTTGCTTATTTACCAATATTCTTGATACCTTGATATAGTTCAATTTATGCCCACTTAACTTCAACCATAAACTGCTTTTTAAGTGTATTTGTTAGTTTTTCTTCCCATTGTTTCTTGGATAATTTCTTCTGTCATACTCAATTCTTAAATGGTGGTTTGCCTCATGATCCAGTTCTAGACCTTTCTGCCTATAATCATGAATTGTACGCTACTCAAGTGTACAATTGCTCAAAATAAAAACAATAAAAAATGTGCTGTGGGATGTCTTTCTGTATGTTGTGAATATGTGTTGCTCTGATTAGTTGATGAATAAAGCTGCATTGGCCTATGGTAAGGCAGCTTAGAGGCAAGCAGAAAATCCAAGCAGATATATGGAGAGAGGAAAGGAGAAGAGAGAGAGACGTCAGCTACTGCTGAAGGAGAAGCATGATGCCAGTAGACCTGCAATGCCATGGCCATGTGGCAAAACATAGATAAATAGAAATGGGTTAATTTAAGATAAAAGAGCTAGCTAGCAAGAAGCTTGCCATAGGCCATATAATTTGTAAATAATAGTAAGCCTCTGAATGATTATTTTATAAGCAGCTACAAGACCTCAGGCCTGGGTTGGATCTCAGGGCCAGGCAAGACTGGAGAAACCTTCCAGCTACAGAATTGTTTACTTGTGGATTTATATCAAGAGTCCAGATTTCCTTATGACATCCAAGTATATTGTTCAAAATCCATTTGAGATCTTCAGGAAACCTATGGTGCATGTCAGGAACCACAAGACCAGGAAGGAGCTTTGCATCTTCCCAACTCTTGTAAGCACCAGATCATGAACAAACAACCTTCAGAAGTACACAAACCATCTTTAATCTTTAGAAATGTCACCAGCTTCTAATTACACTAATTTAACAAGGTATTCCTTGTGTTTATTCCCTCATTGTCAGTAACATTTCCCCAATAACTTTTTTCAGACTTTGTATAATTTCTTCCTCAAAAATGTTTATGTAGAGAGAAATACATTCTGATTTGTATGTTTAAGAATATAACTTCATCCTGTACTTTTAGTATCTCCTTCTTTGGCATCATCTGGTGCTGAATTATGTTAGGTTCCAAATCCACACAAAAAATGTGCTAATCTGGATAAATAAGTATGTTATTAAATTTTATTTTAAAATGTATAATTTTATATTCAAGAATTTTTGTGTCTCTTTCTTTTTTCAGACTGCCATGGGATCCCAATTCTTCATTGTTAGGTCATGGCCCAGTTCATTAAAGAGTCTGTTCATTGTAAGTGGCCAGACCTCACAGTCTCAAATATCACTCATGCAGCTCTCTGTATCTGGGACAGCATTAAAAAGCCATGCTGTGCTGTCACTTCATAGAATCTAATTTGTGGTCCTACCCAGTACATTGACTAATCTATCCCTCTTGTGCTACAGGCAATCACAGACTAGATCACACGGGATGGGATTTCCTCCAACCCTCTGAAAGTATAAGTCAGGCATTCATTTTTGTTGGGAGATTTTTCTGAAGGTTCTGGTCTGAGCTTCCACCATCATCCTGTTCGTGAAGGTTCTCTATGTTTTATTTTAAGCTTTCTCTTTTAATGAAGCTCCATTCCAGGTTTTGAAAGGAAAGCTATCAAGCCGGGCGGTGGTGGCGCACGCCTTTAATCCCAGCACTCGGGAGGCAGAGCCAGGCGGATCTCTGTGAGTTCGAGGCCAGCCTGGGCTACCAAGTGAGTTCCAGGAAAGGCGCAAAGCTACACAGAGAAACCCTGTCTCGAAAAAAAAAAAAAAAAAAAAAAAAGAAAGGAAAGCTATCTTTCTCATTAGGGCTCTACCATCTCATCTTTGATATGATGTACTGTTCTTTTCAATGTTCTCCCACCTCAGGCCTGACTAAGGATCGTATGGTTGGATATACCATCCGCCTAGTAAAGCTCTTAGCATCAGATCTTTTCCCATAGAAACCATCTTGCTCCTATTTTTAACAATCTTGACTGTTGATTCTTCTGGTCTAAACTTCATTTTCTATAAGCAATTTTATGTAATATGACTAAGTTTATTCTTTTATCTGTTCACATCTTGTTGATTTCAACATTTCTTTAATATGCTAGTTCACCTTACCTTGGTAGTTAAACATTAATCAGCTAATTTTATTTATATATCAAGATTTGTAAATGTTTTTGATGTCAAAAAGAAAGAAAAGCAGATAGCCTAGTAAATCATATCAGTGCTTCTTCCAGGTAATTTTCTCTGAGAAAAAATTTATATGCCACATACCTGTAATTAGTGCTGTTTATACAGGGCTGTGTTCTTCTTTTTGGAAGAATGTCAGTATGCTCAGTTCCACTATATGTTTTGTATCAGTAATCCCTTTCTAATTAGAAAATTACCCACTTTAATCTCTGGACATTTTTTTTCCTATTAGAATAAAACTGATCGTGCCGGGCGTTGGTGGCGCACGCCTTTAATCCCAGCACTCGGGAGGCAGAGCCAGGCGGATCTCTGTGAGTTCGAGGCCAGCCAGGGCTACCAAGTGAGTTCCAGGAAAGGCGCAAAGCTACACAGAGAAACCCTGTCTCGAAAAACCAAAAAAAAAAAAAAAAAAACTGATCTACTGGATGCTTTCTTCATTCAACTGAGTAAACAAGTTCCTGAGCAAAAATCTGAAGCTTGATGGTCATTAGAAGAAAAGGTCAACATGAGCTCATTGTTCAACGAAAGAACTCATGAAAGTAATCATGGCTGATTGGCACATTCTTTCTAAAGCTAGGATCATCATAAATAAACATTTCTGTGTCTGTATGAAATAGTCGACCTCTTTAAGGCTGAGTTAAAGCCTTTAGATAAGATGAGAGGCATAGCTAATAGCTTAAAATGCAAGATGCTTCTGCTCCAAGCTGAGTTTTATTTGTTGAAGCCTCCAGTTCATATACATTTCCCTCTGTATAAATATTAGTAGTACAATAAAAGGAGCATCCAATGCCAATTATTCAAAGCTTATGATTATTTGTAGACCACTTTGGAATAAATCACTCAAATGATTCCTGTCTCAAGAACAAGTTAAAATACAATGTTATTACTAAAATTAAATCATTTTTTTTTATTTTATGTTCATAAAATATAAGACTGTAGCACTATGGTACTATGTAAAATTATGAATTCTTGGAATGCAAATGTGTCTTTGTAATTTTTTAACTGAATAATTGCATAAATTAAATTATTAATTGTGCCGGGCGGTGGTGGCGCACGCCTTTAATCCCAGCACTCGGGAGGCAGAGCCAGGCGGATCTCTGTGAGTTCGAGGCCAGCCTGGGCTACCAAGTGAGCTCCAGGAAAGGCGCAAAGCTACGCAGAGAAACCCTGTCTCGAAAAACCAAAAAAAAAAAAAAAAATTATTAATCATCATAACCTATATTCTATAAAATCAATAACTTGTAGATTTTCACATGCCACCTAAAATTAAATTCCTTATTGCTATTTTAATACTTAAGTGACATATTAACTTAATATTTATTTATTTACTTACTTAATTATTATTTATTTACTCTACAGGCCCTTTATGTATCTATTATGCTTCCAGTTTTGTGTTTTTCTGAGATTCTAGAGTGTGTGAACAAGTAGGTCTCCACATTTATACCCATTTCTTATGTCTTTTCTAAGACTCTTTTCCTTCTTTATGTATATTTTTTGTTCTATTGTGTTAAGTTTCTTTTTATTTTATCTTGTCATATTATATTGTATTGTATTATATTATTATATTATATTATATTATATTATATTACATTATTATAATCCCTTAGAAATATTTTTGTTTTCTAATGGTAGAGAGAAAATGTGTAGATCCAGATGGGAGGGGAGGTGGGGAGGAAGTAGAAGCAGGAAAATAGAAACTCTAATCTGTATGTATTATATGATAAAGCTATATTTTCTTTTTTAAAGTTAATTTTTATTGCTTTTAACAAAATAAAATATAATAAGCTTAAACAAAAACCATCATGTGACAGAGTTCAAGACAAACTAAAAAAAGGAATAGATGCCCAAGAGAAGGCACTAGAATCAGAGACCCACTCTTTTACACTCTTTTACTCATAAAAGATACTTAACTGACAGCTATAATGCATACACAGAGGACCTGGTACAGGCCAATGTACACTCTGTGCTTGTGGTTTCAGTTTCTGTGAGTTCATATGAGTGCTGCTCAGTTGATTTAAAGAACCTTGTTATCCTGGTATGCTCCATCCCCTCTGGCTCCTAAACTTTTCCTGACTCCTCTTCCTTAGGGTTCTCTAAATTCTGCAGGGAGGGATTTGATGAAGACATACCAATTGGGGTTGAGTTTTCCAAGGTGTCTCTCTTTGTGTATTCTTTGGCTGTATTTGCCGACATTTACTGATGATGGCTGAGTTAAGCAGTGATCTATGAGTATGGTAGAACATCATTTAGAGTCATTTAACTTCTAGCTTTAAAATAAAACAAAACAAAATCAGTAGTAAAAAATTTAGTTTTACCCTAGATCTCTGGACTATCTGCTCTCTGGTTCTTGGTTACCCAAGATGTGTCAGGTATTGGATTCATCTCCTCAAATGGACCCTAAGTCAAATCAGACATTGGTTGGTTACTCTCCCAAGTTTTGTGCCACCATTGCCCTAGTATATTTTACATGCAGGACAGATTGTTGATCAACATTTTGTGTCTGGCTTTGTGTCTACATTTCTCTTTTGGTAACTTGCAGAGTATCTTCCCGTAGCAATGACATTAGAAGATACTGGTAAATGTTCTATGTAGACATCAGCTCTACCACTAAGTTCAAGGAATTGTGTAGATGTTGTCTTCAGCAATGGGTCCTTGGATCTATTTGCAGAGAAAATTTAACTTGTCAATTGCCTGGGTGGTTTGGGGATTTCCTTATAACCTCTCTGACCAGTATATCAATTGGGCATAATCCGTTTCTGCTTCTGGAATCTCCTTTGGTGAGAAGGGGTAGCCAATGAGGAATTCATTTCCCCCATTATTTGGAGACTTCATTAGGATCACTGTCATATATTTTACTAAGTTTCTACTACACTACATTTCTACCCCACCTGAAATGCCCCTCAATTCAGTCTCTGCCTGCATCCCCTCCCTCAAACCCATCTCTCACTCACTAGCACCATCTGACCTTGTTCCTAGCTCCACCTCATCGACATTTCACCAATAAAATCTATTTTATCTTTTCCTCACACAGATATCCATGTGTGCCCTCCCTCCCAGTCTTTCTTCTATATTTGACCTCTCAGGGACTATGGATTGTAGGTTGATTATCATTTATTTAATGGCTGGAATCCACATATAAGTGAATACATATCATATATATCTTTCCAGGTCTAGGGTACCCCACTCAGAATGATATTTTTCTAGTTCTATCCATTTGCCTAAAAATTTAATGTTGTTATTTTTAATAGCTCTATAATATTCCATTGTGCAAATGTAAGACTTTTTCTTCATCCTTCTGTTCATGGATATGTAGGTTGTATCCAGTTTCTGGCTGTTATCAATAGAGCACCAATAATCATGGTTGAGCATGTCTCCTTGTGGTGGGATGAAACATCTTTAGGTATATGCCCAGGGTAGTATAGCTGGATCTTGAGGTGGACCAGTTCCCATCTTCTTGAGGAACTTCTCCATTGATTTTCATAGTGGCTGTACAAGTTGGCACTCCCATAAAAAATTGATAAGTATTTCCCTAATTCCAGATCCTTACCAGCACTCTCTTATGAACACAAATGCAAAAGTACTCAGTAAAATACTTGCAAACCAAATTCAAGAACACATCAAAAGATCTCAATGATCTTTCTCAATGATCAAGTAGGCTTCATCCCAGAGACACAAGGATGGTTCAATATATGACAATCTAATGTAATACACCATATAATCAAACTGAAAGAAAAATAAAACACATGATCATCCTATTAGATGCAGAAGAGACCTTTGACAAAATTCAACACCTCTTCATGCATGATACAAGTCCTGAAGAGATTAGGCATAAAAAGTAAAAACCTAAACATAATAAAGGCAGTTTACAGCAAGCCCATAGCCATCATCAAATTAAATGCAGAAAAGCTCAAAACAATTACACAAAACTCAGGGACAATACAAGGTTGTCCACTCTCTAGATATCTATTTAATATAGTACTTAAAGTGTTAAGTAGGGCAATAGGACAACTGAAGGACATCAAAGGGATACAAATTGTTAAGAAGAAGTCAAAGTAACTTTGTTTGAAGATGACGTGATAGTGTATATTGATAAGGTATATAAGTGACCATAAAAATTACTTACACCTCTGAACTTCTATAGCTGAAAAATACTTTCAGCAAATTAGCTAGATACAAAATAAAGTAACAAAAATATCAGTATCCCTGCTATATAAAGTGACAATAAACTGAGAAAGAAATCAGAAAAATGACTCCTTTCACAGTAGCTTCAAATAATATAAAATATCTTGGAGCAACTCTAAGCAAGTAATTGGAGACTTGTATGGCAAATATGTGTGTCTTTAAAGAAAAAATGAAGATATCAGAAAACAGAAAAACCTCCCATGCTCATGGATCAGTAGGGTTAAAATAGTAAAAATGACCATCTTACCAAAAACAATCTGCAGAACCAGTGCAATCTCCATCAAATTCTACACAATTCTTCACAGATCTTAAAAAATCCAAAAACCCAGGATAGGTAAAGCAATCCTGGACAATAAAAGGAATACTGAAGGTAACACCACCCCTGATTTCAAGTTGTTTTACACAGCTATATTAATAAAAACATCATGATATTGGCATAAAAACAGATACACTGATCAATGGAATCGAATTGAAAACCCAGACAAATTCCACACACCTATGGAAACCTGAATCTTGAAAAAAAATCCAGAAATATACACTTGAAAAAAATACAGCATCCTCAATAAATAGTGCTGGTCAAACTGGATTTCTGCATGTAGAAAAATGTAAATAGATCCATACTTAAACCCTGCAGACACACACACACACACACACACACACACGCACACAAATCTATTTGCAATAAAAGGGAAAAAGAATATCTATCAATTATAATTTAATCTTTAAATTTATGTACCAGACTTGGATATGGGGCTCAATGTTAGTGTATTTGCTTAGCATCGATGAGGTAATTCTATTCCATTTATTCAACTCAATCTTAACACAATGGTTCTGTAACTTATGTTAATGTTTTTGAAAATATTCTAAAATTTAAGTAAGTTATTTTCAATAAAACCAATGACTTTCACAAAACCATCTTTATATTAAAAAAATGATGTGCTAGAAAGATTGACCAATAATTAGGGGCACTTGCTGTCCTTGTAAACAACCAGGCTTGATTCCCAGCAAACACTTGGTGGTTCACAGCAGTATGTCACTCCAGTTCCATGGAATCCAATGGTCTCTTCTGGCCTCTGGGATCTCAAAGGACAGGAACAAGATGCTTACATACATGCAGGAAGAGCAGTCATGTGCATAAAATAAACTAAATCTTCAAAATAAATAAAATGAAAAGATATGCTAATAATTGAGTTAAATGGACAAACCTATTATTCTATTCTCCCTATAGTAATGTGTCTGTGTTTATGAAAATATATTTGGTATTAGGTATTCTATATTTAGGAATAGTTCTAGATTGGTTCAATATGAGATGAATGCTTGTCTTAGATGTTGTCTTTCAGAAAAGTTGCTAGATTTTATAGTAGGAAACTTTTTGGCATCAAGATAATCTCAGTAAAGTGAACTTTTGATTCCTCCTATTAATCACGCAGAAAAAAAATTAATGGAATCTTCATACCTGATAGTAGAAGACAATAGCAAAGTTAATGTTCTGAGTTATGAAATGTTGTCTTCTTTATCTTTTCTTTAAAGCAGAAAAATATATTTATGCTCCAAATTTGTTCTTGTTTTCCCTTAAAAGAACTAAAAGAAACTAGAATATTTTAAATATCTCAGATTCTAATTCTTCATTTATATATATTGTTAACACTATCTTGCCTCAGTAATTATAAAGTTCCATAATTTTTACAACTTTGTCAACAATGGCATACTATTTAGCAAGACCACATCATAATTAGTACAACATTAATTCCTGAAGTTCATGTTGTTGTCAATGATGAAAAAGTTTCCTACATGTGGGAAACTTGATATTCCATGAGGTGTGATCTGGAACTTTATGAATATTACTCTGAATTATTATAGTAAGTTTTCCTGTTTCATGTTAGATTTATTTTCTACCCCTTTGTTGATTAATTTATCCCTGAGGCAAATGCTCTCTTGGATTAGCTGGTTGAGGATGAATAGGTCAAGCTAAGGAGGGAAGCCAGAACAATGAAATTCCTTATCATCTGTCACACAGGAGGCCACAAATCCCTCTAAAAAAGAGGTGCTTAAAGATTCAAGGGAAGTATTTAACATAGCCTTGAAATAAATGTTTTCTAGCACATGGCACACAGTGAAATTCAAGCATGTTATACTCCAGTGTATAGTTCCTACACTAAATTATTCATTTAAATTCAATTTCGGTAATTCCTGGAGGAAAAGGAGGGTGAAATAAGTAAAATAGGAAGAATTTCCTTTCTTGACTTTCTCAAGAATTAAAAATAAAACGAAATTATATGGATGGAATTTGATGTGATTTTCAAATTTCCAAGAGAGGATATAATCAACGTTAAGTTCACTGTGTCATAATTACTTTTAAAGACATCTCTTAGTATTTTCATCCTTGTTTAATATTTAACCCATTAATCACTTATAGAATTTTTTAACTTCTAAGACTATATATATATATGCACATATATGTATTTTCTATGAATATTAAGGACATGATAATATTAAACTTGTCAAATGCTGCCACATTTCAATGAGTACCTATTAATAGTGTAATTTTATACATCAAGAAAATTACAGCATGTGAACAAAATAACTTGAAGTATATTCACGTGTCTGTTAAAATCACACTAAAATATCCATTTAGAAACAATTTCATATTATGTCCAATTATTTTAAGGGAGTTATTTGATAGAATGAGTACTTATATTTGTTACTTATACAATTTGCAGTCTTTAATCTTAAGTAAAAGTATAACATCAAATTTTGAAATTTATTCTAGATAAATTATCATTTATAAAAAAACACAACATAGGGAATGGTGGGACATGTTTTTAATCTAGCTATTCAGGGTTCTGGGAGAAGTGGATGTTAAGTTCAAAGTCAGTTTGGAAATCATAGTTAAGTCCTGTCTACAAAACAAGTAATCGAATTACAAAGAAAATATATCCACGTGTTTGATTTACATCAACAGATACCTTGAGGTATGTTTATATAACCTATCTACTTTCCTGCCAGTTCTTAAACTAACAAGAGAATCATTAAAGTACATTGCTGAACAGAGAGAATAAAAGATGGTACCAGAGAAATTACTATACTGGAATTGAAGAAATCCATACTAAACCCGATCTCCTCCTTTAAAGTAGATGATAGGAACCTCTGCAGGTATTTTCTCTCACATTTAAAAATTTAGTCAAGTTGGGCAGCAGTGGCACACACTGTTAATCCCAGCACTTGAGAGTCAGAACCAGGTGGATCTCTGTGAGTTCAAGGCCAGCCTGGTCTACAGAGCAAGATCTAGGACAGGCACCAAAACTACATAAAGAAATCCTGTCTTGAAAAAACCACCACCAACAACAAAAAGTCAAGAAGTAGAACAGATATTTTATGATAGCTATTAGTTTCAAACTTTTATGATGTGGTAAGTTAAGAGAAGCATTTTAAGGTATGACTTTGTAAGTTTCATAATGGTTGTATATAATTTGGACATTTCATGAGAAGCAAAGTAGGGTTCTTCATAAGCATGGATGGAGAAGGGGAAGAAATACAAGGAAGGTAATAGAATAAGGCCTTGTTGCTCTTCAAGGAGTTCAAACAGCTTGTGTGATGAGTAGCAGGGACTGAGAGAAGACTATAAAGGAAAGCCTTAGAGTTTAGGAAGTGGAGCTTGGACTAATACACAAGGGTAATGTAAGGCTATGGTGCTGTCTGAAGCATGGATAGGACATACTAAAATGTGCCTGTATAATTTAAATTTGCAATTGAAGATGAATTTGGAAGTGGCAAAGAGAAGTAGTTTCCGTCTGGAGGTGATTGTATTATACAGGTATAAGGAATGCATTTTGTATTTGTTGGCAGTTAGAGCAAAGAATTGGGAAAATGCAAATTACTCTAAGAAACTAAACTCTGAGAAAAGCGCTTAAGCACAAGCTGAACAAGGACAATAGCTATAGAAATGCCAAAGCAAATGGAGGAAAGACCACTAGGCCGCAACAGTACACAAAACAACTATAGGCAACTAAGGAATGCTGAAGAGTGAGAGAAACCATCTCCCCCAGGGAGGAGCAAACCAGTTGGTTATCCAATACCAAATGTTCTAAAAACACACGTACAAGTAATATCATACAGACTGAGGGTTATATTTAGTAATATAAATGTATATACACATATGTATGTAATGACAATCAATGAAAGAAAAGGCCATGAATTTGAAAGATCGCAAGTGTAAAGGAAGGTTTGGAAAGAGGAAATGGAGTGGGAAATGATGTCACTGTATTATAATTTAAAGTTTAAATGAAATAATTTAAATGCTCCCCATTTATCATAATTCTGTCTGTTGTCCTGGTATTATCGGTCAAGTAAGATCCCAGATAACATTCAAACAGGACCCATGTGAACTTAATCTTAGTCCATAAGTGATTGCACATGGCTCCTGTGCATGGGATTTTTTTCACTTGAATCAAATTCTCTGGAAAGTTTTCTAGCAGAAAATAGGCACTCAAAACATTTGCCCCTGAAAGAGTAAGGAAATAAATGAACTTAGTGTCCTGGCTTCAAGATTGATTCTTAATCTACAGCATGATAGTAGTAGGTATTAGTAACAAAAACTTTTGGGATAATATAGACAATGTTTCTTAAAAATGACTTTAAAAATATCAGTTCTATCCATGAATATATATTTGAATTGCATAAGGATAAAGTGGGATCTCTTTAAGGGAAGGGTATTTCATTCAAAACTGCTATACACTTGCAAAGATAAGATTCAAAAGTTAACACAGAATATAATTAGTGTTGCCCAGAAATAACATTTTAAAAGCACAACCTAACAAAAGACAGGGGAGGGGGAAGCCCATATAAATAAACCCCACAACTTCTGGTGACATAGTTATGGGAATAATCTGGGGAGAACAGATTATATGATGAATGTTTGGATCAGAAATCTCTCCAAAGAACAGGACTATGGTTATGGAAGTGAAAATCAAGACATCTCAATGCCCAGTGTCTTAAATGAAATTAAGAAGATAGCAGGAAGTGTTGAGAGGAGAATGACAAGATAAGAAGATAAATGAATATTAAATGAAGACTCTACGAATGTACAGATTCTTTCATGGCCTTTTGTGGCTGATTTGTCAAGGTTTGGGGGGAGAGATAGTGGCAGTGCACAGGAGCACACAAATCCACACAGTTCACAGATGCTGACACCTAAGCTTTGCGATTTTCCAACAGCTGTCTTTCAAAACTCTGCTTTGGCATTTGGTGTATTATAGATTTATCCTTTTTTGAGTAACTCTCCTCATATAACTAATTATAATTTCTTTACTTCTTGAATAAATATACCTGTAGTATAGTTTAGCCATAGTTTTATGCTTCATATTAATCCCATCTGGTCATATTCTATTGTTCTCCACCCATATATACATAATACATACACTAAAAGAAACATACAAAGTAGCAAGTTTATTTTTGTCTAAAGATCATTCTTTAAAGAATGTAGAGATTTATGTTTGAAACCAAGGAGTTTGTTTTAAAAAACAGGGTCTAAAGTCTTGTGAAGCCTTACCACTGATGTAGAAGAGGTAGGTCACTAAAGAAGAGAGTGTAAAGTGCTCATGAGGATCCATTCACAGTGTATTTAAGCTTATATCCAAGTGTATTAAGATGCATCCACTCAGGATGTATCAGAGTTTGTATAAATATCTACAGAGTTTAACAATACAAAAGGGTATCATAGAAGAGATGTTGAGGACAAACAGGGAAAGAACAAAGAAGCAGACAAACATGAGCATAATGTCACAGAAGCGAATATTCATTTAGAAAGATTTACCTTGTCAAAGAACTAGGGGTGAAAAATGTGTGGAGACATGTCTGTCCTGAGGAAGTTTTTATCAAGATTGAGCTATTACATTGTGAATACACAAAACTCATCAATCAGCATGTAAAGTGTCAATAATGAGATGATTGTTTATCCATGTATGCAGTAAGAAACCTTGCTTAATTGAGGAACATGACATAATAAATGTCAGGGATAAACAGGATGCTAAAAGTTGCATCAACATCTGACAGAGATAAACTCAATCTCAGTGACATATTTGATTACTGTTTATATTGAGTGAAAAAAGGCAGCCTCGACATCTGGGGAACCAGCCTAGTCCTATCAGCTCTTGACGTTGTTACAAGCCCTCCTGGCACAAATGAGCCTCGCTTTCCTTCTGTTAAACATCAACATTCTTCCTGAACACTAACACCAGGCTAGCATAATCTGTGATTGTGATGAATCAAGACAAAAGAAAGACCACTTTGTCATGATCAGAATTCAATTTAGACAAACACAACATAGTTCAAACACAGAAAATGGCCAAACATGTTCCTCTTGTGGCTAATATAAATGACAGGTGCTTTAAAAAATAGCCTCATATTTCCCCCTTATCTTCTCATGAAGAACTGATAAAATAAACAAAGACAGAATCACATCTGTTTCCTGGCAATAACCAGCTCAGAAGAAGCCCTGCTTTCTTGTACCTTCTTCAAAATCTCCTATCAAAGGCAATAGTCCTTAGAGTGTATGTGTGAGTGAGTGAGTGAGTGTGTGTGTGTGTGTGTGTGTGTGTGTGTGTATGTGTGTGTGTACAGAGGAAAGTGGAACATCACTGGAGACACCTATTATTTAAATAATTTCAGTCACTACAATATGATGTAAGAATTTTGAAAATAGCAATGCCAGTCCTTTCCTTAGACGTTGTGAGTGACCGTTTTTGGCTGCTGAGGTCTATATTGACTGCTCCCCTGTGAGAGACAGTGTTAAATAATCTTGACTAATGGACTTAAACTAATCCTCAGAGTTCTGATATTGCCTGAGAAAAGATAAGAGGAATACCAATAAGAAAACTCTATTCATTCCTGTGTGAGGGCACCTCATAATCTCCACTACTGATGACAGCCATCCAACAGCAATGCATTAAGATTTAAATAGCTCAATTATCTATGAAACTTAACTATAATAGTGTAGCTATAGAATTTCTCTCCAGGTCCCAAGTCCCGCCAGTCCCAGAGCCCATTTATAAAATAAACACACAGACTCTTACATTATTTAAACTGCTTAGCCATTAGCTCAGGCTTATCATTGTCTAGTTCTCACTCTTATATTCAGCCCATTTTTATTAATCTATACTTTGCCACATGGCTCGTGGCTTACTGGTACCTTACATCTTGCTTCTCCTGGCGGTGGCTCCAGGCAGTCTCCCCTCTCCTTCCTCCTTCCTCAATTCTCCTCTCTGTGTGTCCCGCCTGTACTTCCTCTCTGGCTATCAGCCAATCAAGTTTATTTACATGTAGCGATATCCACAGCATAATAGTCCATCCAATGAAATTATTTAAGCACTACTTCATTTAAATCTATTGAAAGGTCTTTTCAAATTCAAGGGTTGATATCCTATCCTTATTCTACATAATTTCTCATTTTGTGTTTAATTAACTGCTGCTTAAATTTATCAGTCAAGAGTAAGATCAAGTAAATACATTAATAAACTATTGTAAAGTGCAAGTGTAATATATCTTCATTCTAATATTTTCAAATGACTTTAAATACATATGTTTACATCCCAAGATTCATGTCAAGTGGCTCAAAAACATCTTGTGATCCATTGCTGCTGGTCCCTGTGGATATCTCCTGACACAGACATGCATATACCCACATACACACATAAACCAAATTAAAAAAAAAAACCTTTAAAATTATTTTCTTTACAAAAATTGGGAAAAATGAAAATCCGTTGCTTCACAATTTTTAAAATTAAACAGAGGCTTGGAATAAGTTCCAAAACATTTAAGAAAAATATTTTAATCTTGGTAGCAAAACAAATCTTTGTACAGTTGCACCAGATCTGATCTGAACATCTCTGTAGCAGTATTAAAATAAAAATGACATCCGGGCATCCTAGTTGTGAACCCTGATAAGGTACTACGTCCTACCCTTTCCTCTCACATTCACACACTTACCAAGATACACCACCTATGTATCCTGAGTCAGTTTCTTGTTGGTGTTTGGCACTTTGTAAAATATTGTTGGACATTAAAGTAAAGGTACTAAAAACAGAACTAACAATCTGGACTTCAAAATAACTACAATTAGAATAAATTTCTTCCATGTAAAATTATAGAATATCAAATCAAAGGACAAAATTAAAAGTCAAATTCACTTCTTGTGAATTACAGAAAACATAAGTAAGAGCACATTGTATCCTTAGTTCTTTAAAATCTAATTAAGTTCCAGTTTTTAGCTAACACAGACTAATAAAACTTCATACAATGATCAATATCTGAAAATATACGTCTTTTGATCTTTAAAATTAGCTAAAATTCATGTCTGCATACTACACATGTTACTAAGATGAAGTGATAAAGGTAAAAGTACAACCTTTATATGAAGGTTTTCATTTATTTATTAATTGAAAATAAGTATCTATACAGGGAACACCACTCTGTAAATGATGTTCAGAGAGAAATGGTAATCATGAAATTAACTTTCTGAATGCACACAGGTAGCTTCCGGCTCAGTGGGGAAAATAAGTCCATAATGTAATGAGTGCAGTATAGAGTATACTTCTCAGAGAAAATAAATAAATGAATGAAACTTAACCATTCAAGTTGTCTCATGTCATTTAAGAGACTGGTTTATTAATTTTACGTTGGTGTTTTTCCTTTCTCTAGTATCCCTGAAACAATACCCTTGCCAACCAGATCATGAATCAGTTGCTGGCAAGAGCATGATTTTGCATCTCTCACTTTTTCCCTTATATTTAAGGGTTTGAATCACTTGAGTTCTTTCTATCTTGCAATCCTACATCTTGCTCTGGCTCTTTCATTCTCCTGTGTCTATATTTAATTGTATCCCTAAAAAGTATTTCTTTTTTACTTTTGTTAATATTTATGTGCTTGCTCTTGCAACATTTATCATATGAATGATTCTATGTATATGTATGAATGCATAGAAACAAATATATAGTAAACTATAAAAGATAATAAACATCAAGAGTATTATCATTAGATGTGGGAGAAATGAAAGAAAGAACATTATCTGGATATACCTTTTACATTTTTAGTTTGCTTTAAATTTCATAGACTGAGCACTGTAGATGAGCCTTTTAGGAATCACTTTTACATTTCAAAAGTCAAGGTCCAGCTGAAAAAACTTCTAAAAGATCCTTTATAAAAACTTCCTGCTTTTAGAATATTTAGAATAAATATTCTATTTTATCAGTTTTCTATAAGGCATACAATATTTACAGAATAAAGTTTAGTATTAGTATTTTGATTGGTTGTCTATAACTGTCAGCACGGAAAAAGCACAGCTTTCTTTCCTAATCAAAAGTTTGTTTCTTTTTTTTGTAGAACTGCACCATCTTCTGTAGATTATTAATTATCATTGTATTATGCTATCAAAAATTCTGACAACAAATCCCAGAACATTTTTCAAAAAATTGAGTTGAAGTTCCAATAGAATTTAAGAACTCATTAGATTATCTTTTTGCTTTGAAGAGGAAATGGACTGAGGTAACATTTTGTTCATCTCCCTCAATGATATCAAGCTACCAAAGAGCAGAATTTTTTTTTGTTTTTTCAAGACAGGGTTTCTCTGGGTAGCTTTGTGCCTCTACTGGATCTTGCTCTATACACCAGGCTGGCCTCCAACTCACCAGCCTGCCTCTGCCTCCCGAGTTCTGGGATTAAAGGCATGCACCACCACCACCCGGCTACCAATAATTCTTGATGAATTTTGTGTTTTGCGCTGGTGGATGTCAGAGCAAAGACAATGAAATGATAAAAATTGCTATGTGCCTCCTTTTTTCACAAGAAGAATAAAATTTGGTCATGATAAAGGTAGTTTACTTCATAGAGGTTATCTGTCTTCTAAATAGCTGTGTTTATACCCATAGGGAAAAAAACTGTATTCAGCTTTATAAACGGAAACCCTCTGAAGTGAATGGCATTAAATACAGGTGAAGAGGTAGAGGCTGTATACCTCAACATGAAATGCTAATATGCTAATTTTCTTTTGTTAATGAGACAGTTGCACAAATGAACTTCTGTTTTTAACATAATGCACAAGACCTGTGTAAGATGAGGTTAGATTGTTGTTTGAATCTTAGATGGTCTTTTAATTAAAACAAACAAACAAAAACAAAACAAAACAAAACAAAACAAAAAACAGATCTAAGTGTCAGGTGTCAGGGTGAAAGCCGAAAGATAAGAGAAGCAGAGCAGGCCACAGCCAATGTCACATTGCCAACTCCATGAATCCTCTGACTGAAAGCCTCTGAGTCCTCTTTGGAAAGGGTCTCAGCTGAACTGCCTTAGTTCCTCTTTCCTCACTTCGTATATACCTTTCTCTGTCTTGCCTTCACTTCCTGGGATTAAAGGAGTGTGTGCTTCCCAGTACTGGGATTAAGGGTATGTGCCACCACTGCCTGACTCTGTTTCCAGTGTGGCCTTAGATTCACAGAGATTCAGACAATATATCACACACTATATATGCAATATATCTCCACACTAGACAAAATTCCAGTGTGTGGGACAGAGAGATGGCTATGATGTCTCAACAGGAACTGATTGATATTTCACAGGGATTAGGACAGGAAATATTAGTTTCCTTAAGTGCATAGCTCCTGGTGAGCTTTTCACAGGCCCAATGATGGTTACAGACCCAGGAGTATTTAGGCAAATCAAACTGGACTCCAAGAGGTATTGAAGTTGAAATGAAAGGACATGCGTGAAGCTGGGGAATGGACTAGGTAATTGGGGATGGATCAGGAAGGGGTGTAAGGGGGTCAATATGATAAAAATACATGGTATGGAATTCACAAATAATAAAATATATTGAGAACAGTATATTAAAATATATCTCTGAAAATGTGGTTTTGGTATTTGTGATTTTCATTAGAACTGGCTATTTTTCACAGGTGAAATGAAAACATATTTGAAAATTCATAGGTAATTAGACTCTTAAAATGCATCCATTTCATTAACATTCCAACACTTATAAATAATTTAGAAGATTCATAAATCATTTCCTTCTTTGCATTTGTAATTCATCACTAGACTGGCATTTAAAATGCCTTAAATATTACATCTAGTAGTGACCATATAGGCAGGCATTTACAGATGGTACCACTCTCATCTAAAGAGTGGGATTCTACCAAATTATATTTATGTGAAATTTATTTCTTCTCATGCTTTTTATCTACTTTTTAAATTCCAACATTTGAATGACCGTGCTCAGAATTTTTATGTGAAGTTGCTTTTGCCATAAGTAATTAAGCATCAAACAGCTGGGTTCTTTTTCATCCGTAGTCTCCGTAAAACTTCTTTCTGGGTGTCTGTGTCCCAAAGTATGAAATTAGGATAATTATAAGCATTACTCAAAGTTGTTTTGAATGTTAGTGTAAATAATTAACGTGAGCAAAGTATGAAAAATTGTGACCAAATGCATAAGTACTGAAAAGTAGGATTAATGTGAATTGTAAGAAAATAAAAGAGGGGAAATGGACAGTATTTTATCAGGTCGTTCCACAAGACTATTGCTTTTGAAATCTTAATCACCATGACTTTCATAGTCTGCAATGAGTGTGAAAGGAGTTAAACAGAGTTACACATTCAAAAGTTAAAACTCTTGACATTTGAATCCAACCCGCCACCCAATGGTTACAGCCATGCTTATGTGGCCCAGGACTATGAGCAATGTAAAACTGCAACATAATTAAGACATTATAAGATTTTTAAAAGCAATTTTTATGATTCATTTTGAAAATGACAGTGTATCACAACTTCAAAAAGTTGGACACCCCTGTAAGTGCTAAATTCTCAGGAAGAGAAGAAAATGGATTTTTCTAAAAATACTGTTCTTTTATAAGGAGCCAGTCAAGTGCCTGAGAATGCACCCAATAATCAACTCAAAAAATACATAAAATGTATGATTTTTTTTTTATTTAAGTGCATCTGGGGCTCAGATAAAGCAGTAATTCAATTGTTCTATGAGAATTAGGAAGTAATTCTTGAACTGGGACCTAGGGAATTAACAAAAGTAAAGTATGACAAATGGCAAAAGACATCTTTGTAGCTTCCCTCTCTCCCTCCCTGCTTCCTGTGCTCCTCTCTTCCTGTGAGTGTTGCAAGTTGTTACTAAGCAATTAGATGAATGTACTCTCTCCTGGAGAGCAACATTTTTATGTTCTAAGGTTCCAATTCATTTGTTAAAATTTATTGACCCTTCTTTCCTATATGACTTGGATTTTTAGTTGTGGAATATACGAAAAAGAAATAACTGAGTACTTCTTTTGTTCATTATAGTTAATGAGGCTATTGCTTATTAAAATTATTTTCTAAGAACATTTAAAATCATTATAAACACACATATATTTCTCATTTCTAATCTATTTAAATCATCATTTTTATCAAACCACAAATTGTTTTATTTTTAATTCAAAATATCCTCTTCAAATGAACCTGTAACTTTGTCTCTCATAAAGTATTTCATTTTATATCCTTGTAATTTTTTATTTCTCTGCTTTTGCAGTACTAGTGATTGAACACAGATCTGCACCCAAAGTGGGCAAGTGCTCCCCCAGTGAGCCATATCTCCATCTTCCTGACATTTGTGTAAAAATGTTCTAGGCTTGTCATATACAATCTTTGGTTCTGAAAGTAGCTATTTTCAAATAAACTGTGGTTTCCATCAGAAACAAACATCTCAGAACTTTATTGTGGATAGTAGGAAAGTTCCTTATCTCTGCATTCAGCTGTTTCTTGAAAAGAGCCATGAAACGCACATTGTGATATATATATATATATATATATATATATATATATATATATATATATATATAAAGGACTTCCTGTGTTATTCGTGTTCGTATTTAAGTTCAAGTTAGGTATAGAGTATTTTGTCAGTTAATCTTGTCTTTTGCATCTGTTGCTCTTGTATGCCCCATTGAGAATCTACTCAAAGACTCAAGGGACAATGGAATGTCTCAGAAATTAATGTGTATGATACTACATTAAAAACATAGTTTTCTCTCAATACTAGTTTAGCATAACAAAAATAAGTTTAATTAGTTAAACTTTTAAATATGTTCATCCTACTTTTAGAGTAGTATTGTATATTCATTGTTCTTGTATTTACTTCTATAATTAGCTCTGTGTATTATAATTAACACCTTTCTTTGTGTCAATGTCTTTATGAACATTTTATGTGTTGTAGATAACATTATCTGGGGAATATATCATATTCTTATGTACAAACAATATTTTGTTTATTAATTTTGTAACTGAAAGCTTTTGTGTGGTGTTTGAACTTGAATACCCTTGACTTGTAAGTTATTTTTCCGAAGTATATCAACATACTAGGTTACTTGGTACCGGATTAGCAAATAGTTATTAAAAATCTGCTAATAAAATCACTTGTTTTTTTTTTTTCTCTCTGGAAACCTAGATTTTTCAAAATTAAAAGTCAGTAATTTTAGTAGGCTGTATCTTAATGTCATTAATCCTGTGTCACTAATCTCCTCTATACAGCGTGTTACTCAAAATTAGTTTCATTTTTTAACTGATTTTAGAAAGGTTTTAAATTAAGTCAGCATCAGTTCCTTTCTCCTAGTTGTGATTCTTCTCTATAATTCATAATTTATGTTTACTATATTTCATTAGCATTTGAAAATTTTGCTAAAATTCCTTTAAGATATTTTTAATTTTAAGTAATTTTTAAAGTTTTAATTTGTGCATTTATTTTAAGGAAGTATGATGGTTATTTGCTCCTGTAATTCCTAAACTTTATTCTTATCTCTACTTTATTTCTTATACTTGTCATTACCCATTTACCAGTCATTTTCTTTCTCTTGCATTCAACCCATTTTTTTTGATTGCCTAATGTCTTTATTTTGTTATTAAGTAGTGGCCTATAATTCCGTGTTGTGTGTGCACGGCATCTGGAGAGCTAACTCTATCTGATAAGATCTTATTCTTGTGTGATTTTTTTTTTGTCAATTACCCCATTCAATGTGAAATTCTCTCCAAAAAGGTATTCCTTAAGTAAGGAAGGGTCCAATCAAAAGACAAAACTGGGAATGTCATTGCAAGAAGTGATGGGGAGAATCTTCTTTGATTGGGTCTGTACTTACTGCCATTGCTCACACACAGCTAGACTGAATAAGAACAGTGTTTGTTCAGGCCATGATATCAAAGTCATTTACTGTCTTATCTAATTAATACTTGAAATTTACTTTGAACACTTATTTTTCAAACAACAGAGTGTCTGTTGCTTTCCTTTGGTCCTTCTGCTAATGCCAGAATTACACCAAATGCTGTGCTGAGATTTAATCCCCACATGCTGCTCACTTATGGCTCATTGATTGTAACTAGGAAGGCAGATGAACAATTTCTAGAGTTAGAACAATTAAGGTTAAGTTGTCTTACATAAAAAAAAATTGAGTACTAAAAGTGTACTGAAGATAGTATCTGCTCTAAAAGGGGATGATGTATCAATAGTATATGGTTATGATAAAAAGAAGTAAGGAATAGGAATCACATCTACATCAAGGCTTAGATTTCAGAAGTAGGCAAACTTATCTCACTAAATTTTACAGAGAACAGCTAAAATCTTCAAATAAACAATGTTTAGATGACAGAAAATCTGCTACCAATCATCTTTGAATGTTTATAATAGCCTATGAATGCAAGCATGTACAAATAGCTCTATACTTCTAACATCAATAGCTGAAAGTATTATATCATTTCACAGCTGTTGCTCAGGCAGCATGAAACATTTGATAAGTACTCAGATAATCTAATGAACATATTGCTTTAATTTTTACTAATTTTTAATTATCATTAGCTAATATTAAAACTATAATTTGATTTAGTTTATTATTAAAAATTAGAAAAAAAGATAAATTATAATGCAATTTAAATTTTAATTGTATTTCTTCATTTTTCAAACTATGGATGAGTAATTAAATAATAACTAAAATAAGACACTTTGACTATTGATTTTATTTACTAGACACTTGTACAGAAAAAAAATTTGATTTGTTTTTATTTGATAGACAGGTTCCCAAGCACGCTTCCCCTAGAAAAGAGTTGTATTCATGGAACTCAA
The DNA here is from genome assembly GCF_049852395.1 of Peromyscus maniculatus bairdii. Classification (NCBI taxonomy): domain Eukaryota; kingdom Metazoa; phylum Chordata; class Mammalia; order Rodentia; family Cricetidae; genus Peromyscus; species Peromyscus maniculatus. The sequence goes on from NC_134862.1 coordinate 57,912,280, forward strand.
AATTTCTCTAAAGAGATTTTTTTCTTCATTTTTAAATTTTCTATTAGAGGTTATAAAATAAATGCATCATACATCCTATGGTTTACCCTCTCTAAACCCTCCATATACTACTTATTTCTCTGTTTTAAACTTATAGCTTCCTTTTTAAATTGTTGTTACAAGCGTGTGTGAGTGTGTGTGTGTGTGTGTACATATGTATTCCTAAATATATCCTGCGATGTTGGTAGAATCTTTGTTCTATGTATGTCTTTAGGGATACTCAAGTGGTGTTGAAAAAACAATTACTTCTTTTAAGGTTGAGAATCTGTATTCAACTTCTGATGAATAGCAATACTATTTTAATGATTTTAAAAAGCCTTCATTTCATAAATATATACTTTTTAAACTTATAAAGAATAGAAGTTTAGAAGTTTATTTGGAAGATAGGGACTCCAAGAGCATGAGTGAGGTATTGATTGGGAAGGGTCATCATATCCTGTAGATGGCATTTTACGATATTCATGGCCTGCTGGTTTGGGGCATTTTGGCTTCAATAGTGCCCTCATTGGGCTCAGCCCACATGATATCATCTGTTCTACAGTAATGAATGAGATATTTGTTGAGATATAAGATATATTCTAAGCCCTTTTAATGATTGAATTTATTCAAATATTTACTTAATAAAGTATAAAATTAAAAAAACAAATACATTTTTTTCAATTTTTTTTGAAATTAGGGATACTTTTTAAAAGTCATTGTCTGTAATTGAAATATTATCAAACCTAAGTATATTCAGTGAGTTAGTTTCTTTTCTTTCTTTCTTTCCTTTTTTTTTTTTTTTTTTTTTTTTGGTTTTTCGAGACAGGGTTTCTCTGTGTAACTTTGTGCCTTTCCTGGAACTCACTCTGTAGACCAGGCTGGCCTCAAACTTACAGAGATCCGCCTGCTTCTGCCACCCAAGTGCTGGCATTAAAGGCATGTGCCACCACCGCCCAGCTAAAAGATAAGGATATGGAAAAATTGAAAACTTTAGGCACTGTTGGTGAATGTACTCCATACTACAGTGTCTGAAGAAAATAGATGTTTTGTAAAATTTTTATGGTCTAGTCTTTCCTCCTTATCATTATCCAAAGCATTGGAAACTAGTATAGGCTTCTAAGATGTAGTAAGTCTTTTATAAAAAATTTACATTCAACTAAGCGTCCTTTTCTTGGGCAAAACTAAACTACTTCCACCATTTTTCCAGTTACTTTTTCAGTTGTTCCACCACTGACAAAGTTTTATCTTTGCAAATGGATACCTTGTCAATACTATAGGTTTTGCAGGACGCAAGACTTCAGCTCCAGTGAAGTCCTTAACTTACAGTATTCTGCTTTTATTAGTTTGCTCACTCATGAACATTTACTTGTAGCTTTAAAATCTACATTGCTCCACTTTGGAATCATCCTGAGACATAGGCAGAGCAGTGAGAGCACTTAGCTGTCCACCACATGTTCCCAGACAAGAAAAGAAGGCAAGGCTCTGCCCTCTGGTATAGGCTAACACAGTGAAAATAAGTCCCACTTCATGTTTAATTTAATGAGTGCCATTTTTTTTTATTTTACAAACTTTTGGGTTTTGAGGGAAATTATTAGTACTTAAAATTGTTGCAATTCAGTATTGAATTTATCCCTGGCATTCCTAGGCATATGTAGTCTATGATGTGCTGTACTGATAAAATAACCTGGTTTAGATAAACTTCTTCTGGGTATGATTTATAGAGATATTAGCTCTGAGTACAATATTAACAAATCAACCATATATATTAATTAATCTGATAGTGAACAAAATAGATATAAAGGAAGGTGACATACTGGTTGGTTGATGAAAGGTGTGAGCATAGGTTTCAAAGAACCATTACTGTATTTATTCTCAAAGAAATAATTAGTATTTATAAATCACTCTAAACAGCATAGAATATTAAGAATGAGATCAATTTTGAAGTGCTGATTCTGAGCATATAATTGATGATAGAAATAAAATCCAAGATATATTTGATATGATGTACAAGGTAAGCATGGTACTTTGCACAAGAATAGAGTGATTTAAAGATTTATATAGAATCATTCATCAACAAATAATTAAAACAGTTTCTTGTGAGCAAAATTGTTTTCTTTTTTTTTTTTTATGTTATGTGGGACTCCTAAGAGTGGGCACAGGTCTATCTTTTGACTGCTCTTGGGACTTATTTCATCCTGTTGGGTTGCTTTGTTCAACCTTGATATAAGTAAGTCCTTTTGTCTTGTCTTATTATATCTTATTCTGTACTGTTTGACTGTAGTCTCTTGGAGACCTATTCTTTTCTGAAGAGGAAATAGAGAGGGACTGAGTATAAGGGAGAGAGAATGTGGGGTGGGGGCTGGGAGGAGTAAAGGGAGGTGAAAATGTTGTTGTGATGTACTCTATGAGAGAAAAATATTTTTCATTAAAAAAGTAATAATAAAAAGAAGAAGAAGGCAGGTGGTGGCGACACTTGAGTTTAGTGCCAGAACTAAAAAAAGCAGAGTCAAAGGGATGTCTGTGAGATCGAGAACAGCATGGTCTAGAGAGCTAAATCTATGAGAGCCAATGGTACACAAGAAACCCTGTCTAGCCGGGCGGTGGTGGCGCACGCCTTTAATCCCAGCACTCGGGAGGCAGAGCCAGGCTGATCTCTGTGAGTTTGAGGCCAGCGTGGGCTACCAAGTGAGTCCCAGGAAAGGCACAAAGCTACGCAGAGAAACCCTGTCTCGAAAAAAACCAAAAAAAAAAAAAAAAAAAAAAAAACCAACCAAACAAACAAAAAAAAACCAAAAAACCCTGTCTCAAAAATCCCCTCCCCCCAAAAATCAAATAAATATCCCTGACCTTTTTCAAAAATTAAATGGAAAAATTAAATGGAAAAAAATGTACAGTACTCTAACAAATAAAAAGAGTAAGTCACTGTTTTTTGAAGTGTCCTTTCCTACTGATTAAATCTTTGAATGAATAACAAGTGTATTTGTAATGTGAGAAGCAGAACTACAGAGTGTACAAAAGCACAGACACTTGATATGAGCAACAAGGACTTGATCCTCAGCTCTGCTGATCTATAGGTCCAGGGTCTTGGGAGAGTCCTGACCATTAGCACGCTTGAAGACCCTTGTGTATATTGCATATATAATAAAAAGATTTCTTAGTACTACTAGGAAAATTAAATTAATCAATGTAGATAAAGTCATTAAAATAATATTTGATCTCTGAAGGAAATCTGGCATCAGATAGTTTCTATTGCTGTTAACCTACTGTGAATTGGGTAGAAAGGAGATCTCTCTAGCAGATAAAGCAACAACACACTAAGGAGAAGAGGAGAGTGTGATTCTAGGACACAGGATGTGGTATCTGATTAGATGACATTTGAGCATAGAGACAGTCCATGCTTGTCTCTTGGAGAAGAATGTCAAACGCTGCTGAAGAACAGTAAAAAATGCCTGTGGGAGCTGGTAAGACAAGACTTTTAGTAACACTGATGGAAAAGCAGTGGAGGGATCTCTGTGGACTGTGGTGATGATGAGTCCCAGATGTGAGACAGCTCACAGGGACTGCGAAAAGAATAGACTTGTCCATGCCAAAAACATTTCCTGGAGGCTGTTGCAGTAGTACATAGACTAGAGGGTGGCAGATTGGACCAATGGGGTTTCCTTTTAGACAGTTGCTGAAGAGAAATCAGAGAATTACCCTGAGAAATTGCTTGATACTTATTGATATTTACAAAGAGGTAAGATTGTTTTCAGACCCTTAAGAAAGTATAAACAAGTCATAATACCGCATTTAATGTAGCTAGAATATTTTCTAGGAGAAAAACTTAAAAACATACATTTATGTCTGTATTAGGTCTTAGAGGTTAAATCAATGTTATTTTGCATAAGAATTGAACTCTTTTAAACTAATCTACCTTTCTTTCTTCCTAACTCCTGTGCTTCCTCCCTCTCTCCTTCCCTCCCTTCTTTCTAGAGAATAAAAATAAATCACCACTTATAGATATATAGAGTGAGATTTTTCATTTGCAAGACTAAGAAAAGCTACTATAAAACGATAGGATTGGTAGGAGCCCATTTGGGTTTTTTTTTCTTTGATGGCTAGAAAAAATACTCAAAATACAGTGAAGAGTGTCTTTCTGTTCCCTCTTATATCTCAACCCACATATAATATTTTTAGAGTGCCATACAGAGTACCACCAAATTTTGTAAAGAGCATTGACTCTAGTGTTTCTAAACCATGTGCTAAACTGTGTGACTTTCTGCAGTTTTTTAACCTTTCTTTAAAACAATTTTCACATATTAAAGTAAAATTTTTCAATTTAAATTATAGATTCTAGTTCTCTTATGATATTTCCTGCTAAAAACATCTCTTTAATCATTGTTCCATATCACAGAAACAGCTTTTAAAGACAGTGTTTAAAATTTAGAG